>NC_053394.1:390017599-390633422 GCF_905171765.1 Bufo bufo | reverse complement strand
GATAATATTTGCACTAGAAGTGGAAGCCTTGGCTAAGATAAATGTATTTGTCTATTAAAACTAATCATTTGCATGTTTAAGATCATGATCGATCCTTGGTGATAGACTGGTGATAAATGAAAGAGACGATCTTGGTTTTATGGACCATGGGGCTCTTTGGAAAAGGAGATTTTTGTATAACTTACCAGTAAAATCTCTTTCTCGCTCTTCATTGGGGGACACAGGAACCGTGGTATAGCTATGTCCTCTAGGAGGCGTTGACACTAGATAAAGCTGTTAGCCCCTCCCACGGCAGCTATACCCCATCCAGCCTGGAGAGAGAGCTTCAGTTTGTGTACAAGCAGTAGGAGAGGCAAGTTAACCAACGAAAAAAAGTGGAACACCAACAATGCCAAGGAACCAACCACAGGGTTCTAACCAGCACTGCCGCAATTGTGGTCGAACAACAATACTGGGTGGGTGCTGTGTCCCCCAATGAAGAGCGAGAAAGAGATTTTACTGGTAAGTTATACAAAAATCTCCTTTTCTCGCCCATATTCATTGAGGGACACAGGAACCATGGGACGTCCAAAAGCAGTCCACAGGGAGGGTAAAACCACAGACCAATGAAAGCAAGCGTCCCTGCAGGCATTTAAGAACTGCCGCCTGAAAACCAGCGGGCCAAGGCAGCGTCCACTGATGCATAAGTATGCACCTGGTAAAATTTGTGAATGTGTGTAAGGAGGACCAAGTAGCAGCCTTACACAACTGTGCAGCCGAAGCGCGATTCCTCCGAGCCCAAGATGCGCCCACCGCTCTGGTGGAGTGAGCCGTGCCCCGGTCACGGTAAGCCTCCGCAATTGCAGATCGAATCCAACATGCGATTGCCTCCTTGGAGACCGCCAATCCCTTGCGAGGACCCTCCGGAATGACAAAATGGGGTCCGTACGACGGAAGGGACCAGAGGCTGCTAAATAGGTATTCAGAGCGCTGACAACCTCCAAATGGTGAAACTCCTTTTCCTTAGGGTGTGAAGGAGAGGGACACAGTGAGGGAAGGACAATTTCCTCGTTAAAATGGAATGAAGCGAGGGGTCGTGGCTAACTGCCGGCATGACCGCACGCACTTGAGAGCGGCTCCGGTCCCTGGAATCTATCCTGACTAATCCTGCCAAGCTGCATTCCTCAAACTCAGAGTGGCAAGTGCAGAGGAGAAGGAGGAAACCCAGACACCACGATATGGGTCCCAGTAAGGCGCAGTCCGCGGCCGACAAACTTAAAGAATATGCCCGCCAGGAAAACCAACATGGCGCCGCGGCTCCCGCTACTCCACGTGCAGCGGTGACGCGTGGGCAGGCCGCACAGCAGATAGAGACCGAAGATGCTGGGGAACCGGAGATAACGCTGAAAGCGGTCTCTGAGCAGCTCCTTACAGCGATATCCTCCTGCCAATCCTCCCTTACCTGCAAGATAGAGGAGGTGCGTGTCGACCTGGGTCTGCTGAGACAGGACGTGCAACAGTTGAGGGAGAGAGTTAAGCAAACTGAAGACCGGGTGTCGGAGCTGGAGGACTACACCAGGCCGCTGGATTCGAGGCTGACGGAGGTGGAAAGAGCTGTTGGATTATGGCGGCAGAAGTGCGACGACCTGGAGAATCGGGCCCGACGCAACAACGTAAGAATTCTTGGGATGCCAGAGAGCGGAGGGGAGAGATCCTGCCAGCTTTCTGGAATTGTGGTTCAAGGCCCAGTTTCTCTGCGGCCTATGCAGTGGAAAGGGCGCACAGAGTCCTGGCCAGACCACCGCCTCCAGACGCACCACGAGGCCCCTGCTCGCCCGTCTATTAAATTGGAAGGATCGGGATTTAATTCTTAGCCAAGCGAGGAGCAAGGGTGCATTGACGCACGAAAACGCCAATGTGTCGCTTTTCCCTGACTTTTCTGCAGATCTGCAGAAGAAGAGGGCCACCTTCGTTTTGGTCAAGAGGCGCCTCAGGGAATTGAATTTGCAGTACTCGATGGCTTACCCGGCGCGACTACGTGTAGTAGATGGCGATCGGCCTCACCGATCCGAAGGAAGCTGAGGACTGGGTTGCTAGACGTCCAAGGCTGCACTGACCTGAAACACCGGGACTGAGTTGCAAGTATTGTTGGGTTCTTGAAAGGCATGATATGGAGGCCTTGTCACTGAGTTATTTATCCTTACTATACGGTGTAATATTTAGCCTTACCTGCATGCAATGTGATGTTCTCTTAGATACCAGATCATTGTGTTCATAGATATAGTTCTGTTGCTGATATTGATTTATAGGTGGGCTGGATATGCGTATATGCACCTACTGAGGCTTAGTTGCACCTGCAGCTGCAATATTTACATTGACCGGGGAGTGATCGGCTACCTGTGCGGGCATAACATCTTCTTCCCGCACTGGTCCCCGAATATACATTGTCACGTTGTTAACACTATGATGCATACATTGGATGTTTGCTCAGAGGTATTAGTAGTTTACCTGTTATGTTATATGTTTATTAAGGTTTTGAAAGCATGATCACATCAATTGCTCAATAGGAGTGTGGTTGGGAGGCGAACTATTAAACTGAGTGAGGTTTCACCTCACTTGCCGGATGGCATCCTGTACTACTGGAGGGATAACCCTATGCTTGAATTATGGGATCTCTAGTGGTGATGTCCTGGAACATGAGAGGCTTGGGAGATCCGAACAAAAGGATAGCGGTATTTTCGCATGTGCGACGCTATTGCCCTCACGTCCTGGGACTTCAAGAGACTCATCTGACGGCTGACACTGGGCACAGAATTGTTAAACAATGGGTGCAGTGGTCACTTCAGTCATATGGTACATCAAATTCTAGAGGTACGGCCATATTAGTGCGCAAGGGACTCCTGTGGGAACCGCAGCAGTCAGTTGCTGACCCAGAGGGACAATACCTACTATGGCTTTATTGACCACACCCCGTATGTTATAATTAACATATATAACCCCACCCCCCCGGCTAGTCTTTCACTTCTTCACGTTATTCTGGGGTTCGCAGCGCAATATCCCTCGGCCCGGCTGATTTGCATGGGAGACTTTAATATGGTCATGCAGGAGGAGTTAGACAGATTTCGACCACCTGAAGGGAGGGGGGTTGGGGTCCACTCGACAACCACTCTGTTTAGAATTGCTGCAGAAATGGGATGGGTGGATTTGTGGAGACTTAGGAACCCGCAGCTGAGGGAATATTCCTGTTTTACTCCCGCTAGAGGGGCACTTTCGAGAATCTACTATGTCCTGGGAAATGCTGCTATTTATACGGATTTGGTAGCAATTACCGTATGAGGCCGCAGGGTCCCTCAGATTCATGCTGCGGTTGTGGGCACGTTTTGACATTCCCGGGGTTGCATCTAGAGGGGGAAATGAGAATCCATCCCTTTGGCTTTCCCTATTGACACAAAATGATAGGATTCCCGATCAGTTGAGAGTTTCTTAGACGTGCAGGGAGATGAACGGGAGGGTTTGTTATTGTGGGATACCCTAAAGGCCTACCTGAGGGGATGTTTGAGTCCTCAATATCCTATGTAAAAAGGGGACGCGTCTTGCCAGGACTGGAACTGCAGCACTAAATGTAGGGAGGCTGAGGCATCTTTTGTTCTGCCCCACAGAAGAGAATAGGATAGAGTGGATGACTAGAGGTAGGGCGTTATGATGTTATCTTAAGAGAAAAGTGAACGTAAAATGTTCTCATGAAGCAGCAGTCATTTGAATTGGTGATAGAGCGGGTAAGCTTTTAGCTCAGATTGTTAGAGCCAACCAGTCCCCCCCCCCCGGTACTACGAATTTTGAACCCGGAGGGACAATTGGTGGAATCCGGTGAAGGAATACTTGATGGATTCAAACGGTTCTACCAATCATTGTACAGTTCAACAGCTCACTATACGGAGAGGGAACTGAATGACTATATTTCAGAGGTGGAACACCCTAGGCTAAGCGCGGCGGAAATGGCCCTCCTGGATAAGGACATAACCCTGGAAGAAATCCAGTTAGCCATTCATGATATACCAACTGGGAAGGCACCGGGCCCGGATGGGATCCCGATCGAAGTTTACTCCAGGTACAGTGAAATTCTTAGTCCCCAACTCTTTAAGCTGTACTCAGCATCATTCCAGCGCCACCAGCTACCTGAGATCTTATATGATGCTACTATTGTTGTTATTTTAAAGCCGGATAAGGATCCAACTGTGTGTGGCTCTTACAGGCCGATTTCATTGCTTAATTTAGACTACAAAATTCTGACTAGGCTGTTAGTCTCCCGTTTAAATAAAGTAATTACATCCATAGTACATCAGGATCAGGCAGGGTTCATGCCGGGGAGGACCACCTCTGACAATATCAGGAGAGCCCAGGTCATTGCTCAGATAGGAGTAGCGGAGGGTCGTGAATGGGCCATGGCGTCACTTGACACGGCCAAGGCCTTTGACTCTGTAGAGTGGCCTTTCCTGTTGCGGATCCTGAAGGAATTTGGGTTTGGTCCGGGGTTCATACGGTGGGTTGAGATTTTGTACCAGAGACCTAAGGCAAACATACTAGTGAATGGTACCCTATCGGATTCATTTACTTTGCATAGAGGCACCAGACAGGGCTGCTCCCTTTCCCCCCTCTTGTTTGCGGTGGTAATCGAGCATTTAGCATTGCGGGTCAGACAGGATGGGTCCTTCATGGGGATCTCTAAGGGAGATAGAGAGGAGAAGATAGGTCTGTACGCAGATGATCTCCTTCTGTTTATGGACGAGCCTGAGCGGACCCTCCCCAGTGCAATTGAGGTAATAGAGAAATTTGGCACATACTCGGGCTTGCTCATAAACTGGACGAAATCAGCTATTATGCCTCTTTGGGATCATGGATGGCCGGAGTGTATACATAATTTACCGGTAGTAGACCAGTTTAAGTATCTTGGCATTGTGATCACAAAAGACCCTTGCGTGTCTGTGGCGAGAAATATAGAACCGATAGAGTCCCTATTTATTGATAAATTTAAAACATGGAAGGCATTGCCGATTTCGGTGATGGGGAGACTGAATTTAGTTAAAATGATTTTGCTCCCCAAGGGTCTATATCTACTGTCGCACGCATGCGCCCCGGTACCAAAGGCCTTTTTTGATAGGCTGCATTCCCTGGTGTGTGGGGCAAGGCTAGGAGGAAGCTTTCACAGAAAGTACTACAGAGGTCTAAGACAAGGGGAGGGGCGGCTTTACCTGATTTTTTTCTATATTATTTGGCCGGTCAGCTGAAGTATGTAGCGGCATGGGTTAAACAGGGAGAACTACCTGGGCCGGAATATTGGTTGAGGGAATATCTTAATCTTTCTACTCTATGGCCTGTGCTGGAGTCTCCGGGTTTAGTCCCGAGGAGGTTACTTCCTGCTCATAGATTGGCTAACCAAGTATGGAAAGCAGCCAAATTCAACTCGTATGTAGACTTACCAGATGCAACTCCGCTCTGGGATAATCCCATGTTGCCGCACTTGATAACCTTGGAGGGTGCAGAGACATGGAAAGGATGCGGGGTGCTGACACTGGCTGAGCTGTATGATGGGGGTGTACTGCGGACTTTGCAGCAACTACAGTAGAAATTTGAGATTCCCCATTCTTTGTTTTATAGGTACCTTCAATTACGGCACGCCCTGAATGCTCAGTTTAGGGGGACGAGTCGCAGTATTTCTAAATATCCTTTGATAGGGGTGTTGAGATCACAGGGACCTAAGGGCATTATTTCTATACTGTATACATATTTACTGGGTGATCGCATGATTCTTCAACCATTGGAGGTAGAAGCGAAATGGAAGGCTAATATTCCAACTCTTGATGCTGAAGACTGGGAGGAGGCTATGTTGGTACCCACTAAGGTTTCCCCATCGGTAAATAATAAATTGATACAATTGTTCATATTACATAGGAGCTATTTGTCCCCTCTTAGGTTGTATAAGATGGGGAGATTGCCCAGCAGCAGGTGTCATAGATGTCAAGAGGAGAATGCTGATTTCTGGCATTTGATGTGGGGATGCAGATATTTACAAGTTTTTTGGGGTAAAGTTGTAGACATTCTCTCCACAATGGTGCCTGTTTCGATAGAAGTCTGCCCTAAAATATGTATCCTGGGGATATTAGAGGAGGAACAGTGGACACATTATCAGAGAGTATTTTTGGGAGAGGCTCTATTCTTGGCCAGGAAGGCTCTAGCGCTGAGGTGGATGGCGGAAAGACTCCCTACGGTGGGCCAATGGAAGACCTTGATGAATCATGCAATGAATATGGAAAAAGTGGTATATATACATAGAAAGTGCCCAAGGAAATTTCAGAAAGTGGGGGGGGGATGGTGCTCTTCAACTCATTCCTTACAATCTATGCATTTGCACTCCGT
Organism: Bufo bufo; assembly: GCF_905171765.1. NCBI lineage: Eukaryota > Metazoa > Chordata > Amphibia > Anura > Bufonidae > Bufo > Bufo bufo. The sequence continues at coordinate 390,627,029 of NC_053394.1, read as the reverse complement.
GTCGGACGATCCCACTGCGCTGGGTGTCTGAATACTAGAACGTAGATATGCAGTACCTTTTGATGCCAAGTTGTGGAAATATTGCCGATAACTACCCGACGCACTATGCACCATGACTGTATTGTGTGGGGCTAGGGGCTCCCCTGCGCGGGCTGCCACTGCTCTGGAATGTGATGAACCATGCTTGTTGTTAAACTTCAATAAAACAAGTTATTGAATATGCCAAAAATGACATTAAAGAAACAATTCCTACTTCTAGTTCTTCAGGTGTTAACGGCGGCTAGGCGCCTAATTGCGGGGTTTTGGTTGAGGACAGTGTGGGGGAAGTTAGGAAAATTGAATATTTAACTGCATGCATTACTAACTCAGTTGATAGATTTACAAAGATCTGGCAGACATGGGATGACGCTTTTGACCACTTACAATAAGGGATCTCTGAACATCAGTTTATCTTTTTTCCCCCTTTTTTAGTTACCCTTATGTGTCGTGTCGTTGTAATTGTCTTATGTTATTTCGTTGTATCAGCTCTCAATGTGCCTATTGGCTACTGATGCAAAATAGATGTTTTGTATACCAATGCATATTTTTGATATTGATGTTATGCAATATGACATTGTACTTGTATTGCTTCGCACTGATATGCAATGTGACATTGTATCTGTATTACTTTTTCATTGACAAAAATTAATAAAATAAATAAAAATAAAAAAAATGGAATGAAGCGACCACCTTCGGATGAAAGAAAGGGAAAGGCCGGAGAACCACTCCGTCCCTATGATAAACAAGAAGGGTTCTCTGCAAGAGAGCGCCGCCAACCTGGACACCCGTCTGATGGAAGTGATAGCGACCAGAAAAAAAAATAACTTCCAGGACAGGAGTCGGAGAGAAACCTCCCGCATGGGCTCAAGGGGGGGGGGGGGGGGGAAGCCTGGAGCGCTAGACTAAATTCAGATCCCAAAGCGGTAAAGGAGGACGGTACGGAGGAACCGTATGTGCCACACCCTGAAGAAAAATACTTACAGGCCCCAAGGGGCCAGAGGGCGCTGGAAAAGGATAGAAAAGCGCCGAAACCTGACCCTTCAAAGAACTAAGGACCAAACCAAGGTCCAACCCTGATTGAAGAAAAACAAGACCGTGGGGAGAGAAAAAACAAAGTGTTGGAATAATTCGGTCTTCACACAACCCAGGAAGGACCTCCAGGTCCTGGAAAAGATCCTGAACGACGCATGCTTCCCGGCCTGATTCATAGTGTGGATGACATCCGTCGAAAATCCTCCGCAAGTTAGAATGGCGGTTTCAATGGCCACGCCGTCAAACTAAGAGATCTTAAATGCTGATGGATGACCGGTCCCTGAGAAGAAGGTAGTCTCTGAGTGGCAGTGACCGAGGGACGTCTCCTAGAAGGAGAACGAGGTCAGCGTACCACGCGTGACGGGGCCAATCCGGAGCGATTAGGATTGTCGGAATGCCCTCCATCCTGATCTTCCTTAGAACCCTGGGTAGGAGGGGGAAGGGAGAAAACACGTAAGGAGGGAGAATTCCTGTCAAGGAGATATCAGGGCGACCACGCCGCATGCTTCCGGATCTCTTGCTCGGGAGAGAAAGTTGGGAATCTGTCGTGTAGATACCGCTAGCACATCCAGGACCAATGGAAGGATTCCCTGGAGAAGGAGGGATGTGGTGGGCACCACAGCCCACCAGTCGGGACCGGAGCGCCAAAAAACAAATACCCCGTGCAAGGCAGATGAGAGAAAGGTAGTAACTAGAGATGTCTTGAACTATTCGCCAGCGAACAGTTCCCAACGCTAGTTCGCGTTCGCCGCGGTGGGCGAACATATGCGATGTTCGGTCCGCCCCCTATTCGTCATCATTGAGTAAACTTTGACCCTGTACCTCACAGTCAGCAGACACATTCCAGCCAATCAACAGCATACCCTCCCTCCCAGAACCTCCCACCTCCTGGACAGCATCCATTTTAGATTCATATGGAAGCTGCATTCTTAGTGAGAGGAGGGACAGTGTAGCTGCTGCTGATTTAATAGGGAAATCGATAGCTAGGCTAGTGTATTCAGTGTCCACTCCAGTCCTGAAAGACTCATCTGATCTCTGCTGTAAGGACAGCGTCCTGACAGCATCCCAAAAAGCCCTTTTTAGGGCTAGTACATCAGTTTGCTTTTTCCCCCCTGTGTAATCTAATTGCAGTTGCCTGCCAGCGTGTGTGTCAGGCTCACAGCGTATACTGTGCCCACTTGCCCAGTGCCACCACTCATATCTGGTGTCACAATAGCTTGCAATTAAAAAAAACAAAAAAAACTTTTTGGACTGTAAAATAATAGCAGTCAGTTGCCTGCATGCGTGTGAGTTTCATGCCCTGCAAGTGCACAGTGTCACCAGTGCAACTCATATCTGGTGTCACAGTAGATTACATAAAAAAAAAATATATATATTTTGACTGTGAAATAATAGCAGTCAGTTGCCTGCACGCCTGTGTGTTTCAGGCCCGGCAAGTGCATAGTATCACCAGCGCAACTCCTATTTGGTGTCACAGTAGATTACATTAAAAAAAACAACAACAATTTTGACTGTAATAGATTGAATAGCAGTTAGTTGTCTGCAAGCGTGTGTGTCAGGCCTACAGCGTCTACTCTGCCAACTTCTGCCAGTGCACAGTGCCACTCATATCTAGGGTCACAGTAGCTTGCACGCATAGTACAACTAAACTAATTTAAAAAAAATGACAGGCAAAAGGCAGGCCACCCCGCAGGGGCCGTCGTGGTCGTGGTGCTGTGATTCTCTTTGGCCCTAGAATAATGCCCAGTGTTCAGAGGCCACGTACCCTGAACTCGAAAAATTCTGAGGACATAGTTGACTGGCTAACACAGGACACCCAATCTTCTACAGCTTCCGCTCGGAACCTTGACGCACCATCCTCCTCCAGCTCAGCTTCGGGGACCTCTCAAGTTACCACTCGCCCGCCTGCCGCCACCACCAACACTAGCACCACAGCTGCTTCACTTGGTCTGTCAGAGGAGTTATTTACACATCAGTTGGAAGAAATGAGTGATGCGCAACCATTAATGCCAGAGGATGTAGATAACAGGGATATGTCTCAGTCAGGCAGCATTACACATATGGACGTACGGTGTGGTGATGATGATGTTGTACCCGCTGCTGCTTCCTTTGCCGAGTTGTCAGATACAAGTGAAGCGGTTGATGATGACGATGTGTCCGTGGATGTCACGTGGGTGCCCGCTCGAAGAGAAGAAGAACAGGGGGAAAGTTCAGATGGGAAGACAGAGAGGAGGAGGAGACGAGTTGGAAGCAGGGGGAGGTCGTCGCAAGGAGCTAGTGGCACAGTCAGACAGCATGCATCGGCACCTAGGGTCAGCCAGACATCACGCCAATCAACGCATGCTGTCGCCACCACCAGAATGCAGTCATTGCAGAGCTCAGCAGTGTGGCATTTTTTTTGTGTGTCAGCCTCTGACAACAGCGATGCCATTTGCAACCTGTGCCAAAAGAAACGGAGTCGTGGGAAGTCCAACACCCACCTAGGTACAACTGCTTTGCGAAGGCACATGATCTCAAATCACAAATGCCTATGGGATCAACACATGAGTACAAGCAGCACACAAACTCAAAGCCGCCATCCTCCTCCTGGTCCAGCATCTTCAGCCACGTCAACCACTGCTGTCCTCCTTGCCCCCTCTCAACCATCCACCACTCCGTCTCTCGCAGTTCCTGCTCATCTGCCCACAGTCAGGTGTCTGTCAAGGACATGTTTGAGCGTAAGAAGCCAATGTCACAAAGTCACCCAGTTGCCCGGCGTCTGACAGCTGGCTTGTCAGAACTCTTAGCCCGCCAGCTTTTACCATACAAGCTGGTGGAGTCTGAGGCCTTCAAAAAATTTGTAGCTATTGGGACACCGCAGTGGAAGGTACCCGGCCGCAATTTCTTTGCACAAAAGGCAATCCCCAACCTGTACTCGATTGTGCAAAAGGAAGTCATGGCATGTCTGGCACACAGTGTTGGGGCAAGGGTCTATCTGACCACTGATACCTGGTCTGCAAAGCACGGTCAGGGCAGGTATATCACCTACACTGCGCATTGGGTAAACCTGCTGACGGCTGGCAAGCATGTAATGTGTGGCTCTGCAGAGGAGTTGGTGACACCGCCACGACTTGCAGGCAGGCCTGCTGCCACCTCCTCTGCTCCTCCTACTCCATCCTCTTCGATAACCTCTTCGGCTGAGTCCTCTTCTGCTGCTGCGTCTTGCTCCACATCAACTGCACCCCCCCAGCTCCCCAGGGGCTATTCCACATGCCGGATACGACAGTGTCACGCCGTCTTGGGGTTGACTTGCCTGAAAGCAGAGAGTCACACCGGACCAGCACTCCTGTCCGCCCTGAACGCACAGGTGGATCAGTGGCTGACTCCGCACCAACTGGAGATCGGCAAAGTGGTGTGTGACAATGGAAGCAATTTGTTGGCGGCATTGAATTTGGGCAAGTTGACACATGTGCCGTGCATGGCACATGTGTTGAATCTGATCGTACAACACTTTGTGCATAAGTACCCAGGCTTACAGGACGTCCTCAAGCAGGCCAGGAAGGTGTGTGGCCATTTCAGGAGTCCCTACATGGCCATGGCGCACTTTTCAGATATCCAGCGGCGAAACAAGATGCCAGTGAGGCGCTTGATTTGCGACAGCCCGACACGTTGGAATTCAACACTCCTAATGTTCGACCGCCTGCTCCAACAAAAAAAAAGCCGTCAACGAGTATTTGTATGACAGGGGTGCTAGGACAGCCTCTGCGGAGCTGGGAATTTTTTTGCCACGTTACTGGACACTCATGCGCAATGCCTGTAGGCTCATGCGTCCTTTTGAGGAGGTGACAATTTAGTCAGTCGCACTGAAGGCACCATCAGCGACATCATCCCATTTGTTTACTTCCTGGAGCGTGCCCTGCGAAGAGTGCTGGATCAGGCCGTAGATGAGCGTGAAGAGGAAGAGTTGTGGTCACCATCACCACCAGAAACAGCCGTATCAGCATCGCTTGCTGGACCTGCGGCAACGCTGGAAGAGGAGTCTAAGGAAGAGGAGTCAGAGGAGGAATGTGGCTTTGAGGAGGAGGAGGAAGACCAACCACAGCAGGCATCCCAGGGTGCTCGTTGTCACCTATCTGGTACCCATGGTGTTGTAAGTGGCTGGGGGGGGGGGGGAGAACAGACCTTCAGTGAGATCAGTGAGGACGAGGAACGGGACATGAGTAGCTCGGCATCCAACCTTGTGCAAATGGGGTCTTTCATGCTGTCGTGCCAGTTGAGGGCCCCTCGTATAAAAAGGCTGAAGGAGAACGACCTGTACTGGGTGGCCCACGCTACTAGACCCCCGGTATAAGCAGAAAGTGCCTGTAATGTTACCGAATTACCAGAAGTCGGAAAGGATGCAGCAGTTCCAAAATAAATTAAAAAAACCGGAATTAGTCTTACCGGTAATTCTGTTTCCATGAGATCATCACGACGGCATACAAGGAGATTGACCCCTGACCTCTGTAGGGGCAGGAACAGAGAAAGGTTAAATACCCTCCTCCCACCACCAACACCAGTGTTTCCAAAATCACACAGAGCAACCCGGTGGTGGAAAATAGTGAAACAAAAGGTATTACTTCATACCTTCTAGAGACCTACTAGGTCAAAAACGATTTAAATCATAGGGAGGGAATAACGTGCCGTCGTGATGATCTCATGGAAACAGAATTACCGGTAAGACTAATTCCGGTTTTTCCATAGCATCATCACGACGGCATACAAGGAGATATAAAAAATATATCAGTTAAGGGGGGGCTACAGCCTGGAGGACTTTCCGCCCGAAGGACAGATCAGAAGATCTGGAAAGATCCAGGCGATAGTGCTTTATAAATGTATGAATGCTGGACCAAGTGGCAGCACGACAGATTTCCTCCAGAGAAGCCCCAGCTCTCTCCGCCTGAGAGGAAGACATGGCCCGAGTGGAATGGGCCCTAATGTTGACTGGACATGTAAGGTTTTGTATTTGGTAACAAAGACTAATGGCTTCTTTGAGCCATCTAGCTATAAAGGACCGGGAGGCTTTTTGGCCCTTAAATCTTCCTCCAAACAGGACTAGAAGATTGTCAGATTTCCTAAACTTCCCCGTCACCGTGATATAGTTTAGGACTGCCCGTCTAACGTCCAGAGAGTGAAACGCTGATTCTTTATTATTAGAGGAGTGCTGGCAAAAAGAAGGTAGGGTAACCTCCTGGCTCCGATGAAAATTGGATACGACTTTGGGGAGAAATCCAGGATCCAAACGGAGAATAATTCTATCATCTAGAATACGGAGGTAGGGTTCCCTGATTGATAGGGCTTGTAATTCCCCTACTCTGCGGGCCGAAGTTATCGCAATTAAGAAGGCCGTTTTCAAGGACCATAATTTTATTGGACAGTCAGACATGGGTTCAAAGGGTGGTAAAGTAAGGCCTGTAAGAACGACGTTTAGATCCCAGGAAGGGACACGGGCGGTGATCGTTGGGCGGAGCCTCGTCGCCGCCTTAATGAATCTTTTGATCCAACGATGGCCGGCTATATCTTGGTCAAAGAAACAACCTAGGGCTGAGATTTGGACCTTCAAGGTAGAGGGTCTAAGTCCCAGGTCCAGACCTTGCTGTAGGAAATCCAGTATTCTTTGGATGTTGGGTTTACGCAAATGTGGCGATTCGTCCCCACTCCAGGAACAAAAACGTTTCCAGATCTTAAGGTAAATTGCTGACGTTACCTTCTTTCTGGAGGCTTTCAAAGTAGAAATAACTTCGTCTGACAGGCCCTGAAGCTTCAGGGTTTGGGACTCAGGATCCAAGCCGCCAATTTCAGAAACTGCGGGTTTGGGTGTAGAACTGGACCCTGCTGGAGTAGATCCCCCCGCACAGGAAGGAGCCATGGATCTTGTAGGGAAAATTTTTGGAGGGATGAGAACCAGCTTCTCTTTGGCCATAGGGGAGCGATCACAATCACCGTGGCCTTGTCTTGAAGAATTTTTTGTACCACCTTCGGAATTAGAGGAAGTGGAGGGAAGGCATAGCACAGATTCCAATGCCAACGAATGGCGAAGGCGTCTAAGGCATGAGGTCTGTCCCTGGGGTTTAGGGAACAGAATGTTTCCACCTTTGAGTTTGCCCTGGTGGCAAATAGATCCACGTCGGGCATCCCCCATTTCCTTACTACTAGCCCGAATATTTCTGGACTTAGAGACCATTCTGTATGGTCGATTCTGTGGCGACTGAGAAAATCCGCTTCCTGATTTAGTATTCCCTTCAGATGAACTGCCGATATCAAGGCCACATTCTGTTCTGCCCAAGCAAAGATTTTTGTTGACAGTGCTTGTAGGGTTACGGACCGCGTTCCCCCTTGATGGGAAAGGTAGGCAATGGCCGTAGTGTTGTCCGACAGCACTTTTATGTGATGATGACACAACATCTCCTCTGCTACCTTTAACACCTCCCAGACTGCTCTCAGTTCCCTGAAGTTCGATGACTGGGATCTGATCGAATCTGGCCAAGTGCCCTGGAACATACGATCCCCCACCTTTGCACCCCAGCCGGACAGACTTGCGTCTGTTATTACCTGGACCTGGGGAGTCTTCTGCCACGGATTTCCCCGTGATAAGTTTCCGTGGTCTTTCCACCAATTTAGGGACTGCAGAATCTGAGTTGGTGGACTTACTTGATGATCTAGAGAGGATTGGCACCTGTTCCAGACACTCAGGATCCAGGACTGTAGGGGTCTGAAGTGTATTTGACACCAGGGAACTGCCTGAATACAGGATGTTAGCAGGCCCAGCAGACTCATCGCCTCTCTGATAGAACAGGATCTTCTTTTTTGAAAGGACCTGATCTTTTGTTGGAGAACTGATATTTTGTCTCGAGGTAGGAATACCGCTTGCCTTCGGGAGTCTAGGATCATCCCTAAGAAACGAACTTCCCTTGAGGGGGTGAGGACGGACTTTCCTTTGTTCACGATCCACCCCAGATCGTCTAGGATGGAGAGAAAAAGCTTCAGGTTCGAACTGATTTGGCTGAGACTTTCGCTGACTAGAAGGAAATCGTCCAAATAAGGGATTATCATAAGTCCCTGTCTTCGGGCAAAGGCGACCATCTCTACCACTACTTTGGTAAATATTCTTGGCGCAGATGAAATCCCGAAGGGAAGGGCCCTGAACTGGTAGTGATGGACGTTCCCTGATATATCCTGGATTGCAAACCGGAGAAACTTCTGTGAGTCGGTGTGAATGGGAATGTGGTAATAAGCGTCTTGTAGGTCTATTGCGAGCTAGCTGCCCCTGGAAATAACTTCCTCTCTCTCTTTTTTCCCCCTTCCACCTATTACAGCAGGAGAGGGGGATCAACAGACTCCCTGACCTGCACAAACAATACCCCCGAAGGGGACTCACAGTTGGTAGCAGCGTCGGTGGCTCAGCTCTGGGGGATCGCTCAGATGCCGACATCGTCCTCTCTGCAGGCAAGGGTTCCGCACCAGTGGGTACCGATCCTGGGAGCGTTTTGACACGGGCGGTAACCAGCGTTTATGCCTCGGTTTTAAACTGGGCTCCACGCTGCCGCCGCGACGTCACTTCCGGGTCGCCGGCCGTGACGTCATAAACATGCGCTCCATGCGCCGGCGCGCACCCAGCTATCGCCCAAGTAGGCTAGGAGGGAGTCTGCGCCAGGGAACAGGCCCCGGAATAACCAGGACGAGATAGGCCCTGAACCCCCTGCCCAGCGTTAGTCTTGGACCGCGGGAGGGCAGGGGGACACCATGCTGGATGCCGGCGTTTCCCAAAGGTAACGGAAAAATAAAAAATAAACAGGTTCCATTTCCTTAGCTTCATCTCCCTGCATACAGGGAGACCTTTCTCTGCCCTGTCCTCTGTAGGGACAGGAAACACTGGTGTTGGTGGTGGGAGGAGGGTATTTAACCTTTCTCTGTTCCTGCCCCTACAGAGGTCAGGGGTCAATCTCCTTGTATGCCGTCGTGATGATGCTATGGAAAGTATGCTTTACACAGCGTATAAGAGTGATGTCACAGCACAACGGGAATCTAACAGGGGAAGAGGTGAAAGTAATCCTCCTCCTACCACGACCACGCCGGCAAGGACAGGACGCTTTACAGACGTGTTGTTGATGGAGGACATGCAGAGCTTTTTAAGTCCTACGCATCGCCACAGCCCTTCGGGGTCCACCCTCAGAGAACGACTCGACCTACAGGTAGCATACTACCTCGCCTTAACTGCAGATATCGACACTCTGAGGAGCGATGAACCCCTTGACTACTGGGTGTGCAGGCTTGACCTGTGGCCTGAGCTATCCCAATTTGCGATAGAACTTCTGGCCTGCCCCGCTTCAAGTGTCCTGTCAGAAAGGACCTTCAGTGCAGCAGGAGGCATTGTCACTGAGAAGAGAAGTCGCCTAGGTCAAAAAAGTCTAGATTACCTCACCTTTATTAAGATGAATGAGGCATGGATCCCGAAGGGACCGACAGTGGGCGATACATTTGACTAAAAAAAAGCCTAGTGATGAGATGAGCTGCCTTGGGCTAAAAATGATCCACACGCTGTTGTATTTTATCTCTGCATGCCGGATGACTTATCAGCCACCAACTAGGGTTCAAGCCGCAATGTTTTAGTGCACTTGCTGCATGGAAAACATAAATTTTTCTGCCCGCTGTAACAGCAGGGGCTGCAACAGTACCTAATTTTTCTGGCATGTGTACATGCCTAATTTCTCTGGCCTCTGGTGCTGCACTGTGGCTGCAAAAACAAAACTAAAAAAAAGGCACATACATGTGTCAATTCCCCTTCGTGATCGTTAACTTGTTGTAGTGAAGGGGCTTGCGTATCACAATGAAGCAACCACCTCTATGTGGCAATGGCAATGTTGGCACACCCCAGATGATAAGGTCGTTGCTTCATTGTGAACAGACCAAAAGCGATCGGCTGGATAATTTTGCATAGAAAAAACATTAAATTTTCTTTGTGATCATCTAAGGTGATCATTAAAGCCTACTAGGCCAACAATGGGCCCACACTGCAGAATCATTGTTTTCTGGGTCACTTAACTGTCATTGAACTACCTCAGCACGACCATATGCTTTGAAAAACCGCCATCGCCTGCAATCTCCCAAACGTGCGCACGAGTACAGTCATCACTACACCAAGATTGACGCATAGAGGAATAAAATTTATGTCGTGAGTGTGTCAACTATTGACAACTCTTTGCGGTTGTCTAAAATCTATTCCATACACGTCCCCTGATAGGAATAGTACTACTTAACATACCACTCATATTGGGATTGCGCAGTACATTACACGGCGCACGCGCAGTGCCCCAAGTTGGAAGTAAGAGGACCGACCAAGCATCTTTTTCCATCTCCCGGTTCCTAAAATCTATTCCATACACCACACTGGCCCCTGATAGGGGACAAAACAGAGATTAAACTGGTAAGAACAGATTTTTTTAATAAAAAAAAAAAAAAAGGAAAACAGCCTCTGCGGAGCTGGGTATTTTTTGGCCGCGTTACTGAACGCTCATGAACAATGGCTGTAGGCTCATGCGTCCTTTTGCGGAGGTGACAAACCTGGTCAGTCAAACCCAAGGCAACATCATCGACCTCATCCCATATGCGTTTTTTCTGGAGCGTGCCCTGCGAAGAGTGCTGGATCAGGCCGTAGATGAGCATGAAGAAGAAGAGTTGTGGTAATGAACCCAGTGGTAGGGAACAATCCACCATGATGGGGGTTAATGCCCACGGCGGGAACTAGTGCATATGGCAAATCCTGGACCCCGTGGGAGTGCAATTATTGCACCTCAGTAATGGGGTAATGCATACAGCACACATTGTAACCAGTGACAATGTCATCGTGCCACCTAAGAAAGGGGCTAATGCATACGGCAGGTACTGAACCCAGTGGAGATGTAATTCCGCCACCTACGGAAGGGGGATGTATACGCCCGGCACTGAACCCAGTGTTATTGTACTTAGTCCACCTATGGCAGGGGACAACGTATAAGGCAAGTACGGTATTGCAATTACTCCGCCTATGGAAGGGGGCAATGCATACGACCACAGACATAATCTTTGGTGATTGCTTCGGATTCATGTCAGGGCCTGAATCAGTGATTCCCCCTCCCCTCGGGCTGACCCTCTCCGGATGACCAAGGGAGGAAGGGTGGGGGTGCGGAGATATTTGAGGCGTAAAGATGTCCTGCTGTGGCCTGCTTGCGCGTAGGTCTACCCCTCAGAATCTCGCCCCTGGCAGTTGCGGAGACTGCGCTGGTGGAGGCTTACCAACCAAACTACCCAGGGGTTGGAATGGGAACTTCTAGAGATCCCTCTACCGGATTGCGCAGGCGGTGCATTAACAACTAAACGACCCTGGAGGGTGGATTGGGATGGACGGGGGTCCTCTATTGAATTGCGCAGGTTGAGCATTATCGACCATACGACCCAGAAGGGTGGATTGGGACTTCCAGAGGTACTCCACTGGATTACGCAGGGAGAATTATCAACCAAACGACCCAGGAGAGTGGATTGGGAATGTCAGAGATCCTCCTTTGATTGCGCAGGTGGAGGATTGTCAGCCGAACGGCCCCAGAGGGCGTATTAGGAATCCTTCAGGGGTCCTTCACTGTATTGCGCAGGAGCATACAGAATTATCAACCAAGCGGCCGAGTAGGGCGGATTGCGACTATGAGAGGTCCTCCTCTGACCGGAACAGGGCACGGGCCCAGTCTGTTACCGCACGGCTATGATATGTGCTGAGGGGGCCGGGGCCCGTATTAAATGCTTTTATTTTTTTAAATACGACTGAGATAAGCGGTATGAAGGGTTAATTCTTGATATCAAGCCACTGCACTGCCTTCTAACCCCTTGACAACCACGCGCCGGCCTAAAAGAAATGGCTGGCCAGGAAGGGTTAAGTGCCTAGAAGACCAGGGCGGTGTTCAGCTAGCTTCTGGGGGAGGGGAACAGCCAGGCGGGAGAATTTGCGCCAGCTCGCCACCGCCCCCACACCAGGGGATGAAGTGAGTCCTAGCGCAGGCGCCGCAGAGCCAGGGCCTAAGTTTTATACACGGCCAACCGGGAACACTGCCGGACAGCCGGGGAAGCGGGACCTGGAGCAGTGCGTGAATTGCCCCGACCGGCCAGAGGTGCCCGCCTCCGGAAGGTCCCAATGGCAGTTTCTGAGTCGGGCAGAGGTACCCACCCCGCAGCCGGAGTCCCCCATGTAATAAAAATGTTCCGTGGCACACGAGGCGACCGCGATGGCGTCGGTGGTGGCATTAACCCTTCCGGAGTGGCGCGCTTGGCGCCTGCTCCCGAAAGGGGCGGAATATGGTGGTGGATAGAGGGGAACGGGAATCACCTGCGTTCCTCTCTTTCGCTCAGTTGATTCCCCAGACCAAGGTTATTAACCCCCCTATGAGCCGGAATCGTCGGCCTAGAGGGGGAGTGAGAGGGACTGACTTGGGGGCCGAGTTGATTCCCTTGTGTAGACAGAAACTGCCGCTACAATAAATAAAGGCCTCTGGCAGCCACTGCACTGCTGCCAAAGATGGAGGGAGGGAGAGGGTTAACCATACTTACCTAGTCCCGTGTACTCACCTCATCTGCCTCCTCTTCTCTTCACCCTCCCTAAGTGGACCACAAGTTCACCTTTTCCAGCAGGGTCACCTCCTCAGCTGCTGGCACCGGAGTGGCAGGAGTCTGGTATGGTGGGAGGGTCTTCTTCTTGGCGGACCTAGGTGACCCCTTGGCTGGCGGGAAGCAGGGGAGCTGGGCTGCCCTGGATCCTCCTTTTGCTTCTGTGGGGAGGTCGAGCGGTGAGGGACTCTGACACCGGCCTCTCTCCCTGGGATAACAGAGAGGCTGGGCGACTCTGTTTCCCAAACCTAAAAGGGAAAAAGTAAAAATAAAAAAGAAGAATCGGCTAAGTAAGCCGCCGTGCATAAGGCAGGGAGGTCTTGCCTCCTTGACACTAAGCTATAACTGAAGCTCTCTCTCCAGGCTGGAGGGGGTACAGCTGCCGGGGGAGGGGCTAACAGCTTTTACTAGTGTCAACGCCTCCTAGAGGACATAGCTATACCCACAGGTCCTGTGTCCCCCAATGAATATGGGCGAGAAAGAACAATGGAGATTGGTACATGAATTGGAGAGGATTAATGGAAGGCCCCAGGAACAAGTTATTTATGCAAAAAGAGATCGTGAGAAAGAACTTTTATCCAATTAGAAGTTGTTGTCGGTGTAACTTGTGTAGATCTATGGTTACTGTTAGAACTTTTGAATATAAAAGAATACATCATATATATTTATATAGACTTTGATCTCCTGATATCTGTGATGAATGTCAGCCATCTTTCCTTGTCTTATTTGAGTTCAGTATCCTTCGGACTTAGAATCCCTAACTTCAGATTAACAATCTGTACAGAAGTGTTGACAGAGTCTGGTCTTGTAAGAAGATTTAGACAGATTCTGTAAGAGGCATTTACTCAGATAAGGGAATATGCTGAGTTTTGATTTATTCCCAGTGAGTAAAAAGAATATAATTTTACCACATATTGTAAGGTTTATTTGAATAATCCCATACAAGCATTTTTGGTTTTTAGATCATTGGTTTAAATATGTGTTTTATATAACTAAGAGTATGGTAATTACAGATATATTCATTTAATGTTAGAATTGAGGTGGAAATTCCTAGGAAGTTTAAAGGGAACCTGTCATCAGCTTTATGCGGACATCACTGACGGCAGCATAAATTAGTGACAGAAATGCTGATTTCAGCGGTGTGTCACTCATAAGCTAAAAGTAAGTGGTTGCCGAGAACCAGCATCATAATCATTGCAGCCCAGGACTTGGAAAGAGTCAAATCTACCTGAGAAGAGTCCTGGTTATTCATAATCTCCTGCTCTCTCAACCATCTGCTGATGATTGGAAGTTCTCTCCTAGAGAGAAAGGGAACTAGGTAGAAGACTGTCAGTCATCAGCAGGTGGGCAGGGAGAGCAAGAATTCATGTATAACCATGACTCTTCTCCGGTGGCCGGGACTCTTTTCCAGGCCCAGTCTGCAATGATTGTGATGTTGGTTCTCGGCAACCACTTACTTTTTACTTATAAATGACAGATCGCTGAAATCAACTCACCTGTCTCTACTTTATTCTGTCGTTAGTATGGGCAGCATAAGGTTGATGAGAGGTTCCCTTTAAGAGTACTATGTCAGAGACTGGTGTTAATGATCTCTTTCTTAGAAGATTTCTTGAAGGAGAATTGTGGAATTGTGGATACAGGTGATCATAAACAAACCTTGTATCTTTACCAAACAATGACCAAGAGTGTCGTAGTGTGTGTAGGGAATTAATTAGGTTTAGTCAGAGATTTAGAAAGAGACTAGATACAGATGGAGCAGGGTTAGCACTCCAGCTCTTAACTCAAATTTCTTAACTCATCGTGTTATCTTGAGACAAAAGCCATTGAAAAGCAATTGAAGGTGTTTGCTTATATTAGATAACACAACTCAGAAATCAGGAGTGTTAACTCTACACCATCCGTATTTGACAAAAGATAAACTTCATTGTCTCTTTCAGATCTCTTCAAGGTTCTGTCTGGAATCTTAGGGCTCTTTCACACCTGCGTTATTGTCTTCCGGCATAGAGTTCCGTCGTCGGGGCTCTATGCCGGAAGAATCCTGATCAGGATTATCCTAATGCATTCTGAATGGAGAGAAATCCGTTCAGGATGCATCAGGATGTCTTCAGTTCCGGTACGGAACGTTTGTTGGCCGGAGAAAATACCGCAGCATGCTGCGCTTTTTGCTCCGGCCAAAAATCCGGAACACTTGCCGCAAGGCCGGATCCGGAATTAATGCCCATTGGAAGGCATTGATCCGGATCCGGCCTTAAGCTAAACGTCGTTTCGGCGCATTGCCGGAGCCGACATTTAGCTTTTTCAGAGTGGTTACCATGGCTGCCGGGACGCTAAAGTCCTGGCAGCCATGGTAAGTGTAGTGGGGAGCGGGGGAGCAGTATACTTACCGTCCGTGCGGCTCCCCGGGCGCTCCAGAGTGACGTCAGGGCGCCCCAAGCTCATGGATCATGTGATCACATGGATCTCGTCATCCATGCGCATGGGGCGCTCTGACGTCATTCTGGAGCGCCCGGGGAGCCGCACGGACTGTAAGTATACCGCTCCCCCGCTCCCCACTACTACTATGGCAACCAGGACTTTAATAGCGTCCTGGGTGCCATAGTAACACTGAAAGCATTTGGAAGACGGTTCCGTCTTCAAATGGTTTCAGTACACTTGCGTTTTTCCGGATCCGGAGTGTAATTCCGGCAAGTGGAGTACACGCCGGATCCGGACAACGCAAGTGTGAAAGAGGCCTTAGTTAAAGTTTATCCCTTCTTTAAATTAATAGGGAAATATACAGAAAATATACCTTGAAACTGATTTCTACTAGCCGATACACTGGTATAGTATTAATTTGCCTATAGTTAGAAACATAGAATGTGTCGGCAGATAAGAACCATTTGGCCCATCTAGTCTGCCCAATATACTGAATACTATGAATAGCCCCTGGCCCCTATCTTATATGAAGGATAGGCCTTATGCCTATCCCATGCACGCTTAAACCCCTTCACTGTATTTGCAGCTACCACTTCTGCAGGAAGGCTATTCCATGCATCCACTACTCTCTCAGTAAAGTAATACTTCCTGATATTACTTTTAAACCTTTGCCCCCTAATTTAAAACTGTGTCCTCTTGTGGTAGTTTTTCTTCTTTTAAATATTCTCTCCTCTTTTACCTTGTTGATTCCCTTTATGTATTTAAAAGTTTCTATCATATCCCCTCTGTCTCTTCTTTCTTCCAAGCTATACATGTTAAGGTCCTTTAATCTTTCCTGGTAAGTTTTATCCTGCAATCCATGTACTAGTTTAGTAGCTCTTCTCCGAACTCTCTCTAGAGTATCTATATCCTTCTGGAGATATGGCCTCCAGTACTGCGCACAATACTCCAAGTGAGGTCTCCAAGTGTGTTCTGTACAGCGGCATAAGCACTTCACTCTTTCTACTGCTTATACCTCTCCCTATACATCCAAGCATTCTGCTGGCATTTCGTGCTGCTCTATTACATTGTCTTCCCACCTTTAAGTCTTCTGAAATAATTACTCCTAAATCCCTTTCCTCAGATACTGAGGTCAGGACTGTGTCAATATTCTATATTCTGCCCTTGGGTTTTTACGCCCCAGGTGCATTATCTTGCACTTATCCACATTAAATTTCAGTTTCCAGAGTTCTGACCATTCTTCTAGTTTTCCTAAATCCTTTTCCATTTGGCGTTTCCCTCCAGGAACATCAACCCTGTTACATATCTTTGTGTCATCAGCAAAAAGACAAAACTTACCAGCGAGGCCTTTTGCAATATCACTTATGAAGATATTAAACAAAATCGGTCCCAGTACAGATCCCTGAGGTACCCCACTGGTAACATGACCTTGTTTTGAATGTTCTCCATTGACTACAACCCTCTGTTGTCTGTCACTCAGCCACTGCCTAATCCACTCAACAATATGGGAGTCCATGCTCAATGACTGCAGTTTATTGATAAGTCTTCTATGTGGGACAGTGTCAAAAGCCTTACTAAAATCTAGATATGCGATGTCTACTGCACCTCCACCGTCTATTATTTTAGTCACCCAGTCAAAAAAATCTATAAGATTTGTAGGAGATTTAATAGAATATATTATATATATATTTTTTTTTTTATTAACCCTACTTTGTGTATAGTATCTGTTTTGGAATACGGCTGGGGTGACCCTGCAGTATCATTCTAAACCGTGCTCCAATCCAGGGAGATTGTAAATATACTGATGGAAATCACTGACAAAACACTGATGTGTGAATGAGGCTTAAACAAAAGAATCTTCTGAAGAAGAAGTTGCTTCAAGAAGTTTTGTGTTGTTGTGGACAATTTCCAACAGTAGGAAACACATCCAGTGACTAAATTCAACCCTTACATACAGATAATGAGAGGACATGTGTATTTAGTCATGTCTATTACCTGGTGATGTGAGGGGCCGGTGATCCTCCATCATGACGTCCTTGTACAGATCTTTGTGTCCTTCTAAATACTCCCACTCCTCCATGGAGAAATAGATGGTGACATCCTGACACCTTATAGGAACCTGACAACACAATGATACAGTTATCACCCAGATCCCTTCATAGCGTTCCTGTATAATGTCCCAGCATTCCCAGCAGTGTCACCTCTCCAGTCAGCAGCTCAATCATCTTGTTGGTGAGTTCTAGGATCTTCTCTCTATTGATTTCCTCATGTATCAGCGGGTGAGGTGGAGGCCCCATGATTGGGCTCAGGGTTCTTCCCCATCCTTCAGACACAGGGTCCTGACAGCGCTCACTAGAGGTCTTCTTCACTACTGTGTAGTCCTGGTTATGGAGAGACACAGTAATAACTATCACTCCATACATCTCCAGAGTCCCTCACCTCTCCAGTCATGTCCATCTGTTAGTAACATAGAGAAGATGATGTAATGTGACATCATCAGAATCTCTCACCTCTCCAGTAAGCCGGAAGAGGATCTCTAGGGTGAGATTTATTATCCTCTCCGCCATCTTGTCCCTGTCCATTCTTGTGGGGTCAATCAGGAGAAGGATCTTATATAGAAGATCTCCACTGAGCGGATCCTATATTGTGGGAACCTGAATGGAAAGAAGATGAGACGATGAAAAATCCTACAAAATCCCATGTAAAATACAATTACTGGAGATAAGAGGAGACATCGGAGGAGATAATAAAGTGTAGATGTTGTGTTCTCTCTTTTTATATGGATCGAAACATGTGTGAGGTCAAGGCAGTTTCATGATATGTCATAAAATCCAATATATAGAAAATACTAAACATAAGTTGATCAACAAGTCATAAAACTGGGAATAAAAAATATAGAATAAAATGCAGACAGACCTGCAGAGCGAACTAACACCCCGGAATGAAGACCACATTAGCCCTTTTACACTACATGTGTCTATTTTATTCTAGATTTCTTTACTCCCAGTTTTATGACTTGTTGATCAACTTGGATGTTTAGTATTTTCTATATATTGGATTTTATAATCTACATCATTTCTATGTTTCATTTGTTGGTTTATAGAACAACTGAAGAAACCGCAGGGTGTGCATTGTGAATGACTAGAATACTACAAAAACATCCTGACACAGTCCGGCCCAGGTTCTGATATCAGCACAGCTCCGGATAAGGAGCGATTGGTCCTTCATTTTTATACTATTGCAACCACTGAGGAAGAAAATGTACAGTTTGGAAATGCGTCTGGTGTAACTGCGGTATTAATCCATCAAGTGTAATTGCGGCACCAACCTATTGAGAGGAATAAACTTATTCAGGACACTGAAACAGCAGAAGTCGGCGTTCCCGTATCCCTACTACACACGCGCAAGTAAGTGTGCCGGCACACGAGAGAACTATAGGATCCAGCAGAGCATCGAGATCATAGGTGAGCGGAGGTCATCAATATCAGATCGGGGGGGGGGGGGGGGGGGGGGGGGTCCGACACCCAGCACCCCCAGTCGATGAGCTGTATGAAGAGAAGGTACACGCTGTGCGCTCCTGCCGTCTCCCGTCTCTCTTCCTGGTTGCCATAGACATGACAGCGGCGAGCAGGACAGGAGACGGCGCGCGCCTTCTTCTCATACAGCTGAGCTGTGGGGGTGCCGGATGTCGAATCCCCGCCAATCCGATACTGATGACCTATCTTAAGGACAGGTCATCAATATTAAAATTTGCGTAAAAATTCTAAGAATTGTTTCTAAACTTCTAAGCCTGTTCTAAAAAAAAATTAAATGACCCTTACAGAATGAGGAACATAAAGTAGACATATGGGGGATGTAAAGTAATAACTGGTTTACGAGGTATCACTATCTGCCGGAAAAGATGAGAAATTAACATTTTGAAAACTGGGAATTTTTCTGAAGGGGTTAATGCAGGGAAATCTAACCGCAGTTTGTCCGTCATTTCACCATCACACATAATAAAGATGGCGGTTTGATACCCACATGGTGCAGAGATGGGTCTGCACGGCTGATCGGTGGAGAAGACTTCTGGAGGGTCAGGATGCGGACTCTGACACCGGAGGGATTGAATGAAGAAATCCAAGGAATTCCAGAATCTCTCCCTGTTTCCACGAGTCATTCTGCCCTTCTCCAATATGGAGCATTAATACTCCTCCTCATGTGCGCATGCGCTGCACTCTGCTTGGCTCCTCCTCCCCTGTGCTGGCATGGTGAGCACGAGACCACTGCTTCCTGTCCCACTTCCCCCTGCGTGTCCTCTTAGTGCCGGGGACAAGGTTTCCTTCCTTCCTGTACGCGCATGCGCCACATAAATAAGTGGTGAGTATTATATTATACACGGATATAAAAGGCTTCTCACACACAGCAGCACCAACCCCAAGATGAAGGCAGCAGCTGAAACACGCGTCGGGGAGGACACATCCCCTACAGATGTCTGTCATATCGGTTGGTGATTTTACTATTGTTTATTTCAGTCACTTTACTTGTGAATTTCCTTTCTCCGTTCTATGATTTCTGTCTCGTCAGCGCCTCACACTGGAGACCTGCGCACTTCTTCTCCGTTATTAGTAATTCTCTATTTATTTATTTATATCTTTTTGGAGCCGTTATATCATATTTATCATCTACGAGCAGAATTACCGGCTTCACACCGACCCCATAACAGAGTCATCCACAGAGACCCCCATAACAGAGTCATCCACAGCGCCCCCATAACAGAGTCATCCACAGAGACCCCCATAACAGTGACATCCACAGCGCCCCCCATAACAGTGACATCCACAGAGACCCCCATAACAGTGACATCCACAGCGCCCCCCCATAACAGTGACATCCACAGCGCCCCCCCCCCCCATAACAGTGTCATCCAGAGCGCCCGCCCCCCATAACGGTGTCATCCACAGAGACCCCCATAACAGTGACATCCACAGAGACCCCCAATAACAGTGACATCCACAGCGCCCCCCATAACAGTGACATCCACAGAGACCCCCATAACAGTGACATCCACAGCGCCCCCCCCATAACAGTGACATCCACAGCGCCCCCCCCATAACAGTGACATCCACAGCGCCCCCCCCATAACAGTGACATCCACAGCGCCCCCCCCCCCCCCATAACGGTGTCATCCACAGCGCCCGCCCCCCATAACGGTGTCATCCACAGAGACCCCCATAACAGTGACATCCACAGAGACCCCCATAACAGTGACATCCACAGCGCCCCCGCCCATAACAGTGACATCCACAGCGCCCCCGCCCATAACAGTGACATCCACAGCGCCCCCGCCCATAACAGTGACATCCACAGCGCCCCCGCCCATAACAGTGACATCCACAGCGCCCCCGCCCATAACAGTGACATCCACAGCGCCCCCGCCCATAACAGTGACATCCACAGCGCCCCCGCCCATAACAGTGACATCCACAGCGCCCCCGCCCATAACAGTGACATCCACAGCGCCCCCCCCCATAACAGTGACATCCACAGCGCCCCCCCCATAACAGTGACATCCACAGCGCCCCCCCCATAACAGTGACATCCACAGCGCCCCCCCCATAACAGTGACATCCACAGCGCCCCCCCCATAACAGTGACATCCACAGCGCCCCCCCCCATAACAGTGACATCCACAGCGCCCCCACATAACAGTGACATCCACAGCGCCCCCCATAACAGTGACATCCACAGCGCCCCCCCCATAACAGTGACATCCACAGCGCCCCCCCCCATAACAGTGTCATCCACAGCGCACCCCCATAACAGTGTCATCCACAGTGCACCCCCATAACAGTGTCATCCACAGTGCACCCCCATAACAGTGTCATCCACAGTGCACCCCCATAACAGTGTCATCCACAGCGCCCCCCCATAACTGACATCCACAGCGCCCCCCCCATAACAGTGACATCCACAGTGCCCCCATAACAGTGACATCCACAGCGCCCCCCCCCATAACAGTGACATCCACAGTGCCCCCATAACAGTGACATCCACAGCGCCCCCCCCCCATAACAGTGACATCCACAGCGCCCCCCATAACAGTGACATCCACAGCGCCCCCCACATAACAGGGACATCTACAGAGACCCCCATAACAGTGACATCCACAGCGCCCCCCCATAACAGTGACATCCACAGTGCCCCCATAACAGTGACATCCACAGCGCCCCCCACATAACAGGGACATCTACAGAGACCCCCATAACAGTGACATCCACAGCGCCCCCCCATAACAGTGACATCCACAGTGCCCCCATAACAGTGACATCCACAGCGCCCCCCACATAACAGGGACATCTACAGAGACCCCCATAACAGTGACATCCACAGCGCCCCCCCATAACAGTGACATCCACAGCGCAAGTTTTTTGCAAGATAAATAATCTCATTTAATTCTTAGTAAACAGAATGCTGTTAATAAACATCCAGTGCAAATTCATTTACATATAGTAAGTATTTATGCCATATCAGATAGAAAAATCCAGAACGTTTCGGTCTGTACGACCTTCTTCAGCGGGGTCTAAAGAGATATATAACATGCATATAATGTAATCATACAGGTTTCTTGAGTATAACGGACATACTGTTATAATCTAAGAAAAAAAATTAGAAAAGCAGCGTATTTCAGAGTTTTTTTTTTGTCCTAATAGTAAATCTAAACTTAGGAGGTGCTGTTCTATTGCTTGGTTTATATATAATATAGAGGACTGGGCATCCTCTGTGGAACTTTGCACTCCTCGCCCATCCCCCACCCCTTGGTGCTTTTAATCAGAGAAACAATGGAGCTGGACCCTCCATGTTAGAGTAGGTCCCCACCTGATGAGAAGCTACCTTGCCGTCTGGTAGGTGGGCCCGACATATTTTTGATCAATAATATGCGCTAAGAACTTCTCCACTGCCTTTGCAGTGACTATATACTACTATACTTTGTGGCGTCATGTATTTGACCCTGTTCACATATTCACCTGTTTACTCAATCTTAGTGCATATAGTGGTGTGCTGCTACTATTTCCTGTTTGCAGTAAATCTAAAGAGACAGGGGGTGTGAAAAAAACACAGGGTGAGGGTTAAAAAGCGAGATCCCCAGCTTACACTGGAGTGGGAGATGCGATTTCTATGATACCAGGGTAAAGGTGTAATCTCACCCATGTTCGCCTAGTCCCCATCAACGAGTCTAGAACAAAGAAATGAAGAATAAATTATCATCATGATAATATACGAAAATCACATTCCCTATTGAGACCTTTCGGTTCGAGTGTGTCCAGTTTGTGAATCCAGTATGATTCCCTTTGTTGTAGAAGTGCAATCCTGTTGCCCCCGCGTCTTGGTTGGTGGACCTGTTCGATGACCTGGAACCGGAGTTGTGCGATTTCATGTTTATGTTTTTCAAAGTGTGCCGGTATCGGTAAAAGGAGTTGCTTGGTCCGTATTGTGGATTTGTGTTTACATATACGATCGCGGATGTGTTGGGTAGTTTCCCCGACGTAGACGAGTCCGCACGGACATTTGATCATATAAACAACAAAGGATGAGTCACATGTAAAGTAATCCTTGATATGGAACTGTTTACCTGTTCGTGGATGTGTGATCAAATCCCCTTTCAAAATGTTGGAGCATTGACCACAATGCAGGCATGGAAAGGTTCCATATTTAGGAATTTTGTACTCATTTCGGTGACCCTCTGCGAACGTGTTGCTGGGTCTGAGACTATTCGTTCGACCCTAGTGACAGATCAACGAAACCACCTCGTTTTTTAGGCCGTGGACGGCAAATACCTACATGACTGACTTTGAAAACAAGTTTGTATACACTTATTCCCTTTACCAACATCATGCGAAAGTATGGTTACGCTTTATAGATGACATTTTCATCATATGGGACGGACCCAAAACCCATCTAGAATCATTCTACAATTACCTTAACAACATATTATCCGGAACTAGGTTTCACGATACACATCGACAATAAAGAGGTCAGTTTTTTGGATACATTAGTAAAAAAAGATATTAATAACCAACTCCAATTCGACTTATACACAAAACCCACCGACAGGAACAGTTTACTCCACTATTCAAGCTGCCATCCCCATACCACCAAGAGAGCAATCCCACTATCCCAAATTACAAGGGTCGAACGAATAGTCTCAGACCCAGCAACACGGTCGCAGAGGGTCACCGAAATGAGTACAAAATTCACCAACAGGAGATACCCATCTGATCTAACTAAACAAAAAAGTCAAAGACCACCCACTATGCCAAGGATAGACGCACCTCGTATCCCCTGTGTCACCACATACCACCCCCTCATGCCTAAAATACATAGTATAGTGCGCCAGAATTGGTTGATCCTACAAAACGCATACCCATCGGTCAAAGAATTCGAAAAAACCCCACAGACGTGCTACAAAAGAGGACCCAACATAAGAGACAAACTAATCCGGGCGGACTTCGGTGGGATCCAGAAGATCCCGAAACAACATTTTTTGCAAAATCCTAAATATGGAACCTTTCCATCCACGAACAGGTAAACAGTTCCATATCAAGGATTACTTTACATGTGACTCATCCTTTGTTGTTTATATGATCAAATGTCCGTGCGGACTCGTCTACGTCGGGGAAACTACCCAACACATCCGCGATCGTATATGTAAACACAAATCCACAATACGGACCAAGCAACTCCTTTTACCGATACCGGCACACTTTGAAAAACATAAACATGAAATCGCACAACTCCGGTTCCAGGTCATCGAACAGGTCCACCAACCAAGACGCGGGGGCAACAGGATTGCACTTCTACAACAAAGGGAATCATACTGGATTCACAAACTGGACACACTCGAACCGAAAGGTCTCAATAGGGAATGTGATTTTCGTATATTATCATGATGATAATTTATTCTTCATTTCTTTGTTCTAGAATCGTTGATGGGGACTAGGGCTGCACGATATGGGAATTTTGTGCGATTAGGGCCCTAAAAATTGCGATAACGATGTGCGATGCGATATATTAAGGGAATTGTGCTAGAGGTCTATTTGCTTGGATTTTCCCATATGAGCCGCTGACACGGCTGGGTGTGACATAGTTATGGGGGATCTGTGGATGGCGCTGTTATGTGGGGGATCTGTGGATGGCGCTGTTATGTGGGGGATCTGTGGATGGCGCTGGTATGTGGGGGATCTGTGGATGGCGCTGTTATGTGGGGGATCTGTGGATGGCGCTGTTATGTGGGGGATCTGTGGATGGCGCTGGTATGTGGGGGATCTGTGGATGGCGCTGTTATGTGGGGGATCTGGGGAGGACGCTGTTATGTGGGGGATCTGTGGAGGACGCTGTTATGTGGGGGATCTGTGGATGGCGCTGTTATGTGGGGGATCTGGGGAGGACGCTGTTATGTGGGGGATCTGGGGAGGACGCTGTTATGTGGGGGATCTGTGGATGGCGATGTTATGTGGGGGATCTGTGGATGGCGCTGTTATGTGGGGGATCTGTGGATGGCGCTGTTATGTGGGGGATCTGTGGATGGCGCTCTTTTGTGGGGGATCTGTGGATGGCGCTGTTTTGTGGGGGATCTGTGGATGGCGCTGTTATGTGGGGGATCTGTGGATGGCGCTGTTAAGTGGGGGATCTGTGGATGGCGCTGTTAAGTGGGGGATCTGTGGATGACGCTGTTATGGGGGATCTGTGGAGGATACTGTTATGTGGGGGACCTGTGGATGGCGCTGTTATAGGGGATGTGTGCTATGAAACATGGGGCCACGAGGGGGGCCAGCATAAGACACACATATAGCATCTTATGCTGGTCCCCCTCATGGCCCTACGTGTCCCCCTCATGTGCCCTAAACTGCACACATAACTCTACTATTCATAAAATGGCCAGCCTCTGTACTTTCACTATGAATGCACTGCAGAGAGCGGCAGCGAGCGAGCCGGTGTTCTATGAAAAAGCCTTAAGTCACGTAGTGTGCCGGGGGGGTGTGTGTGCTCCCGCGCATGCGCAGTGCACTGCTAAAGAGAAATTACAGCCAGCGCTCGCTGAAAAAGCCTTAAGTCACGTGGTGTGCCGGGGGGGGGGGGGGGTGCTCCCGCGCATGCGCAGTGCACTGCTAAAGAGAAATTACAGCCAGCGCTCGCTCGGCAAAAACCCTTAACCCACGTGACGTAGTGGGTATGTCGGCCCCTCCACGCAAGTGCAGTAACATCGTGCAGGTTAAAGTAAAATTACAGCCAGCGCTGGCTTACTCGTGCAGGCGCTCGCGCACGGACGCCGCGCGTGCGTGCGCCCAACCGCGCTCTGGTGTAAGAACATCTTTTGTTTTGTTGTCTCACACTGCAATGCCCCCCCAAAGCCAGCAATGCCCCCCAATATGCTGCACCACCCCCCGGATCAAAGCCAGCAATGCCCCCCAATATGCTGGTGAAGGATTACTGCCGAGCGAGCGGCCACCGTATAACTGATTATGAGCACACACACCCCCGGCACACCACGTGACTTAAGGCTTTTTCACGGCTTAAGGCTTTTTCATAGAACACCGGCCGGCGCGTGACTGACGTCACTGTCACGCTCCTCCCACTTAATTGAGGAAGCAGGAGCGTGACTAAGTGACGTCAGTCACGCGCCGGCCGCCTCGCTCGCTCCCGCCCGCTGCAGTGCATTCATCGTGAAATTAGGTACAGAGGCTGGCCATTTTATCAATAGGACAGAGGACTTTTTATCAATAGGGGCCCCTTCATATATAATCGCTGCATTTTCAGGTCAGCCGAATCGCCATATCGCATTTGCCGATTATCGCGATTCGATTATTTTTGCGATATATCGTGCAGCCCTAATGGGGACTAGGCAAACATGGGTGAGATTACAACCCCCCCCCCATCCTTCCCTCCCCCTATTTCCCCCCTTCCCTCTCCTATCTCACCCCATGCTAGCAGTTTTCCCGGATCTCTGTACTCTTACATTAATATTACTAATATTCTATATTTCATCTTTACCCATTTTCTACTTGTCAAATTTGTCACTACTCACTATGGTACTTTTCCTTTCTGTATATAATCATTAACATAGCCACATACCATATCACTGTGACATATTTTATAATAATTTATAATGTTTATGATGAACCACAATGTATAATTATTGAATTATGACCATATATGTCACACTTTTCTGCCCATTTTTTGTGCCCGTCTTTTGTATTTTAATGCCACTTTCATCCGATTTCCCCTCGGGACACTCACTGCAACTAATGAATAAGAAACCAACTTCAGCCTCGTGTCCTGTATTTATATATCCTTGGGGGTGTGACCCTCTTCTTGTAGTGCCACTCATTTTATCCAGTCATGATTCTAGTGATTGTTAGAAAAGGATGAATTCTTATGTTTTGGGCGTTCCAGTCCCCTGCTCCAGTCCATGTCTCTGAGATCCCCTGGATATGTCTTCTATATAACGCCCCCTGCTCCAGTCCACGTCTCTGAGATCTCCTGGATATGTCTTCTATATAACGTCCACGTCTCTGACATCTCCTGGATATGTCTTCTATATAACGCCCCCTCCTCCAGTCCACGTCTCTGAGATCCCCTGGATATATCTTCTATATAACGCCCCCTGCTCCAGTCCATGTCTCTGAGATCTCCTGGATATGTCTTCTATATAACGCCCCCTGCTCCAGTCCACGTCTCTGAGATCTCCTGGATATGTCTTCTATATAACGCCCCCTGCTCCAGTCCACGTCTCTGAGATCTCCTGGATATGTCTTCTATATAACGCCCCCTGTTCCAGTCCACGTCTCTGAGATCTCCTGGATATATCTTCTATATAACGCCCCCTGCTCCAGTCCATGTCTCTGAGATCTCCTGGATATGTCTTCTATATAACGCCCCCTCCTCCAGTCCACATCTCTGAGATCTCCTGGATATGTCTTCTATATAACGCCCCCTCCTCCAGTCCACATCTCTGAGATCTCCTGGATATGTCTTCTATATAACGCCCCCTCCTCCAGTCCACGTCTCTGAGATCTCCTAGATATGTCTTCTATATAACGCCCCCTGCTCCAGTCCACGTCTCTGAGATCTCCTGGATATGTCTTCTATATAACGCCCCCTGCTCCAGTCCACATCTCTGAGATCTCCTGGATATGTCTTCTATATAACGCCCCCTCCTCCAGTCCACATCTCTGAGATCTCCTGGATATGTCTTCTATATAACGCCCCCTCCTCCAGTCCACATCTCTGAGATCTCCTGGATATGTCTTCTATATAACGCCCCCTCCTCCAGTCCACGTCTCTGAGATCCCCTGGATATATCTTCTATATAACGCCCCCTGCTCCAGTCCACGTCTCTGAGATCTCCTGGATATGTCTTCTATATAACGCCCCCTGCTCCAGTCCACGTCTCTGAGATCTCCTGGATATGTCTTCTATATAACGCCCCCTCCTCCAGTCCACATCTCTGAGATCTCCTGAATATGTCTTCTATATAACGCCCCCTCCTCCAGTCCACGTCTCTGAGATCTCCTAGATATGTCTTCTATATAACGCCCCCTGCTCCAGTCCCCGTCTCTGAGATCTCCTGGATATGTCTTCTATATAACGCCCCCTGCTCCAGTCCACGTCTCTGAGATCTCCTGGATATGTCTTCTATATAACGCCCCCTCCTCCAGTCCACATCTCTGAGATCTCCTGGATATGTCTTCTATATAACGCCCCCTCCTCCAGTCCACGTCTCTGAGATCTCCTGGATATGTCTTCTATATAACGCCCCCTCCTCCAGTCCACGTCTCTGAGATCTCCTGGATATGTCTTCTATATAACGCCCCCTCCTCCAGTCCACATCTCTGAGATCCCCTGGATATATCTTCTATATAACGCCCCCTGCTCCAGTCCACGTCTCTGAGATCTCCTGGATATGTATTCTATATAACGCCCTCTGGTCCAGTCCACGTCTCTGAGATCTCCTGGATATGTCTTCTATATAACGCCCCCTCCTCCAGTCCACGTCTCTGAGATCTCCTGGATATGTCTTCTATATAACGCCCCCTCCTCCAGTCCACATCTCTGAGATCTCCTTGATATGTCTTCTATATAACGCCCCCTGCTCCAGTCCATGTCTCTGAGATCTCCTGGATATGTCTTCTATATAACGCCCCCTGCTCCAGTCCACGTCTCTGAGATCTCCTGGATATGTCTTCTATATAACGCCCCCTCCTCCAGTCCACGTCTCTGAGATCTCCTGGATATGTCTTCTATATAACGCCCCCTCCTCCATTCCACGTCTCAGATCTCCTGCATATGTCTTCTATATAACGTCCCCTCCTCCAGTCCACGTCTCTGATATCTCCTGGATATGTCTTCTATATAACGCCCCCTCCTCCAGTCCAAGTCTCTGAGATCTCCTGGATATGTCTTCTATATAACGCCCCCTCCTCCAGTCCACGTCTCTGAGATCTCCTGGATATGTCTTCTATATAACACCCCCTGCTCCAGTCCACGTCTCTGAGATCTCCTGGATATGTCTTCTATATAACGCCCCCTCCTCCAGTCCACGTCTCTGAGATCTCCTGGATATGTCTTCTATATAACGCCCCCTGCTCCAGGCCACGTCTCTGAGATCTCCTGGATATGTCTTCTATATAACGCCCCCTCCTCCAGTCCATGTCTCTGAGATCTCCTGGATATGTCTTCTATATAACGCCCCCTGCTTCAGTCCACGTCGCTGAGATCTCCTGGATATGTCTTCTATATAACATCCCCTCCTCCAGTCCACGTCTCTGAGATCTCCTGGATATGTCTTCTATATAACGCCCCCTCCTCCAGTCCATGTCTCTGAGATCTCCTGGATATGTCTTCTATATAACGCCCCCTCCTCCAGTCCACGTCTCTGAGATCTCCTGGATATGTCTTCTATATAACGCCCCCTGTTCCAGTCCACGTCTCTGAGATCTCCTGGATATGTCTTCTATATAACACCCCCTGCTCCAGTCCACGTCTCTGAGATCTCCTGGATATGTCTTCTATATAACGCCCCCTCCTCCAGTCCACGTCTCAGAGATCTCCTGGATATGTCTTCTATATAACGCCCCCTGCTCCAGTCCATGTCTCTGAGATCTCCTGGATATGTCTTCTATATAACGCCCCCTGCTCCCGGCTTTTGTTGCACCTGAGGAAGGCCGCCCTTGAAATGCATTGTATACTAGAACCAACCTCTTGTGATTAGTATTTTATGTTATTATCTTTAAGCTGGTGTCCTGCCCCAGAAGCTGCGTCTTTACTTCCTGCTTCGTGTTCTCTGGAATTTGTAGATTAGGCTGAGTTCACACTTCAGTTATTTGATCAGTTATTTCCATCAGTTATTGTGAGCCAAAACCTGGTGGGAGAAAAACACAGAACAAGTGCAGATCTTCCCATTACACCTGATCTCTGAGTAGCTTCACTACTGGTCTGGGCTCAATAACTGAAGGAAATAACTGAAGTGTGAACTTGGACTTAAGGGCGGATGGAGCTGTGTATCTTTGTGACTGTGGAGCCTTATATGTGTGGATGTGATGAGTGTTCCACTTACCTGGGGGCAGGCGTGTCCTCCTCTGACAACCCTTCACTATGGAGCCTCCTGGGCTGTAATTTCTACCACCAGGCAGGAGTCGGGCTCCAGGCTGTGCTGCAGGAGAAGGTACAGGACCTGTGATGATGTCATGACCATGTGATCAGGTGTGGGCGGAGTCAGGCTGTGCTGCAGGAGAAGGTACAGGACCTGTGATGATGTCATGACCATGTGATCAGGTGTGGGCGGAGTCAGGCTGTGCTGCAGGAGAAGGTACAGGCCCTGTGATGATGTTATGAACATGTGACCATGTGTGGGAGGAGTCAGGTTATGATGCAGGAGAAGGTACAGGACCTGTGATGATGTCATGACCATGTGATCAGGTGTGGGAGGAGTCATGGAGATCACATGACCAGGTTTATCTGCTCTGTGTGTGACACTGTTGTGCTGTGTGGAATTCCAGTCTGTATGTAGCAGAGCTGTAAGCCTGTAATGTTTGTATAGATGAGCTGTATCCGTGTAATGTCTGTGTAGTTGAGTTGTATGTGCATACAACCAAGCTGTTTATGTGTAATATGCCTCTGAAGACTTGTATCAGTGTGTGCAGCAGAGCTGTGTATGTGTAATGTTCAGTTACTACAGCTGAGTCTTTGTCATGTCCATGTAGCAGAGCTGTGTATGTGTAATGTTCAGTTACTACAGCTGAGTCTCTGTCATGTCCATGTAGCAGAGCCGGCGATGTAATCTGCTGGTATCGGGGCTCTGTGTGTGCTCAGGAGATGTTTAGGGGTAACTCTGTCCCTTTTCTCCATATCAGTTATTAGAAATGATGTCAGCGATACCTTATGTCGGGGCAGATGTAGGATTTCCGCTGTGGGGGAAAAGGAGGAATAACCTTCTCTTCTGTTATTCCTAGTGTTAGCACATAAATGGCCGCGCTGTGTCTTATCGCTGGGGATTTTCTTTGTAGTTGATCTGAGCTTGTCTGCTGCTCCAATGGGGGAACATGGGCCCCGTTCTCCTGACTGGCAGGGGCCCCCAGCGGATGGACCCCCACAATCAGTGGACAGGAGATAAGTTCCCTTGTTTCAGTCTTTTATCATTGGCTGAATTTCAAAGATGAGATTTTAGTCTTTGGAGATTAGAAAAAACGCATCCGGCGACGCTGGAGAACGGCGGAAATGTCGGACAGATTGTGATCGGAGGCAGGACCGGCTCGGAGAGGTAAAGCGGTGATTAGTGTGACGGGGGATGGGGAGAAGGCGGGAAGGTTGTCCTCAGTGACAGCGGTAAAGCAGGTTATGTGGGAAGAGCAGCGAGTAGTAACGTAGAGAGGCTGAGAGGACGGCGGCTCCGAGCTTCATCTAACGCTGCCGATGGTTTAGAGATAAGAGGCACAGTCCTCAGCTGAGATGAGGGGTGTCAGACGGGGTACGGGGGGGGGGCAGAGGGAGGTAAAGGTATGAAATAATTATTTGGGGTTGTGGGACAGAGAGGACGTAATAGAAGTGAAGAAGTCCTGCTGTGAGGAGGTGAGAGCAGACATGGAGCTGCTTCTCTGTAGGCCATGAAGTCTTCTTTGGGTGGGATTTCTTCCGGCTTCGTTCTGGACTCTGGAAGCCTCAGCTTTTCTGTTTGGTTTGTGTCGGGGCTGGGGATGGATTTGTTGGGTTCTGCTCCGTGTGAGACGCAGGGGTGAGAGCTTGTGGTGTTCTAGAAGACAGCGGCTGCATCATGAAGAGAAGATATGACCTGCGCTGATGATCTGGCCACCTACTTCAGAGACAAGATCGGTTACATCCGGCAGGAAATCATTTCCCAGCCCCCAACCAGTTTCGATCCTCCTCCCTCCCACACTTCCATGTGCTCGACCTCCTCTGCTGACGCTATAACAGATGAAGAAGTCTTTAGGCTTCTCTCTGCTTCTCGACCCCCCACATGTAGCAGTGATCCTATCCCCTCACACCTTCTCCAGTCCCTCTCCCCGGCTGTCATTACCCGCCTTACTACAATATATAACCTCTCTCTCTCTCTCTCGCTTTCCATCCTCTTTCAAACATTTTGTTATAACCCCACTACTAAATAAAACATCTTGACCCGACCTGTGCCGCTCACTACCAACCTGTCTCTAACCTCCCCTTCATTTCTAAACTTCTGGAACATCTCTTTTACTCTCTTCTACCTTCAATCTGCCTTCCCCTCTCTCCACTACAGAAACTGCCTTTACTAAAATGTCTAATGATCTCCTGACAGCAAACAGGAATGGCGACTATTCTCTACTGATTCTTCTTGATCTCTCTGCAGCGTTTGATACAGTAGACCACAAACTCCTCACCATTCTCCACCTCATTGGCCTTAAGGACACTGCTCTCTCCTGGTTCTCTTCCTTTCTCTCTGATCGCTCCTTTAATGTATCACTTGCTGGCTCTGCTTCTTCTTATCTCTCTCTCGGTGTTGGAGTTCATCCGGGTTCAGTCCTAGGTCCTCTACTCTTCTCTCTCTACACCACCCCGATCGGACAGAGTACAGACTATCAGAAAATGTAGTTTTCAGTACAATCTCTATTATGATGACTAGGAATGCGCGAATCGACTTTGGATTAAACAAAGTCAATTTGCATAAAACTTCGTTCTAATACTGTACGGAGCAGGAGCTCAGTACAGTATTAGAATGTATTGGCTCCGATGAGCCGAAGTTATAGCTTTGAGAGGTCTTGCGAGACTTCACGCAATAACTTCATAAATTAATTTCTACTGTAAAAAAACATTTCAGGAAACTCAGGTTCGATTCCAAGTGGTACCTTGTAACTGAACCCGAGTTCGGGAAATATTTTTTTTTATTGGGCGCAATTTGTCCATTTTCATATAGGGGTGTACTCACTTTGTTGCCAGTTTAGACATTAGTGGCTGTGTGCTGAGTTATTTTGAGGACACACCAAATTTACACCGTTATACAATCTGTACACTGACTACTTTACATTGTATCAAAGTGTCAGATCTTCAGGGTTGTCCCATGAAAAGATATAATAATATATTTACAGAAATGTGAGAGGTGGACTCACTTTTGTGAGATACTGAATATATACAGTCAGGTCCATAAATATTGGGACATCGACACAATTCTAACATTTTTGGCTCTATACACCAGCACAATTGATTTGAAATGAAACAAACAAGATGTGCTTTAACTGCAGACTGTCAGCTTTAATTTGAGGGCATTTACATCCAAATCAGGTGAACGGTGTAGGAATTACAACAGTTTGCATATGTGCCTCCCACTTGTTAACCAAAACCAAAAGTAATGGGACAGAATAATAATCCTAAATCAAACTTTCACTTTTTAATACTTGGTTGCAAATCCTTTGCAGTCAATTACAGCCTGAAGTCTGGAACGCATAGACATCACCAGACGCTGGGTTTCATCCCTGGTGATGCTCTGCCAGGCCTCTACTGCAACTGTCTTCAGTTCCTGCTTGTTCTTGGGGCATTTTCCCTTCAGTTTTGTCTTCAGCAAGTGAAATGCATGCTCAATCGGATTCAGGTCCGGTGATTGACTTGGCCATTGTATAACATTCCACTTCTTTCCCTTAAAAAACTCTTTGGTTGCTTTTGCAGTATGCTTTGGGTCATTGTCCATCTGCACTGTGAAGCGCCGTCCAATGAGTTCTGAAGCATTTGGCTGAATATGAGCAGATAATATTGCCCGAAACACTTCAGTGTGCTGTTCTTTTCAAATTTTATTCCCGCACTGCATTATTATCTCCTTTTACCATATTGTTTCAACGTATTGTTCTCTGCTGCCATCTGCTGGCCGGAATTCGTATGCTGCACGCCTCGTTCTTGTTAAATAAAATTTTTCTCTCTGGGCGTGGTTTTGCAGCCTTGGTCCTTGTCACTTCCTGTAGCCATTTTCAGTGCTGCATTCCTTTGTGACTGGAGACACACACCTCGGCTTGTGAAGGCATCAGTTTTTGACCAGCAGTTAGCCTCAGGAAAGACATCCACATGACAGCATCTACTGCATTCCTGTATTGCATCACCGTATGTCACTGCTCTGGATCAAATAAACCCACGCTTGATTGCATCCTCATGTCTACGTCTGGATCCATCTAACCTGAGCATCTGCCGGTCCTGTCTGCTCCACTGCTTGGATACGAAGGTAGGACAGTCACAAAGTCATTATCAGTTACACCTTCATTCGCCTTCATGTGGGGACAGAACATTCAGAATTCATCCTGCTGCTTTTGTCAGCAGTCACATGATCAATAAATACAAGAGAACCAGTTCTATTGGCAGCCATACATGCCCACGCCATGACACTACCACCACCATGCTTCACTGATGAGGTGGTATGCTTAGGATAATGACCAGTTCATTCCTTCTCCATACTCTTCGCTTCCCATCACTCTGGTACAAGATGATCTTGGTCTCATCTGTCCATAGGATGTTGTTCCTGAACTGTGAAGGCTTTTTTAGATGTCATTTGGCAAACTCTAATCTGGCCTTCCTGTTTTTGAGGCTCACCAATGGTTTACATCTTGTGGTGAACCCTCTGTATTCACTCTGGTGAAGTCTTCTCTTGATTGTTGACTTTGACACACATACACCTACCTCCTGGAGAGTGTTCTTGATCTGGCCAACTGTTGGGAAGGGTGTTTTCTTCACCAGGGAAATAATTATTCGGTCATCCACCACAGTTGTTTTCTGTGGTCTTCCGGATCTTTTGGTGTTGCTGAGCTCACCGGTGTGTTCCTTCTATTTAAGAATGTTCCACACAGTTGTTTTGGCCACGCCTAATGTTTTTGCTATCTCTTTGATGGGTTTGTTGTGTTTTTTCAGCCTAATGATGGCTTGCTTCACTGATAGTGACAGCTCTTTGGATCTCATCTTGAGAGTTGACAGCAACAGATTCCAAATGCAAATAGCACACTTGAAATGAACTCTGGACCTTTTATCTGCTCATTGTAATTGGGATAATGAGGGAATAATACACACCTGGCCATGGAACAGCTGAGAAGCCAATTGTCCCATTACTTTTGGTCCCTAAACAAGTGGGAGGCACATATGCAAACTGTTGTAATTCCTACACCGTTCACCTGATTTGGATGTAAATACCCTCAAATTAAAGCTGAAAGTCTGCAGTTAAAGCACATCTTGTTCGTTTCATTTCAAATCCATTGTGGTGGTGTATGGAGCAAGAAATGTTAAAATTGTGTCCATGTCCCAATATTTATGGACCTGACTGTATATACACTGAACAAAAATATAAATGCAACACTTTCGGTTTTGCTCCCATTTTGCATGAGCTGAACTCAAAGATCTGAAACATTTTCTACATACACAAAAGACCCATTACTCTCAAATATTGTTCACAAATATATCTAAATCTGTGTTAGTGAGCACTTCTCCTTTGCCGAGATAATTCATTTTTATAATGTTTTATGTGTGTTATGCAATGTGCAAGGGAGTCATGTTTTTATTGGCGCTTAAAGGGATTTTTATTGGCGCAATAAGAACTCAGATGTGTGTGTGACATGGGCCCTTTATGTTCGCCTGTTTCTATGTCTGTGGACCGTTGGTCTGACCTCATACAGTTGTTAGGCCTGGGCCTTTTGCCATACCTCCCTCTGTCTCACGCTGCCCGTTGCTGTCTCCACCAATGTCACGGCTGTATGTGAGCAACAAGAGCATGCACAGTAAATAGAGCTACTGACCGGACCCAAACTAGGGAGGATAAAGGGTGACCCCTGTCAGACCCTCAAAGCTCTCCCTATGCTGCTAAGCACATGCCCGGATCCAAATGGTGGAACGAGGCATGCCCGCGTACCTAAGACTGATGACCACTGTAACCCCTACAATAGTGGAAGGGGCACGGCCACCGGTGCCCTGCTCAGTATATGGACGGAACCGGGGTCGCCTCGGGTCCAGTCAGAAAACAAACAGAAACACTACAATGTCTGCACACTTAACTGAAGGAGCTGCAGCAGACAGATCCAAAGACAGCTGGCAATATCCGGAGTACTTGCTGCAGCAGAACACAGGTCCAGTGAAATGATAGCACACAACTGAAGATACTCAAGCGAGAGCTACAATTTAAATGAGAAATATAATCCGCACCCTACAAAGGAGGAGGGGTGATTTAAAGGCAGAGAAATCAAACACAGGAGGAACAGCTGGGAGGAAGGAAACAGAAAGTAAAGACCTCATCACAGGGGTGGAGAAACAGAGCTGTGAGAACGTCTCAAAGCTCTGGTAGTGACATCTTCTTATCTGTCAGCAGAACCGAAAAATGAAAACCACAACGGATCCTGTCTTTGAGGCATCCATAAGGCCTCTATCACACGGTCAGTATTTTGTATCGGGATTTGATCATGAGTTGGAAGCCAAAAGCAGGAGGGGTCCAAAACACAGAAGACTTGCAAATATTCCCATCACGTGTCATCTCTGTTTTGGACCCACTCCTGTTTTTGCCTTACCAATACTGACCAATTACCGACCAAATACTGACCGTGTGAAGGCGGATGCTCAAAAGACAGGATCCATTATTTTGGGGTTGGTCTTGTGACAGATAAGAAGGGAAAAATAAACATAAACACAAACTTACTGCTAACACCCTCTCCACTCTGTCATGGGCCGCTACTTGTATCAGCGTGTAACTGAACAGGTTCTCTAGCAATCTATGTGGAATCAGCAGACAGTGTAAAAGGAGAGAGCTATTTCACTCTACAGTAGAATCTTGGGCCACTGCACAGTTAAGTACATTATACCTGACACTAACATTGACCTGTAAGGCTGAGTTTACACTTCAGTTATTTGGTCAGTTAATTCCAGCACTTACTGTATGGTGAGCCAAAATCAGGAACCAAACCTACTGTCAGATAAGGTATCTTGAACAGTAGGGATCGGCCGATATTAAGGATTTTGCACATTATTGGTATCGGCATCTAACCTTGCCGATAATGCGTATAAAGAAGCGTTCTAGAAGCGATTACTAGTATGCATCGGGTGTCGGGAGCAGGGAAAAAATGCAGCAAGCGCTTCCGATACTCACCCTCCCTGGTCTACTTTGATGGGGCCCGCACTGTCCTGGCCCCCTACAGCATCAGGATGTAGTGAGCGCACTATGACCTGACGCTGTATGTTGTCAGGTGACAGCGCAGGCTGGAGAACACAGGGGAGCGTGACACCGGACCATGAGATGAAGAGGAGCCGCGTCGCAGGAGAGATGAGTTATTTTATTTTTTCATCTGAGGTCTGATAGGGGATAAATAAAGTCTGATCTGAGGTCTGATAGGGGTTAATAAAGTCAGTGAGAAATTGGCATTTGGCACTAGTATATTATAAATGTAAATTAGAAATTGACTACCATCTAAGGGCTTTATTAATTTATAATTTACCGTACATTTATAATATACTAGTGCCAAATGCAAATTTCCACCACCTCAATGACTACAAACTAATATAATATATATTACGATATATAAAATATCGGTATAAATTATGGGCTATTGGCCTGAAAGTTCACCGGTTATCGGTCGATCCCTAATGAAAAGATCTTCACCTGTTCTGTGTTTTCGACCCGTAATTGACCAAATAGTTGAAGTGTGAACTGAGCCTAAGAGTGACGCCTGTGACCTGCTTGTCATACTGACACACAGTAACTGTTTCACTACCAGAAAGGACTAGCTATGCATGTTGCTGCAATGCACAGTGATATACAATGAGATTCACTATCCCTGCACGCCAGAATATAGCTGATTTAACATATTTTGTAGCTAAAACAAAGAGGTATTACAGAGGCGGCACCGCTATAAGCCTAGTCAGTCAATATACCAACAGCACCTCAAACCGGGATAGGCGCACCTCTTCAGTCTCCCCTGCACAGCGGTGGTGCACAAGCCAAAAAAGAAACAAGAGAGCACTGTAGTAAAAGGTAAAGAAGGCGGCACTCACCCATGCAGTTCGGTAAAAGTAATCCTTTATTTCATCCGGGGTGCCCTCAAAGTGTTAGCAGAGGTAACGGGGGCAGATAGCATTAAGTCCAATATACCAGTGCGGCGCATTGCTTATAGCACAGACCTGTCACTTACCAGTAGGAGGAGCGCCCGGCCGGCCACAGACAGCGCAGGTAAGTATAATGCTACTAAAATTGCTAAGTAATCATGGCAGCCAGGACTGCAGTAGCATCCTGGCTGCCATGGAAACCGATCGGAGCCCCAGCGATTAAACTGGGACTCCGATCGGAACTCTCCGCTGCCACCAATGATGGGGGGGGGGATTTTAATTAGGGGGGGAGAGGGGGGGCCGCACTGGCCACCAATGAATTTAATACTGGGGAGGTGGGGCCGCACTGGCCACCAATGAATTTAATACTGGGAAGGGAGGGGGGGCCGCACTGGCCACCAATGAATTTAATACTGGGGAGGGAGGGGGGCCGCACTGGCCACCAATGCTTTTAATACTGGGGAGGGAGGGGGGTCTGGCCCCTGCTGCCTGGCAGCACCCGATCTCTTACAGGGGGCTGTGATCCGCACAATTAACCCCTCAGGTGCCGCACCTGAGGGGTTAATTGTGCATATCATAGCCCCCTGTAAGAGATCAGGTGCCTCCAAGTTTTAAATTTATTGGTGGCCAGTGCGGCCCCCCTCTCCCCAGTATTAAATTCATTGGTGGCCAGTGCGGCCCCCCCCTCCCTCCCCAGTATTAAATTCATTGGTGGCCAGTGCGGCCTCCCCTCTCTCCCCCCTAATTAAATCACCCCCCCCCATCATTGGTGGCAACGGAGAGTTCCGATCGGAGTCCCAGTTTAATCGCTGGGGCTCCGATCGGTTACCATGGCAGCCAAGATGCTACTGCAGTCCTGGCTGCCATGGTTACTTAGCAATTTTAGAAGCATTATACTTACCTGCGCTGTCTGTGGCCGGCCGGTCGGTCGCTCCTCTTACTGGTAAGTGAAAGGTCTGTGCGGCGCATTGCTTATAGCACAGACCTGTCACTCCGATCTCCAATCGGAACTCTCCGCTGCCACCAATGATGGGGGGGGGGGGGGGATTTTAATTAGGGGGGGTAGAGGGGAGGCTGCACTGGCCACCAATGAATTTAATACTGGGGAGGGAGGGGGGGCAGCACTGGCCACCAATGAATTTAATACTGGGGAGGGAGGAGGGTCTGGCCCCTGCTGCCTGGCAGCACCTGATCTCTTACAGGGGGCTATGATACGCACAATTAACCCCTCAGGTGCGGCACCTGAGAGGTTAATTGTGCGGATCACAGTCCCCTGTAAGATATCGGGTGCTGCCAGGCAGCAGGGGGCAGTTATGTACACAGTTCTCAGTATATTCTAACTTGAAGCGTCCCCATCACTATGGGAACGCCTCTGTGTTAGAATATACTGTCGGATCTGAGTTTTCACGATCTAACTCAAATCCGATGGTATATTCTAACATAGAGGCGTTCCCATGGTGATGGGGACGCTTCAAGTTAAAATATACCATCGGATTGGAGAAAACTCTGATCCGATTGTATAATAATAGGGTCTCCTGACTTTACATTGAAAGTCAATGGGGGACGGATCCGTTTGCAATTGCACCATATTGTGTCAACGTCAAACGGATCCGTCCCCATTGACTTGCATTGTAAGTCAGGACGGATCCGTTTGGCTCCGCACGGCCAGGCGGACACCAAAACGCTGCAAGCTGCGTTTTGGTGTTTACCTCCAGAGCGGAATGGAGGCGGAACGGAGCCAAACTGATGCATTCTGAACGGATCCTTATCCATTCAGAATGCATTGGGGATGAACGGATCAGTTCGGGGCCGCTTGTGAGAGCCCTCAAACTGATCTCACAAGCGGAACCCCAAACGCAAGTGTGAAAGTAGCCTAAGGAGCACCATCATCATCTAGCTTATTCTTATCGACAACTCTCTTTTAAAGGGAAACAGAAGAGAGAAACTATTTGCGCATGCGTCTAGTTTCGGTTTCATACGAGACCAAAAATAGTGTTGAGCGCGAATATTCGCAAAGCAAATTTTTATCTCGAATATCGCCACTTCGAGATTTTGCGAATATGTCGAATACATGACACCATATTCGCAAATACGAATATTCGCTTTCAAGACGGATAGTGTTAGTGAAACTCTATCATTATTAATTCTTTTGTGTGTGTCCTTTTGTGTGTGACGAGTCATCCATGCTCCACCAGGCCCAGGAGGAGGAGGATGATGACTCAGAGGATGTCCAGGAGTCTGGGCCTGTTCAGGAGGGAGAGCCGGTGATGGGGGCACCGTTAGTCCGGGAGTGGGGCATCTCAAAACGTGAGCAGCAGCAGGACCAGGAGGTCATGGGAACGGGCAGTCAAGAGGAGTCACAGTGGGCTGCCCATATGCTGAGATGCCTCAGGAGGGACCCCCGGATAAAGAAAATGAAGGAGAGGGACGACTTTTGGTTGGCCACCCTTTTAGACCCGCGTTGTAAGGGGAAACTGGAGCAGTCCATCCCAGCCAGCCGGAGGCAGGCCCGTTTTGCCAAATTGCGGGCCTGTCTCATCCACCGGCTGGAGGAGGCAAACCCTCGGCTTCCAGCTCCAGTTTCACCCGCCCATCTCACCCACCAAGCGGCTGGCACCAGCCGAGCAGGCGATCTTTTGGGTGAGATGAGGCTCTTCTACCAGTCTGCGCGACCCAGTACCAACAGCAGCAGTAGCGGCAGCAGCATCAGTCACCACCAGCGGCTGGCCCACATGGTGGATGACTACGTGGGGTCGGTCGGTGCTTCCGACAGCATGAGCACCGACGACCCCATGGAGTACTGGGTCGCCAGACTGGACACCTGCCGCGAGCTCGCTCAGTATGCACTGGAGCTACTGTCTTGCCCCCCCCCTCCAGTGTACTGTCTGAGCGGGCATTCAGCACGGCAGGTGGAGTGGTCACGGACAAGCCTGGATCGGCAGCGACTTCCTGGCCCCCGCTGTCGGTTCAGGGCGCTGAAGGGTCCCTTGTCCTTCCCTCTCCCTCCTGCTTTTTTAACCATGATTTCCGTGTTTTTAATACTTTTTAAATATATATGTAGATTTTTTTATGTGATTGTATTTATTTATTTATTAAGCTATTGTTCAAGAATTAGTTTTTTTAATCGACTTTATGAAATGGATTTTAAATCATATTTTTTAAATTATGTGTATACATTAAAAAATTAATTTATAAATCATAAGAAAATAATTAATTTTTAATATTCCTAGTTTTCCCTTTTTCTGTTTTAATGAATTATGATTTGATGAATAACTGTATTATTCTCATTAATTGTGAATTATTAAAAAAAAACACCACATTTCATCCTTATTGTCCACAAAATCAAATTTAAGTTATCAACGAAATTTGTTTCATAACATTGGAACATGAACATGAAGTTCGAAATATTTATTTCAAAACCTCATGTCATGTTAAATATTGTCGGGTTAATTTCACAGTTTTTAAATATTGAATAATACAAAGTTCACGCACACACAACTGTAACGCAGATCTGAGCGTGAACGCAGCATTACTCTGAGTGTGTTGATTTCTCCAGGCCAGACGGCAGAAGGACTGGCAGTGTTTAGCTGCAGCTCTGTTGTCCTCTGTTTGTCTGTGAGGAGTCATGTGTACCCCCGCTCACACCACCTATACACGATTGTCTATGCATACTCTCAGGGCTGAAGACACAGGCACAATCACGTCCTCCTATGGTTGTCTGAGCACAGAAGGCAGTAGAGAAGTTGGTAGCTCTGTTCCGGGTGTGTTAGTGTCTCCGATTCTGCTGCAGTGGTTATTTCCTCTCCAACTGACTCATGACTCTGTCATGTTCCTCGTCCACTGTTGTGGACCTCATCGGCTGGCTAAGGTGCGCAGCATGGTTCTGCTTTTGCCGTTCATGTGCCCAAATAAGCATTCCGCACAGGTACTTAACAACACAAGGGGTAATTTCGACAGACAGACAGGGGCAGACTTCTACAAAACTATGGAGGGGCAGACTAGCACAGTTTTGCACGTCAATCGTAGTGTTATCCAGTATTGTAAAAATTACACTTTGATTGTAAACCACCAAGCGGGACGCAGTAATGTATTACTTCTGTTTCCACCCGCTAACCTCTCCTTTTTTATTTTATTTTTGGTGTTGACTGGACATTAAAATTTAGAAAAAGTTAGATCATGAATTTACAGTAATCCAAATCTAGAATATGATATTATTGTTTGTTTGAATGTCCTTTTGGAACCATGGTGTATGTAGATATCTTTGGACAGAGTGGAACACTTGATTATATCTACCTACATTATTGTGTTGGTGAAGGACTGCAATATTCCTCCACCTTTGTACATCTGCTCTAAATAGGCCTGGATTAATTTAACCAATTTTCTTTTATTTTATTTTTTATTTTTTTTAATATATATATATATTTTTTTAAAAGTGCAACACCCAAACTAAATATTAAAAAAGGATACACTCATGAGATATATAAAAATATACCACACTTCATCATAATAACTACAACACAGATGGTGGTTTACTATCAAACCGTTCTATTTTCTATGCTGGATTACAGTTGAATGGCTCAACTGTGCGTGTCAATCCCTTTGTGGAAATGTAGAAGTGTGCCCTTGGCTGTGTGACAAAAATGATTCTCTGTAGTCAAGTCTCGCAGCTGACTGATTATTCTGGCATATGTTTTACAATAGCCGTACCAGGCTGCGCACTTTAAGGCAGCCGCCAAGGACCACAACGCTAGATGTGTAACATGACAGAATTATGACCCAGGGTGAGAGGAAATGACCTCTACAACAGATCCGGGGAGACTAATACACCCGGCACACGGCAAACCACTTTTCTACTCCCTTCCGAGCTCTGACAATCACAGGAAGACGTGGTCGTGCCCATGTCCTTTGCTTTGAGAATGTACATTGCCGATCGTGTTTGGGTGGGTCGACCGGTGGTTCGCGTGTCGCCTCACTGACAAATGGAGGACAATTAACCCGCCGCTTAACCTTTCCGGTCCTTATGCTGTATGTGTCTGGGGAATTCAATGTCGTCGAGCAATGCTGCGTTACCGCTGAGGTCTGTGCCACAGCTGATGTTTATTCAGTGAAGTACACTGTATTTTCACATTAAAGCTCTCTGTGCTTCCAAGAATCACGAGTTTTGCTTAACAAGAATCTTTATTTAATCTCAGTGTACTTGTCTCTCCATTTTATATATTTCCTAAATTAGGAATTAATATCTACTTCAGATGTTGTTTTTTGGACCTCATACCTAGGCCCACATACTCCACTGATGTAAAATTGAACAGTTTTAAAAGTATAGTAAAGCTAAATAATCTGAGTCAAAACATTTGTGGTTATTTCAAAATGGTAATGATAACACTCCTCCAATGAAATCGTGTCCAATCCAATTTTATTCTTGTTCAGTTACATTCCCATATATACTCATTCCAAATGCTTTACCTGTTGCTGAGGCTTCAGCTGCTGCTGCAACTGCTGACTCCTGCTGCAACCACCTTTGCAGCAGATTGTGGGCTATACACACGAGTTTCTCATACTACTCCTCTTTATAAATCCTGCCACTACCGAGTATGATCATGTTGAGTTATATTGTGGTTCTGTCCACATTACCAATGCTGGTCTTTCTGCTCCTGCTGCTGCTGACTCCTGCTGCTACCACCGTGTCTGCTGCTGATTGTGGGCTATACACACGAGTTCCTCATACTACTCCTCTTTATAAATCCTGCCACTACAGAGTATGATCATGTTGAGATATATTGGGGTTCTGTCCACATTACCAATGCTGGTCTTTCTGCTGCTGCTGACTCCTGCTGCTACCACCGTGTCTGCTGATGATGATTGGGGACCATCCACACGAGATCCTCATTCTTTTCCTCCTCATAAATTGTGACACTGCAGAGTATAAACATGTTGAGTTATAGGTTGGGTCTGTTGACATTATGTAATTTATTGCTCCTTATGCTGCTGAAGCTGCTGCTGCAGCTGCTATTAACGTTGCTAATAAAAGGGGGCTATCCACACGAGTTACTCTTACTATTCCTCTATAAAAATCCGGGCACTACTGAGGCTGGGTTCACACTTGAGCGTTTTACAGCGCGTTCAAAAGCGCTGTAAAACGCTCAACACATGAAAACCAATGCTTCCCTATGGCCCTGGTTCTCACTTGAGCGTTTTACAGCGCGTTTGAACGCGCTGAAAACGCCCTACGCTCAAACAAGTTCTTGAGCTTCTTTGGGGTGTTTTGACGTGCGTTTGTGGCCATAGGACACTGCAGTCAATCACACAAACGTGTGTCAAACGCGCGTTTTTTATTGCAAAAAACGTGCGACAAAAACGCGCGTTAAACGCGCATATCAAA
This sequence comes from Bufo bufo, assembly GCF_905171765.1. Lineage (NCBI taxonomy): Eukaryota > Metazoa > Chordata > Amphibia > Anura > Bufonidae > Bufo > Bufo bufo. The sequence goes on along the minus strand of NC_053394.1, from coordinate 390,582,940 downwards.
TACGCTCAGGTCTAAACCCAGCCTGAGTGTTGTAATGTGGAGTTCAAAGTTGGGTCTGTAGACATTTTGAACGCTCTTCCTGCCGCTGCTGCTGCTAATAACGTTGCTTTTGAACGGGGGCAATCTACACGAGTTCCTGTTCCAACTCCTCCAAAAAAAAAAAGGGAGTCTTTTCTTGTTGAATTATGTGTTGGGTCCATAGACATTATGAAAGATATTCCTCCTGCTTGTGTACATACCAACGTTGCCACTCTTTGTTTGTACACAGGTTCCTTATCCTAATCCTCCAAACAAAACCTGCCTCTACAGGGTATTATCATGTTGAGTGATATGTTTAGTCTATAGACATCATGAACAATGTTCTTCCGTCTGCTGCTGTTGCCGCTAACAGCGTTTCTGCAGATTGGGGTCTATGTACACTACGGGTTCCAACTAATATTATTATGACGACATCCGGCCACTACTGAAAAATGTCAAGACGATTTTTATTTGTAATCTATATACCTTAACGATTCTTTCTTCCATGCTGCAGCTAATGATGACTACTGCAGCTCAAAAAGGTGACGCAATTGTGGGGCTATGTACACGAGTTCTTCCTAATACTCTTATCACGTGAAAATATTACATTGACTAAGATCATGTAGAGTTTGATTTGCAACCCAAAAAAAACACAAGACGATATTTCTTTGCTGGAGCGGCAGTTAGCCGAGAAGTGGTTCATTTGTGCCTATGTAAACAATGTCCTAAGACTACGCCACGTTAAAATTTAGGACATGGCAGATTAGAATCATTTCGATGCATTCATAATATTCTTTAACACTCTTCTGCCGATGCATCTGTACTCTACCAAAAGAACACGCGGTCTTCTTATAAATACACATGTGGCATAGCACATTTAAATGTTTAGTGCTTTTTGTTCAGAATTTTGACCTATTGACATGGAAATTGATCCGCCTGCTGCAGCTTGAATGTTTTCTTTTTGTTGGTGTATCACCGTTCAGCACTTGGCCCAATAAAAGATTAATCTTTTCCCAATAAGCTGTTGCTTTTTTTGTTTTTCATTGAGTAAAATTGGTAATTTTAGTTATTAATACTAATGCATCATGTGCTATTTGTTCATGTGCAAATAATTTATTTATGTTAATCTCAATGAGCACAACAAAACACAAGTAATATAAACAAAAACGACGTTCGTGTTGCGGCCTGTCATGATTAGGCTTTGTAATCTTTGTTCTATTGCACCCATCCTTATATTGCTTTCAAAATATCATTTATTCAACTCATATGCTTTCCCTTGTCCTGTTATAAAGAAAATTTAGATTTTAAACCGTTTGGTTGATTTTCTTTGCTACTCTGTTCATGAAGTTGAAAAAATGTACTTAGCAATCCAACAAATTTTTTATTAGAAATTTCACTAATCTGTACTTCTGTCTTATAACATATTGTATTGAAACCCATTTTTGTACACCAACACATTTTAATTTTATTAGTTTTTAGAGGGATATTTTTTTTTCAAAGTAATGTTTATTAAAAATTAAGGTATCACCCAAATAAAAAAAATTAGGACAGAAAACACATTTTTTAATAACTGTAAAACTTGAATTTTATTATTTAAAAAAAAAATGTTTGTTTAGTTAATTTTTTTGTTAAATTTAAAAAAATAACCGCATTGTACAGTACTAAATAAGAGCGGCTTCAATGGTCGATTCGAATGGTGACGAATTAACTAGCAATCTTATTCTTTCATAACTTTCACAATATCTTTCCGGTTCATATGAATTCTCTAAACTTGTTTATCTGGTAATTCTATGATTTACGCTGCAATGCAACTTTATTATTGTCAATAATTGTAAGTTTCACCATTGAAGCGTTGCACGTTGAAAGTATTATTATTATAGTATCATGCTTTTCTCGGCTTCAATCACAATTTTTTTTCAGTTTGCTTATTTTGCTTACTTTATTATTTTAAGACAAGTGTGGTGTGAGGTTGGCCTGTTGTACATTTCCCTAGCAAGGTGTGGACCGCATATCGGCTTCCCTTTTTCAAACGGTCTAGGGCAGTTAACACTGTTCTGCACTGTTTGATTAACCAACTTAATTTTATTATTTATTTTATTTTTGTATATTTTGTTTTAATACGGATTTAGGTTCAAACACTGTGTCGTCTGTTGTCCTGGGAGGGATGGCTGACTTCCGTGTTGACCTCTCTACATGGTTGGATGTAACTGGTGTTATACTCATCCGTGTGGAAATCCGGTTTTGTGATTGAAGGCGTATTTAATTGTAAATAATTATTATATATGCCTAGAAATATATATACTCGCGAATAATTATTGACAATAATGTAATGGACATTTGGAAAAGCTTGCCATATTCATGTGTTGTTGTCAATGTTAAAAAATAGTAAGTTGACAACATCATGTTCAACTGGACAGGATAACAAATGGAGATTACATGGAATTGGATTCAGTATTTTACATTTTTTGGATATGAAAACAATAGAATTGCACTTTTATTACTTGATGTCAATGTAATATTTCATGTCAGATCAATGCTTGAAAATAACTGGCGAAGATATGAGTTACATTCCTGACCTAAAATTTTCAGTTTATTGTTGGATTCTGGAATAGGAATCTTATTTGTATTTTTTTTTGTAAATATAATATGTTCATCTGTTTTTTTTATAATATATCAGCAAAGAATGGTATATGTTTTGAAACTCAATTAATAGAATGTTTTGTTATTAGCTTTTTCCTTTTTTTAATACGGTTATTAGTAATGTGTTCAATATTTTTTTTTCATATCTGTGATACCTTATGTAACCACAATAGGGTTGAGTGTGTTAATAAATTAATAGCATGGCTATGGGCCATTTATATGGATACACCTTAATAAAATGGGAATGGTTGGTGATATTAACTTCCTGTTTGTGCTACATTAGCATATGTGAGGGGGGAAACTTTTCAAGATGGGTGGTGACCATGGCGGCCATTTTGAAATCGGACATTTTGAATCCAACTTTTGTTTTTTCAATAGGAAGAGGGTCATGTGACACATCAAACTTATTGGGAATTTCACAAGAAAAACAATGGTGTGCTTGGTTTTAACGTAACTTTATTCTTTCATGAGTTATTTACAAGTTTCTGACCACTTATAAAATGTGTTCAATGTGCTGCCCATTGTGTTGGATTGTCAATGCAACCCTCTTCTCCCACTCTTCACACACTGATAGCAACACCGCAGGAGAAATGCTAGCACAGGCTTCCAGTATCCGTAGTTTCAGGTGCTGCACATCTTGTATCTTCACAGCATAGACAATTGCCTTCAGATGACCCCAAAGATAAAAGTCTAAGGGGGTCAGATCGGGAGACCTTGGGGGCCATTCAACTGGCCCACGATGACCAATCCACTTTCCAGGAAACTGTTCATCTAGGAATGCTCGGACCTGACACCCATAATGTGGTGGTGCACCGTCTTGCTGGAAAAACTCAGGGAACGTGCCAGCTTCAGTGCATAAAGAGGGAAACACATAATCATGTAGCAATTTTGCATATCCAGTGGCCTTGAGGTTTCCATTGATGAAGAATGGCCCCACTATCTTTGTACCCCATATACCACACCATATCATCAATTTTTTTGTTCCAACAGTCTTGGAGGGATCTATCCAATGTGGGTTAGTGTCAGACCAATAGCGGTGGTTTTGTTTGTTAACTTCACCATTCACATAAAAGTTTGCCTCATCACTGAACAAAATCTTGTCCTGTTCCAAAATCTTGTCCTGAGGGTCATCTTCGTTGAGATGCTGCAGTAGCTGGAGTTTGTAAGGGTGCCATTTGTGAGTAGCTAATATCCGCCGAAGGGATGTTCGACTAATGCCACTCTCCAGTGACATGCGGCGAGTGCTACGCTATGGGCTCTTGCTGAATGAAGCTAGGACAGCCACTGATGTTTCTTCATTAGAGACAGATTTCATGCGTCCACATTTTGCCAAATCTAACACTGAACCAGTTTCACGAAACTTAGCAAACAGTTTGCTAACTGCAGCATGGGAGATGGGTGGTCTCGTAGGGTGTCTTGCATTGAAATCTGCTGCAATGACCCGGTTACCGCGTTCACCAGACATCAACACAATTTCTATCCGCTCCTCAGTGTTAACCTCGGCGACATGTCAATGGCTGTAAACAAAGAGAAACTTGTAAATAACTCATGAAAGAATAAAGTTACGTTAACCGCCTCTGGACCGCCTAACGCAGGATCGCGTTCCGGAGGCGGCAGCCCTGCGCAGAGTCACGCATATATGCGTCATCTCGCGTGAGCCGAGATTTCCTGTGAACGCGCGCGCTCACAGGAACGGAAGGTAAGCGAGTGGATCTCCAGCCTGCCAGCGGCGATCGTTCGCTGGCAGGCTGGAGATGTGATTTTTTTAACCCCTAACAGGTATATTAGACGCTGTTTTGATAACAGCGTCTAATATACCTGCTACCTGGTCCTCTGGTGGTCCCCTTTGTTTGGATCGACCACCAGAGGACACAGGTAGCTCAGTAATATGTTGCACCAAACACCACTACACTACACCCCCCCTGTCACTTATTAACCCCTTATTCACCCTTGATCACCCTTGATCACCCCCCTGTAAAGCTCCATTCAGACGTCCGCATGATTTTTACGGATCCACTGATAGATGGATCGGATCCGCAAAACGCATACGGACGTCTGAATGGAGCCTTACAGGGGCGTGATCAATGACGGTGGTGATCACCCCATATAGACTCCCTGATCACCCCCTGTCATTGATCACCCCCCTGTCATTGATCACCCCCCTGTAAGGCTGCATTCAGATGTCCGTATGATTTTTACGGATCCACTGATACATGGATCGGATCCGCAAAACACGTACGGACATCTGAATGGAGCCTTACAGGGGAGTGATCAATGACGGAGGTGATCACCCCATATAGATGTCCGTATGATTTTTACGGATCCACTGATACATGGATCGGATCCGCAAAACACATACGGACATCTGAATGGAGCCTTACAGGGGGGTGATCACCCCATATAGACTCCCTGATCACCCCCCTGTCATTGATCACCCCCCTGTCAGGCTGCATTCAGATGTCCGTATGATTTTTACGGATTCACTGATGCATGGATCGGATCCGCAAAACACATACGGACATCTGAATGGAGCCTTACAGGAGGGTGATCACCCCATATAGACTCCCTGATCACCCCCCTGTCATTGATCACCCCCCTGTCAGGCTGCATTCAGATGTCCGTATGATTTTTACGGATCCACTGATGCATGGATCGGATCCGCAAAACACATACGGACATTTGAATGGAGCCTTATAGGGGGGTGATCAATGACAGGGGGGTGATCACCCCATATAGACTCCCTGATCACCCCCCTGTCATTGATCACCCCCCTGTAAGGCTCCATTCAGACATTTTTTTTGGCCCAAGTTAGCGTAAATTATTTATTTTTTTCTTACAAAGTCTCATATTCCACTAACTTGTGTCAAAAAATAAAATCTCACATGAACTCACCATACCCCTCACGGAATCCAAATGCGTAAAATTTTTTAGACATTTATATTCCAGACTTCTTCTCACGCTTTAGGGCCCCTAGAATGCCAGGGCAGTATAAATACCCCACATGTGACCCCATTTCGGAAAGAAGACACCCCAAGGTATTCCGTGAGGGGCATATTGAGTTCATGAAAGATTGAAATTTTTGTCCCAAGTTAGCGGAAAGGGAGACTTTGTGAGAAAAAAAAAAATCAATTTCCGCTAACTTGTGCCAAAAAAAAAAAAATTCTATGAACTCGCCATGCCCCTCATTGAATACCTTGGGGTGTCTTCTTTCCAAAATGGGGTCACATGTGGGGTATTTATACTGCCCTGGCATTCTAGGGGCCCTAAAGCGTGAGAAGAAGTCTGGGATCCAAATGTCTAAAAATGCCCTCATAAAATGAATGTGGGCCCCTTTGCGCATCTAGGCTGCAAAAAAGTGTCACACATGTGGTATCGCCGTACTTAGGAGAAGTTGGGCAATGTGTTTTGGGGTGTCATTTTACATATACCCATGCTGGGTGAGATAAATATCTTGGTCAAATGCCAACTTTGTATAAAAAATGGGAAAAGTTGTCTTTTGCCGAGATATTTCTCTCACCCAGCATGAGTATATGAAAAAAGACACCCCAAAACACATTGCCCAACTTCTCCTGAATACGGCGATACCACATGTGTGACACTTTTTTGCAGCCTAGGTGGGCAAAGGGGCCCACATTCCAAAGAGCACCTTTAGGATTTCACAGGTCATTTACCTACTTACCACACATTAGGGCCCCTGGAAAATGCCAGGGCAGTATAACTACCCCACAAGTGACCCCATTTTGGAAAGAAGACACCCCAAGGTATTCCGTGAGGGGCATGGCGAGTTCCTAGAATTTTATATTTTTTGTCACAAGTTAGCGTAAAATGATGATTTTTATATTTTTTTTTTCTTTTCTTACAAAGTCTCATATTCCACTAACTTGTGACAAAAAATAAAAACTTCCATTAACTCACTATGCCCATCACGAAATACCTTGGGGTGTCTTCTTTCCAAAATGGGGTCACTTGTGGGGTAGTTATACTGCCCTGGCATTTTAGGGGCCGAATGCGTGAGAAGTGTTTTGAAATCAAAATCTGTAAAAAAATGGCCGGTGAAATCCGAAAGGTGCTCTTTGGAATGTGGGCCCCTTTGCCCACCTAGGCTGCAAAAAAGTGTCACACATCTGGTATCGCTGTACTCAGGAGAAGTTGGGCAATGTGTTTTGGGGTGTCATTTTACATATACCCATGGCAGTAACTACCCCACAAGTGACCCCATTTTGGAAAGAAGACACCCCAAGGTATTCGCTGATGGGCATAGTGAGTTCATAGAAGTTTATATTTTTTGTCACAAGTTAGTGGAATATGACACTTTGTAAGAAAAGAAAAAAAAATCATCATTTTCCACTAACTTGTGACAAAAAATAAAAAGTTCTATGAACTCACTATGCCCATCAGCGAATACCTTAGGGTGTCTACTTTCCGAAATGGGGTCATTTGTGGGGTGTTTGTACTGTCTGGGCATTGTAGAACCTCAGGAAACATGACAGGTGCTCAGAAAGTCAGAGCTGCTTCAAAAAGCGGAAATTCACATTTTTGTACCATAGTTTGTAAACGCTATAACTTTTACCCAAACCATTTTTTTTTTTACCCAAACATTTTTTTTTTTATCAAAGACATGTAGAACAATAAATTTAGAGAAAAATTTATATATGGATGTCGTTTTTTTTGCAAAATTTTACAACTGAAAGTGAAAAATTTGATTTTTTTGCAAAAAAATCGTTAAATTTTGATTAATAACAAAAAAAGTAAAAATGTCAGCAGCAATGAAATACCACCAAATGAAAGCTCTATTAGTGAGAAGAAAAGAAGGTAAAATTCATTTGGGTGGTAAGTTGCATGACCGAGCAATAAATAGTGAAAGTAGGGTAGGTCAGAAGTGTAAAAAGTGGCCTGGTCTTTAAGGGTGTTTAAGCTATAGGGGCTGAGGTGGTTAAAACCAAGCACCATTGTTTTTCGTGTGAAATTCCCAATAAGTTTGATGTGTCACATGACCCTCTTCCTATTGAAAAAACAAAAGTTGGTTTCAAAATGGCAGACTTCAAAATGGCCGCCATGGTCACCACCCATCTTGAAAAGTTTCCCCCTTCACATATACTAATGTGCCACAAACAGGAAGCTAATATCACCAACCATTCCCATTTTATTAAGGTGTATCCATATAAATGGCCCACCCTGTATATATTTTTTTGTTATAAAATAAAAACACGACACAAATGTAAATAGCAATCAATACTTTATAAATTGGGTACCAATCAAAACATTGTAAACTGTAATCAGTACCAAAGTACCCAGTAATTAAGGGTTTCAAGCCAATTTTTTTTTTGGGTCAATCCCTTTTTTTTTTTTTTGGGTGTAAAATAGAGAGAATTTATTTAACATCAAATGACTGTATTTTTATTCAGTGCCTCAAATTTATTCACAGGCCAATCGCTATGAATAGGGCAATGAACATGGCACACCCCCGACTCATAGAAAAATGTAGATATATAAATATTGAAAACAATAACACTTTAACATGTAACAACAGACAAAATAAGCCTTTATGGTAGGGCTTTAAGCTTGTCTTGTAGTTTCAGAAGAGTATCGACGGCCTTATTGTTTCTCTCTTCCAATAGGCACAGGTGATGTGCAAACTGGAGCTTGCGTAACTTACGAGCATGCGGCTCCTGAAGCTCCGGAACATCACGCATGTGTTCTCGCTGCATAGTTAAAATTTGTTTCTGCAGTTCTTTCAAAACCTGTAAATATAAAAAAAGAATGTAAATTGCTAATAATAATATATTTTTTTTAACATGTACTTCGCGCTGTTTTGTCATTAACAATAATATTAGTATCGTTTACAGTATCGTTCAATGCTTTTGGAAATAATTTCATCCCCCATTGTGGTTTGAATGCAGTTTGGTGTACATTCAATACATTTATAGGGCCGGAAATGCTTTCTATGAATTGTTAAAAATTTGACAGTAGTTATTGTGTTCCCATGTATTGTGGTCTTTTACATACCTTCGTAAATAATAGTAGACAATAGTTTGTTATTACAAAGAAAAAAATAAGGGGTTGGGTCAGCACAACCTGCCTGTAGGTGCAGATCGCTATGGCGAAATACATATACAAACGGAAAATGCAAATGTGATCGCACACTACATCCAGCACTCTGCCCTCCATGCTGGATGAGACATTGGTTTATATTTTGGCCAAAGCATAGTAAGCCACTCACCGCGTCAAGGCTGTCTCATGAGTGGTCCCTAACTCTTGTTCCTACCTGTTCATGGGCCATGACAGCCACATAAAATCCAGGGAATGCAGGTCAGCATGCAAGCCAAGTACACTTTGCTTGTAACCCCGTCCGGTGCCATTACAGCTTTCATCGGATCCAGGGATGCAAGTACCAACATGCATGCTGAACCCACCATATACTTCTCCTGGAGCCAAATGGCTAATGGTAGGTTCTATACAAGCAGACTCAGTTTTATACTGACTTTAAAACCAGCCTCAAGGACAGATTAACTGGTCAGGTGTGCAATGACTTTTGAAATTTATTCATCTTGTTAAACATTATCCACATCTTCATCTTTTTTTATTTTTTCAAAAACGTATGGTATGTAAATATTTGTTTCTAATATAGAATAACAATTCTCTGTAATTAAGTAACACCATTCTAGGATAATGTCAACCTTCTACGGTGGTAGCAGCCAATTATAATATTGGAGACAATTATCCGTATTGGAAAAAAGACTAAATTGGTACACTGTCATGATGAGACATATATGGGTGTCTATTTTATAAACACGGTTTTGACAGTGGTATTTTTCATATAAAATCTTAGTGTACTGTAGGGATCAGCTCAAACAGTGACTTCAAGTGTCATTTAAACAATAGTCTTTTATTTTGTTCAACACAGACTTAACAAATGCTCGCTTACTTCAGCGGGTAAACACAAAGAAACACAGTCCATATGAAATGGTACAACTCACAGTCCTCTGTAGTTCCAGAGTTCCACCACCCGCTGGAGAGGGCGGAAAAGAGTAGGCAACGGCAGGCTTATCCACAGCAACACACCGCACAGCTTTACTCCCAGTCTGTTACACTTCCAGACTAGGAACCACACCCCCAGCTCTCCTGGGATTCCTGGCTTAAATAGGCCAGTCAACACCTGGCCTGGATATGTGGGAGTAATTATCCCACCCTGCTCTTTGACTACTCCAATGAAACCCGGCCCGGATCAGCTGCAGCTAGCAGCTAAACTACTTCTAGCAACTGTCAGTAACCTAGGGTTACTGACAAAACATTACCGGTTCATTTCACTGAGGCCAGGCACCTCGGTGACACGTGTCTATCATCTATTATGGAATCTTGTGCCTTCTCACATATCCCCCCCCTCTGTCCAAAGCCGGGGGCTTGGACATCTTTAGCCCCCAGACTGTATACCCTTGACAGGGAGTCCGCATTCCCTTGCATCTTGCCTGGCCTGTGTTCTACTGAGAAGGAGAAATCTTGAAGTGCAAGGAAACAGCGGGTAACTTAGGCATTATTCCCCCTCTTCTCTCGCATCCACCTTAGGGGAGCATGATCTGACACTAAACTAAACCTCCTTCCTAGTAAATAGTACCTAAGAGAGTCTAGTGACCATTTTATGGCCAGACACTCCTTCTCAACGATGGCATAATTCCTTTCTGCTGGGGACAGTTTTCTACTCCGGTATATCACTGGGTGCTCTTCTCCATTCACTACCTGAGACATGACTGCACCCAGACCCACATCGGAGGCATCGGTCTGGACCACAAACTCACAGGAGAAATCCGGGGCTATCAACACGGGTTGCTTACACAGGGCCTGTTTAAGCTCTTGAAAGGCCCTTTCCGCTTCTGGGGACCACCTCACCATAGCAGACTTTGTGCCCTTTGTCAGGTCAGTCAGGGGAACCGCTATTTCTGCGAACCTGGGGACAAACCACCTATAGTAGCCCACAATACCTAGAAATGCCTTGATCTGCTTCTTAGTTAGTGGACGGGGCCAATTCTGAATGGCTTCTACCTTGTTAAGCTGGGGTTTAATCTTCCCTCTCCCCACTACGTAGCCCAGGTATCTGGTTTCCTCCATGCCTAGGGCACATTTGGCTGGGTTTATCGTAAACCCCGCCTTCCTTAGAGCATCAAGGACGGCCTGAACTTTTCTGAGATGGCTTTCCCAATCACGACTAAAAATTACAATGTCATCTAAGTACGCCGCGGCATACTCCTTATGGGGCCGTAGTACTTGGTCTATAGCCCTTTGGAAGGTGGCAGGGGCGCCCTGCAAGCCAAACGCCATTCTTACATACTGAAAATACCCCTCAGGTGCAGAGAACGCAGTCTTCTCCTTAGCCTCTTGCAACAGTGGGATCTGCCAGTATCCTTTAGTGAGATCTAAGGTGCTAATATACTTTGCGGGGCCTAGCCGTTCGACCAGCTCATCTACCCTGGGCATAGGGTAAGTATCAACCGTGGACACTTCATTAAGCTTGCGGTAGTCATTGCAGAATCTCCACTCCCCGTTTGGTTTTGGCACTAACACTATGGGGCTGGACCAGCCACTATTAGACCTTTCAATCACCCCTAGCTCCATCATCCTCTAACCTCTTTGGAAATCATGTCCCGGCGGGCTTCAGGGATCCTATAGGGTTTTAAGTTCACCCTCACTTGGGGATCTGTGAGAATCTAATGTACCATCACATTGGTACGGCCAGGGGTTTCTGTGAAGAGATCCGTATTCCTCTGCAGCTGTTCCCCAAACTGTTGTTTTTGGGAGGGGGATAGGGTCTCTGAAACTTTAACAGCTTCGATGGTGGACCCCTGTTGAGCCACCAGGCAAGAAGCTTCAGGTGGGTCTCTCTCCTTCCAGAGTTTGATCAGATTGACATGGTATATCTGGTAGGGTTTTCTCTTCCCTGGATGGTGTACCCTATAGTTGACCTCTCCCACTTTTTCCACTATCTCGTAGGGACCCTGCCATTTGGCCAGTAGGGACTAACACTAACACCCGATCTCCCGGATTAAACTGTCTTAGACAAGCGGACCTATTATATACCCGGGCCTGTGCCTCCTGAGCCTGAAGCATATGTTCGTTTACAATGGGCATCACCCTCGCCATCCTCTCTTGCATCTGTGCTACATGCTCTACTACACTTTTGTAGGGAGTGGCCTCACTTTCCCACGTTTCCTTTGCCACATGCAAGAGACCTCTGGGGTGTCTGCCATATAGTCATTTAAAGGGTGAAAAACCTGTGGAGGACTGGGGCACTTCTCTAATAGAGAACAGCAGGTATGGTAACAGACAATCCCAGTCCCGCCAATCCTTCTCTACCACCTTCCTCAGCATGGCCTTTAGGGTCTTATTAAAACGCTCCACAAGACCATCCGTCTGAGGATGGTATACGGAGGTTCGCAGCTGAGTGACTCTTGAAACTTTGCACAGTTCCCTCATCACTTTTGAAATAAACAGGGTCCCCTGATCTGTAAGAATCTCTTTGGGAATACCCGTTTGGGAGAAGACATGGAACAACTCCCGGGCAATATTTTTGGATGTGGGGTTCCGTAGGGGAACAGCCTCGGGGTACCGGGTAGCGTAATCAGCGATTACGAGGATGTACTGATGCCCCCTAGCAGACTTCACCAATGGGCCTACCAGGTCCATTGCTATCCTTTCAAAGGGGACCTCAAAGATTGGTAAGGAGACGAGAGGGCTATGGAAGTGTGCCACCGGAAAAGTGACCTGACAAACTAGACACGATTGACAGAATTCCCTAATTTCTCAGTAACACCCCGGCCAATAAAATCGTTGCAAGACCCTCTCAAGTGTTTTGTCTGCACCCAGGTGACCACCTAACATATGGGAATGGGCCATGTACATAACCATACGTCGATATGGTCCCGGGACTAGTAGCTGCTTTATCACTTCGTCCCGTATCTTGGTCACCCGGTATAATAGGTCCTGATTCAGGGCAAAGTGTGGAAACCGTTGGTCGACCCCGGGCTCTTGCGGGACCCCATTAAGGACCTCCACATTCTCTAGTGCCCCTTTTAAGGTTGAATCTCGAAGTTGGGCCATACCAAACTTTCCCCGGGATACCTCCAAGTCGGGGACATTTTCCTCTGTGGTATCTTCTTCCTCATTGTCTCCTAGCAGGACAGTCAGAGGAAACTCCTGGGTAGCCTCTGGTCTCCCACCCACAGGGCCTGCGGGGTGATTCGGCATAGCAATCTTTGCCCACAGGTCCCAGAACAGGGGGCAGTCACTACCAATAATAACCTTATGCAGTAAGCATTTCACTACTCCCACATGGTGGGTCAGGGCAGCCCAGCCCGTCTCCAGAGTAACCTGGGCCACCGGGTAAACTCTGGTGTCCCCATGAATACACGTGACCCCCAGATTTTTCCCAGGGACCAACACATGAGGAAGAGATGCCGAGATCAGGGTGACCAAGCTCCCTGAGTCCAACAGTCCTGAGACCAGAGTTCCATTGACGGTTAGTGTACACATCTGAGGTCCCTCCCCCCCTGTGGGTACGGCGCTGCAAGCTGGCTGCGCAAAGAGGGAACTGTGCCGGCCCACAGAACAGTCCATGGGCTCCGTGGTGAGGGGACACTGGACTACCATATGACCTGGGGCCCGACATCTCCAGCAAATAATTTCCCGGGAGATTCCTCTGGGTATGGGTTCGAGCATCCCCCTGGCCTTTACACGACCCTCTCGAGTAAACTTGGCCCCTAGTCTCTGACTATCTGAGTCCTTCCGGGCCCCCCAATATGTTGATTTCAGGTTCCCTGGACCACCCAGGGGCTTCTCCATGGCATGGAATCTCTCCACTAGTCCCACCAAGTCATCTGCTGTCTGGAGGTCACCCTGTGTAACCCAGCACTGAATGGGGTGAGGAAGTGAGTGCATGTACCTGTCACCGCGAGCACTCTGAGAAGGTCTGGCAGATGTTCTTCTGTACCTCTTGCATGATGTTCTTTGTTTTGGTTTCACTTTGTCATCTCCTTTCCTTCTCCCAGCTGTCACCTATTTACACTAATTGCCTCCCTTTATATTCCCTCCCATACTGCCTCACTTTGCGGTTTATACTTCTTCCTGGATGAGTTGTTCACTGCTGGATGCTGCTTCTCCTGATTCCTCAGATAAGTCTGTTTCCTTTATTTGTGTTTCCTTGCTGGCTTAATTGTAGGTGACCCTAACTCCGTCCGTATTAAGTGCAGGGAGCCGGTGGTCGTGTCCCCTCACTATTATAGGGTTTTCAGGTGTCACATAGTATAAGGTACGGGGGCATGCAATCGTCTACCATAAAGACCTTTGCATGGGCATAGCAGTCAGGGTGAGCTCTTAGGGTTTTTATAGGGGTCACCTTTATGCTCCTTAGTTTAGGATCAAGCCAGTCGGATGTTTATCCATAACTTCCAGCTATCTGCCACATCATCCGTGACAGTACCGGTCCATGACTACACGCTCCACCATTTCAGCAGGGGAGCAAACCTCTGGCTGCAACCACTTTTGAACCAGATGTAGCAAGTCAAATAGCTGGGACCGCAGAGGTTTGTCCAGGCTATAGGTCCAGTACTGTACCCTTTGGGCTCGCACCACCAAAGTAACACCCAGCCGTGCCAGGATCTCAGCTTTTAATTTGGGGTACTGTTTAGCGTCCTGCAGGGCAAGATCATAATAGGCCTTTTGGGGCTCCCCAGTTAAATACGGGGCCAGGACTTCAGCCCACTGTTGCGGTGGTAGCTTTTCCCGGTCAGCCACCCGCTCGAACACCGTGAGGAAAGCCTCAACGTCATCCTCCAGGGTCATCTTTTGTAAAGCTTCACTCACAGTCCTCCTGACACGATGACCATCATTCGGAGTGGGAGGAGTTGAACTCTCCCGGGTGCGAACGGCGTCGGTCAGAACGGCCATCTGCTGGATGAGCAGCTTGTTGGTCTCTTGTTGGGCTTGCATGGTGTCCGTATGTGCTTTCTGTTGCTGCAAGTTTGCCTGCACCGGGTGCTTAATCACTTCCTCCATGGCAGCTGGTGTGGGTTGGCTCTGTGTTGCAGCTTTGACCCTGGACATGTAATTCGACCGCGGGTTTATGCACGCATACTCCACCACTTGTGGGGATCAGCTCAAACAGTGACTTCAGGTGTCATTTAAACAATAGTCTTTTATTTTGTTCAACACAGACATAACAAATTCTCGCTTACTTCAGCGGGTAAACACAAAGAAACACAGTCCATATGAAATGGTAAGACTCACAGTCCTCTGTAGTTCCAGAGTTCCACCACCCGCTGGAGAGGGCGGAAAAGAGTAGGCAACGGCAGGCTTATCCACAGCAACACACCACACAGCTTTACTCCCAGTCTGTTACACTTCCAGACTAGGAGCCACACCCTGGGATTCCTGGCTTAACTAGGCCAGCCAACACCTGGCCTGGATACGTGGGAGTAGTCATCCCACCCTGCTTTTTGACTACTCCAATGAAACCCGGCCCGGATCAGCTTCTAGGAACTGTCAGTAACCCTAGGTTACTGACAAAACATTACCAGTTCATTTCACTGAGGCCAGGTACCTCAGTGACACTTATCTATCTATCATCTATTATGGCACCTTGTGCCTTCTCACAGTACATATAGCTGTCTTAGGCATATTTATAGACGAAGTTTGTAAATCTTATTTTAACCATATAGTTGTTCAATCTGCATATGTTTTTCTTTTCTTACCTTTTTTTTTTTTTTTGATTAATAGCGGTTCTGATTATATGTTTTCCTGGTTATATTATTATTGCGTGTACATAGTTATTAGGTTTTACAATATTTCTTTAATTTAATTCTAATGTATTATATTTTGCATTTATAATTAGATGTGATTTTAGAAAATAAGGAAAATAATATAGTTTGTATTAGGGTTGTGTATGATACTGTATATCTTTATGTTCTACTATAC
Organism: Bufo bufo; assembly: GCF_905171765.1. Classification (NCBI taxonomy): domain Eukaryota; kingdom Metazoa; phylum Chordata; class Amphibia; order Anura; family Bufonidae; genus Bufo; species Bufo bufo. The sequence continues at coordinate 390,567,322 of NC_053394.1, read as the reverse complement.
TTTCGAGTTTGTTTACTTTTGTGTGTGGGAAAATTGAATGATTAGATGCAGCCATAGTACATATTTACCCTCCTTATGGGGGGTGGTGGCTAGCTCGGACTCATCTTCTGCTTCTTCTGACTCTTGTGGGGGGGAATCTGTTAGGGGTGCGGGTCCACCCTCAGGTTCCTCCACAGTCTCAGCCTCCTCCTGGGAGATAGGGGCAGGTGGCTGGCCGGAGGGCCCAGCCTCCTCATCCTCTTCATCAGAGGCATGCCAGGCCTCTCTTGCTGGAGGCCTACGCCTCACTGAGGGCATAGGTACATCTAAAATAGAGAAATGAAAATAAGTTTTGAAATTATGAGATGTACAACTGTTTACAACAAATGCTTCACATTACTTTTGAATCTTTCAACAACACTCTGTTATCATTATACCTGGAAATTTTTGGTCCCGTATTTGTCTGATCCTCGCCGCATGCCTCCTCTTTAGATCAGACCACTTTTTCAGGATGGCCAACCTTTTATGACTGCCATCATGCAATTTGCCTAACCACTCGCCTCTTCATCTCGTGGGAGCGGATGTTGTCATACCCCCACTGAAGCATACGCTGTTGTATAAAAAATAAACAAAGCAAAAAAAAATTCTGATGTTATAACGTTAACCTTGAATACAATATTACACTGCAACATGCAAAGTAATCCAAGAGAGCAAATATATAATCCCAATTTATAACGGTAACATTAAATCTAATATTTCTACTTCTAAGATTCATATTTATTAAATTAATTTATTGCAATAACGTTCAAACAATGGTATCTATAGCAAAGTAAAGGCAGCAGAACGGCGGCAATCGGCGGGAGGTTCACCAGGAATAAAACAAAATGATAACCGGAACTTTCAATTAAACTGTCTCTCGCCGTGTGCTGCCGGCAAACCTGCCACCACCTAAATTGTGGTCAATGGGGACAAAGCGTCATTCAGGGGGGTTAGGTGACCTAGCGGCAGTACGGACCTGACAGGCTGTTCACCTTCCTGGAATGGTCAGACGTACTCCCCATGCACTACTTTACATGTCGGCTACTTTGAAGTTTCAACAAAATCTGGGATTGTATCAAACATCGATGTGTTTAGATTATTAAGTATTGGCAACGGGCCATCTGAGGAGTGGTGTACCTGTCTAGAGGAGTGATGGGACATCATGGGGTGTAAAACTGGTTCGCCTCCCCGTGGTGCACCCTGGGTAACGCTAAATGAACCAGCAAATGCTGTATGTCAAACATTACTTCTGACCGCAAGGAAACTGGTTAGAGTGTATGGACTAGTCGTCATCATCAAAGTGTGTCCCACCAGCAAACTGAGGCCCTCCAGCTGTAGCAAAAATAAAACTACCATCATTCTATCTCAGGCTGAAGCTATAATGTGTATCATAAATTTATGCATGATGGGAGTTATTGTTTTAGAACAGTTGGATGGCCGCTGTTTGGGAATGTCTACTATAGCCTATGTATGTGTGTGTGTCTGTCTCTGTGTGTCTGTGTGTTGTGTTTGGGCTAGGTTGGGCTGGGACGGGGGTTTTGTGGGTTTGACGTGGGTTCCTGTGGTATTTAGCGGTGGGTATATAGTGTGGGTCTATTGGGTAAGGAGGATAATCACATGTACAATTTGGATGATATATACAGTCAGGTCCATAAATATTGGGACATGGACACAATTCTAACATTTTTGGCTCTATACACCACCACCACAATGGATTTGAAATGAAACGAACAGGATGTGCTTTAACTGCAGACTGTCAGCTTTAATTTGAGGGTATTTATAGCCAAATCAGGTGAGCAGTGTAGGAATTACAACAGTTTGCATATGTGCCTCCCACTTGTTAAGGGACCAAAAGTATGGGACAATTGGCTTCTCAGCTGTTCCGTGGCCAGGTGTGTGTTATTCCCTCATTATCCCAATTACAATGAGCAGATAAAAGGTCCAGAGTTCATTTCAAGTGTGCTATTTGCATTTGAAATCTATTGCTGTCAACTCTCAAGATGAGATCCAAAGAGCTGTCACTATTGTAGTGTCCCACTAGGTAAAGGTGGGCACTACACAAGGGTCAATTGGGCCACGTTGTTCTCCACCTCCTGTGGAACATGGTTATTGTATTTTATATGTCATTTTAATGTATAATTGTCATTTTATTAATGTTATCTCCTGAGTACCAGGCCTATTAGGGGTGTAATTCCTCCTCCTAGACTGTAGAGGGAGCTAGGGAACCCCCTAGTATAAATAGCCAGGTCCAGACCAGGGAGAGGGAGTAAAAAGAGGAGTGGATTTTGAGAAGCCAAGTGTGGCACCCTAGCCAGAGGGTAGCTGGGATCCAGCCTCTGATATGCAGCTAGACAGCCCAGGCTTCTAGCTTGCTACCAGGAGAAGAGCCTGCCTCCTCAGAAACCTGAAGTTCCTATAAGAGTACAGAGCAGAGCTATTGTTCCAGCCAAACAGAGAGCTGAAGGGCAGAAGGATATATATGCAAAGCAAGGAGATATATACCTGAGGAAGTTTCCCTAACCAAGGATAAAGCCAGCAATAGGGCATACGGGCCTTGGGATAAAGACAGACAGGATTCTGAGGAAAAGTGCAGCCTGATCTGTAAGTGTTTAACCCTCTGAGTATCTTGCAATAACATTGTGCCTGCCATTGGATGTAAAGCCTGCCTTTTACCTTCTTGTACATGTGGAACTGAACAAAAAAACTGTAAATAGTTAACTGTTTCAGTAAACAAAAGTTTTGGTTCACTGCAACTTGTGTTCCTCACTTATTACCACAATAAATCGGTGTGCCACCGTTACCGGCACTGGCGTCACGACCGTAAAGGGATCTTGCCACCGGCACATTAAACCTGGAACACCCAGGGCACCTCATCTACCATCGGCCTGGTCCCTATACATTGAGAGTGCCCCAGAGGACTTCTGTGCCAGCCTCTCCATAACTTCTGTACGCCTGCCCAGGGTCTCCTATAAACTGTGAGTACCAAGAGCAACCCTCATTTTGCCTATTAACCATGACCTGCCACTCACTCACACTGCAGGGCTGCGTACTGCATATTTTGGTGTCACGAACAGGATGCGATCATTTCTGCGCCATTGTGGAATTTAAACTGTGTGCCGTTATTGCCCATAAAGTGATAAAGCCCTATATGTTTATTTGAAAAATTGCTTGGCCAAGAACTGTAAAAATCGTGGTGTGAAAACGATATATTGTGGACTGTTTGCCGCTTCTTAAAGTCACCGCTTGCTGTCAGTGAATGGACAGCGTTATACTTAAAGATGGCCGCCTAAGCTGACTGAAATAATTGCTGCGCCATCCCTGTATTGTATTGGCGGGAAGAATTTGGCGCCGTCTGCTGAAAAAGCGGGAAAGACTGGATGTCCGCGCCACCGCCTTATCAGTTTATTTGCATGTCTGCCAGTATGGACTCCGCCTCCCCATGTTGGAGTACCTGGGGGGCGGCCTTCCGGAGCAGTGGGAGGTCTTGTGTGCTGTACTGGATGCCGCCCTGTCGCTCTCCAGAGTAGGATCGAGCATGCTGAAGAGTGAGGATTGCTCTGATTTGATGGCTTCACCTGTTGTCCCGATTATGGGGGTCGCAGCCCAAGCCGTGCCTTGGCTCATGGAAAGACTTTGCCCGGCCCAGTGCGCAATGTACTACATTGATGGCCGAGATACGGGCCGCGGCCATTCAGAAGACTACTCGCAAGAAAATCTATTTTGAAGAACTTGCCAAAACAGTCTATGAGCGCCACGCAAACACTCAACCCCGCCTGGAAAGGAGGATGGGGGTAGTGGTGGCATTTGACAAGAGCCGGGGGTTCGGCTTTATTAAGGACTATTCCAGCGGCCGAGACCTCTTTGTAAACCGGAGGTCTGTCAAGCGCAGCTACCTGCCGGAGCATCTACACAACCTCCGCGAAGGAGAAGAGGTGGAGTTTACCCCCGCTGAGGGCCTGAGAGGGCCATACGCCACGGCTACAGCCCATCCCAAGCCGGGACCAGAAGATTGGGAAGAGCCCGAAGAGCCCATCAGCCCCGAACGTGAGCCCGAGCGCCCGGTGGAACCGGCGCACAACACTTACCAAGAAAGGGGTTCCTTCACCGGCCCCAATGTCTTCTGGCAACCTACGATACTGGAAAAATGGGTGAGTCCTTACCCCTCATCTGAGTTGCCTCGCCGGGAAAGGACTCAAGCAGAGATAGAGAATCTGGAGAAATTCCATGCAGCGCTTGATACCCTACGGAGAGGGAAAGGTTCCGACCCAGCGCCTGAACCTGCTGCAACTGTGCCGGAGACCTGCAGTGAAGCAGCGCCTGAGAGACTGGAGGATCAAATCGCCAGGTTAGAGATCCATCTTCATGGCCTGCGCCAACTGATTGCGTCTAGGGTGGCACCGATACCACCGGACGTTTGTGATCCCCCAAAGAACTCCAATGTCCCCGAGCCTGCAGTCAGAGTTCCGGTCCCCGCCAGCTCGGCGACCTCCATAGCTGTGCCTGCCGCTGAGGTACCTGAGAAACTCTGCTATGCAACGAGTCGGGTCCGCCGCTTAAAGCCAGCGACACCCAGACCCGTGGAGCCTCCTGCAGTGTTAACCCCTCATACAGTGTTAACCCCCAGGCCCATGGGGCCTATACCAGTGACAGGCCCATTTATGCTACAATTGCCTGCCAATACCATTTTGTGGGCCCAGCCATGCATGGATTCCCATTTCAGGCCAAGACTTGGAGCAGAGCACGGATGTACCACTGATGACCAGTGTGAACTAGACACCTATCTGTAAGTAGGCCTGCTAGGCCATGTTTTTGCTGATGGACCCTTGCAGTCAGCTTAACTGTTTCAGGACAGGAGTCCTTTGTTTTGGCCCAAAGAGCTGCTGCCAATTACCCACGGCCCAGTGGTAGTTGAAAACCACTGAGTATACCAAGTGCTCTACTGCCATCCTACCAGGACATCCTGCCTGCTTTATAGTGCCAAACCAAGTTGTGCCTGTTATTTTTGCACTTTACCCTTTTAACCCCCTTTTCAGGTTGAGTAGGGGATATTACAGCACTTTTTATATACCAGGACTTGCCAGGGAAAAATGTCCCTGGGATATGGACTTTTTGTGCTGTGACTTTTATGTGCAATATTAAAACTGTAAAGAAATGTGCCCAGAGATGACCACAGTGCTTGTGGGTCTCTGAGATGCTGTTTTATGGGACTATTGCATTTTATTATTATGGACTATCCTGGTTGTTCCTGATACGCTGTACCAGGTCAGCGCCCCTGTTCCTATACTATCCTGAGTGAAGAGAACGACGCCACTTTTCACCGAACTTGTTCCTTTGCCAGCAGAGCTGCCTGATATTGGTATTGCAATGTAGATGTGTGTGCCTGCTTTGCATTTTATTTTTGTCTTTCAGGTCGCAGTGTCCAGCTGGGCGGGCCCTTGTGTTGCGCCGAGGATGGGAAACATCAAAGCAACGGGGTATGTAGTGGTCCCACTAGGTAAAGGTGGGCACTACACAAGGGTCAATTGGGCCACGTTGTTCTCCACCTCCTGTGGAACATGGTTATTGTATTTTATATGTCATTTAATGTATAATTGTCATTTTATTAAGGTGATCATCCTGAGTACCAGCCTATTAGGGGTGTAATTCCTCCTCCTAGACTGTAGAGGGAGCTACGGAACCCCCTAGTATAAATAGCAGGTCCAGACCAGGGAGAGGAGTGAAAAGAGGAGGGGATTTGAGAAGCCAAGTGTGCACCCTAGCCAGAGGTAGCTGGATCCAGCCTCTGAATGCAGCTAGACAGCCCAGGCTTCTAGCTTGCTACCAGGAGAAGAGCCTGCCTCCTGAGAAACTGAAGTTCCCTATAAGAGTACAGAGCAGAGCTATTGTTCCAGCCAAACAGAGAGCTGAAGGGCAGAAGGATATATATGCAAAGCAAGGAGATATATACCTGAGGAAGTTTCCCTAACCAAGGATAAAGCCAGCAATAGGGCATACGGGCCTTGGGATAAAGACAGACAGGATTCTGAGGAAAAGTGCAGCCTGATCTGTAAGTGTTTAACCCTCTGAGTATCTTGCAAGCACATTGTGCCTGCCATTGAATGTAAAGCCTGCCTTTTACCTTCTTGTACATGTGGAACTGAACAAAAAAACTGTAAATAGTTAACTGTTTCAGTAAACAAAAGTTTTGGTTCACTGCAACTTGTGTTCCTCACTTATTACCACAATAAATCGGTGTGCCACCGTTACCGGCACTGGCGTCATGAACTTAAAGGGATCTTGCCACCGGCACATTAAACCTGCAACACCCAGGGAACCTCATCTACCATTGGCCTGGTCCCTATACATTGAGAGTGCCCCAGAGGACTTCTGTGCCAGCCTCTCCATCACTGCTGTACGCCTGCCCAGGGTCTCCTATGAACTGTGAGTACCAAGAGCAACCCTCGTTTTGCCTATTAACCGTGACCTGCCACTCACTCACCCTGCAGGGATGCGTACTGCACTATCAGTGAAGCAAGCCATCATTAGGCTGAAAAAGACAAAACAAACCCATCAGAGAGATAGCAAAAACATTAGGCGTGGCCAAAACAACTGTTTGGAACATTCTTAAAAAAGGAAAGCACCGGTGAGCTCAGCAACACCAAAAGACCCGGAAGATTAAAATAGACAAATCACCAGGACCGGATGGCATACACCCCCGTATCCTAAGGGAATTAAGTAATGTCATAGCCAGACGCTTATTTCTGATATTTGCGGACTCTATACTGACAGGGAATGTTCCACAGGATTGGCGCATTGCAAATGTGGTGCCAATATTCAAAAAGGGTCCAAAAACAGAGCCTGGAAACTATAGGCCGGTAAGTTTAACATCTGTTGTGGGTAAACTGTTTGAAGGTTTTCTGAGAGATGCTATCTTAGAGCATCTCAACGGAAATAAGCAAATAACGCCATATCAGCATGGCTTTGTGAGGGATCGGTCATGCCAAACTAATTTAATCAGTTTCTATGAGGAGGTAAGTTCTCGACTTGACAGCGGCGAATCAATGGATCGTATATCTGGACTTCTCCAAAGCATTTGACACTGTACCACATAAAAGGTTAGTATATAAAATGAGAATGCTCGGACTGGGAGAAAACGTCTGTATGTGGGTAAGTAACTGGCTGAATGATAGAAAACAGAAGGTGGTTAACGGTACACACTCAGTTTGGGTCACTGTCACTAGTGGGGTACCTCAGGGGTCAGTATTGGGCCCTATTCTCTTCAATATATTTATTAATGATCTCGTAGAAGGCTTGCATAGTAAAGTATCAATTTTCGCAGATGACACTAAACACTAATATACTGAAGAGGACAGTATATTACTACAGAGCGATCTGGATAGACTGGAGGCTTGGGCAGATAAGTGGCAGATGAGGTTTAACACTGACAAATGTAAAGTTATGCACATGGGAAGGAATAATGCAAGTCACCCGTACATACTAAATGATAAAACACTCGGTAACACTGACATGGAAAAGGATCTAGGAATTTTAATAAACAGCAAACTAAGCTGCAAAAACCAGTGTCAGACAGCTGCTGCCAAGGCCAATAAGATAATGGGTTGCATCAGAAGGGGCATAGATGCCCGTGATAAGAACATAGTCGTACCACTTTACAAATCACTAGTCAGACCACACATGGAGTACTGTGTACAGTTCTGGGCTCCTGTAAATAAGGCAGACATAGCAGAGCTGGAGAGGGTCCAGAGGAGGGCAACTAAAGTAATAACTGGAATGGGGCAACTACAGTACCCTGAAAGATTATCAAAATTAGGGTTATTCACTTTAGAAAAAGACGAATGAGGGGAGATCTAATTAATATGTATAAATATATCAGGGGTCAGTACAGAGATCTATCCCATCATCTATTTATCCCCAGAACTGTGACGAGGGGACATCCTCTGCGTCTAGAGGAAAGAAGGTTAGTACACAAACATAGAAAAGGATTCTTTACGGTAAGAGAAGTGAGACTATGGAACTCTCTGCCTGAGGAGGTGGTGATGGTGAGTACAATAAAGGAATTCAAGAGGGGCCTGGATGTATTTCTGGAGCGTAATAATATTACAGGCTATGGCTACTAGAGAGGGGTCGTTGAACCAGGGAGTTATTCTTATTGCCTGATTGGAGTCGGGAAGGAATTTTTTTTATTCCCCTAAAGTGGGGAAAATTGGCTACTACCTCACAGGGTTTTTTTTTTGCCTTCCTCTGGATCAACTTGCAGGATAACAGTCCGAACTGGATGGACAAATGTCTTTTTTCGGCCTTATGTACTATGTTACTATGTTACCACGGAAAACAACTGTGGTGGATGACTGAAGAATTATTTCCCTGGTGAAGAAAACACCCTTCACAACAGTTGGCCAGATCAAGAACACTCTCCAGGAGGTAGGTGTATGTGTGTCAAAGTCAACAATCAAGAGAAAACTTCACCAGAGTGAATACAGAGGGTTGACCACAAGATGTAAACCATTGGTGAGCCTCAAAAACAGGAAGGCCAGATTAGAGTTTGCCAAACGACATCTAAAAATGCCTTCACAGTTCTGGAACAACATCCTATGGACAGATGAGACCAAGATCAACTTGTACCAGAGTGATGGGAAGCAAAGAGTATGGAGAAGGAAAGGAACTGCTCATGATCCTAAGCATACCACCTCATCAGTGAATCATGGTGGTGGTATTGTCATGGCATGGGCATGTATGGCTGCCAATGGAACTGGTTCTCTTGTAGTTATTGATGATGTGACTGCTGACAAAAGCAGAAGGATGAATTCTGAAGTGTTTCGGGAAATATTATCTGCTCATATTCAGACAAATACTTCAGAACTCATTGGACGATGCTTCACAGTGCAGATGGACAATCACCGAAAGCATACTGCAAAAGCAACCAAAGAGTTTTTTAAGGGAAAGAAGTGGAATGTTATGCAATGGCCAAGTCAATCACCTGACCTGAATCCGATTGAGCATGCATTTCACTTGCTGAAGACAAACTGAAGGGAAAATGCCCCAAGAACAAGCAGGAACTGAAGACAGTTGCAGTAGAGGTCTGGTGATGTCTATGCGTTCCAGACTTCAGGCTGTAATTGACTTCAAAGGATTTGCAACCAAGTATTAAAAAGTAAAAGTTTAAATTATGATTATTATTATTATGTCCCATTACTTTTGGTCTCTTAACAAGTGGGAGGCACATATGCAAACTGTTGTAATTCCTACACCGTTCACCTGATTTGGATGTAAATGCCCTCAAATTAAAGCTGACAGTCTGCAGTTAAAGCACGTCGTGTTCTTTTCATTTCAAATCCATTGTGCTGGTGTATAGAGCCACAAATGTTAGAATTGTGTCAATGTCCCAATATTTATGGACCTGACTGTATGTCTACTCTCTATACATAAGGCCCTTAATGTAGGCCGCTTTTATGTATGGATACCATCTAAAGATACATCGTATTGTAGTGACATAATGGTATGCTGTAACAACAACCGTTAATCGATATTTAATATATACATTAGTAGTATTCCAGTGTAACTGATTGACCTAGGAATTAAAAGTACAAGTTAACCATGCTGGGTAAAAGTACATGTGTTTGTTAAGAGGATAACAGTGTTTTTTTTAAAACACTTTGTTTTGATGGAATAATTCAATCGTGCAAATTGAAATTCTAAGTCCTGCGAATAATTATTTTGGGAATATTCGCACGTGTGAAAATGTATTCCAACAAAACCGAAGTTTAAAATACATTTCATTTGTAAATATTTACACACAGGAATGTAGTAGGCGTAATGTTAGAACAATAACTTACTTTGATCAAGATTTCCTCCTCGGCCGCGCTGAAGTTTCCAACCATCTTTTTTGTTTCTGCTGGCTTCCTTCCAATCCACAAGGCCTAGAAACTTGTTTGATCCGCCTTGCAGCAGAAGCCACACCCTTATGTGCGCACGCGCATACTAACATGTTGTCGCTTATTTACGAATAACGAATAGATTCTACACGCACTCGAATATATCTTGAATAATAATTAGAAAATTATGATATTGAATGCGAAAGGACGAATGTTGCGAATTCTTAAATATATGATGAATATGGTGCGAATTATTCGTCAAATATCACGAATTTGAATATGGGTCTTTCCGCTCATCACTAACCACAAATACGGAAGTAGGTTCAGACATTTGGCGACTTAAAACAAGGATCCTGCATGGGAGACTTTCTACTAAAGATGATTAAGGTCATACAGAGTTAAACAGAGACGAGATGGCAGCAGTATTGCTAAGGTGATCATTATATCACTCTCGCCTATAAAGGGATCATTTTCAAAAACAGAACATGCCTTGATGTGATACCAAATGTCCTTCTGTAACATCCCAGAGTATGTCACTAAACTCTGTCACCCAGCTTCATTATGTTAAGATGTGAATGTGTTAATTTCTGATGTAATCTCACTGTGCATTGCCATATATATGTCTGTATTTTATATATTTGCTGTGAATTTCCATGTACACCAGCAGGTGGCAGCAGTATGTAGCAGATAGCCTGTAAGAAAAGTTAGTGTACCTAGACTGGAATAGACCATTCCAGGCTAGCTTCCCCCATCTGAGGAGGGAGGACAGAAAGTTCTAGTGAGTGTACCAGCCACCCCCTGTTGGGGTAGGCTGTGTCAATAGGAGCTCCCAAGAAACAGGGACACCAACAAAGGATTCAGGCCTAACCTGAGGCCTAAAGCAACCTTCCCAGCCTGAGTTCCTTACCTCAGCTGGATGACAAAGAAAGCAGCAACTGCAGAACTTCTAGATCTCCAGGACGAAACCACCATTCCCTGCGAGCAGTCCTGTAAGTACAGATTCCAAATACAAGGAGAAGACAAGTACCTCCATAGCTAGTCAGGCCCAAATCAAGCAGAACTCAAGACAGAGCAGAAGACAGATACCTGCCAGATCTATAGGCGTATGTTCAGATGCAGAATATACAGTCGTGGCCAAAAGTTTTGAGAATTAGATAAATATTGGAAATTGGAAAAGTTGCTGCTTAAGTTTTTATAATAGCAATTTGCATATACTCCAGAATGTTATGAAGAGTGATCAGATGAATTGCACAGTCCTTCTTTGCCATGAAAATTAACTTAATCCCAAAAAAAACTTTCCACTGCATTTCATTGCTGTCATTAAAGGACCTGCTGAGATCATTTCAGTAATCGTCTTGTTAACTCAGGTGAGAATGTTGACGAGCACAAGGCTGGAGATCATTATGTCAGGCTGATTGGTTTAAAAATGGCAGGACTTGACATGTTAAAAGGAGGGTGATGCTTGAAATCATTGTTCTTCCATTGTTAACCATGGTGACCTGCAAAGAAACGCGTGCAGCCATCATTGCGTTGCATAAAAAATGGCTTCACAGGCAAGGATATTGTGGCTACTAAGATTGCACCTCAATCAACAATTTATAGGATCATCAAGAACTTCAAGGAAAGAGGTTCAATTCTTGTTAAGAAGGCTTCAGGGCGTCCAAGAAAGTCCAGCAAGCGTCAGGATCGTCTCCTAAAGAGGATTCAGCTGCGGGATCGGAGTGCCACCAGTGTCGAGCTTGCTCAGGAATGGCAGCAGGCAGGTAGGTGTGAGCGCATCTACACGCACAGTGAGGCGAAGACTTTTGGAAGATGGCCTGGTGTCAAGAAGGGCAGCAAAGAAGCCACTTCTCTCCAAAAAAAACATCAGGGACAGATTGATCTTCTGCAGAAAGTATGGTGAATGGACTGCTGAGGACTGGGGCAAAGTCATATTCTCCGATGAAGCCTCTTTCCGATTGTTTGGGGCATCTGGAAAAAGGCTTGTCCGGAGAAGAAAAGGTGAGCGCTACCATCAGTCCTGTGTCATGCCAACAGTAAAGCATCCTGAGACCATTCATGTGTGGGGTTGCTTCTCATCCAGGGGAGTGGGCTCACTCACAATTTTGCCCAAAAACACAGCCATGAATAAAGAATGGTACCAAAACACCCTCCAACAGCAACTTCTTCCAACAATCCAACAACAGTTTGGTGAAGAACAATGCATTTTCCAGCACGATGGAGCACCGTGCCATAAGGCAAAAGTGATAACTAAGTGGCTCGGGGACCAAAACGTTGACATTGGCCCAGATCTTAATCCTATTGAGAACTTGTGGTCAATCCTCAAGAGGCGGGTGGACATACAAAAACCCACTAATTCTGACAAACTCCAAGAAGTGATTATGAAAGAATTGGTTGCTATCAGTCAGGAATTGGCCCAGAAGTTGATTGAGAGCATGCCCAGTCGAATTGCAGAGGTCCTGAAAAAGAAGGGCCAACACTGCAAATACTGACTCTTTGCATAAATGTCATGTAATTGTCGATAAAAGCCGTTGAAACGTATGAAGTGTGTGTAATTATATTTCACTACATCACAGAAACGACTGAAACAAAGCTCTAAAAGCAGTTTAGCAGCAAACTTTGTGAAAACTAATATTTGTGTCATTCTCAAAACTTTTGGCCACAACTGTATACTGTAAATACAGGTGAAACTCGAAAAATTTGAATATCGTGCAAAGTTCATTTATTTCGGTAATGCAACTTAACAGGTGAAACTAGCATATATGATAGACTCATTACATGCAAAGCGAGATATTTCAAGCCTTTATTTGTTATAATTTGGATGATTATGGCTTATAGCTTATTAAACACCAAAGTCACAATTTTGAGGTACCCTTTGCTCAGGTGGTATGGAGTAATTAGCCGACTAGAGTGTGACACTTTGAGCCTAGAATATTGAACCTTTTCACAAAATTCGAATTTTAAACTGCATTAATTCAATTCCTTTTACTTTGCATTACTGAAATAAATGGACTTTTGCAAAATATTCTAATTTTTTGAGTTTCACCTGTATACTACAGAGGGCAGTATACTGCTACAGATGGATCTGGATAGATTGGAGGCTTTGGCAGAGAAGTGGCAGATGAGGTTTAACACTGACAAATGTAAGGTTATGCACATGGGAAGGAATAATGCAAGCCACCAGTACATACTAAATGGTAAAACACTGGGTAACACTGACATGGAAAAGGACCTAGGAATTTTAGTGAACAGCAAACTAAGCTGTAGCAACCAGTGTCAGGCAGCTGCTGCCAAGGGCAATTAGATAATGGGTTGCATCAAAAGGGGCATAAGTGCCCATAATAACATAGTCCTACCACTTTACAAATCACTAGTCAGACCACACATAGAGGACTGTGTACAGTTCTATGTTCCTGTGAACAAGGCAGACATAGCAGAGCTGAAGAGGGCTCAGAGGAGGGCAACTAAAGTAATAACTGGAATGGGTGGACTACAGTAACCAGAAAGATTATCAAAATTCGGGTTATTCACTTTAGAAAAAAAAGACAACTGAGGGGAGAACTAATAACTATGTATAAATATCTCAGGGGTCAGTACAGAGATCTCTCCCATCATCTATTTATCCCCAGGACTGTGACTAGGGGGCATCCTCTGCATCTGGAGGAAAGAAGGTTTGTACACAAACATAGAAGCGTATTCTTTAAGTTAAGAGCGGTGAGACTATGGAACTCTCTGCCTGAGGAGGTGGTGATGGTGAGTTCATTAAAAGAGGTCAAGAGGGGCCGGGATGTATTTCTGGAGTGTAATAATATTACAGGCTATAGCTACTAGAGAGGGGTCGTTGATCCAGGGAGTTATTCTGATTGCCTGATTTGAGTCTGGAACAAATGTTTTCCCCCTAAAGTGGGGAAAATTGGCTTCTACCTCAGTTTTTTTTTTTTTTTGCCTTCCTCTGGATCAACTTGCAGGATAACAAGCTCAACTGGATGGACAGATGTCTTTTTTCAGCCTTATAAACTATGTTACTATGTTACATCCTATCGGTCATTCCACTTGACTGCAAATAACTGGCCATTTACAATTGTGAATGATGCCCCTTTTTCCACATGTCTGTACCCCAGCTCTTTTGGGAAGCCAGCTCTATTTTTTGGACTTTCACATATAGGCCCCTGTATTTGCAGTTTTACAGGAATGGAGGGTCCCCATACAGATCACAGACAGGTGGTATACTGTTTTTATATATATATTTTTTTTCTCTCTCCAGACATTTGTGTTTAGAGAAGATATACATTAAAAAAAAAAAACTGGATGTACTTTGATTACCAATATTCATTGAATACAAGAGAGAGCTCCCACAGCAGTACCAATCATCACTCCAAGCCCTCAGCTACCTCTGGTAACTGAAAGCAAGGCGCTGTTTTATCTCCCTGTAAAAAGGAGTATCTGAAGGAATAAAGCCAGTTAGTGACCACCATAAAAACACATAAGGGAGGTCACTAACGGGCTAAGCATAAAAATGGCTTCTCTTATATGTGTGTTTTTTGATGATTAAGAGATTATTTATGGTTGAAACACATCACATTCTGAACATGAAAATGGCTTCTCCTCTGTGAATTTTCTGATGTCTATCAAGACCTGATTTACTGTTAATACATTTCCCTCATTTTGAACATGAAAATGGCTTCTCCCCTGTGTGAATTTTCTGATGTATATCAAGACCTAATTTAGTGTTAAAACATTTCCCACATTCTGAACAAGAAAATGGCTTCTCCCCTGTGTGATTTCTCTGATGTATGAGAAATTCTGATTTCATCTTAAAACATTTCCCACATTCTGAACATGAAAATGGCTTCTCTCCTGTGTGAATTCTCTGATGCATAACAAGATATTCTTTACGGTTAAAACATTTCCCACATTCTGAACATGCAAATGGCTTCTCCCCTGTGTGAATTCTCTGATGTATAACGAGATATTGTTTACGGTTAAAACATATCCCACATTCTGAACATGGAAATGGCTTCTCCCCTGTGTGAATTCTCTGATGTACAACAAGAGCTGATTTATGCATAAAACATTTCCCACATTCTGGACATGAAAATGGCTTCTCCCCTGTGTGAATTCTCTGATGTACAACAAGAGACGATTTCTGATTAAAACATTTCCCACATTCTGAACATGAAAATGGCTTCTCTCCTGTGTGAATTCTCTGATGGATAACAAGATCTGTCGTACGGTTAAAACTTTTTTCGCATACTAAACATGAAAATGGCTTCTCCCCTGTGTGATTTCTCTGATGCATTACAAATTCTGATTTCATCTTAAAACATTTCCCACATTCTGAACATGAAAATGGCTTCTCTCCTGTGTGAATTCTCTGATGTATAACAAGATATGATTTCTGGTGAAAACATTTCCCACATTCTGAACATAAAAATTTCTTCTCTTTTACGTGAGCTGTTTGATGTTTAGCACCTCTTCTGTGACTTTTATTCTGTGTTACAGTCTTTGATAAAAAAGAAGATCGGAGCTGTTTAACAGAATTAAATGATGCATTGTTGCTGTGATTGGATGAGGGTATATTTTGCATATTGGCATGCTCTTCAAATATATCTCGTGTGATACCACAATCATCTACTTCAAAATCTGAAGATACCAGATGTTTCTCTAAGTTCCTGGTATAGTCATCTGCCAAGAATAAAACACATTTTATTGTTGATGAATAACATTAAAATTGTATTGAAGTTTTATAACTTTTCCATATAAAAAATCCACAAAAAGTACAAACATACCACAATCTAATAGTAGACCGAGGGGCATAACTAAAAAACGCTGGCTCCCACCTTGAGCAACTTCCCTGCAACCCCCACCCAATCAGTCACTTAAAAGATATATATAAATAAAAGCTTTCCTAGTGCTGGACAAGAGGCGACGAATCCCCTCTTAGTGCCCCACATAATAGTTTAGTGTCCCTTTCACAGTGGAATTCCCCCTTAGTGCCCTCTTCACAGTACAAATGCTCCCTAAGTGCCCCCACTCAGTAGAATGTCCTCTTGAGGTCTCCAAACAGTAGTTAAGCACCCGAGTATAATGGAAGTCAATGGGAGAACCCGAGCATTAAATCTGGTACCCCCTGCTCTGAAGAGGGGAGGGTGCCTGGTTCATAAGAAAATGGCAGAAATTGTTGGTAACACCACCAAAATGGTTCTGTAATAGCATGGGGAGGACGTATGGATGCATTTTGGACTTGCTGGTAGCTGCTGGGAACTATGTTGTCCGCTTAGTACGCCACAATTACATAATGACAATAATACGCACAAAACCAAGGGAAGAAAAATATCGATTTTAGAGGTAAAATTGATAGAAAACATTATTTCCTGAATATTTACTTGTATATAAAGTGTAAGTCCTGCCAAAAATTACAAGGAAGAGGCACTCCGATACACCCTTAGTTACACATAAAGGAGGGCATCATACACACCCTTTAAAAATTATGATTGATGGCCTGCTGGTGACCCTCAAAAACATTAGGAGCAAGGGCCTGCTGATCTGACCATCTAAGACATTATGGGCGGTGGCCTGCTGCCGCTTTGGTGACTCTAGTTAACCTGGGGCCGATGGCACGTCCCCGTGACGGCGACGATCCATTCGGATGTCTGGCCTATCAACTTTTGATGTAATTGTTAGCTCAAAACAATTGTAAACTACGGGTAACGGGGAATCAGTGTTTGATTCCGGAGAGGGAGCCTGAGAAACGGCTACCACATCCAAGGAAGGCTAGCGGGTGGCGTGCAAATCACACACTCCCGACTTGTGGAGGTAGTGACGATAAATAACAATACAGGACTCTTAAGATGCCCTGTTATTGGAATGAGTAATAAAAAATTACAGGGAATGTCACTGAGGTATTTTGGATGAGGAAACATTATACAGGAGAGGCCCTGCTGCCGCTTTGTTGACTCTAGATAACTTCTGCCTGATCGCACGTCCCTATGACGTCCACGATCCATTTTGATATCTTCCCTATCAACTTTTGATGTTCTTTTATGCGCATAACATGGTGACCACCGGTAATGGGGAATTATTGTTCGATTTCAGAGAGGGAGCCTGTTAAACAGCTATGGCTACTACTTCAAAGCAAGGCAGAATGAGTTGCGGGCCTGCAGGTAAGCTGACCCTATAAAACATTATATGCGAGGGCCTGCATTTGAGCTGACCCTGTAAAAGATTTGAGTTGCGGGCCTGCTGGTGAGCTGAAGTGGAACCGACAAACCCAACTTGATTTTGATGGCTGCATTAATCATACAGCTCTACAGATTTGTTTCCATCTGCATCTTTTTCAACAATCTGTGGCCTCAGTCTTTTATCCAGACTCTGTTATTGTGCCACTATGTGGCCTCCTCATGCTGCCATCTCCACACCATGTCACCTTGCCACTCATTTTTATCACCATGCTGCTGCTGATACCGCTTAAAAAGGCCTTAAACTGAACACCAGGCCCACAATTTAATTAAGGTTTTGGAATCGATAAACTCAACTTGCATTTGTGAGCTGCATCAGTGGCGTAGCTAGAAATGACTGGGCCCCACAGCACATTTTTGAATGGGGCTCCATCCCACAGTAATTTTTTAGCGACCCCTTCCTTTCATGCCGCCCCCATTCCTGTGGCTAGTAAAGATCGCTCTCTCAGACCAGGACCGGCAGCTGTTCCATTAGTTTTATACACTGTCTATACTGTCACTGTATATAATTTCATTGTGTGATACTGTTGAGGGGGCCTTGACCAAATACTTTAGTCGTCCTCATCCTGGATGGAAACCTTCTGGGTCAGGGCCCCAAAGTTGCAGCTTCCCCTGCTTCCCTTATAGCTACGCCCCTGGTCTGCATTAATCTGCAGGTGACCGTGATACAGCTCCACAGATTTGTTTCCATCTGCATCTTTCTAAACAATCTGTGGCCTTAGTCTTTTATGCAGACTCAGTCATTGTGCCACTATGTGGCCTCCTCATGCTGCCATCTCCACAGTATGTCACCTTGCCACTCATTTTTATCACTATGCTGCTGCTGCTTAAAAGGCCTTAAACTGATCACCAGACCCACAATCCAATTAAGGTTTTACGCTCAAAACCAAAGTAAAAAAAAAAAACGATTTTATAGGAAAAATTTATTGAAAACATTCTTTCCTGTATATTTACTTGTATACAAGTGCAAGTTCTGCCAAAAATTACAAGGAAGAGGCACTCCGATACAACCTGTATATCACATAAAGGAGGGCCTCATTCACATTGAGTTGCGGACCTGCAGGTGAGCTGGCCCTGTAAAAGATATGTATTGCGGGCCTGCAGGTGAGCTGACCCTCTAAAAAATTATATGTGAGGGCCTGCTGGTGAACCGACCCTCTAAAAAATTATATTCAAAGGCCATATATGCGGGGGCATTATATGTGACGAATAAGCAACGCATGTTGATACGACGGAAGAGGAGGTGGAGGATGAGAAAAGGAAGATTTAGGCTACTTTCACACTTGCGGCAGGACGGATCCGACAGGCTGTTCACCCTGTCGGATCAGTCCTTCCGCTATTTCGCCGTGCCGCCGCTCTGACCCCATTGACTATAATGGGGACGGGGGCGGAGCTCCGGCGCAGCACGGTGAGAGCCGCCGGACTAAAAAGTCGGATATGCAGGACTTTTAGTCCGGCGGCCTTTCGCCGTGCACTGCCGTGCTTCGCCGGAGCTCCGCCCCCATTATAGTGAATGGGGACGGAGTGGCGGTCCCGGCGAAATAGAGGAAGGACGGATCCGACATGGTGAACAGCCTGTCGGATCCGTCCTGCCGCAAGTGTGAAAGTACCCTTAACCATATACCCTTGTTTGTGGTAGAACGGGTGCATGGGAATACAGTCTATTAACTACATTAAAAACAACACATGTAAAGTGCCTTTATATTCATCAGCATTCCTCTGGTGGAGTCGAGAAGTCATGGTCAATCCAGGCCTTGAGTCAATCTGTCAGCATTTTCAGTTGACAGGTGGATACACTTATCGGTTATAATGCCACCAGCAGAACTAAATACACGCTCAAGCCAGCACCTCCAAAGCCTAGAGCGCCAGTTCGTGCCAAGTGTCCAGCTTGGACACCTAGTAGTTGTAAGGCACTGAGGGATCATTGAGGAGGCTGACACGGTCTGCTATGTACTCCTTCACCATCTTCCAAAATGTTTCTCTCCTTGTGGCAGTAGGCCGCACATCAGGGTGAGGGTGCTGGCAGGGTGTCATGAAACTGTCCCAGGCTTTGGCGAGTGTTGCCATGCCTCTGTTGGAACTGCTGGGTGCTGCCCTTGTCTCCCCTCCTCAGTTGGCCAAGGAAGTACGGACTCTGCCGCCAGCGTTGTCAGATGGAAAATTGTGGAGCAATTTTTCAACAAGTATCTTCTGGTATTGCACCATTTTGCTTGTCCACTCCACCAGAGGAATGAGAGATGAGAAGTTCTCTTTGTAACGGGGGTCGAGAAGGGTGAGATGGAAAATTGTGGAGCAATTTTTCAACAAGGATCTTCTGGTATTGCACCATTTTGCTTGTCCACTCCACCAGAGGAATGAGAGATGAGAAGTTCTCTTTGTAACGGGGGTCGAGAAGGGTGAACAAAAAGTAATCTATGTTGTTTAAAATGCGTATAACGCATGGGTCGCGGAAAAGGCAGCCTAACATGAAGTCAGCCATGTGTGCCAGAGTACCAGCAGGCGAGACTTCACTGTCTTCATCAGGAGAATCACTCCCAATCTCATCATCCTCTTCCTCTTCTTCTGCCCACCCACGCTGAACAGATGGAATTAAACTTCCATGGGTACAACCCTCTGAAGCGGAAGCAACCGTCTCCTGCTCCTCCTCCTCTTCAGTCTCCAATTCGCGCTGAGAAGACGAACTGAGGAGCAAAGCGTTGTCCTTAATTGTGAGCAGCGAGCATTTGAGAAGACACAGAAGTGGGAAGGTGACGCTGATAATAGCGTTATCGCCGGTCACCATCTGTGTTGATTCCTCAAAGTTGCATAAAACCTCACAGAGGTCAGACATCCATGCCCACTCCTCGCTTGTGAATAGCGGAAGCTGACTCTAACGGGGACGACAATGTTGCAACTGGCATTCCACAACTGCCCTCTGCTGCTTACAAAGCCTGGCCAACATGTGGAACGTGGAGTTCCAGCGTGTGCTCACGTCGCACAACAGCTGGCGAGCTGGCAATTTCAAGCGCTGCTGCAGCGTTGACAGACCGGCTGAAGCTGTCGGTCACTTGTGGAAATGTGCACACCCGAGGCGCACCTTCACCAGAAGCTCAGGCAAATTGGGGTATGTTTTTAGAAACCGCTGAACCACAAGGTTGAATACGAGGGCAAGGCATGGGATGTGTCCAAGGTTGCCCAGCTCCAAAGCCGCCACCAAGGTATGGCCATTATCAGACACAACCATGCCTGGTTCTAGGTTGAGTGGCGAGAGCCACAGCTCAGTCTAGTCTCTTATACCCTGCCACAGCTCTGCGGTGGTGTGCTGTTTGTCACCTAGGCAGATCAGCTTCAGCACGGTCTGTTGCCGCTTCCCCACTGCAGTGCTACACTGCTTCCTGCTACCGACTGATGGCTGACTGGTGCTGCACGCGGATAATTCGGAGGTGGAAGTGGAGGAGGAGGCGGAGAATGAGAAGTGGGGGTTGGAGCCACTAACGTAGGTGGTGGCGGAAACCCTGATGGAATTGGGGCCTGCAATCCTTGGCATCGGTAGCACCTGTGCCATCCCGGGGTACGAGTGGCTCCCGGCCTCCACAACATTAACCCAGTGTGCCGTCAGGGAAATGTAGCGTCCCTGGCCGAAAGCACTTGTCCATGTGTCCATGGTTAAGTGGACCTTCCCAGTAACTGCGTTGGACAGGGCACGTGTGATGTTAAGGGACACATGTTGGTGCAAGGCTGGCACGGCACACCTTGAAAAATGGTGGCGGCTGGGGACTGCGTAACGAGGGACGGCTGCCGACATCAGGCTGCGGAAGGCCTCAGTGTCCACAAGCCTAAATGGCAACATTTCCAGGGCCAGTAATTTGGAAAGCTGCACATTTAGTGCTATGAACTGTGGGTGGGTGGCTGGGTATTTGCGCTTGCGTTCAAATGCCTGGGGTAATGACATTTGTGGATGTGGTTGCTGATGGTGCTTGCGAAGGTCCAGGTGCAGGGCGGGAGGCATCCATGTCTGCGTCTTTGACAGGGGATTGGCCAGCACGTAACACAGGGGAAGAGGAGGCAGTGGTGTGACCCGCAGACACAGATTGTGGACCCAGGCGTTCGGCCCACCTATTAGGGTGCTTTGATGACATGTGGCGGATCATGCTGGTGAGGTTGCTCCGCCCCGGCTCATTTTGGTGTGGCACAGGTTGCAAACTACTATTCTTTTGTCGTCCGTACTTTCCTCAAAAAAGCGCCATACTGCCGAACACCTACCCCTTAGCAAGGGAGATTTACGCAAGGAGGTGCTCCGTGGAACAGTTGCGGGCCTGTTCGGTGGTATCTGCCCTCTACCTTTTGCCACCTCACTGCCTCTTCCAGCCTGTTGCAGTGCTGCAGATCCCTCCCCCTCTGTACTGCTCTCCTCGCTCGGCTTGTTGCCACCTTTCCAGGTTGGGTCAGTGATGTCGTCGTCCATCACCTCCTCTTCCACTTCCTCACTCTGATTTGTTGACCTAACCACAACATCAGTGATTGACAACTGTGTGTCATCCTCTTCCTCAAACTCTTGAAACAGTAATTGCGGTTGAGTCATTGGCAACTGTGTCTCATCATCATCCACCTCATTAAACACTAATTGTCGTTCCCCAGCGTCATGTTCTTGTGACTCTGGATGCTCAAGAGGTTGGGAATCGGGGCACAAGATCTCAGGTCCCTCTTCAAGCGTGCTTGGCGAGAGGGCAAAATCAATTAATGGCGATGAAAAGAGATCCTCGGAATATCAGAGTGTGGGATCACTTGTTTGGCCAGACTGTAAATGGTGGGAGGAAGGAGGATCAGGGGATTGTGTGGACCAGACTCCTGGCTACTGAGACTGGACTTGGTGGAAGATAGGGTGGTGCTTAATCGACTGGAAGCACCATCTGCTGCAATTCAACTGACCACCTGCTCGCACTAGGCATACTTCAAGAGTGGTCTCCTGCGCCGCCCTGGGACATGAAGCTAGGTATCTTGGATGATTGTTTTTCTTGTGCTCTGGCAGCAGGCACAGTTTCAATGCGCCCAGGGCCACGGCCTCTGCGTGCACCATCAGAATCACGGCCGTTTTTTAATGCTTGCTTTCTTCATATTAAATGTTATATGTTATAAAGGACCGTACATAGGAAAATTATGGAAAAAATATCTTTGTTGTCAGTAATATTTTTCCCAATATCTGGGCCTGACACACACACACGCTATTGCAGCACAGATGTGACAATTCACTGCAGGGACCCTTTATAGGAAAAATGGGGATAAATTATGGAAGAAATATAATAGTTTTCAATAATATTCTTCCTATCTCTGCCCCTGACACACAGAAGGTATTGCTGAACAGATGTCACAAGTCACTGCAGACACCCTCTATAGAAAAAAAAATCGCTAAGGATGGAAAAAACTCCCTACACTATCTGTCCCTTCCTAACCGCAGCTCTCCCTGACTCTCAATGAGCCGAACCCGCATCATCGGGTGCTATATAGCACCCGATGACGCGTTCCGGTCAGCCAATCACAGTGATGCCAGTACTTATCTGCACGTTTATTGGCTGCTTAGCAGCATGGCGGTCGAGCACATGCATGCGGTACTCGGTCGAGTACTGCCATGTGCCGAGCATAGCAATGCTCGAGCTGAACACGTATTCGGCCGAGCATGTTCGCTCAACACTAGTGTTGAGTGGTGAGACTTTTTTGTATGACTTCTGAATGTAGCATTCACAAGTGAAAAAAAAGCCATAAAAACTGACCATTTTTGCATGCCTTTCCTGGTCGTCTGGACATTTTGCATTCATTTTTAACGGCCATTATTTGAAGATGGTTTAGATGATTTTTATTTGCTTTTCTTATTTAATTATCAACCCCTGCAGTATACATAACGTCCCCCATAGTGGCCCCAGTTAGTAATAATGTTCCCCAGGTTGGCCCCCATCAGTAATAATTATTAATCATCCACTTGCAAGCGCAGAGACGGTCGCTCTTCATTTGGTGCTAAAGGACCTACACTCAGTGGGATGATGTCACCATGTGCTCCTAAGCAATAATACTGGGAGAGCATGGTGATGTCATCACGTTGGTAGCACAGGTCCTTCAGCACGAAGAGAGACTGCCTTGTGTGTGCAAGCGGATAAGGCAATTTATTTTTATTTTAATCCTTAAAAGGCCATTTTCCACTAGTGTACCCATAATAAACGGCCATTACATGGATGCTCTCCTGTAGACTGGCCATTAAAAACGGTCACATTGGTTTAAATGAGGTCCATCTGGCAGTGAAAACAGCCACAAACAGGACATGTCCCATTTTTCACAAACCCTATTCACTGGTCTTAAAAAAAAAAAATGCCCATGTGAATAGCGCCATTGACTTCAATTCATTCTAAAAACAGATTACACAAACTACATATAGCGCCAAAGAATAATCCTGTGACCGGAACATCATCACTGCAGCTAGGACACTGTGCACACCGAGGTCTCTCCAAAACTCAGTCCTGTCACTGTCAAGTAAACAAACTGCATGGCCCACACCATAACATCTTCCTTTTTTCATGCATTTTTATTAAAAGGGTTGTCTCATCTGAGACAATGGGGTCAGTTCGCTAGGATATGCTCCTATTGTCTATGGCTGGGACCTGCACCTATCTCCTAAGCGGAGCCCCGAAAGTGGCGGAGGGTGCACTGTGCATGCGCAGCATTGGCTTGGCTATTTCCATCAGGCGAATAGAAGTTAATGGGAACGGTGGCCGGTCATGCACAGTGCGATCCCATTCACTTTTATGGGGAGAGCACTTGGTGGTGGCCGGACCAGAGTCCTCCAGCCACCACTTTGGCCAGCTCTGTTCTCAATATAGGTGGGGGTCCCATCACCCTAGTAATATGACCCCCATTGTCTCAGATGAGACAACTCCTTTAACCCCTTAGTGACCAGCCTGTTTTGGGCCTTACTGACCAAGCTTTTTTCTTCCTTTTTCATCTTCGAGTTCCAAGAACCATAACTTTTTTATTTTTCCGTCTATATAGCTTTATGAGGGCTTGCTTTTGCGGGACAAGTTGTAGTTTTTAATAGCGCCAATTTTGGGGTACACATAGCTTTCTGATCAAATTTTATTACTCTTTCTGTGAGGGAGAGGTGAAAAACAGCAATACTGTCACTGTGTTTTTACATTATAAATTTTATGGCCTTCATTTTTCGGTATAAATAACATAATATCTTTATTCTCTGGGTCAGTACAATTACAGTGATACCAAATACATATTGTTTTTTTTACATTTTACTACTTTTTTGCAATAAAACACCTTTTTTTATATAAAAAAAAAAAAAGATAAAATGTTTTTGCATTGCCGCTTCCCAAGATTCAACTCTTATTATTAAGTTTTTTCGGTGCAACTAAGAATAAATTAGCAATTCTGTTTTATTGAATAAATTAGTTTTTTTTTACCACTTAATAGTCCCACAAGGGGACTATAACAGACAGCTTTTTTATTGATTTTAAAATGCAATGCATTATCCCTATAGTGCAATGCATTTTAATGTCAGTGCTATTCTGACATTGACCAGCAGGCTGCGCCAGAGAGGAAACTACTTAAGCCTGGTCTGGGGCCTACACGAGACCCCAGCCAGCCTTCACACACATCTGCATTTACGGGGTGCCGATGGGAGACAGAGGGAGTCCGCTCCCTCTGTCAGCACTTTACATGCGGCAGGCGCCACTGCCCGTGGCATGTAAAGTGTTAAACAGCCCAGATCAGCACTCCTGCCAGTCTGGGCTGTTAGAGCCGGGCCTCCACTCCCCGCTGCAAAGAGGACCCGTGCAGCGCTTAGACTGGGCGCCGTAAAAAGTGGCGGCCCATCTTAAGGCCCCTTAGTGACTGCATTAAAAAGGCATATGGGTGGTCACTAAGGGGTTAATAACCCCATTGATAGCATGCCAAGGCGTGTAGGTGAATTTTTTTTATGCACGTGTAAGAAAAACAGATTAATACAGATTTTTAAGAATTTTTGGGAAAATAATGTAAGCCATATATTGTATTGGTATCCTGTTCTCAGCAACTTCCTGGTAATTAGTGTCTATACTTGTCCTCTCAAAGCCAGTGTGAGCGAGTCCTGTCTATCTGGACAACGGGCCATTAGCATCAAAGGTACTGTAGTTGTCAATTATCTAAAGAATGGAGAGAGAGAGAAAAAAAAACCTGGAGGGTCCAGAGCAAAGACCGGGACTGGAGAGACTTGAGAAGACCTCTGTATAGTAACTACGCTGTACTGTAGAGGGATAGGACTTTGTGGTTTAGTTACCAAGTGGTCTTGGGAGTAACTTTATTGTTAGTAGTAATTATTAGTAATTGTTATTGTGTACAAGTCTCTCCGTATGTGATATTTATGTTTGTTCCTTTATACTTTCATATATACTCATCAATAATAATAATAATAGTAATATCATTATTCCCACATTGCACAATATATCTATTTTTTTTAATTATTTGTATCAGCAGAATCCTAGAGACCTCTCTGCTTTACTTAGTGGTCACTACTCACCTGGGCGGTTATCTGTAGGAATGTCCTCTGTACTCTGCTCATCACCCCTCACATATGTCTCTGGGGGATTAATATTTTTCAGATCTTCACCCGGATTCACAAGCTGTGAAAGAAATATTGTAGAAGTCATCAGACGGTTGGAGAAGTCGCGTGGAAGGTTTTATATGACCTGAAAAGATGACCAAGAATGACCGACCGGACAGCAGGAGTTATCGGACCCAAATATCTGCAGGTCTCCTGTATAAATCCGATCTGATTGCTTCATTATTCCAACCAGTTTGCAATGCAGGGAGAGCAGCCCTTATATTCCATCCCTAACATTACATTGTGTGTATATAACATTACATTGTTTGTATATAACATTACATTGTTTGTGCACCTGTTGCCCTTGCTGCCCGCCCCAGGGCTGTGAAGTCGGTAAGACAAAGTTCTTTCGCTCCATGGCTTATTTACCTCCTAGGAATGGACATAATCATCTGCTCTGCTGCAGCCAATGACTGGATTCAGGGGTAAGATGTCCACAAGAAACACATCACCACTAAAGCCAGTCATTGGCTGCAGTAAAGCAGGTGACCATGCCTGTGCCGGCGAGGAAGCAAACAACATTTACTGGAAGATGGACACACAGGAGCTGGCACACATAACCAGAGCTAAGGGTAGCAGGTACGTATGACTCTTTCCATAGTAGAGGCTGCGGGCACATGTGAAAAGTTACCGTATTTTTCACCCTATAAGACGCACCGGCCTATAAGACGCACCTAGGTTTTTGGGGAGGAAAATAAGAAAAAAACTATTTTTAACCAAAAGGTGTGCTGTGTGGTTGGTGGGTTTGGAACTAATGGTGGTCTGTGGATGGCACTATTACTGGGGATCTGTGGATGACGGACACTGTTATGGGGGGTGATCTGTGATGGACACTGTTATGGGGGGGGGGGGGGATCTGTGGCTTGCACTGTTACAGGGGGATCTGTGGCTGGCACTGTTACAGGGGGATCTGTGGCTGGCACTGTTACAGGGGGATCTGTGGCTGGCACTGTTACAGGGGATCTGTGGGTGGCACTGTTACAGGGGGATCTGTGGGTGGCACTGTTATATATGTGCCATCCACAGACCCCCAGCCCATAACAGTGCCATCCACAGACACCCCCCAGCCCATAACAGTGCCATCCACAGACCCCCCCAGCCCATAATAGTGCCATCCACAGACCCCCCCAGCCCATAATAGTGCCATCCACAGACCCCCCCAGCCCATAATAGTGCCATCCACAGACCCCCCCCAGCCCATAACAGTGGCATCCACAGATCCCCCCCCCGCCCCCGCCGCTCCAGCATACAAATATAAGATGTCTTATTCAATTAATAGTTATTAAACATGCCCCCTCACTCCTAATAGTACCTTACATCCTAATCGCTTCAGTAGAACCCAGGCAGGCAGGCCGGGCTGCCGGCGCGTCCCTCACTGACGTCACTTGCCTGCGCCGCCTGCTTCATTCATAAAGTAGGCGGCGCAGGCACGTGACATCAGGGAGTTATATTAGTATACCGGAGCGGTGGGGCGGGGCTATACTACACTGACTGCCCCGCCGCTATTGCCAGCCCCCAGTTCCTCCTCCCAGTCCCTCCCCAAGCAGCTTGCGATGTAAAACTGCAAGCATTCGCCCCATAAGACGCTGGGGCATTTCTCCCCCATTTTGGGGGGAGAAAAAGTGCGTCTTATGGGGCGAAAGATACGGTACTTATTCCCGAACAAACCCTTTAATGCTGTATTTCAGTTCTATCTAGAAGTTTTGGGATGACTGCAGGCATGAAGATACTGTACCTAGTATAAGGGACAGGGGAGAACACAGGAGAGGTGAGAACTGATTATCTATCATCACTAGAACACCCTGATTATCACTGCTTATCGTAAAAGGACAGGAGAGGTGAGAACTGATTACGATTATATGATTATTATTACTATTATTAGTACCTTCCAAAAGCCACTACTTTTTTTTAACAAATGCTGCACGACTAGATTTATCGCATGCATCATTCAGGGAGCATGTGTTATTTCTCCCCAACACAAAGCAGCCACAATGTTCCTGCAATTGTCTCTGCCCAGTTGGAGTTAGGCGAGGAGACAACCAGCGCGGTTATTTGCTGCTTGATGCCCTTTAGAAAGTATTTGGCTATGTGGCTACTGTCACCCAGGGAGATCATCTGTAAAACCGCATGGCACCGCTTCACATGATAGGAAGAAGGGGGAGTGGGAGCGATGTTCTGCTCTGCTTCTGTTTGGGACAGACAGGAGGATATCCATGGAGGAGGCCGATAAATGCCTGGTTTCGGAACAAACGTGGAGGTGTCAATAGGACCTGGCCTTCTTGTTACAGTGCTGCCTCGCTGAAAAAAACAAACATTCATCTAATGGGCTGTGAAAGGCATGAACTGTTCCAGTCCGTAACCGTTGCTCCAGGTGTCCATTGTGTGCACCTTGCTTCACAGCTAGAATTGCAAGGAGTGGCCCACATTCACCACCACTTGAGAGTACAAAGCAGGGATGGCTTTTTTTGAAAAAATACCAGCTACTGTATATAACTTCTAGTGAGGCTGAGCACATGCCATTAGCCCCCTAAAGGCAACAGAATCCACAAAGTAATACCACAGAGACTGCACCACCAGCAACTTGTGCAAGCAGAGTTGTTTCTTGGCCACACATTCCATTATGGATGGCTGATGGTGGGACAGAATAGGAGGAGGCATAGTCTGAGCAGGAGAAGCAGTAACTGATGATGACTTGGACACAGTACTGCACGTGGATGCCGCCTGGCTGCCACAAAGGAGACGGGAGAAGGAGGAATCTCTTGTTGTGGTAGCTGGCAGACACCTCTGTCACTCCCATGGCTTATTGTAATCTGGCAGATCTTGCACAGGGCATTGCTTTTGTTTGCCAGACAGGAGATACTTGCACACTCCACACAGAGCTAGCTGCAGCCGAGCTTGTTTTAGGTCTGGCACGTTTTCAGCCTGCGACCATAGTATCATCAGCATCACCAGTTCCCAAGCTGACAATACTAGAAGCAGATCTGGCCCTGGCAGGTTTTGGGAGGTTCTAACTGTATGTTGCCTTCACTCTGTATTGCTGCCATTGCCACCATCCTCTTCCTCTGAGGTTACCTTCTTCTCAGCACCCTGATCTAGCTCCCAGATCCTGTCCAACACACAATCATTGTAATAGTCCTCAACCTCCCAACCATGAAAACTATGATATGTCATCATGGGCTTCCTAGCCCCCTCCAGATTACCTGCTTGCCTTGAGTTCCACTGCTGCTACCACTGCCCCTACCACCACGAGTGCAGCTACAGGTGCCACTACTCCTACCACCACAAGCACAGCTATGCATGGTGGTGCCCCTCCTCCCCCGAATCTCCTGCTCATGGTAGTCTAAACGCTGAGCCATCCAGTCCACAATTCCATCCTCCGTATCCTCAATAATATTAGGAGCCAAGGAGAACTGTGGCCAACTACTACTACTCCTGGCAGGCACTGATACTGCTGATACTACATACATTCTGACTCTGGGAGGACGAGGCATGGGAATTTCGTTTTGCACTCTTCCATTTCTCAGACATTTTATTATGAGGTCTATAAATGAAACGTCAGGGGTTTGGTACACACCGATTATTTAACAGTACAAGCAAAATGGCAAGTGTGTTTTTTATTATTTAAAGACAGTGGCACAATTAAATGTCTCTCCACTTCTACAAACACACTCCACACTGGTATTGACAATTTACTTTGGGAAGAATGCAGTTAAATGTCAGGGGTTTGGTACAGACAGATTATTTAACAGGACAAGCAAAATGGCAAGTGTGTTTTTTGTAATTTAACCCCTTCCCGACATAAATGACGTACTACTACGTTACTTCCCGCGTTTTGACATAATAGTACGTCATGGTGATCTGGCGGGCACTGGAGCGGTGCGCACCCGGTGCGCTCCCTGACAGTGATGGCCAGTTCGCAGTGTTCGCCGACGAACACATGCGATCTGCCATCTTCACTCACAAGTCCGGCGCTGCAGAGGTAAGTCCTTACCTGTGCCGCGAGCCGCTCTGAAACACATGCTGTCACCGGGAGCAGGCAGTTCATGTGTGAGAAGGCAGCCCGATGCCTCGCATGGCATCGGGACCTGCCTTCTACGGGTGCCCAGGAGATCCAGCCTCAGGCCCGTCTCCTAGGCAACCTGTTAGTGTATGACTCTGTGAAATCCACTAACAGGCAATGCATTATAATACAGATCTAACGTAATGCATTGCAGATGGGATCAGACCCCCAAAAGTGAAAGTCAGAAAAAAAGTAAAAAAAGAAAGTGTTTTTAATTAAAAAAAATAGTTTTTAAGTAAAAAAAAGAAAAAAATGCCCCTTTCCCCTTATTTTATAAGAAAAAAAAAGAAAAAGAAAAAGAAAAAAAAACAAAAAAACACACATATTAGGTATCACCTAATCCGTAATGACCAGCTCTATAAATTTATCACATGATCCACACTGTCCGATAAACACCATAAAGATAAATAAATAAAAACGGTGTAAAAAAAGCAATTTTTGGCAGCTTACATCACAAAAAGTGCAATACCAAGCAATCAAAAAGGCGTATGCCCCACAAAATTATATCAATAAAACAGTCACCTCATCCCGCAAAAAATGAGCCCCTACATAAGAAAATCCCTCAAACAATAAAAAAAAACTATAGCTCTCAGAACATGGAGACACTAAAATATCATTATTTCAGTTTAAAAAAATACTTATTGTGTAAAACTTAAATAAATTAGAAAAAGTAAACATATTAGGTATCGCCACGTCTAACGATCTGCTCTATAAAAATATCACATGACCTAACCCCTCAAGTAAACGCTTTAAAAATAAATAAATACTGCACCAAAACAACAATTTTTTTTGTCACTTTGCCCCATAAAGTGTAATAATGAATGATCAAAAAAAGCATATGTACCCACAAATGGTACCAATAAAAATATCAACTCTTCCTGCAAAAAATGAGCCCCTGCACACTGATCGGCAGAAAAAATAAAATAAAAAATAGGGCGTTTAGAAAATGGAGACACAAAAACATAATTAATTTTTTTTCAAAAATGCATTATTATGTAAAACTGAAACAAACAAAGAAAGTAGACATATTTGGTATCATTGCGTCCGTAACAACCTGCTCTATAAAAATAGCACATGATCTAACCTGTCAGATGAATGTTGTAAAATATAAAAACGGTGGCAAAACATCCATTTTTTGGTTACCTTGCCTCACAAAAAACGTAATTTAGAGCAATTAAAAATCATATGTACCCCAAAATAGTACCAATAAAACTGGCACCTTATCCCCTAGTTTCCAAAATAGGGTCACTTTTTTGGAGTTTCTACTCTAGGGGTGCATCAGGGTAACTTCAAATGGGACATGGCATCTAAAAACCAGTTCAGCTAAATCTGCCTTCAAAAAACCATATGGCGTTCCATTCCTTCTGCGCCCTGCCGTGTGGCCGTACAGCAGTTCATGACCACATATGGGGTGTTTCTGTAAACTACAGAATCAGAGTAAGAAATATTGAGTTTTGTTTGGCTGTTAACCCTTGTTTTGTTACTGGAAAAAATGGATTCAAATGTAAAATCTGCCAAATCTGAAATTTCATCTCCATTTTCCATTAATTCTTGTGGAACACCTAAAGGGTTAACAAAGTTTGTAAAATCAGTTTTGAATACCTTGAGGGGTGTAGTTTCTAAAATGGGGTAATTTTTGGATGGTTTCTATTATATAAGCCTCACAAAGTGACTTCATACCTGAACTGGTCCTTAAAAAGTGGGTTTTTGAAATTTTCTGAAAAATTTAGAGATTTGCTTCTAAACTTCTAAGCCTTCTAACGTCCCCAAAAAATAAAATGTCATTTTAAAAATGATCCAAACATAAAGTAGACATATGGGAAATGTAACATAATAACGATCATATGAGGTATCACTATCTATTATAAAAGTAGAGACATTGAAATTTGAAAATTTGGTTATTTTTCAACATTTTTGGTAAATTTGTGATTTTTTTTTTACAAAAAAATTGTGAAAAGGTGAAATATATTGACTCAAATTTATGACTATCATGAAGTACAATGTGTCACGAGAAAACAATCTCAGAATGGCTTGGATAAGTAAAAAAGTGTTCCAAAGTTATTACCACATAAAGTGACATGTCAGATTTGCAAAAAAATGGCCTGGGCAGAAGGGCGAAAACTGGCCCGGGGTAGGAGGGGTTAAAGAAAGTGGCACAATTAAATGTCTCTCTACAAGGTTAAGACTGTAGTGTAATGGATAATGTAGAGATTATATCTTCAGCAGCATGATATGTTTAGGGATATACAGAAGACAAGGAGGAGTAGCTGGTGGGGAGGAAGCTCTCCAGAGGGATCTGATAAATGATGCTGTAATCTTGTAGTTCACAGGATGTCAGCCACACAGGAGAGAAACAGCAAGCCTCAGACTGGAGGTCAGACTAGAGGTCACATGACCAGATATCCATAATCAAAAGGTTCAAAATGTATGGATGCATCTGAGCAGCTATAAAATTGTTGGAGAGTTAGAATGATATATGCTGATGAAAATAATCCTATATAGCTTTTACAATAATCAACTTCCAATATTATCAGGGACGTAGCTGTAAGGCAGGGGTGTGGCCACCATTTCATGTGGCCCCCGGTCCCCTGCCAGTACATATTGTGAAAATGCTAATGACCACTTTAATTATAGAAGTGGTCATTAGCATGCGGGAGGCACAGGAAGGTGAGAACAGCGCATTGCTACCTGTACTCACCTTCCCCGGTCTTCTTCCGGCCACACGCTGTGTCCTAACACGTACAGTGCCAGGACGTAGTGCATGTAGATGCGCACTATGACCTGACGCTGTGCGCTGTCAGGTCACAGTACAGCGTGGCGGGAAGAAGACCAGGAAGGGTAAGTAAATCTGCCAAGTGGCAGCACCGTCCGGAGCTCGAGAGGCAATTTTATTTATTTATTAATTTTAAATGTCTGATCTGAGGTCTGATTATGGTCCGATCTGAGGCTGGGGGTCTGATGAGGTTCTGATCTGAGGCTGGGGGTCTGATGAGGTTCTGATCTGAGGCTGGGGCATCTAATCTAAAGCTGGGAATGGCGTGATGAGGGTCTGATCTGAGGCTGATGTACGCTGGGGGGGTCTCATAGGAGGGTGATTTGAGGCTGATGGAGGTGGGGGGCAGATCTGAGGCTGAGAAAGGGACATTTGTGAAGAAAGAGGCAGGGACAGTGGCAGGGAGAGCGAAAGCTGGGTGAACCCTTCTTTGGACCCCTCTGGGTTTAGCTTGGCTGCCATTATGCCAAATAAAGAACTAAATATAGTAGGGATCGACCGATTATCGGTTTTACCGATATTATCGTCCGATATTGAGGATTTTGAACGTTATCGGTATCGGCATCTATTTTGCCGATATTCCGATAACGTATTGAGAACACAGAACGCGCTGCTGACAGCGCGTTCTGTGTTCCCTCCGCAGCACAGGGGAGAAGGAAGCAGTGTCTCCCTCCCCCTGTGCTGCCGCCAATGGCAGGAGAGGAGACAAGAGGAGGGGAGGGGCTGTGGCCGCTGCGCCACCAATGAAGATGAGTTTTTCATTAATTCATATACAGGAGGCGGGAGCTGGCTGCAGAGTCACATAGCCGGCTCCCGACCTCTATGAACGGCAGCTGCGGTCCGCGGTAGTTAACCCCTTAGGTTCCGTGGATCGCAGCTACCGCTCATAGAGGTCGGGAGCCGGCTATGTGACTCTGCAGCCAGCTCCCGCCTCCTGTATGTGAAAGAGAGGTATCTTCATTGGTGGCGCAGTGCGCCCCCCCCCCCTCAAGCCCCCTAGTATTAATCATTGGTGGCGCAGTGCGCCCCCCACCCCCATCCCAATAGTAAAAACATTGGCGGCGCAGTGCGCCCCCCCCCCCCCAGTTTTAATCATTGGTGGCAGTGGCCACAGGATCCCCTCTCCCCTGCTCCTCCGATCGGAGCCCCAGCTGTGTAAGCCTGGGGCTCCGATCGGTTACCATGGCAGCCAGGACACTACTGAAGCCCTGGCTGCCATAGTCAGCTCCCTGCTGCTGTGTGCACAAAGCACAGAGCAGCAGGGACAGTGTGAGATCCTATTCACCCTGATAGAGCTCTATCAGGGTGAATAGGACAAGGGTTCTAGTCCCTAAGGGGGCTAAAAGTTAGTAAAAAAAAAACAAAACACAAAAATATTAAGTATAAATGAAAAAGATGTACAAAAAAAATTAAATAATAATACACGTTAACAATAAACATTAATTTTCTGCATATTTGTGTAGGAAAATTTTTTTTCCCTCAAAAATAAAAATACCCAGAATATCGGTATAAATTATCGGCTATCGGCCTGAAAGTTGACAAATTATCGGTATCGGTATCGGCCCTAAAAAATCAATATCGGTCGATCCCTAATTACAAGTAGTACAGGCACCATTTTGAACACATATAGCAGTCTAATTTTTAAGTTGAGAATGTTCTATATTTTAGGGATCGACCGATATAGATTTTTTAGGGCCGATACCGATACACAAATATGCAGAAAATTAATGTTTATTGTTAACGTGTATTATTATTTTATTTTTTTTGTACATCTTTTTCATTTATACTTAATATTTTTGTGTTTTTTTTTTTTTTTTTACTTTTAGCCCCCTTAGGGACTAGAACCCTTGTCCTATTCACCCTGATAGAGCTCTATCAGGGTGAATAGGATCTCACACTGTCCCTGCTGCTCTGTGCTTTGTGCACACAGCAGCAGGGAGCTGACTATGGCAGCCAGGGCTTCAGTAGTGTCCTGGCTGCCATGGTAACCGATCGGAGCCCCAGGCTTACACAGCTGGGGCTCCGATCGGAGGAGCAGGGGAGAGGGGATCCTGTGGCCACTGCCACCAATGATTAATACTGGGGGGGGGGGGGGGGGGCGCACTGCGCCACCAATGTTTTTACTATTGGGATGGGGGTGGGGGGCACACTGCACCACCAATGATTAATACTAGGGGGCTTGAGGGGGGGGGGGCGCACTGTGCCACCAATGAAGATACCTCTCTTTCACATACAGGAGGCGGGAGCTGGCTGCAGAGTCACATAGCCGGCTCCCGACCTCTATGAGCGGTAGCTGCGATCCGCGGCACCTAAGGGGTTAACTACCGCGGACCGCAGCTGCCGTTCATAGAGGTCGGGAGCCGGCTATGTGACTCTGCAGCCAGCTCCCGCCTCCTGTATATGAATTAATGAAAGACTCATCTTCATTGGTGGCGCAGCGGCCACAGCCCCTCCCCTCCTCTTGTCTCCTCTCCTGCCATTGGCGGCAGCGGCAGCACAGGGGGAGGGAGACACTGCTTCCTTCTCCCCTGTGCTGCGGAGGGAACACAGAACGCGCTGTCAGCAGCGCGTTCTGTGTTCCCAATACGTTATCGGAATATCGGCAAAATAGATGCCGATACCGATAACGTTCAAAATCCTCAATATCGGCCGATAATATCGGTAAAACCGATAATCGGTCGATCCCTACTTGTAATATATAGAGCAGGCGCCATTTTGTGCTGCAAATATACAGTCCTGATCAAAAGTTTAAGACCACTTGAAAAATGGCAAAAAATCATATTTAGCATAACTGGGTCTTAACAAGGTTCCAAGTAGAGCTTCAACATGCAACAAGAAGAAATGGGAGTGAGACAAAACATTTTTTGAGCATTCAATTTAATGAAAACAACGAATAAACTGAAACAGGCTGTTTTTCAGCTGATCAAAAGTTTAGGACCACACCTCCCAAAAAAAACTAAACCCCCCCAAAACAGAAATCCAACTTCCAAACATGAACTCAGTAATGAGTAGCTCCGCCGTGACTTCAAAAACTCGTTTCGGCATGCTTGATGCAAGCGTTCCCATGAGGAGAATAAAACTTACTTCCACCTTTGAATGTCCCATGTTTGGTGCTCTCTTGCAAAGTCCAAAACGAGCAGTTCTGTGGCGTTCAAGGAGACGAGGTCTTTGAAGATGTTTTTTGTTTTTGAAGCCCTTCAGTCTCGGATGCCGTCTGATTGGGGCTGCAGTCAGCACCAGTAATGGCCTTAATTTGGGCCAAGGATCGTCCAGTGTCTTGACGGACAGCCAATTGGATCCTCCGGCTTAGTGCTGATGAAATTTTTTTGGGTCTTCCACTTGGCTTTTTTTTTCCATAACCCTCAGGATCATTTAAGAAATTCCAAATGACTGTCTTACTGCGTCCCACCTTGGCAGCGATGGCGCGCTGTGAGAGACCCTGCTTATGCAGTTCAACAACCCGACCACGTTCAAAAAGGGAGTTTTATTTGCCATCACAACGTGTGACTACCTGACAGAAAATGACAATGAATCCACATCTTTGCACAGATTTGGCCTTTTAAAGGCATGTGGTCCTAAAATTTTGATCAGCTGAAAAACAGCCTGTTTCAGTTTAATTGTTATTTTCAATTAATTGAATGCTCAAAAAATGTTTTGTCTCACTCTCATTTCTTCTTGTTGCATGTTGAAGCTCTACTTGGAACCTTGTTAAGATCCAACAATGTAAAATATGATTTTTTGACATTTTTCAAGTGGTCTTAAACTTTTGATCAGGACTGTATAGCGCTCTAGATTTTTTTAATTGAAGCGCAATTTCTGTAACTTACCCCTAAGTCAGTTCTATCTTTGACCAAATATAGCTGTCAAATTTTTAAGTTGAGAGTTGTTTATGGCCCCCGAACAATGTTACAAATTTCCAAATGGCCCTCGGCAGCAAAAAAGGTTCCCCACCCCTGCTATAAGGGGTGCAGTCGCTACTGGGCCTAGGAGCCTGAGGGGGACCAAAGATCCTTGTGTCACATAAGAAGACTCCGGTACTATACAAAGTTCATGAAGGTCAAGTTACATCTCTGGCTGGAGGGAAAGAGTAAGGTCAAGAATTTGGCTTGGGTCAGGGGGTGCAGTTTCAATTTTCGCCTCAAGCAGCAGGAAGGCTATGTGCTTCCCTGCCCCTGGCCACAAAGCACTGAGGGAAGGGGGTCAAAGCTGAAATCTTGCACCAGAGCACATGAGCCTTTAGCTACGCCCCTCAATATTACATTATACTCTATGGAGAAAAAATGTGGGGGATTCAGTCAGCACAACCCTGTAGGCAGGTGCACATCGCTATGGCGAAATACACATACAAACGCAAAAACACAAATGCAATAGCACTCTGCAACGCCGCTATGCTGGATGTTAAATGAGGCATTGGTGTAAATTTTGGCCAAAGCGTAATAAGCCACTCACCTGCCTCATTCAACATCCAGCATAGAGGCAGGGCAGAGTGCTGGTTGCAGAGTGCTATTGCATTTGTGTTTTTGCGTTTGTATGTGTATTTCGCCATAGCGATGTGCACCTGCATACAGGGTTGTGCTGACTGAATCCCCCACATTTTTTCTTTGTAGTATATATTGGAGGCGTGGCGATCTCCATGTAGTCATGCACACCTGACCAGTTAGTCTGCCCTGGAGGCTGGTTTTAAAGTCAGTATAAAACTGAGTCTGCTTATATAGCACATACCAGTAGCCATTTGGCTCCAGAAGAAGTATATAGTGGGCTCAGCATGCATGTTGGTACTTGCATCCCTGGATCCGATGAAAGCTGTCACGGCACCGGACGGGGTTAAAAGCAGAGTGTGCCTGGCGTGCATGCTGTACCTGCGCTCCCTGGACTTTGTGTGGCTATCATGGCCCATAAACAGGTAGGAACTAGTGTTAGGGACCACTCAGAGGCGACCTTGACGTGGTGAGTGGCTTATTACGCTTTGGCCAAAATGTACACCAATGCCTCATTCAACATCCAGCATAGAGGCAGGGCAGAGTGCTGGTTGCAGAGTGCTATTGCATTTGTGTTTTTGCGTTTATATTATACTCTATGCAAGTAAGAAGGATGACTTGCATCTACATGTGCTAGAATAGAGTCCGTGGTATGATCTTGGTACTGCCGTTCTGACAGTTAGGAGACACCAGGAGACTGCAGCCTAGACCATAATACCTTTTAAGATAATGATGCATTTATCTCCTAATGTTCATGTTCAAGCTGACAATCCGGGCACAACTTTTGTTGACCATTGGTAGTATTGCATTGTCCCGGCCTATGACCTCTCAGAAAACTGTTGTGCCACTCTTGTGCAACCACAAAAGATCTGCAGCAATTGACAGAGAAGGCCATCTAAAAAGTCTATACAGGCAGAAAATAGTGAGAAGATCCAGACAACATGTAATGTCTATGATCAGCTGTAATCCTGCCATCTCCATCTTTCTCTTTATACAAGGATAAAACATAATACTGGTGGATAAAACAAAACTGAAAACAAGATCTTCACAGTCCTCTACAGATCATAGGGAATATTTCATTAGAACTTATCTCCATCTACCTGATCATCCTTTGGGACATTGTGATGTTCTTCTGAACCATCCTGTGGAAGAAGAGGACTGGGACATCTCTCTGGTGTTCTTATCTCTTCCTTATCTGTAGGAAACACATCCAGTGACTGAATTCATTCCTTACATACAGATAATGAGAGGATGTGTGTGTGTATTTAGTCATGTCTATTACCTGGTGATATGAGGGGCTTGTGATCCTCCATCATGATGCCCTTATATCCATCTACCTGATCATCCTGTGGGACATAGTGATGTTCTTCTGAATTATCTTGTGGAAGAAGAGGACTAGGACATCTCTCGGTTGTTGTTCTCTCTTCCTTAACTGTAGGTGTTGCAGAATCAGGATAAGATCAGATGGTCAGCCATGTTGTCTTAGTTATACA
The DNA here is from genome assembly GCF_905171765.1 of Bufo bufo. Classification (NCBI taxonomy): domain Eukaryota; kingdom Metazoa; phylum Chordata; class Amphibia; order Anura; family Bufonidae; genus Bufo; species Bufo bufo. The sequence goes on along the minus strand of NC_053394.1, from coordinate 390,528,779 downwards.
TCTTGGGGCACATTTATTAAGACCGGTGTTTTAAATCGAGGTCTTAAAGCCCTAAGCTGTTGGTGGTTCCGCTGAAGTTATGAAGAGGCGCAGGCCTCTCCATAACTTCAGGGCTTCCAGCACCAGTTCTAAATGTAAGACATCTTCCAAGCTGTCTTACATTTAGACCATTTTCTACACCTGAAACACTTGTAGAAAATGCTGGCCTGTTCCCTTCCCCGCCCACTGCATGCCGATAATTGTAGACCTGCCGCCCCTCATTGCACCGACATCTGCGCCTGAAATACGTCTAATTTAGGCTTATTTCAGAACAGTAAAAGACAGTTTTACTGTTTTGTGTTTACACCTCAAAAAGGAGCTTAGCTAAAGAGTTAATAACAATTTGTGAATGTGAATACTGAGTACTTTTAGTACTAACTACTTTTGCTGAGAAAATAGAGGCCTTTAAGTAATCGAAAATGTTATGATGGAATGGTTACCTTTAGAAAGTGGATAATATTTGCACTAGAAGTAGAAGCCTTGGCCAAGATAAATGTATTTGTCTATTAAAACTAACCATTTGCATGTTTAGGATCATGATCGATCCTCGGTGTTGGACCGGTGATAAATGAAAGAGACGATCTTGGTTTTATGGACCATGGGGCTCTTTGGAAAAGGAGATTTTTGTATAACTTACCAGTAAAATCTCTTTCTCGCTCTTCATTGGGGGACACAGTAACCGTGGTATAGCTATGTCCTCTAGGAGGCGTTGACACTAGATAAAGCTGTTAGCCCCTCCCACGGCAGCTATACCCCCTCCAGCCTGGAGAGAGAGCTTCAGTTTGTGTACAAGCAGTAGGAGAGGCAAGTTAACCAACGAAAAAAAGTGGAACACCAACAATGCCAAGGAACCAACCACGGGGTTCTAACCAGCACTACCGCAACTGTGGTCGAACAACAAAACTGGGTGGGTGCTGTGTCCCCCAATGAAGAGCGAGAAAGAGATTTTACTGGTAAGTTATACAAAAATCTCCTTTTCTCGCCCATATTCATTAGGGGACACAGGAACTGTGGGACGTCCAAAAGCAGTCCAATGGAAGCAAGCGTCCCTGCAGGCATCTAAGAACTGCCGCCTGAAGACCAAGCAGGCCAAGGCAGCGTCCACTGATGCATAAGTATGCACCTAGTAAAATTTGTGAATGTGTGTAAGGAGGACCAAGTAGCCGCCTTACACAACTGTGCAGCCGAAGCGCGATTCCTCCTAGCCCAAGATCCGCCCACCGCTCTGGTGGAGTGAGCCGTGCCCCGGTCACGGTAAGCCTCCGCAATTGCAGATCGAATCCAACATGCAATTGCCACCTTGGAGGCCGCCAATCCCTTGCGAGGACTCTCCGGAATGACAAAAGGGGGTCCGTACGACGGAAGGGACCAGAGGCTGCTAAATAGATATTCAGAGCACTGACAACCTCCAAATGGTGAAACTCCTTTTCCTTAGGGTGTGAAGGAGAGGGACACAGTGAGGGAAGGACAATTTCCTCGTTAAAATGGAATGAAGCGACCACCTTCGGATGAAAGAAAGGGACAGGCCGGAGAACCACTCCGTCCCTATGATAAACAGGAAGGGTTCTCTGCAAGAGAGTGCCGCCAACCTGGACACCTGTCAGATGGAAGTGATAGCGAACAGAAAAAAAAATAACTTCCAGGACAGGAGTCGGAGAGAAATCTGCCGCATGGGCTCAAGGGGGGGGGAAGGGGGGAGACTGGAGCGCTGGACTAAATTCAGATCCCAAAGCGGTAAAGGAGGATGGTACGGAGGAACCGTATGTGCCACGCCCTGAAGAAAAATCCTTACAGGCCCCAAGGGGCCAGAGGGCGCTAGAAAAGGATAGAAAAGCGCCGAAACCTGACCCTTCAAAGAACTAAGGACCAAACCAAGGTCCAACCCTGATTGAAGAAAGACAGGACCGTGGGGAGAGAAAAAACAAAGTGGTGGAATAATTCGGTCTTCACACAACCCAGGAAGGACCTCCAGGTCCTGGAAAAGATCCTGAATGACGCAGGCTTCCCGGCGTGATTTATAGTGCGGATGACATCCGCCAAAAATCCTCCGTGCGTTAGAATGGCGGTTTCAATGGCCACGCCGTCAAACGAAGAGATCTTAAATGCTGATGGATAACCAATCCCTGAGAAGAAGGTAGTCTCTGAGTGGCAGTGACCGAGGGACGTCTCCTAGAAGGAGAACGAGGTCAGCGTACCACGCGTAACGGGGCCAATCCGGAGCGATTAGGATTGTCAGAATGCCCTCCATCCTGATCTTCCGTAGAACCCTGGGTAGGAGGGGGAAGGGGGAAAACACCTAAGGAGGGAGAATTCCTGTCAAGGAGATATCAGGGCGACCACGCCGCATGCTTCCGGATCTCTTGCTGGGGAGAGAAAGTTGGGAATCTGTCGTGTAGATACCGCTAGCACACCCAGGACCAATGGAAGGATTCCCTGGAGAAGGAGGGATGTGGTGGGCGCCACAGCCCACCAGCCGGGACCGGAGCGGCAAAAAACTAATACCCCGTGGAAGGCAGATGAGAGAAAGGTAGTAACGTAGGAGCTACCAAGGCTTGCGGGGTGATTATGAATCATGAGCCAGAGGAGGAAAAAGACAGGAGAAGAACAGACTAGGTCTAAGCCCATTCCCCATCTGAGACCGGCGCTATACAGAAGTAGCCGAGGATTAAGTGGCTGCGCAAAAAACTCTGCCTGAGGGGGGAGTCAGACTGTATTGCTAGCCCCATACCGCAGCAGAGGAGGGGCCACCCGCAGAGGCGACCAGATTCAGTGCTAGAAGAGTCCACCATCTGACGAATGAGCTGTGCAGTAAGAACTGAAGTATGCAGTGGTAACATAAATACCACTCTCACAGTAGTAGCCAGCGCTTGCCCCGTCAGCGCAAACTGAGGGGGAGGCCTGAGACTATCCGTAGAAGCCACATACTATACTTCCCCAGTTAAGTAGAGTTAACTTAAAAACTGGAAGGGCGCTGAACAGAAGCAACAACCAAGCTAGCGCCAAGGTAGGACCCCTACCTGAGCGGGACGCCCCACTGCAGCGACCACGTACACGAGCATAGCGAAAAGGATGCACCTGTGTAGGGGAACACGCTGTAGTAGCTAAACCAGAGTGCCAGCATAACTACTTTTCCAGAGAAGGAGGAGTGGTGGATAGAGAATACAGAGTCAGTGAAACACTCGACTCGCTGGAACGTACTCACCATATATGTGCAATGGTGTACGCACTACGCATTGATGCGGACAATATCCTGACCGACTGGAACGGTGGAGGCCCATGGAGATGGGGGGGTTCTCTAGGACACATAAGTGATGCTAGGCAAACCCCTTGAGAAGACAGAGGATGTTATAAGCATGTCCAAAACCAGCGCCAAAAGAAAAGAAGGAATAGCCACCGTATCCACTGGCGGCACCCATATACCACTAGAATAAGAGTACTGGGCAACCGCTGTAACGTCTGTTGCCATGCCCCCTTGTGTCAGTCAGTGGTAGGGAACACTCCACCATGATGGGAGTCATTGCGCCACCTATGGAAGGGGCTAATGCATACGGCAGGTACTGAACTCAGTAGTAGGGAACACTCCACCATGATGGGGGTTAATGCCCACGGCGGGAACTAGTGCATATGGCAAATCCTGGACCCTGTGGGAGTGCAATTATTGCACATCAGTAATGGGGTAATGCATACAGCACACATTGTAACCAGTGACAATGTCATCGTGCCACCTAAGAAAGGGGCTAATGCATACGGCCGGTACTGAACCCAGTGGAGATGTAATTCCGCCACCTACAGAAGGGGGATGTATACGCCCGGCACTGAACCCAGTGTTATTGTACTTAGTCCACCTATGGCGGTGGACAACATATAAGGCAAGTACGGTATTGCAATTACTCAGCCTATGGAAGGGGGCAATGCATACGACCGCAGACATAATCTTTGGTGATTGCTTCAGAATAATGTCAGGGCCTGAATCAGTGATTCCCCCTCCCCCTCGGGCTGACCCTCTCCGGATGACCCAGGGAGGAAGGGTGGGGGTGTGGAGATATTCGAGGCTAAGATGTCCTGCTGTGGTCCGCTTGCGCGTAGGTCTACCCCTCAGAATCTCACCCCTGGCAGTTGCGGAGACTGCGCAGGTGGGGGCTTACCAACCAAACTACCCAGGGGGTGGAATGGGAACTTCTAGAGATCCCTCTACCGGATTGCGCAGGCGGTGCATTAACAACTAAACAACCCCGGAGGGTGGATTGGGATGGACGGAGGTCCTCTATTGAATTGCGCAGGTGGAGCATTATCGACCATACGACCCAGAAGGGTGGATTGAGACTTCCAGAGGTACTGCACTGGATTGCGCAGGTGGAGAATTATCAACCAAACGGCCCAGAAGGGTGGATTGGAAAGGCCAGATGTCCTCTATTGATTTGCAGAGGTGGAGCATTATCAACCAAACGACCCAGGAGAGTGGATTGGGAATGTAGAGGTCCTCTATTGAATTGCACAGGTGGAGAATTATCAATCAAACGACCCAGAAGGGTGGATTGGGACTTCCAGAGGTACTCCACTGGATTACGCAGGGAGAATTATCAACCAAACGACCCAGGACAGTGGATTGGGAATTTCAGAGATCCTCTTTTGATTGCACAGGTGGAGGATTGTCAGCCAAACGGCCCCAGAGGGCGTATTAGGAATCCTTCAGGGGTCCTTCACTGTATTGTGCAGGAGCCAACAGAATTATCAACCAAGCGGCCGAGTAGGGCGGATTGCGACTATGAGAGGTCCTCCTCTGACCGGAACAGGGCACAGTCCCAGTCTGTTACCGCACGGCTATGATGTGTGCTGAGGGGGCCGGGGCCCGTATTAAATGCTTTTTTTTTTTTTAAATACGACTGAGATAAGCGGTATGAAGGGTTAATTCTTGATATCAAGCCACTGCAGTACCTTCTAACCCCTTGACAACCCGGCGCTGGCCTAAAAGAAATGGCTGGCCAGGAAGGGTTAAGTGCCTAGAAGACCAGGGCGGTGTTCAGCTAGCTTCTAGAGGAGGGGAACAGCCAGGCGGAAGAATTCGCGCCAGCTCGCCCCCCCCCCCCCTCACACCAGGGGATGAAGTGTGTCCTAATAGCGCAGGCGCCGCAGAGCCAGGGCCTAAGTTTTATACACGGCCGACCGGGAACACTGCCGGGGAAGAGGGACCTGGAGCGGAGTGTGAATTGCCCCCACCGGCCGGAAGTGCAGACCCCGGAAGGAAGACAGAAACTGCCACCGGGACCCGGAGTCGAGCAGAGGTAGTCACCCCCACAGCCGGAGTCCACCATGTAATAAAAATGTTTGGCACCTGCTCCCGAAAGGGGCGGAATATGGTGGTGGATAGAGGGGAGCGGGAATCGCCTGCGTTCCTCTCTTTCGCTCAGTTGATTCCCCAGACCAAGGTTATTAACCCCCATGAGCCGGTATCGTCGGCCTAGAGGGGGAGTGAGAGGGACTGACTTGGGGGCTGAGTTGATTCCCTTGTGTAGACAGAAACTGCCGCTACAATAAATAAAGGCCCCTGGCAGCCTTGTGCCTGTTGACCCTTTCCAGCCACTGCACTGCTGCCAAAGATTGAGGGAGGGAGGGAGAGGGTTAACCATACTTACCTAGTCCCGTGTACTCACCTCATCTGCCTTCTCTTCTCTTCACCCTCCCTAAGTGGACCACAAATTTACCTTTTCCAGCAGGGTCACCTCCTCAGCTGCTGGCACCGGAGTGGCAGGAGTCTGGTATGGTGGGAGGGTCTTCTTCTTGGCGGACCTAGGTGACCCCTTGGCTGGCGGGAAGCAGGGGAGCTGGGCTGCCCTGGATCCTCCTTTTGCTTCTGTGGGGAGGTCGAGCGGTGAGGGACTCCGACACCGGCCTCTCTCCCTGGGATAACAGAGAGGCTGGGCGACTGTTTCCCAAACCTAAAAAGGGAAAAAGTAAAAATAAAAAAGAAGAATCGGCTAAGTAAGCCGCCCTGCATAAGGCAGGGAGGTCTTGGCTCCCTGACACTAAGCTATAACTGAAGCTCTCTCTCCAGGCTCGAGGGGGTACAGCTGCCGTGGGAGGGGCTAACAGCTTTTACTAGTGTCAACGCCTCCTAGAGGACATAGCTATACCCACAGGTCCTGTGTCCCCCAATGAATATGGGCGAGAAAGAACAATGGAGATTTGTACATGAATTGGAGAGGATTATTGGAAGGCCCCAGGAACAAGTTATTTATGCATCAAGAGATCGTGAGAAGGAACTTTTATCCAATTAGAAGTTGTTGTCGGTGTAACTTGTGTAGATCTATGGTTACTGTTAGAACTTTTTAATCTAAAATAATACATCATATATATATATATATATATATATATAGACTTTGATACTTTTGGTCTCTTAACAAGTGGGATGCACATATGCAAACTGTTGTAATTCCTACACTGTTCACCTAATTTGGATGTAAATACCTTAAATTAAAGCTGACAGTCTGCAGTTAAAGCACATCTTGTTCGTTTCATTTCAAATCCATTGTGGTGGTGTATAGAGCTAAAAATGTTAGAATTGTGTCAATGTCCCAATATTTATGGACCTGACTGTATGTACACACACACACACACACACACACACACACACACACATATACTCTAGATTACCTGGGCTTGCTTAAAAATTTGCATATCATTGATTGAATTTAATTTGTCACAGATTTTCTTAAAGGATAACTGTCATTTTATTTATTTTTTTGGAGTATTGGATTGTGGTGATTAATATCTCCTTGGTGGCCCTATTTAAACTTTTCACAGTGGACTCAATTACCCCTTAATTCCACAGTTTAGTTCCCTCTACTGCCTACTTTTACCTCTGCTTAAAAATCAGGTTGCTATGCGTCCTCTGTGTTGAAGGACGGCACTCAGCCTGCAAGGTCAGATTACTGACAGCCAGGGACTGTAGGTAAATGATTAAAGCCAGGTCCTCCCCAGCAGCTGATAACAGTGCCTGGGCTGTGTGCACTTCTCCCTGTCCCTGCGATTGGCAGACGCTCCCTCACTCAGCAGAGCTGGAGAATGCAGAGTTGGAGCAGCGCAGAGCAGGGAAGGGAGATCTGCCATCTGCTCAGTGTATAAATGAAAGCAACATGTGGTAAGAGGACCCCTTTGTGCTGCAGGAGATTAACCCTTTAGGGGGGAGGGCTCTGGTTACTGACACTTTTGGGGGGCTATTGTTACTGGCTAGTGAGGGCAGGCGGGATTAGCCTCAGGGTGAGGGCAGTGGCGGCCATCTTAACTGAATAGTGAAATTGCAGTTTTATGCAGACTGGTTGCTAAGGGCTGAATCCTATTAAATATGGAGTAAGTCAGTCTAATAGTAACTGATTCTGGAATATCATGTTATTAGTAACTACATATATGAAAATTGAAATTGGGGTCTAAATGTGACAGTTTAAATATTAGTTTGCACTGTATTATTGTTATTTAATAAACATATATTTTGATTTACCACTGCCTTCTTTTTGTCATCTAACTTAGCGGAGATCACGAGCTCTCTTTAGCTTGGTATTTATGAGAATAGGTTAGAATCTCCTCCTTTAACCTCTTGCCGCCACACTAACGCCGATAGGCGCCAGGGCGGCGGCGCTCTCAGGTCTCACTGACGCCTATTAGCGTCATCTTGTGAGACCCGAGATTTCGCGTGAACGTGCGTTCACAGCGGCGCGCAGTTCTGAATTTAAACTACAGCCTGCCAGCGCTGATCATTCGCTGGCAGGCTGTAGATGTTTTAAAAATCGCATCAGAAAGGTATATTAGACGCTGTTTTGATAACAGCGTCTGATATACCTGCTACCTGGTCCTCTGGTGGTCCCCTTTGTTTGGATCGACCACCAGAGGACACAGGCAGCTCTGTAAGTAGCACCAAACACCACACTACACTACACCCTCCCTGTCACTTATTAACCCCTGATCACCTCCCTGTCATTGATCACCCCCCTGTAAGGCTCCATTCAGACGTCCGTATAGGTTTTGCGGATCCACGGACCGGCAAAACACGGACACCGGCAATGTGCTTTCCGCACATTGCCAGAACTATATAGAAAATGCCTTTTCTTGTCCGCAATTGCGGACAAGAATAGGACATGTTCTATATTTTTGCGGACCCGGAAGTGCAGATCTGCAATTCCGGATCCGAGCAGGACAAAGTCTGTCCCCATAGAAATGAATGGGTCCGCAATTCCGTTCCGCAAAATGCGGAACAGAATTGCGGACGTGTGAATGGGGCCTAAGGTTCCCTTATCACCACCAGTTAGCTACTTGTTAGGTAGTTAGCGCCCACCGCACCGCAGTCACTGATTAGTCGCTGATTAGCGTCATCGCTGTCGCTAATCAGCACCAGTACTACACTGCTCAAAAAAATAAAGGGAACACAAAAATAACACATCCTAGATCTGAATTAATTAATTAAATATTCTTCGGAAATACTTTGTTCTTTACATAGTTGAATGTGCTGACAACAAAATCACACAAAAATAAAAAAATGGAAATCAAATTTTTCAACCCATGGAGGTCTGGATTTGGAGTCACCCTCAAAATTTAAGTGGAAAAACACACTACAGGCTGATCCAACTTTGATGTAATGTCCTTAAAACAAGTCAAAATGAGGCTCAGTAGTGTGTGTGGCCTCCACGTGCCTGTATGACCTCCCTACAACGCCTGTGCATGCTCCTGATGAGGTGGCGGACGGTCTCCTGAGGGATCTCCTCCCAGACCTGGACTAAAGCATCTGCCAACTCCTGGACAGTCTGTGGTGCAACGTGACGTTGGTGGATAGAGCGAGACATGATGTCCCAGATGTGCTCAATTGGATTCAGGTCTGGGGAACGGGCGGGCCAGTCCATAGCATCAATGCCTTCGTTTTGCAGGAACTGCTGACACACTCCAGCCACATGAGGTCTAGCATTGTCTTGCATTAGGAGGAACCCAGGGCCAACCGCACCAGCATATGGTCTCACAAGGGGTCTGAGGATCTAATCTCGGTACCTAATGGCAGTCAGGCTACCTCTGGCGAGCACATGGAGGGCTGTGCGGCCCTCCAAAGAAATGCCGCCCCACACCATTACTGACCCAATGCCAAACCGGTCATGCTGGAGGATGTTGCATGCAGCAGAATGTTCTCCACGGCGTCTCAAGACTCTGTCACGTCTGTCACATGTGCTCAGTGTGAACCTGCTTTCATCTGTGAAGAGCACAGGGGGCCAGTGGCGAATTTGCCAATATTGGTGTTCTCTGGAAAATGCCAAACGTCCTGCACGGTGTTGGGCTGTAAGCACAACCCCCAACTGTGGACGTCGGGCCCTCATATCACCCTCATGGAGTCTGTTTCTGACCGTTTGAGCAGACACATGCACATTTGTGGCCTGCTGGAGGTCATTTTGCAGGGCTCTGGCAGTGCTCCTCCTGTTCCTCCTTGCACAAAGGCGGAGGTAGCGGTCCTGCTGCTGGGTTGTTGCCCTCCTACGGCCTCCTCCACGTCTCCTGATGTACTGGCCTGTCTCCTGGTAGCGCCTCCATGCTCTGGACACTACGCGGACAGACACAGCAAACCTTCTTGCCACAGCTCGCATTGATGTGCCATCCTGGATAAGCTGCACTACCTGAGCCACTTGTGTGGGCTGTAGACTCTGTCTCATGCTACCACTAGAGTGAAAGCACCGCCAGCATTCAAAAGTGACCAAAACATCAGCCAGGAAGCATAGGAACTGAGAAGTGATCTGTGGTCACCACCTGCAGAACCACTCCTTTATTGGGGGTGTCTTGCTAATTGCCTATAATTTCCACCTGTTGTCTATCCCATTTGCACAACAGCATGTGAAATTGATTGTCACTCAGTGTTGCTTCCTAAGTGGACAGTTTGATTTCACAGAAGTGTGATTGACTTGGAGTTACATTGTGTTGTTTAAGTGTTCCCTTTATTTTTTTGAGCAGTGTATATAGTATCTGTAAGTGATCAAGACTGATCGCAATCAGATCTATATCAGTACATTAGGGTCACCTTAGGCTCTACAAAAAACGCAGTGTTCGCCCGATCAGGCCTGATCTTATGCCCACACTTGCGTTCAGTCCGCCCCACCGCAGTGACAGAATTTTTTTTTTTTTTCTGATCACTGCGGCGCTATAAAGATCACTTTTGAGGGGCATGGCGAGTTCATAGCTAAGATTTTTTTTTGGGCACAAGTTAGTGGAATATGAGACTTTGTAAGAGAAAAATATATATATCAATTTCCGCTAACTTGTGCCAAAAAAAAAAAAAATCTTCTATGAACTCGCCATGCCTCTCACGGAACACCTTGGGGTGTCTTCTTTCCAAAATGGGGTCACTTGTGGGGTAGTTATACTGCCCTGGCATTTTAGGGGACCTAAAGCGTAAGAAGTAGTTTGGAATCCAAATGCGTAAAAATCCCTGTGAAATCCTAAAAGGTACTCATTGGAATTTGGGCCCCTTTGTGCACCTAGTCTGCAAAAAAGCATCACACATGTGGTATCGCCGTACGAAGTAGGGCAATGTGTTTTGGGGTGTATTTTTACATATACCCATGCTGGGTGAGAAATATCTCTGTAAATGACAACTTTTACATTTTGTTTATACAAAGTTGTCAATTTACAGAGATATTTCTCTCACCAAGCATGGGTATATGTAAAAATACACCCCTAAACACATTGCCCTACTTCTCCTGAGTACGGCGATACCACATGTGTGACACTTTTTTGCAGCCTAGGTGCGTAAAGGGGCCGAAGGTCCAACGAGTACCTTTAGGCTTTACAGGGTTGCTCACAAGCTAGCCCCGCCCAAAATGCCAGAACAGTAAACACACCCCACAAATGACCCCATTTCGGAAAGTAGACACCCCAAGGTATTCACTGAGGGGCATAGTGAGTCCGTGGGAGATTTTTTATTTTTTTTGCCAGAAGTTAGCAGAAATTTAAATTTTATTATTTTATTTTTTTCCTCAGAAAGTGTCATATTCCGCTAACTTGTGAAAAAAAATTAAATCATACATGAACTCACCATGCCCCTCCGTGAATACTTTGGGGTGTCTTCTTTCTAAAATGGGGTCACTTGTGGGGTATTTATACTATCCTGGCATTCTAGCACCTCAAGAAACATGACAGGTGCTCAGAAAGTCAGAGCTGCTTCAAAATGTGGAAATTCACATTTTTGTACCATAGTTTGTAAACGCTATAACTTTTGCGCAAACCAATAAATATACACTTATTGCATTTTTTTTTTTATCAAAGACATGTAGAACAATAAATTCTGACACAAACTTGTATAGAAATGTAATTATATTTGAACAATTTTATGAGAAAAAGTTAAAAATATTCTTTTGATTAATATCAGAAAAACGAAAAATGTCAGCAGCAATCAAATACCACCAAAAGAAAGCTGTATTTGTGAGAAGAAAAGGAGGTAAAATTCATTTGGGTGCCAAGTTGCATGACCGAGCAATAAACCGTTAAAGTTGTGAAGTGCCGATTTGTAAAAAAGGGCCTGGTCACTAGGGGGGTATAAACCTGTGGTCCTTAAGTGGTTAAAGATTCAAATTTATTCACATAAATAATATAGGCTGTTAATCGGAGACAGCATAAATATTCCGACATAATGTATGATAATGATGGAATGATGGAATCTGTGTGTAAAACACTGAAGTCTACGTACAGCGACACACTGCGGAAAACTGGAATTAAAATATTAATGATTCCTTTGTTCTCTGAGGTATAAAGGACGGTGTCCAGGACTTATAACAGAGCGCTGCCTTTTACCATGGCTTTAATTTACTTCCATTTACCTCTTATAGCAAGTTGTGGCGATAAAAATAGAGAAAGGCGCTCATAGGGTGAGTATGTTCAATAAAGGATAACATCTACACTGCGTGCAGAATTATTAGGCAAATGAGTATTTTGACCACATCATCCTCTTTATGCTTGTTGTCTTACTCCAAGCTGTATAGGCTCGAAAGCCTACTACCAATTAAGCATATTAGGTGATGTGCATCTCTGTAATGAGAAGGGGTGTGGTCTAATGACATCAACACCCTATATTAGGTGTGCATAATTATTAGGCAACTTCCTTTCCTTTGGCAAAATGGGTCCAAAGAAGGACTTGACAGGCTCAGAAAAGTCAAAAATAGTGAGATATCTTGCAGAGGGATGCAGCACTCTTAAAATTGCAAAGCTTCTGAAGCGTAATCATCGAACAATCAAGCGTTTCATTCAAAATAGTCAACAGGGTCGCAAGAAGCGTGTGGAAAAACCAAGGCGCAAAATAACTGCCCATGAACTGAGAAAAGTCAAGCGTGCAGATGCCAAGATGCCACTTGCCACCAGTTTGGCCATATTTCAGAGCTGCAACATCACTGGAGTGCCCAAAAGCACAAGGTGTGCAATACTCAGAGACATGGCCAAGGTAAGAAAGGCTGAAAGACGAGCACCACTGAACAAGACACACAAGCTGAAACGTCAAGACTGGGCCAAGAATGGACTGATGAAATGAGAGTGAGTCTTGATGGGCCAGATGGATGGGCCCGTGGCTGGATTGGTAAAGGGTAGAGAGCTCCAGTCCGACTCAGACGCCAGCAAGGTGGAGGTGGAGTACTGGTTTGGGCTGGTATCATCAAAGATGAGCTTGTGGGGCCTTTTCGGGTTGAGGATGGAGTCAAGCTCAACTCCCAGTCCTACTGCCAGTTTCTGGAAGACACCTTCTTCAAGCAGTGGTACAGGAAGAAGTCTGCATCCTTCAAGAAAAACATGATTTTCATGCAGGACAATGCTCCATCACACGCGTCCAAGTACTCCACAGTGTGGCTGGCAAGAAAGGGTATAAAAGAAGAAAATCTAATGACATGGCCTCCTTGTTCACCTGATCTGAACCCCATTGAGAACCTGTGGTCCATCATCAAATGTGAGATTTACAAAGAGGGAAAACAGTACACCTCTCTGAACAGTGTCTGGGAGGCTGTGGTTGCTGCTGCACGCAATGTTGATGGTGAACAGATCAAAACACTGACAGAATCCATGGATGGCAGGCTTTTGAGTGTCCTTGCAAAGAAAGGTGGCTATATTGGTCACTGATTTGTTTTTGTTTTGTTTTTGAATGTCAGAAATGTGTATTTGTGAATGTTGAGATGTTATATTGGTTTCACTGGTAAAAATAAATAATTGAAATGGGTATATATTTGTTTTTTGTTAAGTTGCCTAATAATTATGCACAGTAATAGTCACCTGCACACACAGATATCCCCCTAAAATAGCTAAAACTAAAAACAAACTAAAAACTACTTCAAAAAATATTCAGTTTTGATATTAATGAGTTTTTTGGGTTCATTGAGAACATGGTTGTTGTTCAATAATAAAATTAATCCTCAAAAATACAACTTGCCTAATAATTCTGCACTCCCTGTATTATAGGAGGTAGTTCGCTCACCTATTGGGGTTGTACCAATTTGGGCGCAACCACAATGAAGGCCAAAAGCAAAGAATTGCAACGGTTGGTGCAGCCTAGATTCGTCCGGTCGCCTTGGGCAGGAGCCACCCTGCCACTCGGGTAACGGTAGAAGAAACGAGACGCTGAACTTTACGTCCAACGTATGGACCTTAGGAGGCGCACTGACACAACCGGTCATAAACAGTGGTTAGGTTTCAGCTATTTTTCATTTTATTCATAGACAACGCGTTTCGGGGTACTGGGGACCCCTTTATCAAGTCTAAAAGGTGGATTAGTAAAAAAAAAAGGACACATATATGGAAAGTCACAATGCAGGTGTACCCATCCATATAAAGAAACGATAATATAATAATAATTATAAAATGTTATATAAAAAATATACGGATATATAAATAAATATGGATACATGTGAGGATGAAGATAAAAATTGATCAATACTAATGTATAAAAAAAAAAATAAAAGAAATAAAAATGAAATCAAATTATGAACTACATATATATGAGAAAAAATAAATATAAATAAATAAATAAAACAACAGAAAAAATGCATGTATATAAAATTAGTCTAATGACCATTATCGCATATATATTTAGGGGATAGTAGTTTTAGAGACCAGTGGTAAATAATTGTCCGCTGCTGGAGTAAGAAACTACTATATTATGCCAGGATTAGACACATAACCTAGACAGATCTATACTAGATTAGTATCATGTTCTAAAAGCTGATATGGACCCCAAGGAAAAAATAAATATATTTTCTTATTAAGACCAGAGTAGAGATGAAAAACGACAAATATCTGAGTATTGTTGCCAACAGAGCAGAAGCTGGAAGAATATAAATAAATAGATGGACATGTATGTATATATAATTAATTCAGGTGGGCATAAGGACTGACAATCAGGGGCTGAAGATGTAGTCATATGTTCGGTGGACCACAGTGAAATTTGAGGTTGTAACTGCTAGAATTATGAAAATGGACTCTGATGCCGGAGTGTAACCTACCTGGATCAGATCAGCAGAGCGGGGGCCGCCGCTGAATCCGAATGACCCGAGGAGGACGCTGACCTGTTGTAGCGCGCGCTGCTGTAGGTAAAAAAGGCTTGTGTGGGAGGGCCTGACACACTTCATTGGAGGAGCGTCCCTGGAGGGGCGGAGTCACCAGCGGCGCACGGAGAGACAGAAGGGGGAGAGCTGGACAGCAGCAGAGAGGGGGAACGAAGTTCAGTTGCGTTGATAGAAACTGAAGCTGGGATCAGCATGTGCGTAACTGTCAGAAAGACGCAATGCCAAAAAATTCAAGATTGATGTTAAAAAACAATAATTGTGGCTGTGGGTTCAAAGGGTAGTGATGGGGAGATGGATTTATTAAGCAGGATGAAATGATAACAGCGGGTGGGAGGGAGGGAGGGAAGGAAGGAAGTGAAGGCATAAGCATCCTACAGGGGAGAATGGGTTTTAATGTGGGTATGTATGGAAGGGGATAATAAGTGGACTGAGGATGGCATTTAAATGAGCCCACTGAGTGTAGGATGAAGGGGGGGAAGAAAGTAAGATGGGGACGGGGGGGGGGGGGGAAGGGGCCAGAGGGGTATGCCAGGAGTGTTTATGTGGAAAGTGGTTGGGCTGGGGAGGAGGGATATGTGTAATGAGGGGCACTAATGTGTTCGGGATGATGTCATTTGAATCGGGCCAATTAGAAGCATTTGCTCTCCAAGGACTCGTTCATTTACCTCTTATGCCATAATCTGCCTACATTTTACATTGACTTCAATGAGGTCTTGCTGCTCTTCAGATTTCCATCAGAGATTTTAAGCCAAAACCAGGTGAGACTCTAAACACAGAACAGGTACAGAGTTTCCCCTATACCTTATGTCTGTGGAGGCTTAAATCCTGGTTCTGGCTCACAATCACTGATGGAAATCACTGACAAAGCACTGATGTGTGAATGAGGCTTAAACAAATGAATCTTCTGAGGAAGAAGTTGCTTCAAGAAGTTTTGTGTTGTTGCGGCCAATTTCCAACAGTAGGAAACACATCCAGTGACTGAATTCATCCCTTACATACAGATAATGAGAGGACATGTGTATTTAGTCATGTCTATTACCTGTTGGGATGAGGGGCCGGAGATCCTCCATCATGGCGTCCTTGTACAGATCTTTGTGTTCTTCTAAATACTCCCACTCCTCCATGGAGAAATAGACGGTGACATCCTGACACCTTATAGGAACCTGACAACACAATGATACAGTCATCACCCAGATCCCTTCATAGCGTTCCTGTATAATGTCCCAGCATTCCCAGCAGTGTCACCTCTCCAGTCAGCAGCTCAATCATCTTGTTGGCGAGTTCTAGGATCTTCTCTCTATTGATTTCCTCATGTATCAGGGGGTGAGGTGGAGGCTCCATGATTGGGCTCAGGGTTCTTCCCCATCCTTCAGACACAGGGGCCTGACAGCGCTCACTAGAGGTCTTCTTCACTATTGTGTAGTCCTGGTTATGGAGAGACACAGTAATAAATATTACTCCATACATCTCCAGAGTCCCTCACCTCTCCAGTCATGTCCATCTGTTAGTAACATAGATAAAATGATGTAATGTGACATCATCAGAATCTCTCACCTCTCCAGTAAGCCGGAAGAGGATCTCTAGGGTGAGATTTATTATCCTCTCTGCCATCTTGTTCCGGTCCATCCTTGCAAGGTCAATCAGGAGAAAGATCTTATATAGAAGATCTCTACTGAGCGGATCCTATATTGTAGGAACCTGAATGGAGAGAAGATAAGACGATGGAAAATCCTACAAAATCCCATGTAAAATACAATAACTGCAGATAAGAGGACACATCGGAGGAGAGAATTGTCACGGATGGTGTTGCAGAAAACTGGAAGTTATAACTAAACATCCGACGGACTTGATCCCAAACTAAGGAACATATGGGTGAGCACTATAAAAGCCCTAGAGCTCTCCCTGACTGCTCAGCCCATGCAAAGATCTTTATGATAGATAATTGCATGCCCTCGTACCTAGACTGTGTGACACCTGAAAACCCTATAATAGTGAGGGGACACGACCACCGGCTCCCTGCACTTAATACGGAGGGAGTCAGGGTCACCTAGATCAAGCCAGCACGGAAACACAAATTAAGGAAAAGACTTATCTGAGGAACCAACAGTTGCAGCATCTAGCAGTGAGCACAATCCAGGAAGTAGTATAAACCGCAAAGTGAGGCAGTATGAGAGGGGATATAAAGGGAGGCAATCAGTGTAAATGGATGACAGCTGGGAGAAGGAAAAAGGGATGACAAAGTGAAACCTAAACAAAGAACATCATGCAAGAGGTACAGAAGAACGTCTGCCAGCGCTTCTCAGAGAGCAATAATAAAGTGTAGATGTTGTGTTCTCTCTTTTTATATGGATCGAAACATGTGTGAGGTCAAGGCAGTTTCATGATATGTCATAAAATCCAATATATATAATATTCAAAACATAAGTTGATCAACAAGTCATAAAACTGGGAATAAAAAATATAGAAAAAAATGCAGACAGACCTGCAGAGCGAACTAACACCCCGGAATGAAGACCACATTAGCCCTTTTACACTACATGTGTCTATTTTATTCTATATTTTTTTATTCCCAGTTTTATGACTTGTTGATCAACTTGGATGTTTAGTATTTTCTATATATTGGATTTTATAATCTCCAAACCGGATTCCAAAAAAGTCGGGACACTATACAAATCGTGAATAAAAACTGAATGCAATGATGTGGAGGTGCCAACTTCTAATATTTTATTCAGAATAGAACATAAATCACGGAAACAAAAGTTTAAACTGAGAAAATGTACCATTTTAAGGGAAAAATATGTTGAATCAGAATTTCATGGCGTCAACAAATCCCCAAAAAGTTGGGACAAGGCCATTTTCACCACTGTGTGGCATCTCCCCTTCTTCTTACAACACTCAACAGACGTCTGGGGACCGAGGAGACCAGTTTCTCAAGTTTAGAAATAGGAATGCTCTCCCATTCTTGTCTAATACAGGCCTCTAACTGTTCAATTGTCTTGGGCCTTCTTTGTTGCACCTTCCTCTTTATGATGCGCCAAATGTTCTTTATAGGTGAAAGATCTGGACTGCAGACTGGCCATTTCAGTACCCGGATCCTTCTCCTACGCAGCCATGATGTTGTGATTGATGAAGAATGTGGTCTGGCATTATCTTGTTGAAAAATGCAGGGTCTTCCCTGAAAGAGATGACGTCTGGATGGGAGCATATGTTGTTCTAGAACCTGAATATATTTTTCTGCATTGATGGTGCCTTTCCAGACATGCAAGCTGCCCATGCCACACGCACTCATGCAACCCCATCAGAGATGCAGGCTTCTGAACTGAGCGTTGATAACAACTTGGGTTGCCCTTGTCCTCTTTGGTCCGGATGACATGGCGTCCCAGATTTCCAAAAAGAACTTCGAATCGTGACTCGTCTGACCACAGAACAGTCTTCCATTTTGCCACACTCCATTTTAAATGATCCCTGGCCCAGTGAAAACGCCTGAGCTTGTGGATCTTGCTTAGAAATGGCTTCTTCTTTGCACTGTAGAGTTTCAGCTGGCAACGGCGGATGGCACGATGGATTATGTTCACTGACAATGGTTTCTGGAAGTATTCCTGAGCCCATTCTGTGATTTCCTTTACAGTAGCATTCCTGTTTGTGGTGCAGTGTCGTTTAAGGGCCCGGAGATCACGGGCATCCAGTATGGTTTTACGGCCTTGACCCTTCCGCACAGAGATTGTTCCAGATTCTCTGAATCTTCGGATGATGTTATGCACAGTTGATGATGTTAGATGCAAAGTCTTTGCAATTTTTCGCTGGGTAACACCTTTCTGATATTGCTCCACTATCTTTCTGCGCAACATTGTGGGAATTGGTGATCCTCTACCCATCTTGGCTTCTGAGAGACACTGCCACTCTGAGAAGCTCTTTTTATACCCAATCATGTTGCCAATTGACCTAATTAGTGTTAATTGGTCTTCCAGCTCTTCGTTATGCTCAAATTTACTTTTTCCAGCCTCTTATTGCTACTTGTCCCAACTTTTTTGGGATTTGTTGACACCGTGAAAATTGGAATCAACGTATTTTTCCTTTAAAATGATACATTTACTCGGAATAAACGTTTGATCTGTCATCTACGTTCTATTACAAATAAAATATTGACATTTGCCATCTCCACATCATTGCATTCAGTTTTTATTCACAATTTGTTTAGTGTCCCAACTTTTTTGGAATCCGGTTTGTAGATCATTTGTAGGTTTCATTCGTTGGTATATAGAACTGAAGAAACCGCAGGGTGTGCATTGTGAATGACTAGAATACTACAAAAACATCCTGACACGGTCCGGCCCAGGTTCTGATATCAGCACAGCTCCGGATAAGGAGCGATTGGTCCCTCATTTTTATACTATTGCAACCACTGAGGAAGAAAACGTACAGTTTCGAAATGCGTCTGGTGTAACTGCGGTATTAATCCATCGAGTGTAATTGCGGCACCAACCTATTGAGAGGAATAAACTTATTTCGGACACTGAAACAGCAGAAGTCGGCGTTCCCGTATCCCTACTACACACGCGCAAGTAATTGTGCCGGCACACGAGAGAACTATAGGATCCAGCAGAGCATCAAGATCATAGGTGAGCGGAGGTCATCAATATCAGATCAGGGAGGGGGGGCGTGGTCCGACACCAAGCACCCCCAGTCGATCAGCTGTATGAAGAGAAGGCACACGCTGTGTGCTCCTGTCTCCTCCCGTCTCTCTTCCTGCTTGCCATAAACATGACAGCGGCGAGTAGAACATGAGACGGCGCGCGCTTTCTCCTCATACAGCTGACCTGTGGGGGTGCTGGATGTCGAATCCCCGCCAATCCGATACTGATGTCCTATCTTGAGGACAGGTCATCAATATTAAAAGCCCGGAGAACCCCTTTAAAAAGCAGTTTGGGAATTAGCGTAAAAATTATAAGAATTGTTTCTAAACTTCTAAGCCTGTCCTAAAAAAATAAAATGACATTTACAGAATGAGGAACATAAAGCAGACATATGGGGGATGTAAAGTAATAACTGGTTTACGAGGTATCACTATCTCTGTCGGAAAAGCAGAGAAATTAACATTCTGAAAACGGGGAATTTTTCAAATTTTTTTCTCAAGGGGTTAATGCAGGGAAATCTAACCGCAGTTTGTCCGTCATTTCACCATCACACATAATAAAGATGGCGGTTTGATACCCACATGGTGCAGAGATGGGTCTGCACGGCTGATCGGTGGAGAAGACTTCTGGAGGGTCAGGATGCGGACTCTGACACCGGAGGGATTGAATGAAGAAATCCAAAGAATTCCAGAATCTCTCCCTGTTTCCCCGGGTCATTCTGCCCTTCTCCAATATGGAGCATTAATACTCCTCATCATGTGCGCATGCGCTGCACTCTGCTTGGCTGCTCCTCCCCTGTGCTGGCGTGGTGAACACGAGACCACCGCTTCCTGTCCCATTTCCCCCTGCGTGTCCTCTTAGTGCCGGGGACAAGGTTTCCTTCCTTCCTGTACGCGCATGCGCCACATAAATAAGTGGTGAGTATTATATTATACACGGATATAAAAGGCTTCTCACACACAGCAGCACCAACCCCAAGATGAAGGCAGCAGCTGAGACCCCCCCATAACAGTGACATCCACAGAGGCCCCCCCATAACAGTGACATCCACAGAGACCCCCCATAAGTGACATCCACAGAGACCCCCCCATAACAGTGACATCCACAGAGACCCCCCATAACAGTGACATCCACAGAGACCCCCCATAACAGTGACATCCACAGAGACCCCCCCATAACAGTGACATCCACAGAGACCCCCCCATAACAGTGACATCCACAGAGACCCCCCCATAACAGTGACATCCACAGAGACCCCCCCATAACAGTGACATCCACAGAGACCCCCCATAACAGTGACATCCACAGAGACCCCCCATAACAGTGACATCCACAGAGACCCCCCATAACAGTGACATCCACAGCGCCCCCCCCAAAACAGTGACATCCACAGAGACCCCCCATAACAGTGACATCCACAGAGACCCCCCATAACAGTGACATCCACAGAGACCCCCCATAACAGTGACATCCACAGAGACCCCCCATAACAGTGACATCCACAGAGCCCCCCCATAACAGTGACATCCACAGAGACCCCCCATAACAGTGACATCCACAGAGACCCCCCATAACAGTGACATCCACAGAGACCCCCCATAACAGTGACATCCACAGCACCCCCCCATAACAGTGACATCCACAGCGCCCCCCCCATAACAGTGACATCCACAGCGCCCCCCCCCATAATAGTGACATCCACAGCGCCCCCCCATAACAGTGACATCCACAGTGTTAAATGAATTCGCCCACTGATCTCACACTGCCAACACACAGAGGGTGATGCCCCACATCATATACATTTCAGTTCAGCCCGACACATATTCATTTAACCCTTTAAAAACACCAGTTACTTATTGAGATCAGTGACAGTGTCCGTCTGTCCACTTTGCTGCCAGTTCTTGTGCCCAGAACCAGTTTGGGCTGAACTCCCCTGTATATGGTGCGGGCACCACCCTCTGTATGTCACCAGTGTGAGATCAGTGCCCAAATCCATTTCAGTCTTTAAATCACACTTTTCTGCCCATTTTGTGCCCGTTTTTTGTATTTTAATGCCGCTTTCATCTGATTTCCCCTCGGGACGTTCACTGCAACTTCTGAATAAGAAACAGACTTCAGCCTCGTGTCCTGTATTTATATATCCTTGGGGGTGTGATCCTCTTCTTGTAGTGCCACTCATTTTATCCAGTCATGATTCTAGTGATTGTTAGAAAAGGATGAATTCTTATGTTTTGGGCGTTCCAGTCCCCTGCTCCAGTCCACGTCTCTGAGATCCCCTGGATATGTCTTCTATATAACGCCCCCTGCTTCAGTCCACGTCTCTGAGATCTCCTGCATATGTCTTCTATATAACGCCCCCTCCTCCAGTCCACATCTCTGAGATCTCCTGGATATGTCTTCTATATAACGCTCCCTGCTCCAGTCCACGTCTCTGAGATCTCCTGGATATGTCTTCTATATAACGTTCCCTCCTCCAGTCCACGTCTCTGAGATCTTCTGGATATGTCTTCTATATAACGTTCCCTCCTCCAGTCCACGTCTCTGAGATCTTCTGGATATGTCTTCTATATAACGCCCCCTGCTCCAGTCCACGTCCCTGAGATCTCCTGGATATGTCTTCTATATAACGCTCCCTGCTCCAGTCCACGTCTCTGAGATCTCCTGCATATGTCTTCTATATAACGCCCCCTGCTCCAGTCCACGTCCCTGAGATCTCCTGGATATGTCTTCTATATAACGCTCCCTGCTCCAGTCCACGTCTCTGAGATCTCCTGGATATGTCTTCTATATGACACCCCCTGCTCCAGTCCACATCTCTGAGATCTCCTGGATATGTCTTCTATATAACGTCCCCTCCTCCAGTCCACGTCTCTGAGATCTCCTGGATATGTCTTCTATATAACGTCCCCTCCTCCAGTCCACGTCTCTGAGATCTCCTGGATATGTCTTCTATATAACGCCCCCTCCTCCAGTCCACGTCTCTGAGATCTCCTGGACATGTCTTCTATATAACGCCCCCTGTTCCAGTCCACCTCTCTGAGATCTCCTGGATATGTCTTCTATATAACACCCCCTCCTCCAGTCCACGTCTCTGAGATCTTCTGGATATGTCTTCTATATAACGCCCCCTGCTCCAGTCCACGTCCCTGAGATCTCCTGGATATGTCTTCTATATAACGCTCCCTGCTACAGTCCACGTCTCTGAGATCTCCTGGATATGTCTTCTATATGACACCCCCTGCTCCAGTCCACATCTCTGAGATCTCCTGGATATGTCTTCTATATAACACCCCCTCCTCCAGTCCACGTCTCTGAGATCTCCTGGATATGTCTTCTGTATAACTCCCCCTGCTCCAGTCCACGTCCCTGAGATCTCCTGGATATGTCTTCTATACAACGTCCCCTGCTCCAGTCCACGTCTTTGATATCTCCTGGAAATGTCTTCTATATAACGTCCCCTGCTCCAGTCCACGTCTCTGAGATCTCCTGGATATGTTTTCTATATAACGCCCCCTCCTCCAGTCCACGTCTCTGAGATCTCCTGGATATGTCTTCTATATAACGCCCCCTCCTCCAGTCCACGTCTCTGAGATCTCCTGGATATGTGTTCTATATAACGTCCTCTGCTCCAGTCCACGTCTCTGAGATCTCCTGGATATGTCTTCTATATAACGTCCCCTCCTCCAGTTCACACCTCTGAGATCTCCTGGATATGTCTTCTATATAACGCCCCCTCCTCCAGTCCACGACTCTGAGATCTCCAGGATATGTCTTCTATATAATGCCCCCTGCTCCAGTCCACTTCTCTGAGATCTTGTCACGGCCATGGTCATGGTCGTGACTCCTGAACTGCATGCGGTTGCCTGCGATTTGGTTCTGGTGTTCAACCACAGGTGAGGGCCGCTAGTGTGCTGCCTCACTTGTGGTTGCCGCGGGCAACACGTTGTAGTTTTGGTATTGCTGCTGTAGAGCAGCCTGAGCTGGTGCTAGGCAGCTGGCGGCAATCTTCATGCGGTTACACCTAGCAACCTCTATGTTAAGTGTGTGTGTGTGTATGTTATGCACGATGTATGTCTGTGTACACTTTGTGTTATGTGTGGTGTGCACTTTCATCTTCCCCTCACTGTGGTTGCCCGTGGCAACGTTTGGTCTTTGTGTGTACATGTGGTGGCAGTGTCCCGGCCTTCGGGGTGACTCCCAGGACATGTGTGCCACGCATGTCATTGCCTGCGGCAACAGCGACAGTGTGTGTGTTGGTTGGACTCTTCTCCTTTTTAGTGTGTGTTTCCCTTCTTTGGTGCTGGAAGGGTTAACTCCCTTCCCAGTGTGTGTTTCACTGGGTGTGTCCGACTGTGGGGTGTGGCTTCTTGGCCTATAAAGCCTCACTGTTTTCCCAGGTCTGCAGGTTGCTTCAGCCATGCTTAGCTGAAGCAGCCGCCGCCTGTGTTTTCTACCTGCCAGTGAAAGCCACCCCTGTGGTCATAACCATAATGTCACATTTGAGTTTATGTCTAGTTATGTGTGATGTCTATTTGATGTTTCTTTGTGATTTTGTGCAGCTATGGATCTGGGTCCCTGTGTGGGGATGCGTTGTGATCTGCACCCTGCCAGCACAGGGATCCAGTCAGCAAGGCTGTGGCAGGTACGTGGAACTCCTTGTTCACCTGCCATATCCATAGAGCTGTTTATGTTCCCCCTTTTCCAGCAGCTTGGCCATTGAGACTCCTGCTCCTCCGTGCCTAGGAGGAGTGGGTTGTCTTACCCTGCTCCTTAGCCCAGGAACCGGACGGAGGGTAAGTAAGGGCTCCTAGGTTCCTGCGCATGGGTCCTCCTACCTTTAAGGTCGGCCATGCAGATAGGAGTTAGGGTCAGGTTAGGGACGCTGTAGGAGGTGACCTGCTCCCTAATCCTGTTGTCCTGGCCGAGCAGCCATAACATCAACTGGCATCGCACGGCTGAGGATTTCCCCCACCCTTAGCCGTGACAGATCTCCTGGATATGTCTTCTATATAACGCCCCCTCCTCCAGTCCACGTCTCTGAGATATTCTATATAACGCCCCCTGCTCCAGTCCACGTCTCTGAGATCTCCTGGATATGTCTTCCATACAACGCCCCCTCCTCCAGTCCACGTCTCTGAGATCTCCTGGATATGTCTTCTATATAACGTTCCCTCCTCCAGTCCACGTCTCTGAGATCTTCTGGATATGTCTTCTATATAACGCCCCCTGCTCCAGTCCACGTCCCTGAGATCTCCTGGATATGTCTTCTATATAACGCTCCCTGCTACAGTCCACGTCTCTGTGATCTCCTGGATATGTCTTCTAAATAACGCTCCCTGCTCCAGTCCACGTCTCTGAGATCTCCTGCATATGTCTTCTATATAACGCCCCCTGCTCCAGTCCACGTCCCTGAGATCTCCTTGATATGTCTTCAATATAACGCTCCCTGCTCCAGTCCACGTCTCTGAGATCTCCTGGATATGTCTTCTATATGACACCCCCTGCTCCAGTCCACATCTCTGAGATCTCCTGGATATGTCTTCTATATAACGTCCCCTCCTCCAGTCCACGTCTCTGAGATCTCTTGGATATGTCTTCTATAAAACGCCCCCTGGTCCCGTCCACGTCTCTGAGATCTCCTGGATATGTCTTCTATATAACGCCCCCTCCTCCAGTCCACGTCTCTGAGATCTCCTGGACATGTCTTCTATATAACGCCCCCTGTTCCAGTCCACCTCTCTGAGATCTCCTGGATATGTCTTCTATATAACACCCCCTCCTCCAGTCCACGTCTCTGAGATCTTCTGGATATGTCTTCTATATAACGCCCCCTGCTCCAGTCCACGTCCCTGAGATCTCCTGGATATGTCTTCTATATAACGCTCCCTGCTACAGTCCACGTCTCTGTGATCTCCTGGATATGTCTTCTATATAACGCTCCCTGCTCCAGTCCACGTCCCTGAGATCTCCTGGATATGTCTTCTATATAACGCTCCCTGCTCCAGTCCACGTCTCTGAGATCTCCTGGATATGTCTTCTATATGACACCCCCTGCTCCAGTCCACATCTCTGAGATCTCCTGGATATGTCTTCTATATAACGTCCCCTCCTCCAGTCCACGTCTCTGAGATCTCCTGGATATGTCTTCTATATAACGCCCCCTGCTCCAGTCCACGTCCCTGAGATCTCCTGGATATGTCTTCTATATAACGCTCCCTGCTCCAGTCCACGTCTCTGAGATCTCCTGGACATGTCTTCTATATAACGCCCCCTGTTCCAGTCCACCTCTCTGAGATCTCCTGGATATGTCTTCTATATAACACCCCCTCCTCCAGTCCACGTCTCTGAGATCTTCTGGATATGTCTTCTATATAACGCCCCCTGCTCCAGTCCACGTCCCTGAGATCTCCTGGATATGTCTTCTATATAACGCTCCCTGCTACAGTCCACGTCTCTGAGATCTCCTGGATATGTCTTCTATATGACACCCCCTGCTCCAGTCCACATCTCTGAGATCTCCTGGATATGTCTTCTATATAACGTCCCCTCCTCCAGTCCACGTCTCTGAGATCTCCTGGATATGTCTTCTATATAACGCCCCCTGGTCCCGTCCACGTCTCTGAGATCTCCTGGATATGTCTTCTATATAACGCTCCCTGCTACAGTCCACGTCTCTGTGATCTCCTGGATATGTCTTCTAAATAACGCTCCCTGCTCCAGTCCACGTCTCTGAGATCTCCTGCATATGTCTTCTATATAACGCCCCCTGCTCCAGTCCACGTCCCTGAGATCTCCTTGATATGTCTTCAATATAACGCTCCCTGCTCCAGTCCACGTCTCTGAGATCTCCTGGATATGTCTTCTATATGACACCCCCTGCTCCAGTCCACATCTCTGAGATCTCCTGGATATGTCTTCTATATAACGTCCCCTCCTCCAGTCCACGTCTCTGAGATCTCTTGGATATGTCTTCTATAAAACGCCCCCTGGTCCCGTCCACGTCTCTGAGATCTCCTGGATATGTCTTCTATATAACGCCCCCTCCTCCAGTCCACGTCTCTGAGATCTCCTGGACATGTCTTCTATATAACGCCCCCTGTTCCAGTCCACCTCTCTGAGATCTCCTGGATATGTCTTCTATATAACACCCCCTCCTCCAGTCCACGTCTCTGAGATCTTCTGGATATGTCTTCTATATAACGCCCCCTGCTCCAGTCCACGTCCCTGAGATCTCCTGGATATGTCTTCTATATAACGCTCCCTGCTACAGTCCACGTCTCTGTGATCTCCTGGATATGTCTTCTATATAACGCTCCCTGCTCCAGTCCACGTCCCTGAGATCTCCTGGATATGTCTTCTATATAACGCTCCCTGCTCCAGTCCACGTCTCTGAGATCTCCTGGATATGTCTTCTATATGACACCCCCTGCTCCAGTCCACATCTCTGAGATCTCCTGGATATGTCTTCTATATAACGTCCCCTCCTCCAGTCCACGTCTCTGAGATCTCCTGGATATGTCTTCTATATAACGCCCCCTGCTCCAGTCCACGTCCCTGAGATCTCCTGGATATGTCTTCTATATAACGCTCCCTGCTCCAGTCCACGTCTCTGAGATCTCCTGGACATGTCTTCTATATAACGCCCCCTGTTCCAGTCCACCTCTCTGAGATCTCCTGGATATGTCTTCTATATAACACCCCCTCCTCCAGTCCACGTCTCTGAGATCTTCTGGATATGTCTTCTATATAACGCCCCCTGCTCCAGTCCACGTCCCTGAGATCTCCTGGATATGTCTTCTATATAACGCTCCCTGCTACAGTCCACGTCTCTGAGATCTCCTGGATATGTCTTCTATATGACACCCCCTGCTCCAGTCCACATCTCTGAGATCTCCTGGATATGTCTTCTATATAACGTCCCCTCCTCCAGTCCACGTCTCTGAGATCTCCTGGATATGTCTTCTATATAACGCCCCCTGGTCCCGTCCACGTCTCTGAGATCTCCTGGATATGTTTTCTATATAACGCCCCCTGTTCCAGTCCACCTCTCTGAGATCTCCTGGATATGTCTTCTATATAACACCCCCTCCTCCAGTCCACGTCTCTGAGATCTCCTGGATATGTCTTCTGTATAACTCCCCCTGCTCCAGTCCACGTCCCTGAGATCTCCTGGATATGTCTTCTATACAACGTCCCCTGCTCCAGTCCACGTCTTTGATATCTCCTGGAAATGTCTTCTATATAACGTCCCCTGCTCCAGTCCACGTCTCTGAGATCTCCTGGATATGTCTTCTATATAACGCCCCCTGGTCCCGTCCACGTCTCTGAGAGCTCCTGGATATGTTTTCTATATAACGCCCCCTCCTCCAGTCCACGTCTCTGAGATCTCCTGGATATGTCTTCTATATAACGCCCCCTCCTCCAGTCCACGTCTCTGAGATCTCCTGGATATGTCTTCTATATAACGTCCTCTGCTCCAGTCCACGTCTCTGAGATCTCCTGGATATGTCTTCTATATAACGTCCTCTGCTCCAGTCCACGTCTCTGAGATCTCCTGGATATGTCTTCTATATAACGTCCCCTCCTCCAGTTCACACCTCTGAGATCTCCTGGATATGTCTTCTATATAACGCCCCCTCCTCCAGTCCACGACTCTGAGATCTCCAGGATATGTCTTCTATATAACGCCCCCTGCTCCAGTCCACTTCTCTGAGATGTTGTCACGGCCATGGTCATGGTCGTGACTCCTGAACTGCATGCGGTTGCCTGCGATTTGGTTCTGGTGTTCAACCACAGGTGAGGGCCGCCAGTGTGCTGCCTCACTTGTGGTTGCCGCGGGCAACACGTTGTAGTTTTGGTATTGCTGCTGTAGAGCAGCCTGAGCTGGTGCTAGGCAGCTGGCGGCAATCTTCATGCGGTTACACCTAGCAACCTCTATGTTAAGTGTGTGTGTGTGTATGTTATGCACGATGTATGTCTGTGTACACTTTGTGTTATGTGTGGTGTGCACTTTCATCTTCCCCTCACTGTGGTTGCCCGTGGCAACGTTTGGTCTTTGTGTGTAAATGTGGTGGCAGTGTCCCGGCCTTCGGGGTGACTCCCAGGACATGTGTGCCACCCATGTCATTGCCTGCGGCAACAGCGACAGTGTGTGTGTTGGTTGGACTCTTCTCCTTTTTAGTGTGTGTTTCCCTTCTTTGGTGCTGGAAGGGTTAACTCCCTTCCCAGTGTGTGTTTCACTGGGTGTGTCCGACTGTGGGGTGTGGCTTCTTGGCCTATAAAGCCTCACTGTTTTCCCAGGTCTGCAGGTTGCTTCAGCCATGCTTAGCTGAAGCAGCCGCCGCCTGTGTTTTCTACCTGCCAGTGAAAGCCACCCCTGTGGTCATAACCATAATGTCACATTTGAGTTTATGTCTAGTTATGTGTGATGTCTATTTGATGTTTTTTTGTGATTTTGTGCAGCTATGGATCTGGGTCCCTGTGTGGGGATGCGTTGTGATCTGCACCCTGCCAGCACAGGGATCCAGTCAGCAAGGCTGTAGCAGGTACGTGGAACTCCTTGTTCACCTGCCATATCCATAGAGCTGTTTATGTTCCCCCTTTTCCAGCAGCTTGGCCATTGAGACTCCTGCTCCTCCGTGCCTAGGAGGAGTGGGTTGTCTTACCCTGCTCCTTAGCCCAGGGACCGGACGGAGGGTAAGTAAGGGCTCCTAGGTTCCTGCGCATGGGTCCTCCTACCTTTAAGGTCGGCCATGCAGATAGGAGTTAGGGTCAGGCTAGGGACGCTGTAGGAGGTGACCTGCTCCCTAATCCTGTTGTCCTGGCCGAGCAGCCATAACATCAACTGGCATCGCACGGCTGAGGATTTCCCCCACCCTCAGCCGTGACAGATCTCCTGGATATGTCTTCTATATAACGCCCCCTCCTCCAGTCCACGTCT
Organism: Bufo bufo; assembly: GCF_905171765.1. Classification (NCBI taxonomy): domain Eukaryota; kingdom Metazoa; phylum Chordata; class Amphibia; order Anura; family Bufonidae; genus Bufo; species Bufo bufo. The sequence continues at coordinate 390,499,608 of NC_053394.1, read as the reverse complement.
CTGAGATCTTCTATATAACGCCCCCTGCTCCAGTCCACGTCTCTGAGATCTCCTGGATATGTCTTCCATACAACGCCCCCTCCTCCAGTCCACGTCTCTGAGATCTCCTGGATAAGTCTTCTATATAACGTCCCCTCCTCCAGTTCACGTCTCTGAGATCTCCTGGATAAGTCTTCTATATAACGCCCCCTCCTCCAGTCCACGTCTCTGAGATCTCCTGGATATGTCTTCTATATAACGCCCCCTCCTCCAGTCCACGTCTCTGAGATCTCCTGGATATGTCTTCTATATAACGCCCCCTGCTCCAGTCCACGTCTCTGAGATCTCCAGGATATGTCTTCTATATAACGCCCCCTCCTCCAGTCCACGTCTCTGAGATCTCCTGGATATGTCTTCTATATAATGCCCCCTCCTCCAGTCCACGTCTCTGAGATCTCCTGGATATGTCTTCTATATAACGTCCCCTGCTCCAGTCCACGTCTCTGAGATCTCCTGGATATGTCTTCCATATAACGCCCCCTCCTCTAGTCCACGTCTCTGAGATCTCCTGGATATGTCTTCTAGATAACGCCCCCTCCTCCAGTCCACGTCTCTGAGATCTCCTGGATATGTCTTCTATATAACGCCCCCTGGTCCAGTCCACGTCTCTGAGATCTCCTGGATATGTCTTCTATATAACGCCCCCTGGTCCAGTCCACGTCTCTGAGATCTCCTGGATATGTCTTCTATATAACGCCCCCTGGTCCAGTCCACGTCTCTGAGATCTCCTGGATATGTCTTCTATATAACGCCCCCTGCTCCAGTCCACGTCTCTGAGATCTCCTGGATATGTCTTCTATATAACGTCCCCTGCTCCAGTCCACGTCTCTGAGATCTCCTGGATATGTCTTCTATATAACGCCCCCTGCTCCAGTCCACGTCTCTGAGATCTCCTGGATATGTCTTCTATATAACGCCCCCTGCTCCAGTCCACGTCTCTGAGATCTCCTGGATATGTCTTCTATATAATGCCCCCTCCTCCAGTCCACGTCTGAGATCTCCTGGATATGTCTTCTATATAACGCCCCCTCCTCCAGTCCACGCCTCTGAGATCTCTGGATATGTCTTCTATATAACGCCCCCTGCTCCAGTCCACGTCTCTGAGATCTCCTGGATATGTCTTCTATATAACGCCCCCTCCTCCAGTCCACATCTCTGATATCTCCTGGATATGTTTTCTATATAACACCTCCTCCTCCAGTCCACGTCTCTGAGATCTCCTGGATATGTCTTCTATATAACACCTCCTCCTCCAGTCCACGTCTCTGAGTTCTCCTGGATATGTCTTCTATATAACGTCCCCTCCTCCAGTCCACGCCTCTGACATCTCCTGGATATGTCTTCTATATAACGCCCCCTGCTCCAGTCCACGTCTCTGAGATCTCCAGGATATGTCTTCTATATAACGTCCCCTGCTCCAGTCCACGTCTCTGAGATCTCCTGGATATGTCTTCTATATAACGCCCCCTGCTCCAGTCCACGTCTCTGAGATCTCCTGGATATGTCTTCTATATAACGCCCCCTCCTCCAGTCCACGTCTCTGTGATCTCCTGGATATGTCTTCTATATAACGCCCCCTGCTCCAGTCCACGTCTCTGAGATCTCCTGGATATGTCTTCTATATAACGCCCCCTCCTCCAGTTCACGTCTCTGAGATCTCCTGGATATGTCTTCTATATAACGACCCCTCCTCCAGTCCACGTCTCTGAGATCTCCTGGATATATCTTCTATATAACGCCCCCTCCTCCAGTCCACGTCTCTGAGATCTCCTGGATATATCTTCTATATAACGCCCCCTCCTCCAGTCCACGTCTCTGAGATCTCCTGGATATATCTTCTATATAACGCCCCCTGCTCCAGTCCACGTCTCTGAGATCTCCTGGATATGTCGTCTATACTACACCCCTGCTCCTGGCTTTTGTTGCCCCTGAGGAAGGCCGCCCTTGAAATGCATTGTATACTAGGACCAACCTCTTGTGATTAGTATTTTATGTTATTATCTTTAAGCTGGTGTCCTGCCCCAGAAGCTGCGTCTTTACTTCCTGCTTCATGGTCTCTGGAATTTGTAGATTAGGCTGAGTTCACACTTCAGTTATTTGATCAGTTATTTCCATCAGTTATTGTGAGCAAAAACCTGGTGGGTGAAAAACACAGAACAAGTGCAGATCTTCCCATTACACCTGATCTCTGAGTAGCTTCACTACTGGTCTGGGCTCAATAACTGATGGAAATAACTGAAGTGTGAACTTGGCCTTAAGGGCGGATGGAGCTGTGTATCTTTGTGGCTGTGGAGCCTTATGTGTGTGGATGTGATGAGTGTTCCACTTACCTGGGGGCAGGCGTGTCCTCCTCTGACAACCCTTCACTATGGAGCCTCCTGGGCTGTCATTTCTACCACCAGGCAGGAGTCGGGCTCCAGGAGAAGGTGATGATGTCATGACCATGTGATCAGGTGTGGGAGGAGTCAGGCTGTGCTGCAGGAGAAGGTACAGGACCTGTGATGATGCCATGACCATGTGATTAGGTGTGGGCGGAGTCACGCTGTGCTGCAGGAGAAGGTACAGGACCTGTGATGATGCCATGACCATGTGATCAGGTGTGGGCGGAGTCAGGCTGTGCTGCAGGAGAAGGTTTAGGACCTGTGATGATGTCATTACCATGTGATCAGGTGTGGGAGGAGTCAGGCTGTGCTGCAGGAGACGGTACAGGACCTGTGATGATGTCATGACCATGTGATCAGGTGTGGGCGGAGTCATGGAGATCACATGACCAGGTTTATCTGCTCCGTGTGTGAGACTCTGCTGTGCTGTGTAGAATTCCAGTCTGTATGTAGCAGAGCTGTAAGCCTGTAATGTTTGTATAGATAAGCTGTATCCGTGTAATGTCTGTGTAGTTGAGCTGTATGTGCATACAACCAAGCTGTTTATGTGTAATATGCCTCTAAAGACTTGTATCAGTGTGTGCAGCAGAGCTGTGTATGTGTAATGTTCAGTTACTACAGCGGAGTCTTTGTCATGTCCATGTAGCAGAGCCGGCGATGTAATCTGCTGGTATCGGGGCTCTGTGTGTGCTCAGGAGATGTTTAGGGGTAACTCTGTCCCTTTTCTCCATATCAGTTATTAGAAATGATGTCAGCGATACCTTATGTCGGGGCAGATGTAGGATTTCCGCTGTGGGGGAAAAGGAGGAATAAACTTCTCTTCTGTTATTCCTAGTGTTAGCACATAAATGGCCGCGCTGTGTCTTATCGCTGGGGATTTTCTTTGTAGTTGATCTGAGCTCGTCTGCTGCTCCAATGGGGGAACATGGGCCCCGTTCTCATGACTGGCAGGGGCCCCCAGCGGACGGACCCCCACAATCAGTGGATACGAGATAAGTTCCCTTGTTTCAGTCTTGTATCATTGGCTGAATTTCAAAGATGAGATTTTAGTCTTTGGAGATTAGAAAAAACGCATCCGGCGACGCTGGAGAAGGGCGGAAATGTCGGACAGATTGTGATCGGAGGGCAGGACCGGCTCGGAGAGGTAAAGCGGTGATTAGTGTGACGGGGGATGGGGAGAAGGCGGGAAGGTTGTCCTCAGTGACAGCGGTAAAGCAGGTTATGTGGGAAGAGCAGCGAGTAGTAATGTAGAGAGGCTGAGAGGACGGCGGCTCCGAGCTTCATCTAACGCTGCCGATGGTTTAGAGATAAGAGGCATAGTCCTCAGCTGAGATGAGGGGTGTCAGACGGGGTACGGGGGGGGGCAGAGGGAGGTGAAGGTATGAAATAATTATTTGGGGTTGTGGGACAGAGAGGACGTAATAGAAGTGAAGAAGTCCTGCTGTGAGGAGGTGAGAGCAGACATGGAGCTGCTTCTCTGTAGGTCATGAAGTCTTCCTTGGGTGGGATTTCTTCCGGCTTCGTTCTGGACTCTGGAAGCCTCAGCTTTTCTGTTTGGTTTATGTCGGGGCTGGGGATGGATTTGTTGGGTTCTGCTCTGTGTGAGACACAGGGGGGAGAGCTTGTGGTGTTCTAGAAGACAGCGGCTGCATCGTGAGGAGAAGATATGACCTGCAGTGATGACCTGGCCACCTACTTCAGAGACAAGATCGGTTACATCCGGCAGGAAATCATTTCCAGTCCCCAACCAGTTTCGATCCTCCTCCCTCCCACACTTCCATGTGCTCGACCTCCTCTGCTGACGCTATAACAGATGAAGAAGTCTTACTACAATATATAACCTCTCTCTCTCTCGCTTCCCATTCTCTTTCAAACATTTTGTTATAACCCCACTATTAAAAAAAACATCTTGACCCGACCTGTGCCGCTCACTACCAACCTGTTTCTAACTTCTCCTTCATTTCTAGACTTTTGTAACATCTCTTTTACTCTCTTCTGCCTTTCCCTCTCTCCACTCTACAGAAACTGCCTTTACTAAAATGTCTACTGATCTCCTGACAGCAAACAGGAATAGCGACTATTCTCTACTGATTCTTCTTGATCTCTCTGCAGCGTTTGATACGGTAGACCACAAACTCCTTCTCACCGTGCGCCATCTCATTGGCCTTAAGGACACTGCTCTCTCCTGGTTCTCTTCCTTTCTCTCTGATCGCTCCTTTAATGTATCATTTGCTGGCTCTGCTTCTTCTTATCTCCCTCTCGTTGTTGGAGTTCATCAGGGTTCAGTCCTAGGTCCTCTACTCTTCTCTCTCTACACCACCCCGATCAGACAGACTATCAGAAAATTTAGTTTTCCATTTCATCCACCATGACGGCCCACATTGAGATTGACCCTTGACCACTGTAGGTGCAGGAACAGATAGAGAGTTTAAATTCCCCCCACCCCTCCACCTCCTCAGTGCTTTCCTGCCCCTACAGGGGCCAACATGTGGAGAGAGCCCTCCTTCCAGGAGGGTAGTAACATTATTCTTTTGCAGGAATCTCCTGCTGGCCTCCCGTGGCATGGGCTAAGGCTGGCCAGCTTGGAGCAACAAGGACCCTCGTCTTGGCTTATGCTGAGGCCTGCGGTCCTTCCTTACCTTCAGACCCCCTTCCCTCTTCCGGGAAGCAGTCTGGGGTGCCGGCTTAACGAGGAGTCTCTCGCACTGCGCTTGGCGTCCTCTTCTTTCGAACAACATGTGACCGGCAGGGGGAGTAGGTGCGGCGCATGGAGCGCATTAGGAGGCGGGCTGGGTGGCGCACGTACCTTTTAGCAGGCTGGTGCGGCGCAGGCTCACGCGGTCAGCCGGGGCGCCGCTTGATGACGTCAGACGCCGGGGCAAGAATTTAAAAGAATCGCGGTTTCTAGTCAGCCCTTGCCTGCAGCACCGCGATGTCTGAAGCACCTACTCCCCGCCAGGAAGGCTCTGACCCTTCGGCCATCAGTACCGTGAGTCCCCTCTGGGGGGGGAATTGTATTTCAAATCTTTTTCTTTCATTTGAATACTAATTGCGGTATATCTGGTTGCTTCCTCCAGGGCAGCAAAGAGTCTAAATCTAAAGTAAAACTCTTAAAATGCTGTGCATGCTCTAAAAGGCTCCCTGAGAATTACAAAAAGAGGCTCTGCAAACCTTGTACAGCAGAAATATGGAAAGAAGAGCAACCAGATATTTTGTCAGAAATAAAAACCTTTATTGTGGATGAGATCAAATCTTCTTTGGCCACTATGTCTGTTCCCGCTAGTACCCCCAACCCTTCCAAGAAACGCAAACTATCCATTATCTCCTCATCAGATGGCGAGGATGTAGAGGAAGCTTCCGTCACATCCAGACAAATTCCTAATGAGGATCCCTTGTCAGAAGGGGAAATTCTGGAGGAAGATAAGAAATATTTTTTCTCCGCAGATGAAATGGAGGAATTACTAAGAGCGGTCAGATCCACAATGGGAATTGAGGATACCCCTAGACCCCGTACTGTCCAGGATGCAATGTTTAGGGGCCTTAGATCTAAAACTTCCATTGTCTTCCCCATAAACGAAAATATACGGGAAATGATAATGGAGGAGTGGTCGGATCCAGAGAAGAGACTAGGGGTCCCCAAGGAGTTTAGGAACAGACTATGCTTTGACCCAGCAGAATGTAAAATATATAATCAGACCCCTAAAGTCGACATACAGGTTGCCAAGGTGGTAAAGAAAACCGCTCTTCATTTCAAAGACTCCTCTCAGTTGGGTGATCCAATGGATAGAAAAGAAGACGGGCTCCTAAAAAGATCCTGGGAATCAGCAATGTTCGGGGTAAAAACCAATATTGCAGCGACATCCGTAGCCAGGGCTATGTATATATGGCTAGGGGAACTGGACAAACACCTAAAAAACAAGACTCCCAGAGAAGAAATCAGGGAGTCTATCCCACTCCTTCGATCCGCCACAGCATTTTTAGCAGATGCCTCTGCGGAATCCATCCGTTTTTCAGCCAAAGACGCTACTCTCTCTAACGCAGCCCGGCGTGCATTATGGATAAAAGCCTGGTCAGGGGACAAAGCATCCAAAGCCAAACTCTGCTCTATCCCATTTTCCGGGGAATTTGTTTTCGGTCCCACTCTAGATAAAATTCTAGAAGGAGCAGCAGATAAAAAGAAGGGGTTTCCGGAAGACAAGGAATCTAAAAAGAAGCCCTTTCGTCAGTTTCAGCCCCAGCAAAGATCTTACAGGGGTAAAGGAAAAACTGGCAGATGGAGCTATCCTAAAGGGGGAAGAGGAAGAGGCTTCATCCTCGACCCCCAAAACAGACAGAACAAACAGCAATGACACCAGAGTAGGGGGGAGACTGATAGGTTTTTTATCTTCTTGGGAACGAATCGCCTCAAATCCCTAGATCATATTTGGGATGTGGTGGAACGGGAGCTTCGTGCCCTGGATGTGCATCCCTCAAATCTCCATCAACTGCAAGATGCTATCCTATCAATATGGGCCAACATTTCTAAAGAATGCACCTTGTTGAATCAATGCCACGTAGAATTAAGGCAGTTCTGAAGGCAAAAGGGGGTCCAACACCGTATTAGTATGGTGTTCCTAATAATTCTTTAGGTGAGTGTATATTGGTGTGTTGAAGCCTGAGGTCATAGTTTGTTGGTTGTCAGTCTGTGTAGGAGCTTTGCTCCCCGGCTGAATGTGGTGTCTGTGTGAGTCACCCTTATTTATTATATTGTTTACCTTGCCCTGACTGTGTGTCCTCTTCGGTGTGTTTCAGTTATTCCTCCTTCACCTGGTGTATGTTGTTTTGGTGTGGTCCTTGTTTAAGGTTTGTGTTGTGGTGTGCCTGCTCTGAAAGGGGCTTGCTTTCCCGGAAGGGTTTAAGCAAAAGCAAGACTGTGGGCTTCTCAGCCTGGAGCCGTCCTTCCATCTTGGCTGTGGCAGGTAAGTGTGGATAGCATTTGTTATGTTGCTGTGTTACCTGCCGTACTGTTTCACCCATAGTCTTGCACCCTGTCAGCTACTGGGCCTCTGGAGACGCCTGTCATCCGTGTCGTGGATGTACAGGTATTCTCTGCCCTGTCACCATCTGTAGGGCAATGCAGGGATTCCTAGACCTCTAGGCACGTGGGTATGAGTCCTCTTACCTTTGAAGGGGGCTCATACAGCTAGGAGACTAGGGCCTGTTGAGGGAAGCTTTAGGAGGTGACCAGCTCCCTTTTCCCTGCATTGTGGCCCGTTAGCTTAGGGCATTGCGCGATGGGGGGCTTCCCCCACTCCCCGTTGTGACATTATAACAAATAGAGGCTCCGCAGTCGCGAGCCTTCGAAAGAGGGTGCAGCATGTATTGCCTGCAGTTTTCAGCATACATGCGTGTTCTCCGGAGGGAGAGCGCCATGGGGTTCACCGTTAACGGCGCGGTTGGTGCCTCATTCCCCGCCACCTTGCTAACCGTGTCCGTGTTGGTGACCCCTCGTCCCTCTCAAGGTTCCTTCCTCTGGTCGGCTGCTGGCAGCATTCCTTTGTATACCTGCTCGGTGCCGGTTTGGGAATGTCTGCTGGCAGCGACCTGGAGTAGGAACGTTTTCCTGAGTTGGACGCGGTGTCCAGTGTTCCTTCTCCAGACTGCTTTGATGGCTGGCTGCCTCTGACCTAGGTGTCGGTCCAGGTAGGTTGGCGGCAGTTCTGGAGGGATATACGGCCACCTTTCTGGCAGTGCCTCCAGTTGTTCTTTCCTCCAGTCTGCTTTGGTGGTTGGCGATCTGGGACCTTTGTTCGGTCCAGGTTTGTTGGCGGCAGTTCTGGAAGGAGACACTGGCGGTTATCAGGCATTGCCCCACCAGCTTCCCATTTTCGGTTGGGGGGGCTTTGAGGGGTGGGAGTGTCACGACCCTTGGTAAGGTCGTGACTCTGTGTCTGCACGTGCGTTTGCCGTTGGCAACGTTGTTTGAATGTGAGGCATTTTTCCTTGGTTGTGGTGTTTCCCCATTTTGGTTTACACAGGGTTAATTTTCTAGTGGTGTGGTGGGTGTGACCTCAGGCTTTCTTATATATTGGTGTGTTGGATCCTGAGGTCATAGTTTGTTGGTTGTCAGTCTGTGTAGGAGCTTTGCTCCCTGGCTGAATGTGGTGTCTGTGTGAGTCACCCTTATTTATTATATTGTTTACCTTGCCCTGGCTGTGTGTTCCCTCTGGTGTGTCTCTGTTATTCCTCCCCCACCTGGTGTATGTTGTTTTGGTGTGGTCTGTGTTTGGAGGTTTATATGTTGGTGTGCCTGCTCCGAAAGGGGCTTGCTTTCCCGGAGGGGTTTAATCAATAGCAAGACTGTGGGCTTACCAGCCTGGAGCTCGTTCCATCTCGGCTGCGGCAGGTAAGTGTGGATAGCATTTGTTTTGTTGCTGTGTTACTTACCTGCCGTATTGCTTATCCCATAGTCTTGCATCCTGCCAGCTACTGGGCCTCTGGGGACACCATTCATCCGTGGTGAAGGATGAATAAGTGGTCTCGGCCCTGTCTTCAGGCCTAGGGCATAGCAGAGATACCTAGGGTTCTAGGTTGGTGAGCATGAGCCCCCTTACCTTCAGAGGCGGCTCATGCACTAGGAGTCTTTGGAGATTTCAGGGTTGCATTAGGAGGTGACCTGCTCCCTGTTCCCTGCTATCTGGCGTTGCAGCCACTGTCATTGCACGGGGGAGGTTTTCCCCACTCCCCGCCGTGACACCTCCAATTTGTCCTCAGCCTCCACTGTAGGCACAGTTCGGAGTGGTCCCTCAGCATACCACCTATGCAGAGCATGGCAGTGTCAGCCTGTTCTGTACCTGGCCAGCCTGGTGAGTGGAGTCACATCGGGGAGGAGCTGCTGCATGTCTTCAACCAAGAAATAGAATCCTCGCCAACTGAATATTTGAACCATGGTCACCGATAACGGGAAGAACATTCTATTGGTCCTGCATCAAGGAGGGCTGACCCATGGGCCCTGCATGGCGCACATTTTTTATCTGGTTTTAACACTGTTCCTGAAGTCTTCCACCTAACTGCAAGATGTCTTGAAAATGGCCAAGAAACTGCATGCACTTCAGCCACTTTTACAGTACAAAACACGCAATGATTTCTGTAATGACCGGCGTCTTGCACAGGGAGGGAAAAGGGAAAGCCCTGCCCAAGGGAGAGGGAAAGGTGGTGACCCCTGACTCACCTTGCGGCTGGCACCTAAAAGCCCTGACGTCCCTAGACGGGTTCCTCACCCATGCGGCGATCACGTGCCTAAACCCTGGCTTTCCCTAAAATGAACCCTAGATAGTGAACGGGCCGGTGGGATCGCTAGTCCGCACCACTGACACTAAGAGGGAAACACCAGGGAGAGGACAGACAATACAGACAAACACATACACCCAGGTGGGCGACCACAGCAGACCACAAAGGTCCAACAGGGATCCGGAGGGTAGCGTTCTGGACCAACAACCAGAGAACGCAGCAACACAGCTCCAGAGGGTCAGAATAGATGTCCAGGCAGGAAGCTCTATATCTGGCAACCAGAGAAGTGTGAGAGGGGAATATAAGGAGGTTAGGAGTGCTGGACAAGGAACAGCTGAGGAGAAGGAGCTACGGATCCCTGAGTGAGCCAAAAAAGGTTGCAAAGCAAACCCAGAAAGCTACCATAAGGAAACAGCCCTATCTTACATAGAGCGCGCAGCCAACCGCTGCGACTTCCTGACCCCGGGTATAACGGAGTCAGGCGTGGTTTTTGACACCCTCGTGTCAATTTCTTGATGATGCAAGCGGACAGTGGTATTCCCCTGTGTAACTTCGACATTAGCCAGTGGCAGCTCATGCGTGACACTTGCCGTTAGCTCAGGCCCTTTAAGGAGACCAGTTAACTTGACAGTCACTAGGACTATGGGATGAATGATGCCATTCCACTCCTTGACATCCTGAAGCAGATGCTCATAAATATGGCTGGCGAGGGGACAGGAGATGTGGCTCTTACATTTTACAGTCACCTGAGCACTATGGGGGCTGAACTGGTGGAGGAGAAGGATGAGGAGGAGGACCTTAAGCCAGAGGAATTGTATACAGAAATACATTAGGTGCTTTATTTCCCCAAGTGACAGGAGAGGAACATGAGGAGCTGGAGGGTTATGTGGAAGACCAGGCAAATGACCCCGACAGACCGTGGCAGTATGCAGTGGAGATGGAGGCACACAGTCCCTCCGATTCCCTTGTGCAAATGGCCAGATACATGCTGAGTTGCTTGCGTAGTGACAACTGCATTATCACCATTCAGAAGAGGGATGACTACTGGCTCTCCACCATGTTAGACCCTCACTACCAGGCCAAAATGAAGGCCTTTTTACACCTGCTGAGGAATGATAAACGTAACTACTATTGAGACATCCTATGTAGTCGGTTGGTCTCTGCCAATGTGCCCCATTGCCTATCCTCACAAAGGTCTGACCCGGGGGCAAGGCCGGCGCAACCATATAGGCGAACTAGGCGTGGTTGGGCTCCCCCTGACTGGGGCTGCAGCCCTGGGCGACAGGGCGAGCGGCTCTTGAGCCGCCCCCAGCACCGTTACAGGGGGGCCAGGAGGTGGAGGTCCTTCTTAAATATGGCAGAGCAGGCATCTGCTTACCCTGATGGCAGGTGCCTGCTCTGCCAGTAAATTACCGGAGGAGAGGAGGCGGGGGCGGCAAGGGAAGCTGTTCTAGCAGCTCCCCACTCCTCCCTCGTGCGCCCTCTGTGATGCCGGAATATGACGTCATTCCGGCCCCGGCATACTAAACAGCGCGCTGGAGGACTGAGGATCTGGACCACAGGGAGGTGAGTGTTTAAGTGTTTGACTGAGTGAGTATCTGCCTGTGTATTTATGTCAGTGAGTGAGTGTGTGTATGTCTGTCTTTCTGTCAGTAAATGTATTTGTGTCTGTCATTGAGTGTCTTTGTGTGTATGTCAGTGAGTGAGTGTATGTTAGTGAGTGTGGATATCTGTCGGTCAGTAAGTGTCTGTTTGTTTGTCAGTGAGTATATGTGTGTGTTTGTCTGCCAGTGAGTGAGTGTCTGTCAGTGAGATTCCGTGTGTGTGTTTCAGTGGGTAGGTGTATGTCTGTCAGTGAGTGTCTGTCAGTGAGTGAGTGTGTGTCTGTCTGTCAGTGAGTGTATGTATGTCTGTCAGTGAGTGTCTGTTTGTCAGTGAGTTTCTGTGTACGTCATTAAGTGAGTGTCTGAGTGTGTGTGTGTCTGTCAGTGAGTGTATGTGTGTCTTTCAGTGAGTGTATGTGTGTCTGTCAGTGAGTGTATGTGTACGTCATTCAGTGAGTGTCTGAGTGCGTGTCTGTCTGTCAGTGAGTGAGTGACATGAGGGGGTGGCAAAATGGATCTTTGCCTAGGGTGGCAAAAATCCTTGCACCGGCCCTGCCTGGGGGACCCTCTGAGCTCACACTCCACTGCCATGACTGCTGGGGGGAAGGGGGACAGGAGGAGCACGAGCTCCAGCAGCAGCAACATAAAGGGGTTGGCCACTTACTGGTTATTGTTGACCAATGTGCATGTAAGATGATTATATGACACTTACTAATATAGCCTTTGTTGATTTTATGTGACGTTTGCTATATTTCATAAGTTGTGTCCTCTTGTTGGGCAAATATTCTTTGCTGTCCATACAGGAGATCTGTCCATAAGATGGCTGCTGATGAAGGGTCATGTGACCAAGCAAAAATAACTCCAGACACATTACTCAGCCTTCTCCACTCAAATGCACCATATCTGCCATCTGCACTTGAAATTTGGAGAGTTTGGTGCAGGTGTACTGAGTAATTTGCCTGGTCACATGACCCTCCATCAGCAGCCATTTTATGGACAAGACTGCTGTGTGGGCAGCACAAAGGACTAGGAGAAAAAAAGAGAATACCTTATTAAATATAGAAAATGTTGCAGAATATCAGCAAAGACTATATTAGTAATTGCCATATACTCATTTTGCAAACTCATTGATTAACAGTAGCCGGAAAGTGGCCTACCCCTTTAAGTCTTGAGCCTCTAATAAGTACTTTTCTTCACCCGCCTACTGAAGAAACCACCCAGCAGCAGCAGGGCATGGAACCAGCAGCTGGTGGCATACTTGGACTGCACCCTATAATCCCAGATCCCCTGGACTACTGGGCAGCCAAACTTGAATTGTGGCCAGAACTGGCCGTGTTTGCTCTGGAGAAGCTTTCCTGCCTAGCCAGTAGTGTGGCATCAGAGAGGGTGTTCAGTGCGGTGGGGGGCATAGTTACCCCAAAGAGAACTCACCTTTCAACACAAAATATAGAGAGATTAACCTTTGTAAAGATGAATCAGGTGTGGATCAGCCATGATGTCCACACACCGATCCCTGATGCATCAGACTAGATCATTCTGGCAGTAATGTTCTGACTGCAGTGTGCTGCCACACCAGAACCGGGCCACTATGTTACCTCGTCTTGCTTTTGCCACCCTCGCACCACTAGTGTCCGTGTTTGGCCTTGTTGTCATCACCGTGTATTTGACCCTTCTTCTTATCTCACACATATATTATAACTCAATCTTTATTAGTTAAAAAGAGGACAATACATCATTGGTACAAAAATGTGATTACATATAGTGGTAGTGATGCAGGAGGATAATGTGACAAATACAAAAAAGAGCCACCATCAATCCTCACACTGTGAATACATATGGTAAACCCCCCATCCCTACCTCCCTCCCCCCTATAAAACCAATAAGCAGCCCGGAATCGAAATGCCACACACCTGTGTGTCGGCGCTCCAATCTGCTCCAAGCGCGGTGATCGGAACGTCTAGGTGTCCAAACCAATCATATCGTAGCAAGGAGGAGTGTCTGCCCACAAGTCACAATATCCCGCCCACAATCACGCGATAGTGCAACACAGTCGCGCGGCTGGAGTCCACAGGCCGTTCCCGTAGCTACGGCGCATGCGCACACCACGCTCAGCGGCTCAACGGAAGCCACTCAGGCGGGAAGAGAGTCACATGACCCAACGTCACAGTGAAGATGGTAGGCCGCCTCAAAAATGATCCCGGCCCACCCATACCAGTAGACGTGTCACGTGATCCGCCGGGAGAGGTCACTGACGCCATCTTAGATCGTGGCAGTACCTCTCCCATACACATTTCAAGTTAAATCCAAAATACCAAACGGCCTATCAACAAGGTCGCATAAAGGAGCAGCCGTTAGTACAGATTATTAACTCCTTAGACACCTTAGAGAGTGAGATAGAATAACAATAATGTGTAAAGGATGGGCGATTGATATTGCATATCCTGTGTGTAATTGGGGTCCGTTAATACATTGTTTGTCAAGCAACAAATATATAACCCTCTAATCCATCCATCAACAAATATGATATAGACATGAAGATACCAACATGATGTTAAAAACAGTTCATAAGGGGTCCGTAGGGTAGTAACCAACAACAAATAATCGTGAACACATCCAAAAATATAAATGTATCAGATCATAATAGTATATAAGAGAGCCAAGACACGGCCAAGCAGGCCCATGGATGGCCCAATTGGAACCATGATTATACATGTTGCATGGCAGCAGACCAAAGAAAATTTATATATGAACAAAAGTGTCCAAGACACCGAGCTACTCGAGCTTGTCCATTCCCTTGTAGACCGGGGATCCTCATGTGGGAAGAGGAGACGGAATGATAGAGGGGGAAGGTGGTAGAGGAGGGGGGGAGGGGAACCAGCTCCCATCACGGACACCGTATACAGATCCCAGGATACACGTCGTCAATTAAACATTAAGGAAAATCAAACGGTCCGGCAATTCTAGAGGGAACATAATTCATAATTAATAACTCTGGGTGGGCAGAAGAGCAAATAAACTGATAAAGATAATAACAGTTAAAATCACAACAATTAGAGTTAAAACAAATTATACTGTTAAAATAGGTCGGTACTGAGGGACACCAGATCAGAGGGAGCACTGTAAAGAGCCTGCAACAGATACAAAAGTGCTGGTAACTGTTCACAAAAAGGGAACAAAGCTGTTCCCCTCATTAAGTCCAAGGCAGGCGTTGGTGTTCAAGGTATAAATCCACCTCGTTTCTTTCTGTCCTAGTATCTTTTTCCAATCGCCACCCCTCGGGAACACAATAACTCGATCAATCCCCCTAAATCTTAGGAGGGATCCATCACAGTTGTGTCTCTCCTTAAAATGCCTTGCCAATGTCTTCAACTGTGATATGTCATTCTCATCCTTGGCAGCCTCAATGGAGAGGACATGTTCCCTGACTCTTCTCCTGAGCTCCCTGGAGGTTAGGCCAACATAGATCAGGTCGCATGGGCACAATGCCCAATAGACAACGCCTATCGTGGTACACGTGATGGGATGTGTTATTGTGTATTCTCTCATGTGGCCCGAATCCCAAAAATGTGTGGCCCTGTCCATGTCAGCACATCCCACACATCTGCCACATTCTCTGCTACCCCCAGGGGATGCCTTTTGTACCAAATAGGCCAGGAGCCTTCTGAATGTAATGGCTCCGGACTAGATGGTCCCGGATGTTCTTGGCTCTCCTATATGTGATGCACGGATACTGTGGAACTAGAGTTTGTAACTGAGGATCCAACTGTAATATCCCCCAGTACTTGGTCAGAGCGGCCCGTACCTCTCTCCATTGTTTATGAAAACCTGTAATCAGTCGAATCTCTTCCCCGGATGCTTGTTTCTCTTTTTTATATAGGAGATCTCATCTCTTTGCACACTGTGCTCTCAGATATGCTTGGTTTATGCAACGCTTACCATAACTCCGTAGTTGGAATCTGTGTCATAGGTCCTCCGCCTGTAGTTCAAAGGATGAGTCTGTGGAGCAGACCCTCCTAGCCTGCAGGAACTGGCCCACTGGTAAGCTCCTGATGAGGTTGCCGATTGTGCACTCAGGAGGGAATTAACAGACGTCTCCTTCCTATACAGATCGGTCCCCAACAAGCCCTGTGAATCCACCCGAAAGACCACGTCCAGGAATTCCATGTCCAGCCCACCTTGAAAGTAAGTTTGATGTTTTTATTGTTGTTGTTCAATTCACGTATGAGGAGCCCAAACTCCTTCTCGGTCCCCTGCCAAATAATGAGAACGTCATCAATATAACGTCCCCAGAAGAGGACCTTGCTCATCATTGGCAGGGGATATTAGTAATTGCCATATACTCATTTTGAAAACACATTGATTAACAGTAGCCGGAAAGTGGTCTACCCCTTTAAGTCTTGAGCCTCTAATAAGCCCTTTTCTTCACCCGCCTACTGAAGAAACCACCCAGCAGCAACAGGACATGGAACCAGCAGCTGGTGGCATACTTGGACTGCACCCTGTAATCCCAGATCCCCTGGACTACTGGGCAGCGAAACTTGAATTGTGGCCAGAACTGGATGAGTTTGCTCTGGATAAGCTTTCCTGCCTGGCCAGTAGGGTGGCATCAGAGAGGGTGTTCAGTGCGGTGACCGTGGGGGGCATAGTTACCCCAAAGAGAACTCTCCTTTCAACACAAAATATAGGGAGATTAACCTTTGTAAAGATGAATCAGGTGTGGATCAGCCATGAAGTCCACATACCGATCCCTGATCCATCAGACTAGATCATTCTGGCAGTAATGTTCTGACTGCAGTGTGCTGCCACACCAGAACCGGGCCACTATGTTAACTCCTGTTGCTGTTGCCACCCTTACCACTCTGTGACTGGGCCACTATGTTACCTCATCTTGCTTTTGCCACCCTCGCACCACTAGTGTCTGTGTTTGGCTTTGTTGTCATCACCGTGTATTTGACCCTTCTTCTTATCTGTCAGCAGAACCGAAAAATGAAAACCACAACGGATCCTGTCTTTGATGCATCCATAAGTCCTCTATCACACGGTCAGTATTTTGCTTCAGGATTTTATCATGAGTTGGAAGCCAAAAGCAGGAGGGGTCCAAAACACAGAAGACATGCAAATATTACCATCACGTGTCATCTCTGTTTTGGACCCACTCCTGTTTTTGCCGTACCAATACTGACCAATACTGACCAAATACTGACCGTGTGAAGGCGGATGCTCAAAAGACAGGATCCATTATTTTGGGGTTGTTCTTGTGACAGATCAGAAGAAGGGAAAAATAAACATCAACACACACTTACTGCTAACACCCTCTCCACTCTGTCATGGGCCCGCTACTTGTATCAGCGTGTAACAGAACAGGTTCTCTAGCAATCTATGTGGAATTAGCAGACAGTGTAAAAGGAGAGAGCTATTTCACTCTATAGTAGAATCTTGGGCCACTGCACAGTTAAGTACATTATACCTGACGCTAACATTGACCTATAAGGCTGAGTTCACACTTCAGTTATTTGGTCAGTTAATTCCAG
This sequence comes from Bufo bufo, assembly GCF_905171765.1. NCBI lineage: Eukaryota > Metazoa > Chordata > Amphibia > Anura > Bufonidae > Bufo > Bufo bufo. The sequence goes on along the minus strand of NC_053394.1, from coordinate 390,482,784 downwards.
CACTTACTGTATGGTGAGCCAAAATCAATCCTACTCTCAGATAAGGTATCATGAAAAGATCTTCACCTGTTCTGTGTTTTCGACCCGTAATTGACCAAATAGTTGAAGTGTGAACTGAGCCTAAGGCCTCATGCACACGACCGTTGTGTTCCGTTCAGCAAAATGGGGTTCTGTTGTTCCGTGATCCGTTTTTGTTTCCGTTGTGTTTCCATGTGTTTTCCGTTTTTTTTTTACGGACCGCTATCAGCGATCCGCATTTTTTAAAGGAAGGAAAAAAAATGTCATTTTCATATCCCCACCCAGGATCCAGGTATATAATGCTATTCACCAGAGTGCTTTGCGGTCATTTTCTGTAGTCTTCACAGGGTACAGAGTGTTGTTGGCTTTGCTGATCTTTGCTTCTCAGTTTGCGGCTTGGGTTCACTATGGCAGATGATTCTGAGGAAGAGTTTGTACTGCACTGGCTTATTTCTCGTCGATGGGGACAGCGCACCCTTTTGTTGGACGTGGAACCGATTAGAAGGCGGCGATTTTGGGTGCATCCTATTGTTTCCCAACGCTACCGGAAAGGACACTTTCATACCCTCTACCAAGATCTTCGCCAGCATCCAGAGAAGTTCTTTGCGTTCTGTCGGATGTCAGTGTCTACTTTTGATAGTTTGCTGTCCTCTCTACGTACTGTCCTTACCTTTATGGACACCAATATGAGGCGCAGCATTTCTCCTGAGCAAAGGCTCATCGTCACGTTGAGGTAAGCAGTATAGTACTTTTATACTTGAAATAGTAATGTGCACTGCTTCGGACATGAGGACCATGTCAGCAAATTAGCCTTGTCTTACACATGTGCTAATGTTTTTTTGCGTTACCTTTCTTATCCCATAATATGTATGTATCAGTGACGTTTGAATTTTTCATGTAATAAATCCCAGATACCTAAGATGCCAAGTGCAAAGGTAGTCATGTATTTTTAACCGTATTTCCTTTTTGATTTGCTTAACTTTATCATCCTGCAGACTGTTTAAATTCTTCTTTCATTTGGCCATACCTTCTGCTTGGGAATGGCGTTATCACATTTGGAGTACCATAGCTTGTGGAAGTAGTGCCCACACCCCAATTGCTACTAGTGTTTTTAGCTAACCCAAAAAATGCTATTGTGTAGGTTGTTATTTATGAATGGACATTTTAGAAACACGTGTCTTTAAAAGCATTAGATGAAACATGTATTGTATGTTCACTTTTTGAAGGTGTTTAATTTTTTAATTTTTTATCTTCTACAGATTCCTTGCAACTGGGAACTCTTTTGCATCCCTGCATTTTGAGTTTCTTTTGGGAACCTCAACGATCTCGGATTGTGCGTCACACTTGCCAGGTCATCTGGCAGCAACTCGAGAGACGGTGATGCCACAGCCGAAGGTGGATGATTGGGTTCGGATTGCTGAGGGTTTCAATATTTCGGCCCAGTTTCCAAACTGCATTGGGGCAATGGATGGCAAGCACATCCGTGTGAAGAAGCCGCCACACTCAGGGACCCGTTTCTTCAATTATAAACAATATTTTTTGGTAGTGCTTATGGCTGTTGCTGACAGTAACTACCGGTTTATAATGGTTGATATCGGGTCCTATGGAAGCACTGCTGATGCTCGCATCTTTAGTGCTTCTAGAATGGGTGAGCTGCTTCATGCCAACCAGCTTGCCCTGCCCGAGTCCAGAAGACTGCCCGGATATGCAGGTCCACCGGCTCCATTTGTCATCGTGGCGGATGAAGGGTTTGCATTGACTAACCATGTTATGCGGCCCTTCCCAAAGCGTGGTTTGGATGTCAGGAGGCGTATTTTCAACTACCGGTTGACTCGTGCACGTCGGTATGTTGAGTGCGCTTTTGGAATACTCTCTAGCAAATGGAGGGTGTTTCTGTCATCCATACAGATGGATCCGGAGAATGCTACCCTGGTGATTCAAGCTTGTGTTGTTCTACACAACTTCACCAGGATTCACGAGGCTTCATCTTCTGTTGACATGGATGAATTTCCGTCGTCAACAGTTTTTGGATTGGATAGGACCCTGCATAGACGACCAGGGACTGCAGGCATTGCAGTTCGTGAACTCTATGCAGACTACTTTTCCAGCCCAGAGGGGTCCTAGCCATGGCAGATGGACGCTATTCGTGGCAGTGTTTAATTTCTTCTGTGCTCGCTAGTTTTTTATTTTATTTTGTCAGATAGCTAAATGAATTTATGTTGTAGTTGAGTGTAGGGACTCGCAAGAGAATGAGGACCCTTGACGTGGGCTTGCAGGCTGAGGATTTTGGGACCAAAATTTTTTATAAGAAAAATGTAATGAATAAATATGTTTATGGAAGTACACTTTGATAAACATATTTTAAATTTTTGGATTATGGTTCCAAAATTCTTCTAATACCTCAAGTACAGAATTTTTTTGCAATGATGATATGTTTATAAATAAAATGTTAATACTTTGATTATGGTGTGTGTGTGTTTATGAGATCAAACGAATGTAAAAATTTATAATGTGTCTTCAAAGCCAGAACATCCCAAATTGAAAATGTTGTCTTTCACACGGATCCTTACAACATCATATTGTTTGTTTCAAACATAATATCCCAAACAAAGGTGAAGGTGGATAATGTAAAGACCAGTCTGTTATTTATTTTTATTTTTTTATTATTATATTTTTATTACAAAAATAAATAAAATGATGTTATATTGATCCAGGTCCAAACATATCTTTGTATTGGCCCCCATTAGTGTTTACTATATACATTTTATTTATTCTTCTCAACCAAAAAGGTTGATTGGTGTGTCGAGGGCTGTATATTGTTATGCATTTTTTGGTTGACTTAATATACATTTATTTGACAAATAAACGCAGACAAATAGTTTTTTGAATACGTCAATTTTAGTGGAAACAAAGCCCCCCCCCCCACACAAAAAAAACACAATATAATCATGAATTACACTATTGCACATAATAAAGAACATAATTTGTTATTAATGATTAATACACTTAATTATAAATCAAACAAATCCCGACTGAATGGGCCGGGGTTTGAAAAGGACACGGCCTGTTGTGGCTGAGGTCGTTGGCCCTCTGATGGCAAAGGACCAACAGAAGATGGATGTGCTGCTGGCGGATTTGAAACTGTTGGCCAGCGGAAAGGATTCGGCCCATAAGTAGGTTGGGCATGGGGTGGTTGTGGGTGGTAGCTGGTGACATGGTGTGATTGTTGGGGCATGTTTTGTACCCTCAAATTATTCAATTGGGAAAGAACATCGCCAGCATTTTCCTGTGAGAAAAGTTCAAAAACTATAGCCACACCGGCTACACATAAATTGTGCCTTTCTCTGGGGACACCACGCAATAAGTGGGCGAGACCCCTTAGCAAGGCTTCCTCCTGGCCCTCACTCCTCCTCTGGGCTAGGAACTCAATAACCCGGGCATCAATCATTTCCCGAGTTACTAGCCCAAAGGTTGACTGGCGGGCACTTGTCCTTGGCCGGCGCTGTGGGGATATCTGAGGACTCCCTTCTGTCACGACTGTTGTTGCCATGGCCGGTTGAGTGGACTCTTCAGCTGGGGTTGGTGTGGGACTTGGCTCTGGCGAAAAAACAAGAGGAGTTTCCTCTCCACCAACATCCGAGTCCTCGGGTTCTTCCAGGCTGTCCACAGTACTGTATATAGATACAACAAAATACAAATAAAAATTAATGTTTTGGTCAAATTTAATAAACAAACACACAAAATCCTATCTTCAAACATAGTGCTGTAGGTCTATTATATAAGGTGAGGCAGCATTAATTTCAAAGGGGAGCCTAATGGTAAAGTTACACCTTCATTAAACAGTAAGTACACCAAGCATCAACCAACCATTTTAGGACTGTTGTTTTGGACACTGTGCTAATATCCAATAGAAAAAAACAAAGCCTGCTGGCCCTTGACACATCGTGGAGCTAACCAAATGCTGATTTCAAGTCCAATGTAGATTTAGGCAGCTCAACCTGCGCCCATCAAGCTGTTGCTAAAGTCCTACTCACATCATTCCCAGACAAGCTACATCTTTCAGCCTACACAAGTGCATGTTGGGAGCTGCATGTTTGCAGAAAGGACGCACGTTGAGCACCCCTGTGGTATTTCACAAAAGGCAATAGTGAACTTTCAATTTTTGCTTTTTTTTTTAGCAATCTGTCATTAAAAAAATTCCACAATTCACACTGGTTGGGTGGATTGGGGCCAGAAGAATGGCAGGTGCAGTGGTGGTAAGTCATGTGAGTGGCCACGCAATTTAGGTTATTTTGGACTGTGATTGTGTTGCATTTTTAAGATACTGTAGGTTTGCACCAGACACCAAAAAAACGACTTATTCACTGATGGAGTTAGTGTTTGGTTTCTCTCTTCGTTTAATTTCAATTTTAAACCATTTTAACATGACGATAGTGGTCATTAATTGCATTATTTCTAAAAACTGCAAACAATGAAAATTGAGGGAATACTTTTTGAAAAAAAAAACTTGATGAGCCAGACAACATCGTCATCTTACTTTTTTATTAAAAAAAGATGACTAAAATCCTTTGTTGAAATAGTTTCACTCACCGGGTGGAGAACACAATTATGACAAAAAAATGTTAATTGCAAAATTCAACAAGAAAAAGCAAGAAGAATATGCCGCCTACCCAATCAACTGAAACTGTTGGTTTTTAAAAATATACTTACATAAAACTGAAATACTCTTAAAATTTTAAGAGTTAAACATTTCTACAAAACTCAGCGTTTATACGCTAACCATTTTAAGAGGGATATTTTTTTCAAAAATTGATTACCTCCCTTGCAAAGGAGCGTTACTGATGCTGCAAACTCCACTTCCGCCATGACCTACCAGCACTGCCGAGGTGACATATCATTCTATAGATTTATTAAGGTAGCTACCCCTTGAATGTATGGGATTAGACTGGCATTATTATTATGCCAGGGTTATACTAGAAATTTCAATTGTGTCAAGGGTTAACAGAGCATCATAAATGAATAAAAATGAATGTGACCCCGGCAGTGCTGAAAGGCCCACGCAGAAGCTCAATATTAGATTGGCAGCGGGATAAACAGTCATCTGCAACGGGACGTTGCCTATTTTAAAGTGGTTCAAAGTTGCTCATCACTATCATCTCCTAGCAAACATGCAGGACATTTACACCAAATGTATATGCACTTGCCTGGCTATGCGTTCCGATTTTACACAGAAGCTATCATTTCTACTGGGCCAGTGTAGCATCAAAATTGCACAATCTTACAGCAGGCTGGCATTTTCACATACCACACAAGTGATGCCTCAAAATATCGCCATATCTGTACAGCACCTTTTTTTTTTTTAAAAGGGTACATATACAATGCAGGTGCAATGCTTTCCCTGCACGCATTGTACCCAAATTGCATTTCAACCCCTGTGAAAAGGTATAATAATTGTTTTCAAAGTGAAATTAGTGTGAGGAAAACATTTTTCAAAGCTAACCTATATTCAAAATGTTAATAAAAAAAAAACACATGAAAAATTTCAAAGGAAAAAAATAAAGATATTCTGACATTGGGCAATCACATACAGTATATAACAGTTTAAATTAACTTTAAATTTTGAATAAAAAAAACTTACGGCCTCAAGTCCATCACCGGCCTCAGAAATCGAAGCTGGGAGGAATAGATGTATGCCCTTTTTCGTGATGAGCCCTCACCTCTCCGGCCCCTTTTGTTGCACTCACGCCGGAATTGGTCGCGGCAGCTGTTCCAGCGGGTCTTAGTTTTTTTAACGGTGAAAGCAGCAAACACGAAACAGTCATTGCACACAATAACATAAAACATGTTTTAAATTATGGTTAAAACCCCTTTCCTCAAAAAAAGGCAAATAAACAACAAAGCAAGGGCCAAATATACAGCACATGGTACAATAGGGCAGCTGTTTCTATCTATCCAGTAAGGACAAGATAATTTATTCTAGGCCTTTGTTTTCTAAAAACTTTAGTATATGTGAAGTATACACATATCTTTGGCCATTAATTTAAACAGGGTCACGTGCATAACCAAAATACTGCACAAGCATGCTGGGTATACAGTACTACTGTGGGCATGAGGTAAAGTTGGGACAGCCATTAAAACATGTGCTTGTGAGGTAAAAAGTGCCTTAACAAACCATAAAACATGTCCATACCACATCAGAATTAAGCCTGCCCACAAAAGGGACATGAATTTGTAGAGATGTAAGTACTAGCAACAACATAAAGACCAACACAGGGCCAAGACACTTACCTAATTCCGCACGACCCCTGGCATCGGCTTTTTCCCATTCGGCACGCCTCATACGCCGTGCCACTTTCTCCCAGGCAACCTCCTTCTTCACCCGATCTAGATACACATTGGTGCGTGTGTCCCACAGCTCGGGCCTTTCCTGCACCAAGGTTATTAGCCTTTCAACATCCCACTTTGGCATTTTGGAAGTCAAAATCAAGCTTTCTTTCTCTGGCAAAATGCACCAACTCTCTCTGGCATGTGTCCAGAAATCACCACAGTTTGAAATCTGGCAGGTGGAACTTCCTGTACAATTTTTTTTTTCAATTGCCAAAAGTTCTGAGCCACAGGTTGCCAGGCCACTGATCCGCGAAAAAACGCGGATGCGGATGACAGACAGATGGCTTCTGTTATGTTTCCGCTTTTTCGCGGTCCCATTGACTTGAATGGGTCTGCGAACCGTTGTCCGCAAAAAAAATAGGACAGGTTATATTTTTTTGATGGACTGGAACCACGGATCATGGACGCGGATGACAAACGGTGCATTAGCCGAGTTTTCAACGGACCCATTAAAAGTCAATGGGTCCGCCGAAAATCACGAAAAACGGAACAACGGACACGGAACAAAACAACGGTCGTGTATATTAGGCCTAAAAGTGACGCCTGTCACCTGCTTGTCATACTGATGCACAGTAACTGTTTCACTACCAGAAAGGACTAGCTATGCATGTTGCTGCAATGCACAGTGATATACAAAGAGATTCACTATCCCTGCATGCCGGAATATAGCTGATTTAACATATTTTGTAGCTAAAACAAAGAGGTATTACAGAGGCGGCACCGCTATAAGCCTAGTCAGTCAATATACCAACAGCACCTCAAACCGGGATAGGCGCACCTCTTCAGTCTCCCCTGCACAGCGGTGGTGTACAAACCAAAAAGAAACAAGAGAGCACTGTAGTAAAAGGTAAAGAAGGCGGCACTCACCCATGCAGTTCGGTAAAAGTAAGGCTACTTTCACACTTGCGGCAGAGTGATCCGGCAAGCAGTTCTGTCACCGAAACTGCCTGCCGGATCCTGAAAAACGTATGCCAACTGATTCCATTTGTAAGACTGATCAGGATCCTGATCAGTCTTAAAAATGCCTGATCAGTCAGAAAAATGCATTGAAATGCCGGATCTGTCTTTCCGGTGTCATCCGGCAAAACGAATCCGGCATTTATATTTTTCAAGTTGTTTTCGGTCTGCGCATGCGCAGATCGGAAGGACAGATCCTGCATTCCGGTATTTTGAATGCTGGATCCGGCACTAATACATTCCTATGAAAAAATGCCAGATCCGGCATTCAGGCAAGTCTTTCGTTATTTTGGCCGGAGATAAAACTGTAGCATGCTGCAGTTTTATCTTTTGCCTTATCAGTCAAAAAGACTGAACTGAAGTCAGCCTGATGCATCCTGAAGGAATTACTCTCCATTCAGAATGCATAGGGATTAACCTGATCAGTTCTATTCCGGTATAGAGCCCCTAGGACGGAACTCTATGCCGGAAAAGAAAAACACAAGTGTGACAGTACTCTAAGGCTACTTTCACACTTGCGGCAGAGTGATCCAGCAAGCAGTTCCGTCGCGGAAACTGCCTGCAGGATCAGGCAAAACGTGTGCCAACTGATGGCATTTGTAAGGGCTCTTTCACACCTGCGTTCTTTTCTTCCGGCATAGAGTTCCGTCGCCGGGCCTCTATGCCGGAAGAATCCTGATCAGCTTTATCCTAATGCATTCTGAATGGAGTGAAATCCGTTCAGGATGCATCAGGATGTCTTCAGTTCCGGAACGGAACGTTTTTTGGCCAGAGAAAATACCGCAGCATGCTGCGCTTTTTGCTCCGGCCAAAAATACTGAAGACTTGCCGCAAGGCCGGATCCGGAATTAATGCCCATTGAAAGGCATTGATCCGGATCCGGCCTTAAGCTAAACGTCGTTTCGGCGCATTGCCGGACCCGACATTTAGCTTTTTCTGAATGGTTACCATGGCTGCCGGGACGCTAAAGTCCTGGCAGCCATGGTAAAGTGTAGCGGGGAGCGGGGGAGCAGTATACTTACCGTCCGTGCGGCTCTCGGGGCGCTCCAGAGTGACGTCAGGGCGCCCCAAGCGCATGGATCACGTGATCGCATGGATCACGTCATCCATGCGCATGGGGCGCTCTGACGTCATTCTGGAGCGCCCCGGGAGCCGCACGGACTGTAAGTATACCGCTCCCCGCTCCTACTATGGCAACCAGGACTTTAATAGTGTCCTGGCTGCCATAGTAACACTGAACGCAATTTGAAGACGGCTCCGTCTTCAAATGCTTTCAGTACACTTGCGTTTTTCCGGATCTGGCGTGTAATTCCGGAAAGTGGAGTACACGCCGGATCCGGACAACGCAAGTGTGAAAGAGGCCTAAGACTGATCAGGATCCTGATCAGTCTTAAAAATGCCTGATCAGTCAGAAAAATGCATTGAAATGCCGGATCCATCTTTCTGGTGTCATCCAGCAAAACGGATCCGGCATTCAGGCAAGTCTACAGATAAAACTGTAGCATGCGGTTTTATCTTTTGCCTGATCAGTCAAAATGACTGAACTGAAGACATCCTGATGCATCCTGAATGGATTACTCTCCATTCAGAATGCATGGGGATATACCTGATCAGTTATTTTCCGGCATTGAGCCCTTTTGACGGAACTCAGTGCCGGAAAAGAAAAACGCACGTGCAGACACAGAGTCACGACCTTACCAAGGGTCGTGACACTCCCACCCCTCAAAGCCCCCCCAACCAAAAATGGGAAGCTGGTGGGGCCCAACAACAGGGAGGGGGGAGGGGCAATGCCTGATAACCGCCAGTGTCTCCCTCCAGAACTGCCGCCAACAAACCTGGACCGAACAAAGGTCCCAGCTCGCCAGTCACCAAAGCAGACTGGAGGAACTGACAGAAAGGTGCCCGTATATCCCTCCAGAACTGCCGCTAACTACCTGGACCGACAACTAGGTCCGAGGCAGCCAGCCACCAAAGCAGTCTGGAGAAGGAACACTGGACACCGCGTCCAACTCAGGAAAACGTTCCTACTCCAGGTCGCTGCCACCAGACATTCCCAAACCGGCACCGAGCAGTTATACGAAGGAATGCTACCAGCAGCCGACCAGAGCAAGGAACCTTGAGAGGGACGAGGGGTCACCAACACGGACACGGTTAAAAAGGTGGCGGGGAATGAGCCACCAACCGTGCCGTTAACGGTGATCCCCATAACGCTCTCCCTCCGGAGAACGCGCATGTATGCTGAAAACTGCAGGCAATACATGCTGCACCCTCTTTCGAAGGCTCGCGACTGCGGAGCCTCTATTTGTTATAATGTCACGACGGGGAGTGGGGGAACCCCCCCATCGCGCAATGCCCTAAGCTAACGGGCCACAATGCGGGGAAAAGGGAGCTGGTCACCTCCTAAAGCTTCCCTCAACAGGCCCTAGTCTCCTAGCTGTATGAGCCCCCTTCAAAGGTAAGAGGACTCATACCCATGTGCCTAGAGGTCTAGGAATCCCTGCATTGCCCTACAGATGGTGACAAGGCAGAGAATACCTGTACATCCACGACACGGATGACAGGCGTCTCCAGAGGCCCAGTAGCTGACAGGGTGCAAGACTATGGGTGAAACAGTACGGCAGGTAAGTAACACAGCAACATAACTAATGCTATCCACACTTACCTGCCACAGCCGAGATGGAAGGACGGCTCCAGGCTGGGAAGCCCACAGTCTTGCTTTTGCTCAAACCCCTCCGGGAAAGCAAGCCCCCTTCAGAGCAGGCACACCACAACACAAACCTCCAAACAAGGACCACACCAAAACAACATACACCAGGTGAAGGAGGAATAACAGAAACACACCGGAGAGGACACACAGCCAGGGCAAGGTAAACAATATAATAAATAAGGGTGACTCACACAGACACCACATTCAGCCAGGGAGCAAAGCTCCTACACGGACTGACAACCAACAAACTATGACCTCAGGCTCCAACACACCAATATATAAGGAAGCCTGAGGTCACACCCACCACACCACTAGTAATTAACCCTGTGTAAACCAAAATGGGGAAACACCACAACCAAGGAAAAATGCCTCACATGCAAACACAGAGTCACGACCTTACCAAGGGTTGTGACAGGATGATGAGGAGGACATTGGTTCTTGAATCACATCTCCTTTAAAGGAGCAGGAGAATGGAAAGGCTGAACTCTGATGTAAACTTAGCCTAACGGGTACTGAAGGCCGTTTTCCACTCATCGGCTTCACGGAAACTGATTAAATTGTAGGCTCAATGCAGATCCAATTTAGAGACTATCCTGACACCCCAGAATTTAACAAAAAGTTCAGAAATCAAAGACAAAGTGTGATTTTGTTTAGTCCACAATAATCAATGCAAGACAAAGAGATCCATCTTTCTTTTTTACAAAAAAGAAGCCAGCCAGATATATGGACTTGCGAATTAACCTTCTTTCCAGATTCTCCTTGATGTAGTCAGCCATCGCTTGAGATTCGAGTGAGAGGAGATACACCCTACCACGAGGAGGATTAGATCCAGGCAACAGATCAAAGGGGAAATCGTATGGACGATGAGGAGGAAGAGTCTGTGCTCCTGTTTTATGGAAGACATACGCAAAATGATTGTATACGGTAGGTTCGCCTTCTAAATTTGCAGGTGGTTGGGAGTAAACCTTTGGCGTTACAGAGGTCAGGCACTTGCCCTGGCACAACTGTTCCCAGCGGATTATCTCTCCTGATTTCTATTCCAGGATGGGTTCATGGACTCAGAGCCAGGGCAGCCTCAACATGACAGGGTGAGACAGTTCCAGAATAACATACAGGGAAATCTCCTCAGAATGTAGAACTCCAACTTGAAGATCCAGAGGCTCAGTGTTATATAACACAGATTCTGATAGGGTTTAGCAGTTGACCGACGTCACAACCAAGGGATTCTTGAGTAGTTGAACTGGGATTTGATACTGATCCACCACAGCCTGGTGCAGAAAGTTTCCTGCTGAATCAGAGTCAATGGAGGCTGTCACAGAGAACCTAGCATTACCAAATGACAGTAAAACAGAGATTTTCAGAGATGAACTATATTCAATTAGGGTCACCTTTACTAAGGACCCAATGCACTGGAGTCCCAACTTCCTAGGACAGTTGTGGACATGATGGCTGGAACCACCACAGTATAGGCAAAGACCAGCAGAGAGACGGTGCCGTCTTTCCTCATCTAACAGCCTAATGTGATTCACCTGCATGGGTTTAGGAACAGAAGACGGAGCCCCCCAGGGCTTAAGTGTTCTGGCAGAAGACCCTCTGAGGGATTCATGGGATCTTTTAGACAGACGGATGTCGATTCTAGTAGCCAGAGTCACTAAGGCTTCCAAAGCAGATGGAATCTCTTTTCCCTCCAAGTACATCCATGATTTTGCCATTAAGGCCTTCCTAGAAGGTAGCAATGAGAGCATTTTCATTCCAGGACAGTTTAGAGGATAAGGTACGGAATTCAATGGCATATTGTCCAACAGAGCGTGCACCTTGACAGATGCACGGGAGAGCTAAGGAAGCAGATAAGAGACAATCTGGTTCAATCACTTTGCGAAATTAGTCCAGAAATAGAGAAATATTGTTAGTGATGGGACTGGCTCTCTCCCAGATAGCATTTGCCCATGCCAAGGACTTTCCTTCTAGATGGGAAATAATAAATACCACTTTAGCACGTTCAGAAGCAAATTGGTAACATAAAAGTTCAAAAAGGATGATGCACAGTTTCAGGAATCCTCTGCATGACGTGGGATCTCCATTGTAGTGAGGAGACGGAGACAAACGTGGACCAGCATTAGGAGTAATAGTCACAGGAGTAATGGCAGATGAGACCATAGGAGTCTGTGGAGGTTGAATAGTCACAGAAAAGGAATCCAGATGAGCAGTCACATGCTGAAGATAAGATGCTACTTGCTTTTAAATGGTACGCTGTTGTTGCAGTTCACATAGGACTTTGGTTATGTCAGGTTTTGAGTCAGAGGAATCCATGGCCTGAGCGTACTGTTACAACCAGTGGGTGGGAACCATTGGTCAAATCAGAGATAGAGGAATTATTCCTACCGTTATTTCAGTTTCCACTAATCCTTCATGATGGCACCAAAATGGAGGTTGCTCCCCTTGTCGTTCTAGGGACAGGAAACAGAGAGGGTTAAAAGGGCCCCTCCCCTTACACAGCCCAGTGCTTTTTCAAATTACTACCAGGATGTGAGATAACAAACTCAACATCAAAATAGGTGGGAGTTACGGTGGTGCCGTCATGAAGGATTAGTGGAAACCGAATTAACGGTAGGAATAATTTCTCTCTCCATGGCATCCCCCTTCATGACAGCACCAAAATGGAGCCATACCAGATAAGGATAGGGAGGGACCACGGCCTGAAGGACCTTGCATCCAAAGGAACAGTCCTTGTTGGCCAACACGTCCAGTCTGTAATGACGGGTGAATGTGTGAAGGCTTGACCATGTAGCCGCCCTGCAGATTGGATCTGGAGATGCGTCTGCTCTCTCGGCCCAGGAAGAAGAGACTGCTCTTGTGGAGTGTGGTTTTATTGCAAGAGGACAATTTTTCCCTTCTGCCTTGCAAGCCTGTATGATGGCTGACTTGATCCACCTACAGTACCAACCATGTCCTTTGAGGCCTTCTTGCCTCTATTCTTACCCCCATACTGATCAAAAAGGTTCTCATCTAACCTCCACTCAGCTGTAGCTTCTAGGTACCTGAGAACTGTTCTCCTAACATCAAGAGTGTGAAACACCTGTTCTCTCTCATTTTTGGGGTTCTGACAAAAAGAAGGTAAAATAATATCTTGGCTTTTATGAAAATAAGAAGACACCTTAGGGAGAAAATCTGGACGGTGTCTGAGAATAATCTTCTCATCTGAGACCCTAAAAAAAGATTTTCTAATAGAAAAGGCTTGGATTTCCCCTATTCTGCGGGCTGTAGAAACTGCAACTACAAAAGACTAGCTGACCCTGAAGGGACCTTAGTGCTTCCCAAACAGCCCTGAGTTCCCTGTAATTGGAGGACCTCCGACCTATCTCTGATGTCCAGACGCCTTGAACTGAGCCCCATTGGGACACTGCTCCCCAACCTGTCCCGCTTGCATCTGTAGTTAGTCACTACAGGAGAATGTGACCAGAAGATTCCTACAGAGAGATTCCTCTTGTCCTGCCACCAATTCAGGGATCTTTTGGTGACTGAGGAAATTGGAATCTTTTTGTCTAGGGACGATTGACTGTAATTTTTTTTTCAGGGGCGGGGTCAGAACTAAAGTTGGAGTTGAGGATAAAATGTTTCCCTTTACCCCCTTTTGGGTAACTCCAACGCCCTGCTTTTCCTTTTCCAGCTGAATTTCTGGAAGGACGTTTGTTGCCACGAAAGGACTGGGTTTCCCTAGGAGCTCCCTCAACTGGAAGCCCTTTCTTTTTATCTGCAGCATCTTCCAAAATCTTGTCTAACTCTGGCCCGAACACCAGGGACCCCTTAAAGGGAATTGAGCAAAGTCTATTTTTTGATAAGGTGTCCCCCGACCAAGGCTTAAGCCACAGTGCATGGCGGACAGAGTAAGACAAGGATAAGGATCTGGCGGCAAACCTCACAGATTCTGCGGAAGCATCAGCCAGAAAACCTGTGGCCATTTTAAGGAGGGGAAAGGAATCTAAGATCTTATCCCTAGGAGTACCCTTCCTAAGATGGTCCTCAACTCTGTTAAGCCAAACAATCATTGACCTTGCAACAGAAGTGGCTGCCACGCTAGTTTTAATGGAAATGGCCCAATTCTTTCTTAAGTAACCCCTTCGACCTACGGTCCATGGGGTTCTTAAGTTGAGAGGTATCCTCAAAGGGAATGGATGTACGTTTGCCTACTTTAGCAACCTGTACATCTATTTTAGGGATTTTATCCCCGATTTTCACATCTTCAGGACTGAATGGAAGTCTATTCCTGAATTCTCTAGGGACCAAAAACCTTCTATTAATGTCCGCCCACTCATCCATGATGAGTTCCTTCAGATTTGGGTTTACAGGAAAAACTTTACGCTTCCTGGCTCTCAAACCCCCAAAAATCTGGTCCTGAATTGGGTGAGGATGTACCTCCTCTTCAATGTCCATGGTATTACGGACGGCGGACAAAAGGGAGTCTATATTAACAGAATCAAAATAGTATTTCACTACTGATTCTGAGTCAGAGTCCTCCCTTTCTCCTTCCTCACATACTATGTCTGAGGAACCACCGACAGCCATAGGTGTGTAATCAGCATCGGAGGAGGATTCAGCGGAGATTCTAGGGCGCTTAGCGGGAGCAGCGCTAGGGCACGGTTCAGTAAGGGAATGTTTTTCGGCCATAGAAGAGCGAATATCTTCCCTAATCATGGACCTAATGTCCTGCATCATAGCTGATCGTTCCTCCCTAACTACTGTCCTTATACAGGTGCTACAGATAGGGCGCCTATATGAGTTAGGTAAGGGAATACAGCACATAGAACAAAACCTGGGCTGCCTCCTATCTCCTTCCTCCTTGACCCCCTGAAAAAGAGAAGGGACAGAGAGAACCTTATAAGAAAACAGTGATGGGAAGGGGAATGGGTGGGTATACCACCTTACTCACTATTACAGACGTCTTCCGGGCTTCTGATGGGTCGGCACGATCCGCTTCCATGGTGCCTGTAGTCTGAGTGAATGTGGAGCAACACAGACTGGAGAGGCGTTCCACGTGTGGAAAGGCATCCCTCTATCACAGCACCGCCCTCCGCTGTAATTGCACCCACCTGCCTGGCAATTAGCTTCATTCAGGCCGGCTGCTGCAGCAAGCCGCAAACATCGCTCCAAGCCCTGCTGGCCACGTGACTCTGAGCAGCCGAACTGTTTTGGGGACGTAGGACCCAAGACGGGGTACTCCCAAACTGTGAGAGTACTGGCCTGGGGGGGTTAACGGCAGGAGGAAGGAGACCACAGGAGGACCCGATCGACCGGCCCCCTTCATCTGTGCATCCATACTTCCTCTCGTCCGGTAGGGACAGGAAAACACTGGGGTGTGTAAGGGGAGGGGCCCTTTTAACCCTCTCTGTTTCCTGTCCCTAGAGAGACAAGGGGAGCAAACTCCATTTTGGTGCCGTCATGAAGGGTGATGCCGTGGAAATTGTGGATTCTCTGTGTCAACCTAGGGATGGCAGCCACTAACCCCTAGCGTGTTATTCAGCACTCTCCCAGGAGACAAGACAGAACTCAGCAAGAGAGAAACTGAACCACTACCTACTGGATTAGTAAACATGGCTGACAGCTGACTCACTGAGTCAGACAACAGGTAACACTCAAATAGCTCAAGTTAGTCCAATAGTAGACACGGTGGTGAGAAGTAGTATTTTGCAGAGAGGACTGGAGAAATGGTAGCAGATGATAATGATGATGATTGTCAGAGACAGAAGCTGAAGCGTGGTCAGAGACAGGCCAGAGATCAGAAGCCGGTACCAGGTTGTGTCACCGCCAGATATCTGAGAAGCTCTGACAGACGTTCTTCAGTACCTCTTGCTTGAGGTTCTTTTGTTTTGCTTTCATTTTGTCATCTCGTTTCTCTCTCTCCGCTGTCATCTAGTTGCTCTGATTGCATTCCTTTAAATCCCCTCCCAAACTGCATCACTTTGCGGTTTATACAACTTCCTGGATTGTCCTCATGATAGATGTTGCAACTGCTGCCTCTACAGATAAGTCTGTTCATTTATTTGTGTTTTCCTGTTGGCTTGATCCTAGGTGACCCTGATTCCCTCCGTATTAAGTGTAGGGAGCCGGTGATCGTGTCCCCTCACTATTATAGGGTGTTCAGGTGTCATACAGTCGAGGCACGAGGGCATGCAATTATCTATCATAGAGATCTTTGCATGGGCTGAGCATTTAGGGAGTGCGCTAGGGCTTTTACAGGGCTCACCCTTATGTTCCTTTGTTTGGGATCAAGTCAGTCGGATCTTTATCTGTTACTTATTGTTTCCTGCAACACCATCCTTGACATTATAAACCGCCAAAACCGTCTTAAGCATGGATCCGGTTTTAGCCTTGACGGACCGCATGCGGGGTCTTTCACTGGAGGTTGCAGAGCTCCGTAAAACTGTATCTCAGTTTCAGGTGACCGGTTCTGCTTGCGTTCATGGAGTTTGTTCTGAGCCTAAGATCTCGCTTCCAGATACCTTCTCTGGGGGTAGTGAGAATTTTGTTCGTTTTAGAGAGGCTTGCAAGCTCCATTTCCGCCTACTTTCCCATTCCTCTGGTGATGAGGAGCAGAGGGTGGGGATCATCATCTCACTGCTCAGGGATAATGCTCAGTCTTGGGCCTTTTCGCTGCTGGTGGGGGCACGGCCCCTCCGATCAGTGGATGAATTTTTTGTAGCCCTGGGTCAGATATATGATGATCCGGATCGTGTTGCTCTGGCTGAATATAAACTGCGTCTTTTATGCCAGGGTAAACAATCCGCAGTTATACTGTTCAGAATTTCGGAGATGGGCAGCTGATACTGGTTGGAATGATGCTGCACTCCGAAGTCAATTTTGCCATGGTCTTTCAGAGGGATTGAAAGATGCATTTGCCTTTCATGAGAGACCTACCTCCTTGGAGTCTGCCATGTCTCGGGCTGTTCGTATTGACAGGCGTCTAAGAGAGAGAGGAGAGATCACTCCTTCCTGTCATACTCAGTCCAAAGACAGTGGGGCGGTCTCATTCAGTCCGCAGGGGTCTCAGTCTCTCTCAATCCCCTTTGAGCAGGAGCCCATGCAGCTGGGTTTGCTTGCCTCTAACAACAGAGGATTCAGCTCTCAGAGGAGGGTTTGTTTCTGTTGTGGAGGTATAAATCATTTGGCAAATTTTTGTCCCTCTAGGAGATTCAGGGAGTTTTTAGAGAATAATAAAGAAACAAAAAGAAAAAAGTCCTCTAAAAACGTTCCATCTGTTACTATTGGCAAGGTTGATGCGGAAATTGAAGGTTCCCTTACGTCCTACCAGCAGCACAGATGGGGTTAACTGCCCCTGTGGACTGGTAGGACCGGCAGAATTTTTAATGAGCCCAAGAACCAATAAACGATCTTCAGCTCCCTGAAAGGGAGGAGATCACCCCCCAGCCCATCGTGTTTTTTTCTGTCCTTTGGACAGGTGCACTGGCGTGTCGCTCCCCCTCAGGGAGCTGAAGAGTGCTTAGGGGCTCTTTTGTTCCTTAATCTAGGATCGCCCTTTTTTTGCTCTTATTGCCTTTATTATAGGCCTTATCGTGGCGATTTTTTTCTCTAGGGTACCGTCGGGGGGGGGGGGGGGGTGTTCCCCTCCCCTCTTCTTCCACTGGTTTGCGGTGTCCCGTTCTCTCCATTGCCGCATGTGTGCGGCGCCGTGGGCGCCGCCATCTTCCGGAAGTGATGCGCACCAGGTGCGCTACGTCACTTCCGGTTTTTCGTATCGATGTGGTGAGGTTTCTAAACCTCACCACTCTATTTAATCTGTCTCCTTATGGACATCCTGAACTCCAGGATAGCTTTGGGGAGACACATAGGGTCAAGCTGAGCCAGTATAGGCTCTACTACCTCTCTGGGCTGGTCTCGATCGAGGGCCCGCCCAGGGGGCGGGGCTTCCTCCTTTTAAGCGCCCAGAGCCTGTCATTCAGTGCTCTGGTTGCATCGCTTTCACAAGCTAGCTCCAGAGTTCCCTGTGCCTTGATATATTCTAGTGTTCTAGTGGTATATTGCTTGGCTTGGGTTGTTTTTCTTCTTCCACAGCTCTATTTTCTTCAGTGCTGGTGGGCGCCCATATGGTCTTGTTTCACCTCCTCCTGGTGTTTGTAGGTGTTATGACCTGTTTATTCTTTCTTTACAGAATTATGGTTTCCCCTAAGGATTCGGATCAGCGGAAGTCTGGGGCCAAGAGGAAGCATTTGGCCTGTTACGAGTGTAACACACCTCTAGACGACAACTGTCCTTACTCCAGGTGTGAGAGTTGTCGCACGGCATCCACGGAACCCACGATGCAAGAAATGTTCCAGTGGACAAAGACCTACGTGGATGATTCCATTAAGGGAGTGGTGCGTCTGCTTAATGAGAGGCTACCAGGATCCTCTCAGACTCCCATGGAAGTGGTTGCATCGGTCGGGAGACCTACCTCGTGTTCCGTGGGGTCTTCTTCTGAGGAAGAAGAATTAACTTCTTGCTTTTTTCCTCCAGAGAAAACGCAGAAGTTGCTGAAGTCCATCAGGTCGGGGGACCAGGATGTTGACATGGGGGAGTCCTCCGATCCCGCCAGACGGACACAGCGTGTCTTTAGAGCGGATGAGACCCTCCTCTCTGTAATGCGTACAGAGTGGAGAAAGCCTGAAAAAGGCCCAGTCCTCACCAGGAAATTTAAGCTCATGTACCCGATGGCTAAACCCTTGGTGGAATCGTGGGGTTCCGTTCCCAAGGTGGACATGGCTATAGCCAAGTTGTCCAGGCGCACTCTGGTCCCTGCAGACGATGGGTCTAGTCTGCAGGACCCTCTAGACCGGAGGGCAGAGTGCACCCTCAGAAGGGGTTACGCGGCGGCTGCTGCCTCCGCATCAACTTCTATTGCGGCCACTGAAGTAGCCTCCTTTCTACTCTCCAAGCTCAACCAGATCCAGACGGACATGGACCAGAGCGTTTCGAGAGACGACATCTTGGCAGCCTTCAAATCAGCCAATCTGGCTATGGATTTCCTGGTCGATTCCACCCAGATGCAGCTGAAGCTGGCCGCCAAAACTATGGCCCTAGTTTCAGCTGCCCGCAGACCACTTTGGCTGAAGCCATCGATTGCGGACAACGCATCCAAATTTAATCTTTGTGGGCTCCCCTTCGAGCCGGTTAGGCTGTTCGGGTCCGAATTGGACAGGATTATGGAGGGACTCTCCGACAAGAAAGGGAAGAGTCTCCCCCAGCAGCCCTTTCGGGGACGCCCCAGACAAGAGAAGAAAGGCGGAGGCCGTCCAGGGCAGCAGGCTAGGCGCAGAGTTTGGGGGGGGCCGTCTCGTAAATTTTCGAGACGCTCCCGCAAACCCACCCGGGAGGCAAAACCCTCCTGACTATGGGCCTCCTCGAGGCTCATGGATAAGCCATTCTGCCCCTGCAGTATCTCCTCTAGACTTTCCCGTACCCCTCCCCCTGATTCCCGTGGGGGGCCGTCTCTCCCATTTCAAAGACCCTTGGGCCCAGTTGATCGCAGACCCCTGGGTTCAGGACATAGTTTCTGCCGGGTACCGGGTAGATCTTATCTCCCTCCCCCCAGAGAGATTCATCGCCACGCGAAACTTCGGGTCTGCCAAACAAAAGATCCTAGAATCTTATATTCAGGACTATATCTCCAAGGGAGCCCTAGAGGAGGTGCCGGCAGGGGAGAGAGGCCTAGGGATTTATTCTCCAGTGTTCCTGGTTCCCAAGAAGACGGGAGATCTCCGGATGATAATCGACTTGAGATTCCTCAATCGATTTATAAGGAAAACCAGGTTTCGCATGGAAACCATAAGGTCAGTCAGCCATATCCTCAACCCTGGGGACGTCATGGCTACTCTGGACCTCAAGGATGCGTATCTTCACATCCCGATCCATTCCGCTTCCCGGAAATTCCTCAGGATCGCGGTCCAGATTTTAGGGGTTCGCAGGCACTTTCAGTTCACCGCACTTCCCTTCGGAATCTCTTCCGCCCCCCTTATCTTCACCAAGGTTGTGGTGTCGGTGGTGGCAGCTTTGAGACTTCAAGGACTGACTATTATTCCTTATCTGGACGATTGGCTCTTCATAGCCTCTTCAGTTCCGGTTCTTACCCACCATCTTCAGATCGCAATCTCCTTTCTTCTCCGCCTGGGCTGGATTATCAACTGGCAGAAGTCGAATGTGAGCCCATCGACTTCAATCCATTATTTAGGATTCGTGGTCGACTCTGTGGAGATGTCCCTCCGGTTGACTCTAGAAAGGAGAGCGCGGATTCAGGACCTAGCAAGAGTCCTTTTTGTCCCTCGTCGAGTCTCTATCCGGACTCTCATGAAGATGCTGGGGCTCATGTCAGCAGCTGCAGACGCAGTCCCTTGGGCGTTATGGCACCTCCGTCCTCTTCAGTCGGAGGTCTTACACTTATGGAACGGCAGCCCTGCGGGGCTAGATTCCCTGTGCTCCCTGTCCGGTCAAACCCGGAATTCCCTCAGATGGTGGTTTCAGCTACCAGCAGGGAAGTCTATGACCCAACCAGCTTGGGTCATATTGACTACAGACGCGTCCCTTGTAGGCTGGGGCGCTCACCTGGACGGATCCCCAGTACAGGGATCTTGGTCCCCTCTGGAGCGGCGTCTTTCTTCCAATCTTCACGAGATGCGAGCTATCCGGCTAGCCCTCCTTCAGTTCGCCCCTCAGATCCGGGGCAAAGCAGTGAAAGTCCAGTCAGACAATATGACTGCGGTTCTTTATATAAACAAGCAGGGATGCACAAGATCATTGCCCCTTCTGTCAGAGATCGGGGTAATTCTTCGGTGGGCAGAGACGAACCTTTCCCATCTATCTGCCATTCATATTCGAGGCTCCCTCAATATGATAGCGGACCGCTTAAGTCGAGGATTACCGACCATGGAGTGGTCTCTGCATCCGGAGATCTTCAGGCAGTTAGTTCACAGATGGGGTATGCCAGAGGTAGATCTCATGGCAACCGGGTTCAACGCCAAGGTGCTGAGGTTCTGTTCCCTGTACAGGGAAGACAACCCCCTGGCGATAGATGCTCTGTCGATACCGTGGAGGTTCAGGCTGGCTTACATCTTCCCTCCGTTTTCCATGATACCGAGGGTATTGATGAAAATCCGTCAGGATCAGGCCTCGGTAATAGCCATCATACCGTTCTGGCCCAGGAGATCCTGGTTTACCCAGCTCATTCAGATGAGTCGGGGACAATATTGGAGACTCCCCCCGGAGCAGACCCTGGTGTCGTGGGACACTCATCTCTGCCCAGATTCAACCTGACAGCCTGGAGGTTGATCAGTCCCTTCCCAACATAGAGGGGCTTTCCGAGTCGGTCCTGAGAACTTTGTCTCATTCCAGAGCAGAGTCTACGAAGAAGGCCTACTCCAGAATCATGAGAATCTCATGTCATGGTGTGATTCCAAACAGGTGGCGTCTGCAGATCCGCCCCTTCCTGCGATACTACAATTCCTTCAAGATGGATTAGATAGAGGTCTTTCTCCAGCTACCTTGAAGGTGCAGATTTGTGCCATCTCGGCCTGTCTCAACAGGCCACATTCTCGGGACCCACTCATCAAACGCTTCCTGAAGGGAGCTGAAAGACTAAAGCCTACTATACTGAAACCTATTCCCCAGTGGGATCTTTCAGTAGTGCTCAGGGGGCTAGCATCTCCCCCCTTCAAGCCTTTGGAGGAGGTTGAATTCAGATTTTTTACTTTAAAGATGGTTTTTCTTCTGGCTGTAGCTTCAGCCAAAAGAATCTCTGAATTGCAGGCCTTCTCTGCAATTCACCCTTATATTATCTTCCTACAGGACAGAGTACTCCTGAAGTTTTTACCCTACTTCAGGCCTAAGGTGCCTACCTTCCAAAATATCAACCAGGTAATCTCTTTACCAGTTTTATTTTCAGCCTCCTCCTCTGATACTCCAGCAAGAGACCCGCTGGATATTTCAAGGTGCCTCCAGGTCTATGTGGATAGATCCAGAGAGTTCAGGATAGATGAGAATCTCCTCATCCTGTTTGCCGGTAAGTCTAAAGGCCGTAAAGCGTCTAAAGCTACCATTAGTCGCTGGATCAAGGAGGCCATTAGGGAGGCTTTCGTCTCCCAATCCCTAGATCCTCCGGAGTTTGTGAGAGCCCATTCTACTAGGGCTGTCTCCACCTCTGTTGCGGAGAGAAGACTTCTCCCCTTAGAGTTGATCTGTAAGGCGGCCTCCTGGAGCTCTGAGTCAACCTTCATCTCCCATTATAGGATAGATGTTAGGATGGCAGAGTTTTCGGCTTTTGGGCAGACAGTTCTTAGTTCTGCCAGGCATGAGGACCCTCCCTAGGGGATTCTTCTTGCTATCTCCCCATCTGTGCTGCTGGTAGGACGTAAGGGAATCGTTAATTTCTAACGATAATTTGTTTTCCCTTAGTCCTAACGGCAGCACACAAATATCCCACCCTAAATACATTTTGCTTGTTAAAAACACGGTGGGCTGGGGGGTGATCTCCTCCCTTTCAGGGAGCTGAAGATCGTTTATTGGTTCTTGGGCTCATTAAAAATTCCACCGGTCCTACCAGTCCACAGGGGCAGTTAACCCCATCTGTGCTGCTGTTAGGACTAAGAGAAAACAAATTATCGTTAGAAATTAACGATTTTCCGTTTGCTTGTAGTTCCCGTTTTGTCCTACCTGCCAGGGTGGTGCTAGAGAGCAAGAACATTGTTTGTGAGATTTTTGTAGATAGTGGAGCAGCTGTCAATCTCATTGATAATCAATTTGCTATAACACATGGTTTCCAGGTATGCACTTTGGGAAAGGACATACCTGTTTTTGCTATTGATTCCGCTCCACTTTCTCAAAAATCATTAAAGGGCATAGTTCACAATATCCGTTTGACTGTGGGTGAGGCTCATGTTGAGGATGTGTCATGTTTCGTCCTAGGCGGGTTACCTACTCCTCTAGTGTTGGGGGCTACCCTGGCTCATTAAACATATAACCCCACCATTGATTGGCAAGCGAGGCAAATAAATGGTTGGAGTGACTTTTGCAGAGAGAATTGCCTCTCGACGTCTCTTTCAGAGGTTTCTACTAAGACTGTACCATCTTTTCTTTCTGAATTTTCGGATGTGTTTTCTGAGAGTGGTGTTCAGGAGCTGCCCCGTCACCGGGAGTATGATTGCCCTATTAATCTCATCCCAGGCGCCAAGCTGCCCAAATCTCGTTTATACAATCTCTCCCAACCTGAAAGGGTCACTATGCGTTCTTATATCTCTGAGAGCCTGAGAAAGGGACACATACGACCCTCGAAGTCACCTGTTGCCGCTGGTTTCTTTTTTGTTAAGAAAAAAGATGGTTCTTTAAGACCATGTCTGGATTTCAGGGAGCTGAACAGTATCACAATTCGTGACCCTTATCCGCTTCCTCTGATCCCGGACCTGTTTAACCAGATTGTTGGGGCTAAAGTTTTTTCTAAGTTGGATTTAAGAGGGGCATACAACCTGGTCAGGGTCAGAGAAGGGGACGAATGGAAGACTGCCTTCAATACCCCTGAGGGCCATTTTGAGAATTTGGTTATGCCTTTTGGTTTGATGAATGCTCCAGCCGTCTTCCAACATTTTGTGAACAGTATTTTTTATCATTTAATGGGGAAATTTGTACTAGTGTATCTAGATGACATTTTGATTTTTTCTCCTGATTTCAAAACTCATAGGGACCACCTACGTCAGGTCTTGCTCATTCTGCGAGAGAATAAATTGTACGCTAAACTGGGGAAATGTGTGTTTGCGGTTCCAGAAATTCAATTTCTGGGTTTTCTTCTCTCCGCTTCTGGTTTTCGCATGGACCCGAGAAGGTCCGCGCTGTGCTTGATTGGGAGCTTCCTGAGAATCAGAAGGCGCTGATGCGCTTTTTAGGTTTTGCCAATTATTACAGGAAGTTCATTTTGAATTATTCCTCTATTGTTAAGCCACTGACTAATATGACTAGAAAGGGGGTAGACTTTTCCTCCTGGTCGGTAGAGACGCGTAAGGCCTTTTCTAGTATCAAAGAGAGTTTTGCTTCCGCTCCCATCTTGGTACAACCTGGTATCTCTCTGCCCTTTATTGTTGAGGTGGACGCTTCTGAGGTGGGTGTCGGTGCGCTCTTGTCTCAGGGTCCCTCTCCTGCCAAATGGCGACCGTGTGCCTTTTTCTCGAAGAAACTCTCCTCTGCAGAGAGAAATTACGATGTGGGAGATAGGGAGTTGTTGGCCATCAAGTTAGCTTTTGAGGAATGGCGCCATTGGCTAGAGGGAGCCAGACACCCTATTACCGTGTTTACCGACCATAAGAATCTGGCCTACTTGGAGTCAGCCAAGCGTCTGAACCCGAGACAGGCCAGATGGTCTTTATTCTTTTCCAGGTTTAATTTTGTGGTCACGTTCCGCCCCGGGGTTAAAAATGTGAAGGCCGATGCCCTGTCACGTTGTTTTCCGGGAGGGGGGAACTTTAAAGACCCGGGTCCCATTTTGGATAAAGGGGTGGTTGTGTCTGCTCTTTATCCTGAATTGGAGGCAGAGGTTCAGGCAGCCCAGGCAGAGGCTCCTGATCTTTGTCCTCCTGGGAGGTTGTTTGTGCCTCTCGCTTTACGACAAGGTTTTTAAGGAGCACCACGATACTGTCCTTGCTGGGCACTCGGGGGGTAGAGCCACAGTGGATCTCATTGCTCGGAGATTCTGGTGGCCGGCTCTTCGTGGTCGGTTGAGGGTTTTGTGGCAGCCTGCGAGAACTGCGCTCGTGCCAAGGTCCCTCATTCATGGCCATCGGGTCCTCTCCTTCCGTTGCCCATTCCTTCCCGTCCTTGGACACATCTGTCCATGGATTTCATTGCGGACCTGCCTCGTTCCTCGGGGAAGACTGTGATTCTGGTGGTGGTGGACCGTTTTAGCAAAATGGCGCATTTTATTCTTTTTCCTGGGTTGCCCAACGCTAAACCGCTGGCGCAGGCATTTATTGATCACATTGTCAAACTGCATGGTATTCCTTCAGACATAGTCTCTGATAGGGGCACGCAGTTTGTTTCCAGATTCTGGAAGGCTTTCTGTTCTCGCTTGGGGGTTAGGTTGTCATTCTATTCTGCTTTTCACCCGCAGTCGAATGGCCAGACAGAGCGCATCAATCAGAATCTGGAGACATATCTGCACTGTTTTGTGGCTGAGAATCAGGAGGATTGGTGTTCTTTTCTCTCCCTTGCTGAGTTTGCTTTAAATAACCGTCGTCAGGAGTCCTCTGATAAGTCACCATTTTTTGGTGCATATGGGTTTCATCCACAGTTTGGGACATTCTCTGGAGAGGGGGCTTCTGGTTTACCTGATGAGGAGAGATTCTCCTCGTCTTTGTCATCTATTTGGCAAAAGATTTAGGATAATCTAAAGAGCATAAGTGAGAGATATAAGCGTGTGGCGGATAAGAGACGTGTGCCTGGTCCGGACCTGAATGTTGGTGATCTGGTGTGGTTGTCTACTAAGAATATCAAATTGAAGGTTCCCTCCTGGAAGTTGGGTGCTAAGTTTATCGGGCCTTACAAAATCTTGTCCGTCATCAATCCCGTTGCCTACCGTCTTGATCTTCCTCAGACTTGCAAGATCCATAATGTTTTTCACAAATCCCTATTAAAACCTTATGTCCAACCCACTGTACCCTCCTCTTTGCCTCCTCCTCCGATTGTGGTTGATGGTGATCTTGAATTTCAGGTCTCTAGGATTGTAGACTCTCGTATTGTCCACGGTTCTCTCCAGTACCTCGTTAATTGGGAGGGTTATGGTCCTGAGGAGAGGATGTGAGTCCCAGTGACATAGATCAACGGTCCACAGACATAGAAACAGGCAAACATAAAAGGGCCCATGTCACACACACATCTGAGTTCTTGGAGCGCCAATAAAAACACGACACCCTGCACATTACATAACACACATAAAACATTATAAAAATGTAAGTGGTTCCTCTCCACACATTTACTACCTCAATTCAGGCTCGGACTGGCCCACAGGGGTACAGGGGAATCCTCCGGTGGGCCCCTGAGCAAGGTTGGCCCCTAGTCTCCCACCCCCTGCACAAGTGGCACATAACACATTAGATTTAGTACACTACATACATATATTCAATTTACAGCACATCAACCAGCTTATGTTCATATAAAAAACTTGTTAAGATTATTTATTATATTTGAATGTATCCATACGGTGGGCCCCCAAAATAAATTTTACTGGTGGTCCCTAGGTACCCCAGTCCGACACTGCCTCAATTTATACATTCCCTTTTTCCTTGCTATTACTATGACTTATTGTTAGTATGCACGCATGCTTTACTTGCCTTCATACAAGTACCCAACTTTCCTGTAAGTCAACAACGCATTCACACACAGCTATTCATAGCCACAACCAGAACTGCACCAAGAGAGAGAAACATCTTATAAATGTAATTGCTTGTTTCTGGCTAATATTGCCCATTTCTCTTCTCTTCTACAAACAGAAAGTTAAACAAACAGATGCAAATACAATTATTCAAGACAAAATAGTAAAAAGTGCAAATAACAAAATCAATACAATGCCAAGTAGACTTAATATATAAGGGACATCCTATCTTATATGCAAATAAATATATATACAGTATCTCACAAAAGTGAGTCCACCTCTCACATTTTTGTAAATGTTTTATTATATCTTTTCATGGGACAACGCTGAAGACCTGACACTTTGATACAATGTAGAGTAGTCAGTGTACGGCTTGTATAACAGTTGTGGGGATTTGCTCTGGTAGACAGGCTAGTATTACTTTACTGAGAGAGTAGTGGATGCATGGAATAGCCTTCCTGCAGAAGTGGTAGCTGCAAATACAGTGAAGGAGTTTAAGCATGCATGTGATAGGCATAAGGACATCCTTCATATAAGATAGGGCCAAGGGCTATTCATAGTATTCAGTATATTGGGCAGACTAGATGGGCCAAATGGTTCTTATCTGCCGATGCATTCTATGTTTCTATGTATCTAGTGGACGCAGTACAGAGGCAACCACAAAGACTTTAACTTAAACAGTTCATTGTTTTATTTACACATAGGGAAAAACAAAAATTAACAGTTTGCAGTCTTGGTGTATGTTTACACCATAAAAAGTCCACAGAACAAAATCCTTCACCTGGTCAGCAGTTTTTCCACCCGCAGTCCACAGCAGGCTTTAGGGCCTGTTTCCCAGCAGGCGTCTCTCAGCCGTTTAGCACGGCACCAGTTCTCAGTTCCAAAACACACAGAGCCTGACAGCGCTCCACTGTCAGATGGAGGATAATCCACACCCAGCTGAGACTGCTTTGGGTTTTATATAGGCCAATGAAGACCCGGCCTGGAGCGTGGGGAGAAGCCACCCACCCAGCACTTTGGCTACTCTAAGTAAGAGCCGGCCCGGATTGGCTTCACAGCCACACTAACATTGTCAACTAACAGTGTCAACCAGCACTAGCTGCCGCTGACACTTAAAACTACCAGCTCTTACCTCACCAAGGCCAGGAATCTCAATGACACATACCTTCCATCAATGATGGACCCTTGCGCTTTCCTGTGCCGGGAAACCGGGGAAGTCTCTCCCAATTATTAGTTCATACGGTAATTTTGTGGCGACGGCCACCTCATGAGTCAACCTGCCGGCCACCATTGACAGAGAGACCATTGCGGTGGGATAGTCTTTTAAGTCCCCATGAATGCGCACAACGCCGACATTTAGGCCAGTATACTCGACTGGCCGCACCAGGGCAGCTCTTACCAGGATCACCAGGCTCCCTGAATCCAGCAGTGCCACCACCAGAGTGTCCCCCACTTCCACCTGGCACAGGTAGCTTTTGTCTACAGTCTCGGAGGTACCTGTGACGCACAGCTTCCTGGCATACAATGGCAGTAGCCAAAGTTGGTATCCATGGGTTCACCCCGATGCGGACAGTCGGCCTTTATGTGTCCAGGCTCGTGACAGCGCCAGCAGACCACCGGGGCTGGGTCTGCAGGGGGTACGTCCAGGGCGGGTTTATGTGGCACCAGCGGCCGGGTCTGGGGTGGAGATTTCCGGGGTTTGACTGGCCCCCTCCCAAAAGAACCCCCCTGCAGATTTGTGGTAGCCTCGTAGCGCTCCACCAGGTCGACCATCTCTAAAGCATTACCAGGAGACACCTGGCCAATCCAGTGCTGGAGAGGGTACGGCAAAGCCCTCCAGAAAGCATCCACCAGCCAATTAACAAGCGTCATACTACTTGCCCCAAAAGGCCATCACCATACTATTGGCATGGCTGTGATTGGCCAACTGCAGCATGTGACCCAGCTTCTATTTAAGCTGGAGTCACGTAGCGCCGCCCGTCACTCTGCTCGGATTAGTGTAGGGAGAGATCAGGGAGAAATCTTATCAAGAACTGGTTTATGTACTCAGCGATCTACAGCAAATGTGTTTTGTGGGTGCAGTGCACAATTTTTTTAAGCCTGCCCTGAGCCAACTACTGCTGAAAACAAACTTTTATTTCTTCAGTTAGTCAATATCAATACATGATCGGCAGCCATTTTATGCAACGATAGTGCACCAGCATAGCCTATCTGCAAGTCCAGAAATACAGCTTTGGCATACTGGGGTGAAAAAGACTCTCATACACTGCACATCTGGGATTACACGTGCATAAGTGACTGTCACATTTAGGACAGAAATACGGCTTTTTGGTTACTGGGGTGAAAAAACCCTCTGATATACTGCACATCTGGGATTACACGTGCATATATGACTGTCACATTTAGGCCATAAATATGACTTTGGCATACTGGGGTGAAAAAAGCCTCTGATATACTGCACATCTGGGATTACACGTGCATAAGTGAGTGTCACATTTAGGCCATAAATACGGCTTTTTGGTTACTGGGGTAAAAAAACCCTCTAATATACTGCACATCTGGGATTAGACAAGCATAAGTGACTGTTACATTTAGGCCAGAAATACCGCTTTTTGGTTACTGGGGTGAAAAAAGCCTCTGATATACTGCACATCTGGGATTACACGTGCATAAGTGAGTGTCACATTTAGGCCACAAATGTCGCTGTCATATAGAGTTAAAAAAAAATATATAGAGTGCAATACCCTACATCAGGGTTTATATTGGCGGTTAATTATTTTTAACATACTAAACCACTTTTTACTTTGCTTTGTGAACGCTAACTATGAGGCAAACATACGGGACGCGGTCATGGTCGTGGTGGTGGTGTTGGTGGAACCTCTGGTGTAGGGAGAGGACGTGGCCGTTCTGCCACAGCTACACGTCCTACTGAACCTACTACCTCAGGTCCCAGTAGCCGCCAGAATCTACAGCGATATTTGGTCAGGCCTAATGCTGTTCTAAGGATGGTAAGGCCTGGGCAAGTACAGGCGCTAGTCAATTGGGTGGCCAACAGTGGATCCAGCACGTTCACATTATCTCCCACCCAGTCTGCTGCAGAAAGCGCACAGGTGGCGCCTGAAACCCATGCCCATCAGTCTTTCACATCACCCCCGTGCATATCGAGGAACCTGTCTGAGCCTCAAGTCATGCAGCAGTCTCTTATGCTGTTTGAAGACTCTGCTGGCAGGGTTTCCCAAGGGCATCCACCTAGCCCTTCCCCAGGGGTAAAAGACATAGAATGCACTGACGCACAACCACTTATGTTTCCTGATGAGGACATGGGAATACCACCTCAGCACGTCTCTGATGATGACAAAACACAGGTACCAACTGCTGCATCTTTCTGCAGTGTGCAGACCGAAAAGGAGGTCAGGGAGGAAGACTGGGTGGAAGACGATGCAGGGGACGATGAGGTCCTAGACCCCACATGGAATGAAGGTTGTACTACTGACTTTCAGAGTTCGGAGGAAGAGGCAGTGGTGGACTTCCGGTTCCGGCGCGTCTATGTAAGGAAGCAAGAAGAGAGAGCTCCGTCTCCCCGGACTCTAACAGCGGGTGTAGCCGAGACCTGAGGCTTCACCACCCTGATTACTTACCTTCCCAAACTAACGGGAGGTTGATGGAGAAATTTGTGGTGCGCAGTGGCACCCCGCTGGCCAGTTCACCTCTCCCGCCTCGTGATCTGTCGGAGCTCCAGAGGAGCAAGATGGCCGAAGCTAAAAAGAGGATGACTCATTCATCTTCTCAACCATCCCAGTCACAAGAGATAGAAGAAGCACCACATACTCAGCCGGATGGCGAACAACAGATTGGAGGTCTGGGATCCTCCTGTAAAGAAATGGCCATAGAAGTGTCTAAATTGTTGGCGCCGGATATAAAGGCCACCCTGGAGGCCACCATAGCAACTTCATTACAGCAGCTGCAAGCCACGGTGACCCAACATACAGCGCAGGTACAAGATCTGGAGCAAAGAATGGGCATTATAGAAGACGAGCTGAACAAAGCTCATACCCAGCTCAGGGAAATTCTGCATTCCAATAAGGCGCTCCGGGACAAAGTCGAGGACTTAGAGAACAGATCCCGCAGAGGCAACCTGCGTATTCTAGGCCTGCCGGAAAATATTCCGGCACATCAGTTAGCCCGTATATGCTCTGACGAACTGCCACAAGCGCTGGGCCTCCAGACCCCAGCAACGGTCGAGAGGGCACACAGAATTGGCCCGCCGCAAGACAACATGGAGGGAGAACCGCCTAGAAGGCCCAGAACAACGATAGTGAAGTACCTCAAATATGCGGATAAGGAGGCCATACTGCACAAATATAGACGGCTAAAGCAGCCGCTTAAATTGCGTGGCCATCAGATTTTAATCTTTGTGGACTATTCCATAGAAGTTTCCAAGAAGAGGAGAGCTTTCTCCCAAATATGTACCCAGCTAGTTCACAAGAAGATAAAATTCGCGCTGATTTACCCGGCGATATTGAGAATCTTCAGGAAAGATGGCAGAGTGGACACTTTCCATACACCCATAGATGCAGAGGACGCCTTGGAAAACTGTGATTCACCAGGGGAGCTAATCATGGAGTCGCCTAGGGGAAGAAACGCGCCGCCACGAGGAAGCCACCTGGAGAATAGGCAGAATAAGCGGTCATCAGGGTTGCCTACAGCATCTCCGAGACGAAGAGAAGATCCTGGTTCCAGCCCGGAATGGGGATAACTGCACGGTTTTTGTATGAGGATCGTGGAGAAAAGAAATTGCGAAAAGTTAAAATGAAGTGAGCACCTCACGTGCAGAAAGAACTATGTAAGAAATAATTTACATGTGCTGAATATGTTTAGTTGAGGGGGGAGAGGTGGTCAAGTTTATTTCAAATATATATGACCAGGTCCGGGGAGGGAGGGATGTTAGTTGAGGATAATGTTGGAGAAGAAAGATTCTGAGCAGAGGAAATGCAGCGATCCAGCTCAGGTCGAGACGAAAAAAGGGAAGTCTAATGAAGTGTTGACTTGCTGGTTGAACACTCACAAGTCTCTCAGAGAAAAATATGTTTTTATGTTCATGGGGGGAATGTGTTTGCGATGTTATATAATGTCATGACTTACAATATCACTTACGGGCCTTCTGAATTACCACTTATTGAGAATCAGCCTCCCACAGGCACCTTTTTCCTGATATCATTTATTCAGCTTAAATTATGAAACTGCTCTCATGGAATGTAAGAGGGTTGAGATCCCCTCATAAAAGGATTATGGTTTTACGCCACCTCAAGAAACTACATGCGGATATAGCTCTGATTCAGGAGACACACCTGTGAGGCTGATTTTTGGTGCATGCAACGCATGTGGGTGGGACAAATATATGGTTCCCCTTCAGATGGGAGGAAAGCAGGGGTGATGATCTTAATTCACAGGAAGATTAGATGTGATGTTTTATCGACTGACAGAGACGATAGGGGCAGGCTACTGAAAATTGTTCTGGATACAGATGTAGGCAGGCTGACACTGTTTAATGTATACGGACCCAACTCTATGCAACCCAGTTTTTTTTCTGAACTGGAATTGAAAGTCATGCAGGAGGGTTCGGGAAACATGATACTGATGGGAGACCTGAACGCAGTCCATAATATCCAGGAGGACTGCAGGAGGGGGGTTGCTACAACTTTACAGCGGCAGGGAACAACCGTGCAGAGATTGACGCTTGAGCCCTTTTTGCAGTTCACGTCCCTGATAGATATTTGGAGGCAGTTGAATCCAACGGAGCGGGAATATACTCATTTCTCTTCCGACTGACGGGGAGAGTACAGAGAGCAGAGATACTAGATATTTTAATATCCGATCATGCTCCGGTGTCATTATCCCTATTAGAGAATACACCTAGAGGTACAGACTACATATGGCGCATGCCTAGCTATCTGGCCACGGATGAGGAATTTCTCCTTCAATTAAAGGGGTGGTGGTGGGACTTTTTAGCTACCAACGGTGAACACCAAGACAACCATAACCTATTTTGGGACACGGCAAAAGCGGTAATTAGAGGGCAAATAATATCATACACAGCGGCCCAAAAAAAAAAAACTGACTAAATAATTTGGTATAGCGACAGGGGAGGTACGGAGTAAATACACGGCTTTCTTAGCCAACCCAACGGAACTTAATAAAACTCAATGGGTCACTGCTAAACACAATTATGACTTTTACGTGGAACAGAGTTCAAGACTGAACATGGACCATAGGACGGCGCATTTATTTAAATTTGGAAACAAAGCAGGAAAGATGTTATCTAACTTAGCTAAACCTTGGGCATATAGCGCCAATATTAGACGCATAGTAAATACATCAGGAAATAAGATTTCAGACCCAAAGGGAATAGTGGATTGTTTTGGACAATTCTATGCTACCTTGTATGGTCAGACAGAATATGATAGCAACAGAGCTGAGGAACTATTGTCTAAAATCACACTCCCGTGCTTACAGAAGAAATGCGAACCCATCTTAACGCGCAGATCACAGAAGATGAGGTTAAAGCTACTATAAAATCACTTACAAATGGGAAAGCCCCGGGCCCAGATGGGTTTGGAGCGGACTTCTATAAGGGACTCAAAGAGGAAATTACCCCCTTTCTAACTTTATTGTTCAATAACTGCTTGGAAGGACGGGGTATCATGCCGTCTGGAAACCTAGCACATATCAAACTTATCCCTAAGCCAGGCAAAGATGTGGAACAACCTACCTCATACCGGCCAATCTCCTTGATAAATCAGGATCTTAAAATACTAACCAAGCTGTTAACTAACAGATTGGCGCTATATATGCCACATCTTATAGGGACGCACCAAGTAGGATTTATAAAAGGTAGGGCGGCGGTGACAAATATCCGATCGGTTTTGGTCGCACAGGATTATATCCATCACAGCCCTAAATATCTTGGAGGGAGCCCTGCCTTGTTGTCTGTCGATGCGGAAAAGGCATTTGACACTGTAAATTGGAACTGGCTATGGAGATCAATGACTGCCTTTGGTATAGAAGGAACTTTTAAAACGTTGGTGGAGAGTATATATCAAGCTCCACAAGCTCAGGTCAGCACACCTGGCTTTTTGTCGAGCTCTTTTCGGCTTGGCAGAGGAGCGAGGCAGGGCTGCCCTCTATCCCCCCTTCTTTTTAATCTGGCCCTGGAACCGTTAGTCCAACACTTGATTCAATCTGACATCTTTAAAGGGATCCGGATAGGAAGGAAAGAGCTTAAATTAATTTGCTTTGCTGACGATATACTTCTATTTATAGATTCCCCACACCTTCACCTTCAAAAGATTCTAGACGCTTTTGAATATTTTGGGGGGACTACGGGATTTTAAATAAATGTTACCAAAAGCCAATTGTTATACCTAGATAAGAGGGGACCTCAAACTCAATTACAACAAAACTTGTGTGGAGTTGAAGTGGTACCACATTTTTTAACTTACCTAGGTATTAAAATTGGACGGAGTCAGTCTTCTCTATATAAGTTAAATTATGATCCCTTAATTAGAAAGATAGAGGGGGAGCTGGAAAAATGGGCCAAATTACCCCTTTCACTCTTTGGCAGAGCTCACCTCTTGAAAATGGTGAGTTTTGCAAGACTACTCTATCCTATCCAGACGATACCCCTTCTGTTAACGCATATCGATGTTAATAGGATCCAGCGAGCATTTGTACGTTTCCTTTGGCAGGGTAAGCGTCCTAGAATCGCGTATGATAAACTGTGTCTCACCAAATGGGAGGGGGGACTTCAGATGCCGTCCATCAGAAGATACAATTTAGCCTCCTTGTTTAGGCACGCTAGGGACTGGTTGACAGGAACCTCGCATTTTTCTAATACCCCCTTGGAAAGAGAATTGGTAGCACCTTGGGATTTAATAGCTCTATTACACACTAGAGTTAGAGACCTTCCTATGCCGCTCAAGAATTACGTAGTGTTGAGGGATACCCTGGCTGCATGGAGGAATATACGAAAGTTGTATAAACTACCCATGTATATTACTTCATATATGCCATTATGGACTCTCCCTGCATTCCAGGAGGGTAGGTGTTCAAGCCTATTCCAGCTGTGGAAAAGTAAAGGAATACTTACATTACAGCATCTATTGAATGACGGAGGTACTGAACTCCTCACATGGCCTGTTGTTCAATCTAAATACCAGATTCCTGCCTCCCATTTTTTGTCATACAAACAAATACATTCCTACTGTGTGGCCCAATCAGTGAAATTAGGTGATCCTGAGAGATTAACTTGGTTTAAAGCTTTGGTGGGAACTCAGGACTTCTCATTATCAGATCTCTACAGGAGAATGCAGAACATTCTTTCTACTCCATTAGGTGAGACAGTATATAAGAGGTGGGAGGAGGAATTAGGGGGCGACACAGTCACTTCCATGTTGAGAGAAGGGATGGAGAGAGTGAGACAGGCGATAGCCAGCGAAACGTGGAGAGCGATGCACTTCAGAATACTACACAAGGCAACGTATGCCTTTGATCTGACCTATAGGGATGCACCAGCGCACTACTTGAGGTGGTGCCCCAAATGCCTACAGCAAAAAGCTAACCTGCTTCATGGTTTATGGCATTGCCCCAACCTAAAGTCTTTATGGGAGGAAACTGTCGAATATATCCAGCAGGTTTGGGGTTAAAGCCGCAGTTGACACCTTTACACTGCATCTTCCACTACATACCACTAGATGACAAAAGCGAAATATCCCACTCAACTCAAGTTAAAGGTATCCACTTGTTTCTTCTGGCAGTTACAAAGACCATACTCAGGCACTGGATACACCCCACGGTACCCACATTTCAGGAGGCGATGGGGGTGATGAAATACATTATGTATTTAGACAGACTGGAGGTGGAACATAGCAAAGAAAGGTCCGCAAAACAATTTTTCAGTACTTGGAAAAAGTTTATTGAGCATTCGCTGACAACAGAAGAAAAAATAGAGTTAGTCATGCCCTTCGTGCACACACGATGGTACCTAGAAGGGAAATTGAAGGGGACGTTAGATGGATTAGAGGTAATCTAGGGCCTAAAAGTGGGGGACGTTAATATGTGATACCGGTCAAGACTTTATGATATAAGGGTCTGGAAATAAATAGCCCGAGAGTACTTCTGAGATATGTTGTCATGACATTGCAAGTTGGGAAACAGTTGGGGGGAGGAGGGTGGGTATGTTTATTATTTGGGGGGGATGTAATAAAAGAAAATGGAAAATTTGGAAATATCTTCATATGTGTACAATGTGCTTTAACTTCACCTTTGACGCTTATGTCTGCGTGCACGAGTAATACATGTGATGTATTGACTGTATTTTGCTTATTTTTCCGAAATAAAAATTGTTTTAAAAAAAAAAAAAAAGAGGCAGTGGTGAGACCGAGCCAACAGCGTGGAAAAAGTGGGAGCAGGGTGCAAAAGCAGAGCAGCCGTCGCCAAAACAGTTCGCCTGCTACTGGCCACCGTCACCAGGGACCTAGCACACCAAAGGCAGCTTCAAGGAGTTGATGACAAGACCCGAGTGGTTTGCACGCTGTGCCATCAGAGCCTGAAGCGAGGCATTGACGTTCTGAACCTTAGCACAACCTGCATGACCAGGCCCTTCCTGCTCCCTCTTCTGCTGCTGCCTCGGCCTCTTCCTCCACCTCTGGAGGAACATTGGCACCTGCCGCCCAGCAAACAGAGGATGTGCCACCAACAACACCACCTTCGTCACCAAGCATCTCCACCATGTCACACGGAAACGTTCAGCTCTCCATCTCACAAACCTTTGAGAGAAAGCGTAAATTCCCACCTAGCCACCCTCGATCCCTGGCTCTGAATGCCAGCATTTCTAAACTACTGGCCTTTGAAATGCTGTCATTCAGGCTGGTGGAGACGGACAGCTTCAAACAGCTCATGTCGTTCCCAGCTGCCACTACTTCTCCAGGAGAGCCGTGCCCTCCCTGCACAACCAAGTATCGGATAAAATAAAGTGTGCACTGCTCAACGCCATCTGTGGCAAGGTCCACCTAACCACAGATACGTGGACCAGTAAGCACGGCCAGGGACGCTATATCTCCCTAACTGCACACTGGGTAAATGTAGTGGCAGCTGGGCCCCAGGCAGAGAGCTGTTTGGCGCACGTCCTTCCGCCGCCAAGGATCGCAGGGCATCATTCTTTGCCTCCTGTTGCCTCCTCTTCCTACTGGGCTTCCTCCTCCTCTTCTACCACCTCCTCATCCGGTCAGCGACAGACCTTCACCACCAACTTCAGCACAGCCAGGGGTAAACGTCTGCAGGCCGTTCTGAAACTGATGTGTTTGGGGGACAGGCCCCACACCGCGCAGGAGCTGTGGCGGGGTATATAACAACAGACCGACGAGTGGTTGTTGCCAGTAGGCCTCAAGCCCGGCCTGGTGGTGTGCGATAATGGGCAAAATCTCGTTGCAGCTCTGGGACTAGCCGGTTTGACGCACATCCCTTGCCTGGTGCATGTGCTGAATTTGGTGGTGCAGAAATTCACTCACAACTACCCCGACATGTCTGAGATGCTGCATAAAGTGCGGGCCGTCTGTGCGCGCTTCCGGCGTTCTCATCCTGGCGCTGCTCGGCTGTCTGCTCTACAGCGTAACTTCGGCCTTCCCGCTCACCGCCTCATATGCGACGTGCCCACCAGGTGGAACTCCACCTTGCATATGCTGGACAGACTGTGCGAGCAGCAGCAGGCCATAGTGGAGTTTCAGCTGCAGCACGCACGGGTCAGTCGCACTGCGGAACAGCCCCACTTCACCACCAATGACTGGGCCTCCATGCGAGACCTGTGTGCCCTGTTGCGCTGTTTCGAGTACTCCACCAACATGGCCAGTGGCGATGACGCCGTTATCAGCGTTACAATACCACTTCTATGTCTCCTTGAGAAAACACTTAGGGCGAGGATGGAAGAGGATGTGGCCCAGGACGAGGAGGAGGAAGAGGGGTCATCTCTAACACTTTCAGGCCAGTCTTTTAGAAGTGGCTCAGAAAGAGGATTTTTGCAACAGCAGAGGCCAGGTACAAATTTGTCCAGCCTGGGCCCACTACTGGAGGACGAGGAGGATGAGGATGAAGCATGTTCACAGCGGGGTGGTATCCAATGCAGCTCGGGCCCATCATTGGTGCGTGGCTGGGGGGATACAGAGGACACAGATGATACGCCTCCCACAGAGGACAGCTTGTCCTTACCTCTGGGCAGCCTGGCACACATGAGCGACTACATGCTGCAGTGCCTGCGCAGCGACAGCAGAGTTGCCCACATTTTAACGTGTGCTGACTACTGGGTGGCCACCCTGCTGGATCCCCATTACAAAGACAATGTGCCGTCCTTAATTTCCTCACTGGAGCATGATCGGAATATGCGCTACTACAGGCGCACGCTGGTAGACGTGCTCCTGAGAGCATTCCCAACTGACGCCGGGGGACAAGTGGAAGCACAAGGCGAAGGCAGGGGAGGAGGAAGAGGTCGCCAACACAGCTGTGTCAGCACCAGCACCTCAGAAGGCAGGGTTAGCATGGCCGACATGTGGAAAAGCTTTGTCACCTCGCCGCAGCAACCAGCCCTAACTGCTGATATGGAGCGTGTTAGCAGGAGGCAGCATTTGAACAACATGGTGGAACAGTACCTGTGCACATGACTACACGTACTGACTGATGGTTCTGCCCCATTCAACTACTGGGTCTCCAAATTGTCCACATGGCCAGACCTTGCCCTGTATGCCTTGGAGGTGATGGCCTTCCCTGCAGCCAGTGTACTCTCTGAACGTGTATTTAGCACGGCAGGAGGCGTCATTACAGACAGACGCAGCCGCCTGTCCACAGCCAACGTCTTGGATCCCAGGCTTGGATCCCACAAGACTTGTCTGTACCTTGCGCAGAATAGACATTTATACCGCCATCAAACATACAGTGGCGTAACTACCGGGGAAGCGGCTGCTTCGGGGCCCGGGCTGACAAGGGGCCCGGCGCCCGACAGCGTCAGTCAAGTTTAATCTTTTTTATTTATATGCAAATGACCTTCCTAACGTGCCCAAGAGGTTGTCTCTCCGGCAGTTTGTGCCCAGCCGCGCCCATTATCGCCAAGCCCACCACCGCCCCAGTGTTAATTATTCACTGCTGTCCTCGTCTTTTTTTTTCTTCTAAGTGCGTCATAGTATCGTGCATGCGCTGATGTTACTCACGTCCGAGCCCATGCAGTGTCCTGGCAGCAGCCTCAAGTAGCGTAATCACGCATGCGCCAGCTTTCTGGCGCATGCGCGATTACATTACTTGAGGCTGCTGCCAGGACACCGAGCTGGCCCGCACGTGAGTAACATTGGCACATGCGCGAGACTAGAAAAAAAAAAAAAAAGAGGACAGCAGTGAATAATTAATAGCGGGACGGCGCTGGGCTTGGAGATAATGGACGCAGCTGGGCACAAACGGCCAGAGGGACAGCCCTTTGGGCACGTTAGGAAGGTAATTTGCATATAAATAAAAAAGATTTTTATCAAAAATAAAAAGGACAGGTGGGGGTAAAAATAGTATATAAAAAATTGGGCGGGGGGCCCATACAAAAATTTGCTGTGGGGCCCAGGCATTTCTAGTTACACCCCTGCAACCATACATTCTTGTACTCAAGAGTCAAGTGCAGTGATTCTGTTTTTTTTTTTTTTTTATTTGTCCCAATATTTTGGGGGCTACCTACCTACCCCAATAAATTTTAAAAAAAAACATTGTTGGCTACCTGTTCCTCCTCCATTGCTGCCTCCACCTACAACACCACATTCACCGCCTCCTCAACCTCCGACTCCATATCCACCTCCTTCTCTGAGTTGCAGGTTAATAATTTGCAATTTTTCGTTTTTATTTTATTTTAGGTTATTTCCCTATCCACATTTGTTTGCAGAGCAGTTGCCATGCTCTTAAGCACATTTTACTGCCTTTTACATCCCTCTAGCCTTTTCAAGGACTATTTTAGAGCCATTTTAATTCAAAAAAGTGCCAATTTTAGTGCCCTAAATTGAAAAAATTCTTATTTTCAATTGTCGGTGACATGTTACCATTTTTGGCGTATACAAACCCGCGCTGTGCCTGGGTGACAGGGGCCTAAATCTCTCAAAATCCTCTGTTGTATTGCTGGGTGACATGAACCCCCTTTTGCCGTGAATGAACCCCTGCTGTGCCTGGGTGACAGGGGCCTAAATCTCTCAAAATCCTCTGTTGTATTGCTGGGTGACATGAACCCCCTTTTGCCGTGAATGAACCCCTGCTCTGCATTGCTGACAGGGAACTAAATTTAGTGAAAACATCTGTTACTGATCGGAAGATGCCCGACTACAAGCGCACTCTGATGATAGCATTCTCATCTGACAGCGGGGGCACAGTGGAAGCACAAGGTGAAGGCAGAGGAGGAGGAAGAGGTCGCCAACGCAGCTGGGGCACCGCCAGCACCTGAGAAGGCAGGGTTAGCATGGCCAAAATGTGGAAAAGCTTTTTCAGCCTTGGAGGTGCTGACGTGCCCTGCAGCCAGTGTATAGTGTGAACGTGTGTTTAGCACGGCAGAGAGCATTATCACCGGCCGCAGCCAATGTGGACAAGCTTACGTTTATTAAAATGAACCAGGCATGGATCCCACAGGACTTGTCCGTACCTTGTGCAGAATAGACATTTATACCAGCCTCAACCATCCATTCTTGTACTCAAGTGCACTTATTCTTTGTTTTATTTTGTTATATGTCCCAATATTTTGGGGGATACCCCAATTTAAAAATAAAAAATAACACAATCATTGTTGGCTACCTATTCCTCCTTCACCACCGCTTCCACCTACACTGCCACATACACCCATCCACCACCACATCAACCTCCTACTCCTAGATCCAGATTGTTTTTTAAAATTTTTCTGTATTTTATGTTATTTTAAGTCATTTCCCTATCCACATTTGTTTGCAGAACAGTTGCCATGCCGAACATCCAGGTGTCCGCTCAACTCTAGTCCAGACGCCAGGAACGGAGCGACGACCCCAGCTCATTGGTCTCTGGGTAACTTCTCCCTCATGGTCACCTTTTCGAACACCGCCAGATAGGTCTCGACGTCATCCAACGGGGTCATCTTAGGGATCCCTGCATGGACAGCTTTCCGGGCATCATGGACGTTCGGGGACGCAATAAAAATGTTGCAATAGCAGTGGGTAAGTTTCCTGCTGCTGCTTGTTAGCCTTCACAAGGGCTTTCATGACCGCTTGCATTTTGTCAAGGGACACGGGTCGTAACCTTGGCGGCTTAATATAGGACATGCACTTGTGCCCGGGAAAACAAAAAACTTTTCAACCTTCAGGCCTGCCTCACTGTGTTTGCCCAAATCGGACACCAATTGTGGGGTTTTGCTCTGGTAGACAGGCTAGTGGACGCAGTACAGATGCAACCACAAAGACTTTAACTTAAACAGTTCAGCGTTTTATTCACACATAGGGAAAAACAAAAAGTAACGGTTTGCAGTCTTGGTGTTTGTTTATACCATAAAAAGTCCACAGAACAAAATCCTTCACCTGGTCAGCAGTTTTTCCACCCGCAGTCCACAGCAGGCTTTAGGGCCTGTTTCCCAGCAGGCGTCTCTCAGCCGTTTAGCACGGCACAAGTTCTCAATTCCAAAACACAGAGCCTGACAGCGCTCCACTGTCAGATGGAGGATAATCCACAGCTGAGACTGCTGGCTGGGTTTTATATAGGCCAATGAAGACCCGGCCTGGAGCGTGGGGAGAAGCCACCCACACACCCAGCACTTTGGCTACTCCCAGTAAGAGCCGGCCTGGATCGGCTTTACAGCCACATTAACAACAGTGTCAACCAGCACTAGCTGCCGCTGACACTTAAAACTACCGTCTCTTACCTCACCGAGGCCAGGAATCTCGGTGACACACACCTTC
Organism: Bufo bufo; assembly: GCF_905171765.1. Lineage (NCBI taxonomy): Eukaryota > Metazoa > Chordata > Amphibia > Anura > Bufonidae > Bufo > Bufo bufo. The sequence goes on along the minus strand of NC_053394.1, from coordinate 390,441,344 downwards.
CATCAATAAAGGCCCCCTGCGCCTTCCTACACAGTGTAAATTTGGTGTGCCCTCAAAATAACTCAACGCACAGCCACTGATTACTAAACCGCTGGTAACAAAAGGGAGTACACTCTTAGACGAAAATGGCCAAATTGTGCCCGAATAAAAAAAATACTTCCCGAACTCGGGTTCGGTTCCAAGGTACCACTTAGAACCGAACTCGAGTTCGGGAAATGTTTTTTTTACAGTACAAATTTATTTATGAAGTTATTGCGTGAAGTCTCATCGGAGCCAATACATTCTAATACTGTACGGAGCTCCTGCCCTGTACAGTATTAGAACAAAGTTTTATGCAAATCGACTTCGGATGTTTCATCCGAAGTTGATTCGCTCATCCCTAGTCATCATCATAGAGATTGTACTGAAAACTAAGACTAAACCCTGATGAACTCCAACACCGAGAGGGAGATAAGAAGAAGCAGAGCCAGCAAATGATACATTAAAGGAGCGATCAGAGAAAGGAAGAGAACCAGGAGAGAGCAGTGTCCTTAAGGCCAATGAGGTGGAGCATGGTGAGAAGGAGTTTGTGGTCTACTGTATCAAACGCTGCAGAGAGATCAAGAAGAATCAGTAGAGAATAGTCGCCATTCCTGTTTGCTGTAAGGAGATCAGTAGACATTTTAGTAAAGGCAGTTTCTGTAGTGGAGAGAGGGAAAGGCAGATTGAAGGCAGAAGAGAGTAAAAGAGATGTTCCAGAAGTTTAGTAATGAAGGGGAGGTTAGAGACAGGTTGGTAGTGAGCGGCACAGGTCGGCCAAGATGGGTTTTTTTTAGTAGTGGGGTTATAACAAAATGTTTGAAAGAGGATGGGAAGCGAGAGAGAGAGGTTATATATTGTAGTAAGGTGGGTAATGACAGCCGGGGAGCGGGACTGGAGAAGGTGTGAGGGGATAGGATCACTGCTACAGGTGGGGGGTCGAGAAGCAGAGAGAAGCCTAAAGACTTCTTCATCTGTTATAGCGTCAGCAGAGGAGGTCGAGCACATGGAAGTGTGGGAGGGAGGAGGATCGAAACTGGTTGGGACTGGAAATTATTTCCTGCCGGATGTAACCGATCTTGTCTCTGAAGTAGGTGGCCAGATCATCAGCGCAGGTCATATCTTCTCCTCACGATGCAGCTGCTGTCTTCTAGAACACCACAAGCTCTCACCCCTGCGTCTCACACGGAGCAGAACCCAACAAATCCATCCCCAGCCCCGACACAAACCAAACAGAAAAGCTGAGGCTTCCAGAGTCCAGAACGAAGCCGGAAGAAATCCCACCCAAGGAAGACTTCATGGCCTACAGAGAAGCAGCTCCATGTCTGCTCTCACCTCCTCACAGCAGGACTTCTTCACTTCTATTACGTCCTCTCTGTCCCACAACCCCAAATCATTATTTCATACCTTTACCTCCCTCTGCCCCCCGTACCCCGTCTGACACCCCTCATCTCAGCTGAGGACTATGCCTCTTGTCTCTAAACCATCGGCAGCGTTAGATGAAGCTCGGAGCCGCCGTCCTCTCAGCCGCTCTACGTTACTACTCGCTGCTCTTCCCACATAACCTGCTTTACCGCTGTCACTGAGGACAACCTTCCCGCCTTCTCCCCATCCCCCGTCACACTAATCACCGTTTTACCTCTCCGAGCCTGTCCTGCCTCCGATCACAATCTGTCCGACATTTCCGCCGTTCTCCAGCGTCGCCGGATGCGTTTTTTCTAATCTCCAAAGACTAAAATCTCATCTTTGAAATTCAGCCAATGATAAAAGACTGAAACAAGGGAACTTATCTCCTGTCCACTGATTGTGGGGGTCCATCCGCTGGGGGCCCCTGCCAGTCATGAGAACGGGGCCCATGTTCCCCCATTGGAATGGAACAGCAGACAAGATCAGATCAACTACAAAGAAAATCCCCAGCGATAAGACACAGCGCGGCCATTTATGTGCTAACACTAGGAGTAACAGAAGAGAAGTTTATTCCTCCTTTTCCCCCACAGCGGAAATCCTACATCTGCCCCGACATAAGGTATCGCTGACATCATTTCTAATAACTGATATGGAGAAAAGGGATAGAGTTACCCCTAAACATCTCCTGAGCACACACAGAGCCCCGATACCAGCAGATTACATCGCCGGCTCTGCTACATGGACATGACAAAGACTCCGCTGTAGTAACTGAACATTACACATACACAGCTCTGCTGCACACACTGATAGAAGTCTTCAGAGGCATATTACACATAAACAGCTTGGTTGTATGCACATACAGCTCAACTACACCGACATTACACAGATACAGCTTATCTATACAAACATTACAGGCTTACAGCTCTGCTACATACAGACTGGGATTCCACACAGCACAGCAGAGTCTCACACACAGAGCTGATAAACCTGTTCATGTGATCTCCAGGACTCCTCCCACACCTGATCACATGGTCATGACATCATCACAGGGGCTGTACTTTCTCCTGCAGCACAGCCTGACTCCTCCCACACCTGATCACATGGTCATGACGTCCTCACAGGGGCTGTACTTTCTCCTGCAGCACAGCCTGACTCCTCCCACACCTGATCACATGGTCATGACATCGTCACAGGGCCTGTACTTTCTCTTGCAGCTTAACCTGACTCCTCCCACACCTGATCACATGGTCATGACATCATCACAGGGCCTGTACTTTCTCCTGCAGCACAGCCTGACTCCTCCCATACCTGATCACATGGTCATGACGTCATCACAGGGGCTGTACCTTCTCCCGCAGCACAGCCTGACTCCTCCCACACCTGATCACATGGTCATGACATCGTCACAGGGCCTGTACCTTCTCCTGCAGCACAGCCTGGAGCCCGACTCCTGCATGGGTTGTGTCTAAACTCCAGACACCAAACGTACCTGGCCCTTTTGCAGTATGGGAAATAGCCAGGTCTCTCACGGTACGGACCTCTTAGCCCCCTAGTGGACGGGTCCGGAACAGCGCTAGTGTTTAGCCAGGTCACATGGATTTGGCTAAACTCCATGCACGGTGCGGACCTGGTCCTTACTAAGTATGGGGAATAGCCGACTCTATAGGAGCTGTCTATTCCCCATGCCTGGTACGGACCTCTCAGCCCCCTGGTGGTCAGGTACGGAACTATGATGGGATTTAGCTGATTCAAAGTGAATTGGCTAAACTCCATACTCCGTAAAAATAAAAAACAGATTTTCTACCACTCATCTGTTCAACTTTATTTGGCAAAATTAATTGTAAGGGATCACATACCACAAAGGGTTAAGAAGGTCCTTTCTTAACCCTTTGTGGTATGTGATCCATTACAATTAATGTTTTTATTTTTAATCCTTATAAGGCCTCCTGCAGAAGACCGGATGGTTTTGCGGTCCGTTTTAAATGGATCCGTTTTTTTCATTTTTTTTTGTTTCAGTACTGTCTCAGTTTCCGTTCCGTTTTTCCGTTTGGTTTCCGTTTTTTGAGGAACGGAAACAGTAATTACATTCTAAAATTCGGCTGGGCATAACATTTTCAATAGACGGTTCCGCAAAAAATGGAACAAATACGGAAAACATACGGATGCATTCTGTATCCGTTCATTTTACAGCCCCATTGACTTGAATGGAGCCACAGGACATGATTTGCGGGCAATAATATGACCTATTCTATCTTTAAACTGAAATGAAAAACGGAAACTGAATGCATACGGAGTACATTCCGTTTTTTTGCGGACCCATTGAAATGAATTATTCCATATATGCCGTTTTTCTGCCAAACGGAAACAAAAAACGTTTGTGTGCAGGAGGCCTGTTTAATATCACCATCAAACATGAATCCAAATATGAATCCGTATCATGGACGCACTTCTCCCCGAGTCCTGTGAGAACAGGGTCTGAGCTCAGATGATGCTGCAGATGAGCCTCTGATCACTGAGAAATGTCCGCCTTCCAGTGTAGGAGAAAACTAAAGTATCGGCTCAAATTATCTATTCATCAAGAAAGAGTAATTATCCGTGAAATGTTCCCACCAAAGTATACATTCAGATTGCAAGACTCTGGCGGTAACCTGTGATTTCACCGTCATCATTGTCAAAGGAAAGCTCAGCATGTGGCCCCATCAGTTCTCCTGCTGGTGAGGTCCTCTTCAGTCATGGAGTTTAGCCTGCTCACAGTGAACTGTCTACTTCCCATACACCAGACGGACCTTTTCTATGTGTTATATACAGAGAAGGTTTCCTGCTGGTGAGGTCCTCTTCAGACATGGAGTTTAGCCTGCTCACAGCGAACTGTCTACTTCCCATACACCAGACGGACCTTTTCTATGTGTTATATACAGAGAAGGTTTCCTGCTGGTGAGGTCCTCTTCAGACATGGAGTTTAGCCTGCTCACAGCGAACTGTCTACTTCCCATACACCAGACGGACCTTTTCTATGTGTTATATACAGAGAAGGTTTCCTGCTGGTGAGGTCCTCTTCAGACATGGAGTTTAGCCTGCTCACAGTGTAATGTCTATTTCCCATACACCAGACGGACCTTTTCTATGTGTTATATACAGAGAGGTTCTCCTGCTGGTGAGGTCCTCTTCAGACATGGGGTTTAGCCTGCTCACAGTGTAATGTCTATTTCCCATACACCAGACGGACCTTTTCTATGTGTTATATACAGAGAGGTTCTCCTGCTGGTGAGGTCCTCTTCAGACATGGGGTTTAGCCTGCTCACAGTGTAATGTCTACTTCCCATACACCAGACGGACCTTTTCTATGTGTTATATACAGAGAAGTTCTCCTGCTGGTGAGGTCCTCTTTAGACATGGGGTTTAGCCTGCTCGCAGTGAACTGTCTATTTCCCATACACCAGACGGACCTTTTCTATGTGTTATATACAGAGAGGTTTTCCTGCTGGTGAGGTCCTCTTCAGACATGGAGTTTAGCCTGCTCACAGTGTACTGTCTATTTCCCATACACCAGACGGACCTTTTCTATGTGTTATATACAGAGAGGTTCTCCTGCTGGTGAGGTCCTCTTCAGACATGGAGTTTAGCCTGCACACAGTGAACTGTCTATTTCCCATACACCAGATGGACCTTTTCTATGTTTTATATACAGAGAGGTTTTCCTGCTGGTGAGGTCCTCTTCAGACATGGGGTTTAGCCTGCTCACAGTGTAATGTCTATTTCCCATACACCAGATGGACCTTTTCTATGTGTTATATACAGAGAGGTTTTCCTGCTGGTGAGGTACTCTTCAGACATGGGGTTTAGCCTGCACACAGTGAACTGTCTATTTCCCATACACCAGATGGACCTTTTCTATGTGTTATATACAGAGAGGTTTTCCTGCTGGTGAGGTCCTCTTCAGACATGGGGTTTAGCCTGCTCGCAGTGAACTGTCTATTTCCCATACACCAGACTGACCTTTTCTATGTGTTATATACAGAGAGGTTCTCCTGCTGGTGAGGTCCTCTTCAGACATGGAGTTTAGCCTGCTCACAGTGTACTGTCTATTTCCCATACACCAGACAGACCTTTTCTATGTGTAATAGGCCTCATGCACACGAACGTTTTTTTTCACGGTCCGCAAAAACAGGGTCCGTAGGTCCGTGATCCGTGACCGTTTTTTCGTCCGTGGGTCTTCCTTGATTTTTGGCGGATCCACGGACATGAAAAAAAAGTCATTTTGGTGTCCGCCTGGCCGTGCGGAGCCAAACGGATCCGTCCTGAATTACAATGCAAGTCAATGGGGACGGATCCGTTTGACGTTGACACAATATGGTGCCATTTCAAACGGATCCGTCCCCATTGACTTTCAATGTAAAGTCCGGAGTCCCTTTTATACCATCAGATCGGAGTTTTCTCCAATCCGATGGTATATTTTAACTTGAAGCGTCCCCATCACCATGGGAACGCCTCTATGTTAGAATATACTGTCGGATATGAGTTAGATCGTGAAACCTCATTTCCGACAGTATATTCTAACACAGAGGCGTTCCCATGGTGATGGGGACGCTTCTAGTTAGAATATACTACAAACTGTGTACATGACTGCCCCCTGCTGCCTAGCAGCATCCGATCTCTTACAGGGGGCCGTGATCAGCACAATTAACCCCTCAGGTGCCGCACCTGAAGGGGTTAATTGTACTATCATATCCCCCTGTAAGAGATCAGGGCTGCCAGGCAGCAGGGGGCAGACCCCCCCCCCCCCCCTCCCCAGTTTGAATATCATTGGTGGCCAGTGCGGCCCCCCCCCCCCCCTTCCTCCATTGTAATAAATCGTTGGTGGCACAGTGTGCGCCCCCCCCTTCCTCCCTCTATTGTAATAATTCGTTGGTGGCACAGTGTGCCCCCCCCCCCCCCCCCCCCCCCCCTTCCCCCCCCTATTGTAATAATTCGTTGGTGGCACAGTGTGCGCCCCCCCCCCCCCCTTCCTCCCTCTATTGTAATAAATCGTTGGTGGCAATCATTGGCCCCCCTCCCTCTATAGCATTTTCAACATTGGTGGCCAGTGTGCGGCCACCCATCTTGCGCCCCCCCCCCGATCATTGGTGGCAGCGGGTTACTAGCAATAGTACAAGATTCATACTTACCTGGGAGCTGTGATGTTCGTGTCCGGCCGGGAGCTCCTCCTACTGGTAAGTGACGGTTCATTTAGCAATGCGCCGCACAGACCTGTCACTGTCACTTACCAGTAGGTGGAGCTCCCGGCCGGACACGAACATCGCAGCAGCAGGTAAGTATTAATCTTCTACTATTGTACTATTGCTAAGTAACCATGGCAACGAGGACTGTAGTAGCGTCCTGGTTGCCATGGTTACCGATCGGAGCCCCAGCGAATAAACTGGGACTCCGATCGGAACTCCGCTGCCACCAATGATGATGGGGGGGAGGGGGGGGGGGGGAGATGGGAGGCTGCACACTGGCCACTAACGTTGTTAATGCTATAGAGGGGGGGGGCAATGGGGGGCGCACACTGTGCCACCAACGATTTATTACAATAGAGGGAGGAAGGGGGGGGGGCGCACACTGTGCCACCAACGAATTATTACAATAGAGGGAGGGGGGGGGGGCCGCACTGGCCACCAATGATATTCAAACTGGGGAGGGGGGGGGGAGGGTCTGCCCCCTGCTGCCTGGCAGCCCTGATCTCTTACAGGGGGATATGATAGTACAATTAACCCTTTCAGGTGCCGCACCTGAAGGGGTTAATTGTGCTGATCACGGCCCCCTGTAAGAGATCGGGTGCTGCCAGGCAGCAGGGGGCAGTCTTGTACACAGTTTGTAGTGTATTCTAACTAGAAGCGTCCCCATCACCATGGGAACGCTTCTGTGTTAGAATATACTGTCGGTTCTGAGTTTTCACGAAGTGAAAACTCAGCTTTGAAAAAGCTTTTATGCAGACGGATCTTCGGATCCGTCTGTATAAAAACTAAACTACGGCCACGGATCACGGACACGGATGCCAATCTTGTGTGCATCCGTGTTCTTTCACGGACCCATTGACTTGAATGGGTCCGTGAACCGTTGGCCGTGAAAAAAATAGGACAGGTCATATTTTTTTCACGGCCAGGAAACACGGATCACGGATGCGGCTGCAAAACGGTGCATTTTCCGATTTTTCCACGGACCCATTGAAAGTCAATGGGTCCGCGAAAAAAAACGGAAAACGGCACAACGGCCACGGGTGCACACAACGGTCGTGTGCATGAGGCCATATACAGAGAAGTTTTCCTGCTGGTGAGGTCCTCTTCAGTCATGGAGTTTAGCCTGCTCACAGTGTACTGTCTATTTCCCATACTCCAGACGGACCTTTTCTATGTATTATCGAGAGGTTCTCCTGCTGGTGAGGTCCTCTTCAGACATGGAGTTTAGCCTGCTCACAGTGTAATGTCTATTTCCCATACACCAGACGGACCTTTTCTATGTGTTATATACAGAGAAGTTCTCCTGCTGATGAGGTCGTCTTCAGACATGGAGTTTAGCCTGCTCACAGTGAACTGTCTATTTCCCATACACCAGACTGACCTTTTCTATGTGTTATATACAGAGAGGTTCTCCTGCTGGTGAGGTCCTCTTCAGACATGGAGTTTAGCCTGCTCACAGTGTACTGTCTATTTCCCATACACCAGACAGACCTTTTCTATGTGTAATATACAGAGAAGTTTTCCTGCTGGTGAGGTCCTCTTCAGTCATGGAGTTTAGCCTGCTCACAGTGTACTGTCTATTTCCCATACACCAGACGGACCTTTTCTATGTGTTATATACAGAGAAGTTCTCCTGCTGATGAGGTCGTCTTCAGACATGGAGTTTAGCCTGCTCACAGTGAACTGTCTATTTCCCATACACCAGACGGACCTTTTCTATGTGTCTGCAAAAAGAAGTTGAGAGAAATCCAGCTCCACTTGGATAAAGGAATGTGCGTTTATTCAGCTTGCGGTTAAAAACTCATCCATGAAATACACGAGTTGATGTTGTAATTAAACAATCTGATAAGGGGGGCGGGGTTGTCGTGCTGGACAGTGGTCTATACAGGACCCTGATTGAATCCATGCTCAGTGACACATCAGTTTATGTCACCCTCCTCTTTTCAGAAGGAACTTAGGGCCATCTTGGATTTAGGGATCCAATCAGGCTTCCTAACCAATAAAGAATCAGAGTATATTTATACCATATCCCCAGTTATCCCAGTGTTCCATGCACTTCCAAAAACACACAAAAATGTTTTTCCACCTCCCCTTAGGCCAATTGTAGCGGGCATTGGCTCCTTTTCGGAGAGAATGTCACAATGGGTTGATTCCATACTTCAGCCACTAATACCACTTATACCGGGTTATCTCAGGGACACCACGTCTGTTCTGCAAACAATTGATAATATTGAATGGTCCTCAAATTATGTCTGGATCACAGCAGACGTAGTGTCCTTGTATACTAATATTCCGCATGAATTGGCCATTAAATCGCTAACCTGGTTCATACAGATATATGGCAATATCACTGCAGGCTTGCAGGAATATGTCCTGATGGTGGTGGACTTCCTCCTCAGGCGCAATTTCTTCATGTTCAACAATAAATGTTATCTCCAGATATCGCAGGTGTCGATGGGGGCTAAATTCTCTCCCTCCATCGCCAATATTTTTATGGCATGGTGGGAGAGGTGTTTTCTCTTCATCGACACCCACCCTTTTTGGCACCACATCAGGTGGTATGGCCGTTACATCGATGACCTGATCCTGATCTGGACAGGCGATGTGGCGGCCATACCATCCTTTTGTGGTTACATCAATTCCTATGTGGATACCATCTTCTTCAGTGTCCATCATGACACATTGGAGGTGGCTTTATTGGATTTGCGCCTGAGGGGGGACCCCGCCACCAGTCGGGTATCCACCTGCACATATAGGAAACCTATGGCAGGTAACACCACATTACATGCGACATCATGTCATCCAAAACATGTAACTGCCAACATACCCAGGGGGGAAATAATCCGTGCAAGAAGGAATTGCACGGAAGAAATAAGCTTTATGGAGGAGGCTGGATATATTTCCCATAGACTGGGTAAAAGAGGCTATAGCACTAAACATGTAAAGGATGCCATAGTTCAGGTCTCCACCATCGAAAGGGGATCCCTCCTTTATCCTAGACAGCAAGATCCTTTGCAAAGGGAGGTTCCACCACTTGACATAGGCACTAATAGCAAAAACAAAAATAGAAATACAAACTATATTATCAAAGGACAAGGACAGAAGGAATCTGTTTGTAACACAATATAGTACAGAGTACCAACACATATGTCATATTATAAAAAAACATTTTCCTGTCTTATGACAGAGAATGGACTGACATAGTTGCAGATGGGGTTAAATGCGCAGCCAGAAGGGAGCCCACAATTGCAAACTATGTCAGCCCCAGCCTGTACCAGGAAGGGAAAAAGTCGCAACCTGTGTGGCTTAGGACCAAGGGGAGTTACAGGTGTGGACACCACAGATGTATTTGCTGCACACATATGATGAAATCCAAAACTTTTTCCTCAACTGTAAACAACAGAGTTTTTCCAATGAAAGCGTATCTTAACTGCAATACAACCCACGCTGTCTATTTGATCACTTGCACAACATGCAAACTGCAATACGTGGGCTGTACTATCAATGCAATTAAATCCAGAATACGCAAACGCATCTCTGATGTGCCCCACCATGGCAGTCGCAATGTGTCTGCAGCTAGTCTGCATTTTGCTATCTGCCATGGTGGGGACACATCAGATATGATAGTACAAGGCATAGAAAAAGTTTTCCTGCCTAAACGTGGAGGAGACCATAGAAGAAAAGTATTAAAAAGAGAATCCTTTTGGATTTTTTCACTGAACCTGCGTCAACCTGAGGGGCTCAACAAACGTCTAGATCTGATTTTGCAGCAATAATCCACATACTAACAAATTTGGTGTGTGAATTTCTCCCTTTCCTCAGAATGTTATAGTAATTCATTCTCTGGTGATCTGACTTCCATTACATTCCACCATAGTCTGCTAAAACATTGCTACATATCCGGCTCATACCCCATGTATCCTCTATATATGTATACCCTTGTATGACATAGTTTTTTGCATAGTTATTATACTTTTATTTTCTCTATGCATACATATGGTTATATCTTTGTTTTTTCTTTCATTTAATTTTCATGAGAAGAGTTAACTGAAGGTGCGGCACCTTTTTCCTGGGGGCGGTTACAGGCCTGTGGAAACAATCAGTGAACACAGGTGCACCCTCCCCTTTAAAAGGTCTCACTTTTAATGTCTTTCTGTGTCATGAAGAAGGGCCGGAAATGTCTCTGGTAGCCCGAAACGCGTAGACAAGACTGCAAATTTTTGTATTTCATGGATGAGTTTTTAACTGCAAGCTGAATAAACGCACATTCCTTTATCCAAGTGGAGCTGGATTTCTCTCAACTTCTTTTTGCATTTGCTGCCCGCACCTGACACGGGCCATCCGTGCTCACAACTAAAGGAAGGGCAGGTGAGAGCTGCTACACTTCTCTTTTCCTTTTCTATGTGTAATATACAGAGAAGTTTTCCTGCTGGTGAGGTCCTCTTCAGGTATGGAGTTTAGCCTGCTCACAGTGTACTGTCTATTTCCCATACACCAGACGGACCTTTTCTATGTATTATCGAGAGGTTCTCCTGCTGGTGAGGTCCTCTTCAGACATGGAGTTTAGCCTGCTCACAGTGAACTGTCTATTTCCCATACACCAGACTGACCTTTTCTGTGTGTTATATACATAGAGGTTCTCCTGCTGGTGAGGTTCTCTTCAGTCATGTAGTTCAGCCTGCTCACAGTGAACTGTCTATTTCCCATACACCAGACGGACCTTTTCTATGTGTTATATACACAGAGGTTCTCCTGCTGGTGAGGTCCTCTTCAGTCATGGGGTTTAGCCTGCTCACAGTGTACTGTCTATTTCCCATACACCAGGCGGACCTGTTCTATGTGTTATATACAGAGAGGTTCTCCTGCTGGTGAGGTCCTCTTCAGTCATGGGGTTTAGCCTGCTCACAGTGTACTGTCTATTTCCCATACAGCAGACTGACCTTTTCTATGTGTTATATACAGAGGTCCTCCTGCTGGTGAGGTCCTCTTGAGGTATGGAGTTTAGCCTGCTCACAGTGAACTGTCTATTTCCCATACACCAGACGGACCTTTTCTATGTGTTATATACAGAGAAGTTTTCCTGCTGGTGAGGTCCTCTTGAGACATGGGGTTTAGCCTGCTCACAGTGTACTGTCTATTTCCCATACACCAGACGGACCTTTTCTATGTGTTACCTATGGACAGGGCCGTCTTTAGCATGGGGCAAAAGGGGAAGCTGCCCCGGGCCCAATTGCTCCTGGTGGCCCAAGGCAGGTCCCTGTCCCGACTCCCGATCCTATCCATCACTTAGTTCACTATGCGAGCGAGCGGCATGGCTTGCATACTGAAGGACTTACTGCTTACTTGCGTTCCTATTTGTTCCTCCTCCTCCCGACCGTGACCTCCCCGACCCCTGCCCTTGCCTACTGGTACGCTGCGCCACATCCTCCCGCTGCCTTGACAAAAGTAAGGGAGAGAGAGGCTGCGTCACACCAGTCACTAACCTCTATAAAATTCGCTGGAGACAGTAACTGCTGGCAGTGGCAGGCAGGGCACGATTTACTGAAGGAACTTAGGAATGGAATGGCTGTACAGTAGTGGCATACTGTGTCTGCTGGTAAAAGACCTCTGTCATGTGTCATGATGGAGGTCTTTTACCAGCAGATACAGTATGCCACTACTGTACAGCCATGCCATCATCTCTCATCTGACTGTGCCATATGTGAGTCTGTTCTGGACTGGTCCTGCGAGGCTCCTGAGAGCATGTGCAATCATTCCCTAAATAATTCTGCCAAATTAGCAACCTACACTACTGCTGGTCAATGTCCACATATAACCCCATACAGACGTGGGTGGAACGGCATTTCCATGTTTATTCCGAGGGCCACTTCTGATTCTCCACACGTATTTTCAGACGCGGCTGCCTCAGTAGGTTTCGCGGCCATATTTGGCTCACATTGGTTCGCCGGCTCATGGCCCACACACGTGCTACAGTTGCCGGGGTTTTCTCAGATGTCGGTATTGTTCGAGATCTATCCTATCGTAGCAGCTGCTATAGTCTGGGGGCTTAGGTGGTTGGGTCACACGGTGGTTTTCCACACTGACAACATGGCAACCGCAGAGATCATTAACAAGGGCAGATCTAAATCGTTACTCATCATGTCTTTCATGCGTAGATTGACCAGGATAGCTCTGGAACAGGGGTTTCATTTTCATGCCCTGTTTTTGGGCGGGGTCAGCAACGTTGCAGCTGATGCTTTATCTCGTTTTGATTTTTCTCGCTTTTTCTTACAGAACCCAGAAGCAGACTCAGTGGGCACCCTGGTACCGGACTGGCGGCTGCTGGTCTTGGATTAGACTCTTTGATGGTGGTCGCCAGTTCACTCATTACCAAGTCTTTGTCGGCCAGTACGTTGCGGTCGTACCGCCGAGCGTGGGTGGTTTTTTCAAACTTTAAGTTGGCATATCCTAGAGGTGACACAGGTCAGGTCAAGTATATGGTGGCTTTCGTGTCTTATTGTCATTCGGTATTGGCTTTATCCTACAACACCATTAGGTTATATTTGGCTGGGGTGCAGCATTTTTTGGCACTTCAAGAGCCAGACAGACCCTCTATATTTTCAGCTCACCCGATCAAGGCCATCCTCAGAGGCATTCAAAAAAGCCAGGTCACGGTCAAGTCGGTCCGTCGACCTATTAAGGGGGACACGTTTCGTAGCCTGTCGGAAGTTCTCACATTGTCACCATTCGGAGTCCTTCCCAGCCTGGTGATCAAGGCGGCGATGTACTTGGCGTTTACGGGTTTTTAAGACCAGGTGAAGTGACACAGGCCAGACAAGGGGCGGTGGCTCACCGCAAGGGAGATTTAGTCAGGATGGGCAGTAACTCATTTGCAGTTGCCTCACAACAAAACAAGGCAGGTAGGTCCCGGCCATGTAGTTAAGTTCTTCCAGACCACAAACGCATGGTGTCCAGTGACAGTCTTGGACAACCTCTTGCTGGCCCTTAGTCTTCACAGCCCCACCGACCCATTACTTCCATTCCCTGTTGGTCCACTGACGTCCAGCCAGTTCATCAAACATATTCGCATCCTGTTGACCAGTGTAGGATTGAATCCGGCTCAATTCTCGGGGCATTCTTTCCGCATCGGTGCGGCATCCGCAGCGTCCAAGCATGGAGTCCCTGTGCATATCATTAAACACTTGGGGCGCTGGCGCTCGGGGTGCTTTGTACGGTATATCCCGGAGCCACAAGCGGAGCTGGTCCAAGCATTCAGTACATTGGCAGAGTAGCACCTTAGGCCAATCCTTCCCTCACTGGTGGGTTTTGCCCCCTTTTTCAGGCATACCGACCTAGTGAGGCCAAGGCACACCTCAGGCCAATTAGGTAGGGGGGTGGTGGTTGGGCATCTTCCACTCGTTTAGGTCCTGACCACAAGTGTTAAGGCTGGCCCCAGGCTAGCCTGGATTTGTGGGAGGGGCCGGTACCTGTCTTAAGCAGTCTGGCTCTCCCAGGCAGCACGTCGGCATTCGGACGACCCCTGCCCACCTATTCCCATTCTTCATTCAGTCATTCAACCATCACATTCAGGGTATGCCCCCTTTTTCAGGCATACCGACCTAGTGAGGCCAAGGCACACCTCAGGCCAATTAGGTAGGGGGGTGGTGGTTGGGCATCTTCCACTCGTTTAGGTCCTGACCACAAACAGAAACATCACGGAAGCACTCTGCAGTGCTTCAGTGGGGTTCCGTGCCTCCGTTCCGCACCGCAGCTCCAGATTGCGGATCCATTGAAGGGATGCGGAATGAACATGGCCGGCGGCCGTGGATTGCCGACCCGCCGTTTGCGGGCCGTAATACGGCCATGGCCGCCCAATAGCCGCGTGCATGAGGCCTTATGGTGTTTCCCAGTGTCATGAATATGATGTAGGGGGGGGGGGGGTATAATTGTAGTAGCTATTATAGAAGTATATGTATTGTGTGTCTGTTGTGTAAGGTGTGATTTCACCAAATGCTCTGAAGCCTCTACTCTATCCCAGCAGGGGGTAGCCAGGCAGACTGGGACCAGCTACAGGAGATGCAGAGGGACAGTTGTCACATCGAACGCCTTTTTGAAAGGGAGATTTGAAAACTCTAAAACAAAGAGATTTCAATATTCAATGCCCTCCGCTCCCCTCATTAATTGTCCCCCAGTGGAAGAACTAGGATTTGGTTAGTCAATGACCGGAATCTGGAAACCAATCCTAGTTCTATAAAATTGTTGCATGGATATATTTTCAGTGTTACACCGTGTGGGAGTCACAGCCGAGCTGACGGTTAGCCATTGTCCTCCCCTTCTCCCGGGGCAGTAAGTTCTTATTTAACTCTTACTGTTTTGTATGTTACTCTTACTTTGTCTCATCTTACATCTGTTTTTGTAAGCACTGCACTATTTTTATGTGTATAAAATATCCCTTTTATAAGTCGCCTTGTTGCTCTAAAGAATCCATAGCCTGAACGTGTGACTGTGTGATTGCTTGTGAGTGTGCAACGTTTCCGGCTTACGGTGGTGGCAGCTGGTGTTTGGGGTCGGTGCATGCTTGGGGGGTGCTCTACACTCACTTAGCGTCCTGAGTGTGTGGGGGGCGCGGAGTGAGAGCTTGGAGGTAGTCTGGGGCCCCTGGCAGACCTAGCCCTGGTTGCGAGATTGCGACACCCAGCTAGAGGCGGTTATCACTGATCCCATTCCTAAGGACGACCGTGGCTTGAAAGAGCAGCTTAAATAGAGTTGGGGTAAAGCATGCTTCCTGCACCTCCATTCAAATATATCATACATCCCGACTGATAGTGCCTCCTGTTACTGTACTGTATGCTGTGTACTGCCCACTACATGTACCTGGATGAGCAGCACTTTTTTTTTACCTGGATAATCGCGCAACACATAGGGCACAACTATACTGTAACATTTGTCTTGCGAAAATGTTTCTTATGATAGTCTATGGTGTCGCACTGCGACTTGATGCGACAGCCGCAGAAAAATCAATTTCAAATGGATTTTTGGTGACTGTTATGTCGCAAGCGTGACACCATAGACTATCATTATAAACATAATGTCGTTGTGTAGCCTTAGGCCTCTTTCGCACGAGCGTGTCCGGATAAGGTCCGATGCAGTTTTGACTGCGATTGCGTTCCGTTGTTCAGTTTTGAAACTGACAAAACCTGGCTTGTTTGCTATAACATGGCCGGACCCTATTACAGTTAATTGCAGCGGCGGAAACTGGCAGTATCTAGCTATACCCAATACGGTACACTCCGGCATGCTGTCGATAGCAACAGCTCTAATTGTGGCCCTCTAGTTTTTACCAAAATACAACTATCATTAAGAGCAGATTGCCTACAGCTCTCATGGATTGATGATAGTTCTAGTTTTGCTAGCGCTGGCGAGCCACGAGTTTGACATTCCTAAATAAACTTCATATAAGAAACTTTAAATAGTGAGGTTATTTATCATAATTTTACATATACTACTTGTGAATTAGCCTTTTTAATTTCTAACTACCTTCTTCCAGTGGAAATATAAAGTCTTTGGTCGTCAGTAGATCATCTATACAGCACTCTGCTTGCTGCCAGCAATGATTCTTTAACGGGAATTAGCAATAGCATTAGAGATTGCTTCTACACATGCTCTGGAAGGGATGGCTGTCTATAAATTAAATGAATCTTCCATAGTCAATCAAAACGATTGTTGGGAAGGAATGCTTCATTCTTGACTATCACTTGCAGCAGGGGCCTTTAGCGCTTTCAAATCCTGGTAAGGATTTGCTACACTATAATGTGTTGGTCTGTCCTTGCGCACTTTTTCCCCCATATTGACCTCTTATATCTATGTCACCTGATGCTCTCCAGTGTCAATATTGCCTATGAACAATGGTGACATAAGTCCACTCACTATACACTTTCAAAACACATCAACAAGACAACAGCTCACACGTATTAGTTTCAAAAATACTGCTCAAGAGTCTTAAATCATTACATTTGATGCAAGTCACCCCTCTTACCTAGGACTGCAGCAATTATTTTATGTGCAGCTGCCCTTACATACCCACCTAGCCACCTCACAACACGTCATTTCTTGTAGAAGGTAATCAATGAAGACGTTGAATTTAGGAAGTGGTACTATAATATTACTCAACCATGTGGTGTTATGTATACTTAGTCACATCATCACAGCTCATGTTAACTATCTAGTGCATATTGTACCATAGACTGCTTTTATCACTTGAACTTTTATTTTTTTAAGACTGAACAAACATGATATTTTGTTACATGTATACAATTATAAATACTGTACATTCTAATACACAAACTTTATAAATAAATAAAAATACTATATAATCTGTAACTTTGTAACATACAAATTTCCTAACTTTTACAATGGTACATGGGTTGCCACTTCTAACTTAACAATAATGTATCTTTAAATACATAGTTGACAAATAATTAAGCGTAAGGCAGCTCTCACCTGCTACACAACACCCTCTGGGCACGGACACCGCACCTGGATGCGGGGATGAATGAAATCAAATAGAAGAAAGGAGAAGTCCAGCTCAGCTCGGGTGCAAATAAGTGGCTCTTTTATTCCAGCGGTTTTTAAAATTTCCATACGGCAAGGTGTGTGCAACAAACGTCATGATCTTATTTTGCAATACTGAATGCGCCGATATTATTATTATTATTTTCTGCCCTCTGTATTCATTATTTTCTACGTTCCTGTTTTTGTACTTGTATCGATATGTATATTCACTTGCTAAAATATCTATGAACACATTACTCCCTATTAATATTTTAATCACTAAGCTATACTTTGTATCTTTTAACTGAGGACATTGCGGGACCTCCCCCTGATACCTCCCTCTCCCAGGTGATATACAGTACAGACCAAAAGTTTGGACACACCTTCTCATTCAAAGAGTTTTCTTTATTTTCATGACTATGAAAATTGTAGATTAACACTGAAGGCATCAAAACTATGAATTAACACATGTGGAATTATATACATAAACAAGTGTGAAACAACTGAAAATATGTCATATTCTAGGTTCTTCAAAGTAGCCACCTTTTGCTTTGATTACTGCTTTGTACACTCTTGGCATTCTCTTGATGAGCTTCAAGAGGTAGTCCCCTGAAATGGTTTTCACTTCACAGGTGTGCCCTGTCAGGTTTAATAAGTGTGATTTCTTGCCTTATAAATGGGGTTGGGACCATCAGTGGCGTTGAGGAGAAGTCAGGTGGATACACAGCTAATAGTCCTACAGAATAGACTGTTAGAATTTGTATTATGGCAAGAAGAAAGCAGCTAAGTAAAGAAAAACGAGTGGCCATCATTACTTTAAGAAATGAAGGTCAGTCAGTCAGCCGAAAAATTGGGAAAACTTTGAAAGTAAGGGCTATTTGACCATGAAGGAGAGTGATGGGGTGCTGCGCCAGATGACCTGGCCTCCAGAGTCACCGGACCTGAACCCAATCGAGATGGTTTGGGGTGAGCTGGACTGCAGAGTGAAGGCAAAAGGGCCAACAAGTGCTAAGCATCTCTGGGAACTCCTTCAAGACTGTTGGAAGACCATTTCAGGGGACTACCTCTTGAAGCTCATCAAGAGAATGCCAAGAGTGTGCAAAGCAGTAATCAAAGCAAAAGGTGGCTACTTTGAAGAACCTAGAATATGACATATTTTCAGTTGTTTCACACTTGTTATGTATATAATTCCACATGTGTTAATTCATAGTTTTGATGCCTTCATAGGTCATGAAAATAAAGAAAACTCTTTGAATGAGAAGGTGTGTCCAAACTTTTGGTCTGTACTGTACATCAATCTGCGATTGGACAGGTATTTATCAGAGGGGGCTCCCATTGCATTTTTGTGTTTGTCATGAAGAAGGACCATTATGTTATAGAGGTCTGAAACGCGTCACTGCCCACACCTTGCCGTATGGAAATTTTAAAACCGCTGGAATAAAAGAGCCACTTATTTGCACCCGAGCTGAGCTGGACTTCTCCTTTCTTATAGTTGACAAATGTATTGTTTTCTTCTTGCTTAAACACACTCACATTCACACACAGTTGAAGTGGTATCACATTTTGCATTTAGAACCCTCTACCATTTGCTCTTTTGGCTCTTGCAAATGCAATACTTTGTGAGTGTAAATTTCATTGACCAATATTTTGAACGTGGCTTTCTCAATTTACTATGTGGAAACATTGACAGTGACTGTGTTTCTATACAGTTAACTAAATGTTCCCTCATCCTTTTTTGATCAAATACAATCTTGCGAATACTCACTCCATGTGCCAAAGAAATGGCATTCGCAATAGAAAACAGCCCACAATCATTTGTTCCGGTTTGTTTCCGAAATGTTAAGCATTCGAGGTTAAAGAGTATTTACCCATAAAAAAAAATCACTGTACATATGTATTATTTGGTTTTTCAAACTCTCCGTAAGTTCACATGTTTGCATTGAATCATGAATTTTTAACACTGTCTGACAGCAATGTGAAACTACTCAGTGCGCTCCAACATGGTGTATTTGTACAATTTCGTCTGTCTTTTTTACTTTCTTAACCTGACCATGGGCAAGTAACAGAGTATCAAATAGTCCAGCCAAATGTGGGTTCTTGAATGACATAAGATACTGGCAGATATGAATTATTTTGTCATCTAACCATTCATCTTTTTCTACCATCCTCTTTTCTGCATACGTGAGACGTATACCATGTATTACTACCCAGGTATCATTATCTTGTCTGGGACTAATGTCAGATCTGTTGGCTGGGCTGGTTATTATGTCCTCTTCCACACTCTCCCAAACATCTTCTCGGAGATACTCCGCTTTTGCGCCAACCCTTTGGGAGGCTGGGTGCTTTGGTCGTCCATATTTCCGTATCGGTAGCGGCTTAAATTTTTCTGTTTGATTATGTTTTTTGGGCGATTCTATCAAAGGTAATCCAGCCTCTTTTGGTATAAAAAATGTTGATTTTCGAAGTAATTCTTCTAGCTCTTGTATGACATACAAATCGCTTACTTCGTGAATTAAAAATAAAGAATCTGAAATTTTTTTGGTCAGTTGATTACAGTTTCTAATTACAACTGTTCTTAATGCTCTCCTTCTAGGTGGTAGGTCAAGTAGATGTTCAGGCGATGGTAGTTGAAAGTCATGCACATCACAGGATTCCTCCACTTTTTCTTGAGCATAGTCTTCAAAACATTGCAAATCCAGTGAAAACAGCAGATTTCTTGAGTATGAATTACTCACTGTCCCATCAATCCCAGCCATCAATACATTAAAAAAATGCAACACATGTGTTTGCATGGGAATAAAAATGTAACCAAATCATCACATGTGCAGCTTGGCGTTGGTTCACCTGAATTGACTACATATTTTCTGTCTGTCTCAGTTTCACTTTTCACATGAAACAAACCAATAGAACTATTTACATGTTCAATATGATTGATGTCAAGTGTGCTGCTCAGTCGGCTTAGGATATGACTAATTATTTCTCTTGGCCGATTTCTCAAAAAACTTGGGATAGTGGAGTCGTATTTCCGATAAAATTCAGAACTTTGTACGATCAGCTCTACATACCTGTGTAAAAATAAAATTAAACATATTATTACAACTTGATTACATGCTTTTCAATTTTCAGCCTTCACAAAATAAACAAACATTCTATTCAGCATTTTAATAATGTATAATCCATGTTATATATGCATTATTAAAAATAAATTAATGATTAATTAAAGATTATTGTAAAATATTTAGACAAATCTAAATCGGAGGTTTGGTTTTTTTGCGTGTTCGTTTTGCCCTCCCTGCCTTCCCAGAGCCATAACTTTTTTTTATTGGTCTGTTCACATAACCATACGAAGGCTTGTTTTTTGCAGGACACCACCTTTTAATAATGCATAGGATATAGTGGGAAGCAGCAAATAAATTCCAAATGGTGTGAAATAAAAAAATAAAAAATTTCCACTACAGTAGTACGTTTTTTTTAAAATTACGACGTTTGATGTATAAGAAAACTGACCAGGTAATTTTATTCTACAGGTCAGTACGAATCCTTCAATACCTAATATGTATAGTTTTTCTTGAGTTTTGCTAGTGATAAAATAATCAGAAAGGGGGGAAAAAATCCATTATTTTTTTGTCTCCATATTTCAACCACTATATCTTTTTTGTAATTATGTGTATAGGGGCTCATTTTTTGCACGATTTTTTATTTTTTTTGTAGACAATGAAGCGACCACAAATGGTGAATTGGCCATTTAGATATTTTTTTTCAGTTTTTCTGTTTGCCATATGGGGGAATATATGTTTATACTATGGGCATTTTCATACATTGCAACACGCATGATGTGTATTTTTTTTTATATTTTGATTTTGCCACATTTTTTTTTTTTTTTTTTTACACTTTTATATAGTTACCATAGGGAACATGCAAACACTAGAAAGCTATTCTCATATACTCCAATGCAGGATTGACCACCGCATCTGAGGGCTTAAATCTCGGCGATTGGCATTACTGCCGGTAGTGGAAATGAGCCGCAGGTGTCTGCTTTAAAAAGTATGCGTTCAAACCGCGGCTATGGCACCCGCGCGGAGCGTGCACCATATTTAAATCGCATACAAGTGTCGTCCAGATACGGCGCTGGTAGTGAAAGGGTTAAAGAAAATTTATCATGTTTTCTTTGTCTCCATTTTCAAAAAGCTACATCTATAACATTTTTAGAATGATTGTCTTGTGTAGGTGCTTTTGTTTAACAGGAAGAGTTAAATTTATTGATTGGAGCCATTTTAAGGTACATACGATTTTTTTTTTATCATTCAATCTTAAACTTTATGTAGTAATGTGACCAAAAATCTAATCGTTTTTTCACAATTTTTTTTTTTAAAGCATAGCCCATAGGGAGTAGATCATACAATATTTTTATATATGCTACTAATGCTTTAATAAAATACATAAAATATAAAAAGCTAAAAGAGGAATTAGCTCTGCAATGGCTATAAACACAAATCAATCATTGGATCATACAGAACAGTAGAGTTAGTTGAGGACCTACAGTTGTGTTCCAAATTATTCAACCCCCAATGCTGTAAAGGGTTTTAGGGAATTTAGTGTACATTTGTAATTGTGTTCAGAATGAAATCTTACAAGGACTTTTTAAAGAACCAAATGCAACTAAAATGACATCAATTTTTTTTGTAATACAGTATTAAATGTTTTTTTTGTGATTTCTTCATTGACACAATTATTCAACCCCTTAAAGACTACCACTCTTAAGAACAGAGGTTCATTCAAGTGTTTTCGATCAGGTATTGAAAACACCTGTGGATGTCAAGGAGCAGCAATCAAGCATAATAAGCACCAATTAGGCAGATTTAAAAGGACTGTGATACTCAGCTCCTTCTAGACATTTACTGGTGGTTTACAAACATGGTGAAGTCAAGAGAATGGTCCAGGAAGACAAGAGAAGAGGTGATTTCTCTTCACAGGAAGGGCAATGGCTATAAGAAGATTGCAAAGATGTTAAACATACCAAGAGACACCATAGGAAGCATCATTTGCAAATTCAAG
The DNA here is from genome assembly GCF_905171765.1 of Bufo bufo. Taxonomy (NCBI): domain Eukaryota; kingdom Metazoa; phylum Chordata; class Amphibia; order Anura; family Bufonidae; genus Bufo; species Bufo bufo. The sequence goes on along the minus strand of NC_053394.1, from coordinate 390,419,115 downwards.
GCAAAGGGCACTGTTGAAACGCTACCTGGTCGTGGCAGAAAGAAGATGCTGACTTCGACTGCTGTGCGCTACCTGAAGCGCAAAGTGGAGAAAAGTCCCCGTGTGACTGCTGAGGAACTGAAAAAAGATTTGTCAGATGTGGGTACTGAAGTTTCAGCTCAGACAATAAGGCGCACACTGCGTAATGAAGGCCTCCATGCCAGAACTCCCAGGCGCATATCAAATAAATGGAACGTCAAATTCATCCCAAAACAAAAATATATTATTCATTGAAAAAAGTTAGTGAGTTTTAATGCTCTGACATCTGGATATTCAGACGGCCATATGCTGTCCGCAAAAATACTGAATGCTATCCGTTTTTTTGCGGATCCGCAAAAAAACGGATCTGCAAAAAAACGGATAGCATTCAGTATTTTTGTGGACCCATAGACTTCAATGGGGCCATGTCCTGATTTTCACGGACAAGTATAGGACATGTTTCATTTTTTTTGCGGATCCGCAAAAAAAACCGATAGCATTCAGTATTTTTGCGGACAGCATGCGGCCGTCTGAAAGAGCCCTAAACCATATGTATTGCCCCATAAGATGCATTATTTTCACCCAAAAGTGGGGGGAAATGCCTTTCCGTCTTATGGGTTAAATACTTATGATCACTTCCATTATGGAAGCACTCACTAGTACCGGAGGACCAGGAAGCTGTGAAGGCTATGTACTCACCATTTCCTGGTCCTTGACGGTCAGCTGTGACTGCGCTCTGTTCATAGCAAAGCAGATAGCAAGAGTAAGAGGATCTGAGTGGAGGAGAGGAGCGGCGGCGTCCAGAACAGGAGAGGCAATTTTATTAATTTTTTTGTCTTTTTATGTTGTTCTTATCTGAGGTCTCATTGAGGCACATTTCACATTTGGGTCCAAGCTTTGAGGTGATTAAGGGTCTTATTAACACTGGGACACTGGGGGTCTGATTGGAGCTGAGGTCTTAGTAATATTGGTGGTCTAACCAAAGATGTAATGCAAAATGCAAAAACACAACAATCAAAATATAGGCTAAATTAGTACAACCGGAATACACCTTTTACAATGATATGTTGAGGGTTGTAATGGGATTAAAGGAAGTCCATCAACGACTGAGCGTTTTAGGGACAGAGGCACTTACATTGCACATATAACGGCCAAGTGGTGACTTCTTTACATTTGAAAATGGAATGTTCTCATAATAATGTTCTTATTTTAAAGTAGAATAATATTTTTGCAGAACCCTTAAAGGTGTTGTCCGAGGTTTTTTTTCTACTTTGTATGTTTCTAAAAAAAAAAAAGAATAGGTAAGGGATTTCTAATTGACTACACTTGACCTACGGGGGCTCCTTTCTCAGATATCACCAAGGGTCACATGACATGTGAGGTCTCGTAAACAAGCCTGAGCAGCAGGTCTGTCAGTACATTAGACGGCACAGTGCCGGCCACGCCAGCTGCACTTGCCCGAGTTGCTGCCATCCCATGTCTAGCCCCCCACTGGATTTTTTTGTGAATATTAACCCTTTATGCAGCACACACAGGGATGGCGGCTTTGCTGAGCAACTGCAGGTAGATACAAGATCAGCCATCCTCACCCTACAGACAGAGCTGCCAGACTGGAGGAGTTCTGCAGAGCATTGCACAAGAACAGGTATGGGAAAGATCCTGTGTGTATCAGCAGTGTCATTATACAGCTGGGACTTGTAGTCCTTCACATACAACATGCTGCAGAGTCTCCCAGCAGGCAGACATGTCACTCAGGGCAGCTCTTGTATCCACTCCCTTAGCAGTGTCATTATACAGCTGGGACTTGTAGTCCTACACATACAACATGCTGCAGAGTCTCCCAGCAGGCAGACATGTCACTCAGGGCAGCTCTTGTATTCACTCCTATAGCAGTGTCATTATACAGCTGGGACTTGTAGTCCTACACATACAACATGCTGCTGATTCTCCCAGCAGGCAGACATGTAACTCAGGGCAGCTCTTGTATTCACTCCCTTAGCAGTGTCATTATATAGCTGGGACTTGTAGTCCTACACATACAACTTGCTGCTGAGTCTCCCAGCAGGCAGACATGTCACTCAGGGCAGCTCTTGTATTCAATCCCTTAGCAGTGTCATTATACAGCTGGGACTTGTAGTCCTACACATACAACTTGCTGCTGAGTCTCCCAGCATGCAGACATGTCACTCAGGGCAGCTCTTGTATCCACTCCCTTAGCAGTGTCATTATACAGCTGGGACTTCTAGTCCTACACATACAACATGCTGCTGATTCTCCCAGCAGGCAGACATGTCACTCAGGGCAGCACTTGTATCCACTCCCTTAGCAGTGTCATTATACAGCTGGGACTTGTAGTCCTACACATACAATATACTACAGAGTCTCCCAGCAGGCAGACATGTCACTCAGGGCAGCTCTTATATTCACTCCCTTAGCAGTGTCATTATACAGCTGGGACTTGTAGTCCTACACATACAACATGCTGCAGAGTCTCCCAGCAGGCAGACATGTCACTCAGGGCAGCACTTGTATTCACTCCCTTAGCAGTGTCATTATACAGCTGGGACTTGTAGTCCTACACATACAACATGCTGCAGAGTCTCCCAGCAGGCAGACATGTCATTTAGGGCAGCTCTTGTATTCACTCCCTTAGCAGTGTCATTATACAGCTGGGACTTGTAGTCCTACACATACAACATGCTGCCGAGTCTCCCAGCAGGCAGACATGTCACTCAGGGCAGCTCTTGTATTCACTCCCTTAGCAGTGTCATTATACAGCTGGGACTTGTAGTCCTACACATACAACTTGCTGCTGATTCTCCCAGCAGGCAGACATGTCACTCAGGGCAGCACTTGTATTCACTCCCTTAGAAGTGTCATTATACAGCTGGGACTTGTAGTCCTACACATACAACATGCTGCTAATTCTCCCCGCAGGAAGACATGTCACTCAGGGCAGCTCTTGTATCCACTCCCTTAGCAGTGTCATTATACAGCTGGGACTTGTAGTCCTTCACATACAACAAGCTGCAGAGTCTCCCAGCAGGCAGACATGTCACTCAGGGCAGCACTTGTATTCACTCCCTTAGAAGTGTCATTATACAGCTGGGACTTGTAGTCCTACACATACAACATGCTGCCGAGTCTCCTAGCAGGCAGACATGTCACTCAGGGCAGCTCTTGTATTCACTCCCTTAGCAGTGTCATTATACAGCTGGGACTTGTAGTCCTACACATACAACGTGCTGCTGATTCTCCCAGCAGGCAGACATGTCACTCAGGGCAGCACTTGTATTCACTCCCTTAGAAGTGTCATCATACAGCTGGGACTTGTAGTCCTACACATACAACATGCTGCCGAGTCTCCCAGCAGGCAGACATGTCACTCAGGGCAGCTCTTGTATTCACTCCTATAGCAGTGTCATTATACAGCTGGGACTTGTAGTCCTACACATACAACATGCTGCAGAGTCTCCCAGCATGCAGACATGTCACTCAGGGCAGCACTTGTATTCACTCCCTTAGCAGTGTCATTATACAGCTGGGACTTGTAGTTCTACACATACAACATGCTGCAGAGTCTCCCAGCAGGCAGACATGTCACTCAGGGCAGCTCTTGTATTCACTCCCTTAGCAGTGTCATTATACAGCTGGGACTTGTAGTTCTACACATACAACATGCTGCTGATTCTCCCAGCAGGCAGACATGTCACTCAGGGCAGCTCTTGTATTCACTCCTATAGCAGTGTCATTCTACAGCTGAGACTTGTAGTCCTACACATACAACATGCTGCAGAGTCTCCCAGCAGGCAGACATGTCACTCAGGGCAGCACTTGTATCCAATCCCTTAGCAGTGTCATTATACAGCTGGGACTTGTAGTCCTACACATACAACATGCTGCTGAGTCTCCCAGCATGCAGACATGTCACTCAGGGCAGCACTTGTATTCACTCCCTTAGCAGTGTCATTATACAGCTGGGACTTGTAGTCCTACACATACAACATGCTGCAGAATCTCCCAGCAGGCAGACATGTCACTCAGGGCAGCTCTTGTATTCACTCTCTTAGCAGTGTCATTATACAGCTGGGACTTGTAGTCCTACACATACAACATGCTGCTGAGTCTCCCAGCAGGCAGACATGTCACTCAGGGCAGCTCTTGTATTCACTCCCGGCAGCTCTTGTATTCACTCCCTTAGCAGTGTCATTATACAGCTGGGACTTGTAGTCCTACGCATACAACATGCTGCAGAGTCTCCCAGCAGGCAGACATGTCACTCAGGGCAGCTCTTGTATTCACTCCCTTAGCAGTGTCATTATACAGCTGGGACTTGTAGTCCTACACATACAACATGCTGCAGAGTCTCCCAGCAGGCAGACATGTCAATCAGGGCAGCTCTTGTAGCCACTCCCTTAGCAGTGTCATTATACAGCTGGGACTTGTAGTCCTACACATACAACATGCTGCAGAGTCTCCCAGCAGGCAGACATGTCACTCAGGGCAGCACTTGTATTCACTCCCTTAGCAGTGTCATTATACAGCTGGGACTTGTAGTTCTACACATACAACATGCTGCAGAGTCTCCCAGCAGGCAGACATGTCACTCAGGGCAGCACTTGTATTCACTCCCTTAGCAGTGTCATTATACAGCTGGGACTTGTAGTCCTACACATACAACATGCTGCAGAGTCTCCCAGCAGGCAGACATGTCACTCAGGGCAGCACTTGTATTCACTCCCTTAGCAGTGTCATTATACAGCTGGGACTTGTAGTTCTACACATACAACATGCTGCAGAGTCTCCCAGCAGGCAGACATGTCACTCAGGGCAGCACTTGTATTCACTCCCTTAGCACTGTCATTATACAGCTGGGACTTGTAGTTCTACGCATACATGCTGCTGATTCTCCCAGCAGGCAGACATGTCACTCAGGGCAGCTCTTGTATTCACTCCCTTAGCAGTGTCATTATACAGCTGGGACTTGTAGTCCTACGCATACAACAAGCTGCAGAGTCTCCCAGCAGGCAGACATGTCACTCAGGGCAGCACTTGTATCCACTCCCTTAGCAGTGTCATTATACAGCTGGGACTTGTAGTCCTACACATACAACATGCTGCTGATTCTCCCAGCAGGCAGACATGTCACTCAGGGCAGCTCTTGTATTCACTCCTATAGCAGTGTCATTATACAGCTGGGACTTGTAGTCCTACACATACAACATGCTGCAGAGTCTCCCAGCAGGCAGACATGTCACTCAGGGCAACACTTGTATCCACTCCCTTAGCAGTGTCATTATACAGCTGGGACTTGTAGTCCTACACATACAACATGCTGCTGAGTCTCCCAGCAGGCAGACAAGTCACTCAGGGCAGCACTTGTATTCACTCCCTTAGCAGTGTCATTATACAGCTGGGACTTGTAGTCCTACACATACAACATGCTGCTGATTCTCCCAGTAGGCAGACATGTCACTCAGGGCAGCTCTTGTATCCACTCCCTTAGCAGTGTCATTATACAGCTGGGACTTGTAGTTCTACACATACAACAAGCTGCTGTGTCTCCCAGCAGGCAGACATGTCACTCAGGGCAGCACTTGTATTCACTCCCTTAGCAGTGTCATTATACAGCTGGGACTTGTAGTTCTACACATACAACATGCTGCAGAGTCTCCCAGCAGGCAGACATGTCACTCAGGGCAGCACTTGTATTCACTCCCTTAGCACTGTCATTATACAGCTGGGACTTGTAGTCCTACACATACAACATGCTGCTGAGTCTGCCAGCAGGCAGACATGTCACTCAGACAGCTCTTGTATTCACTCCCTTAGCACTGTCATTACACAGCTGGGACTTGTAGTTCTACACATACAACATGCTGCAGAGTCTCCCAGCAGGCAGACATGTCACTCAGGGCAGCACTTGTATTCACTCCCTTAGCACTGTCATTATACAGCTGGGACTTGTAGTTCTACACATACAACATGCTGCAGAGTCTCCCAGCAGGCAGACATGTCACTCAGGGCAGCTCTTGTATTCACTCCTATAGCAGTGTCATTATACAGCTGGGACTTGTAGTCCTACACATAAAACATGCTGCAGAGTCTCCCAGCAGGCAGACATGTCACTCAGGGCAGCTCTTGTATTCACTCCTATAGCAGTGTCATTATACAGCTGGGACTTGTAGTCCTACACATAAAACATGCTGCAGAGTCTCCCAGCAGGCAGACATGTCACTCAGGGCAGCACTTGTATCCACTCCCTTAGCAGTGTCATTATACAGCTGGGACTTGTAGTCCTACACATACAACATGCTGCTGAGTCTCCCAGCAGGCAGACATGTCACTCAGGGCAACACTTGTATCCACTCCCTTAGCAGTGTCATTATACAGCTGGGACTTGTAGTCCTACACATACAACATGCTGCTGAGTCTCCCAGCAGGCAGACATGTCACTCAGGGCAGCACTTGTATTCACTCCCTTAGCAGTGTCATTATACAGCTGGGACTTGTAGTCCTACACATACAACATGCTGCTGATTCTCCCAGTAGGCAGACATGTCACTCAGGGCAGCTCTTGTATCCACTCCCTTAGCAGTGTCATTATACAGCTGGGATTTGTAGTCCTACAGATACAACATGCTGCTGATTCTCCCATCAGGCAGACATGTCACTCAGGGCAGCACTTGTATCCACTCCCTTAGCAGTGTCATTATACAGCTGGGACTTGTAGTCCTACACATACAACATGCTGCAGAGTCTCCCAGCAGGCAGACATGTCACTCAGGGCAGCACTTGTATTCACTCCCTTAGCAGTGTCATTATACAGCTGGGACTTGTAGTTCTACACATACAACATGCTGCAGAGTCTCCCAGCAGGCAGACATGTCACTCAGGGCAGCACTTGTATTCACTCCCTTAGCACTGTCATTATACAGCTGGGACTTGTAGTCCTACACATACAACATGCTGCTGAGTCTCCCAGCAGGCAGACATGTCACTCAGACAGCTCTTGTATTCACTCCCTTAGCACTGTCATTACACAGCTGGGACTTGTAGTTCTACACATACAACATGCTGCAGAGTCTCCCAGCAGGCAGACATGTCACTCAGGGCAGCACTTGTATTCACTCCCTTAGCAGTGTCATTATACAGCTGGGACTTATAGTTCTACGCATACAACATGCTGCAGAGTCTCCCAGCAGGCAGACATGTCACTCAGGGCAGCACTTGTATTCATTCCCTTAGCAGTGTCATTATACAGCTGGGACTTGTAGTCCTACACATACAACATGCTGCAGAGTCTCCCAGCAGGCAGACATGTCACTCAGGGCAGCTCTTGTATTCACTCCTATAGCAGTGTCATTATACAGCTGGGACTTGTAGTCCTACACATACAACATGCTGCAGAGTCTCCCAGCAGGCAGACATGTCACTCAGGGCAGCTCTTGTATTCACTCCCTTAGAAGTGTCATTATACAGCTGGGACTTGTAGTCCTACACATACAACATGCTGCTGAGTCTCCCAGCAGGCAGACATGTCACTCAGGGCAGCTCTTGTATTCACTCCCTTAGCAGTGTCATTATACAGCTGGGACTTGTAGTCCTACACATACAACATGCTGCTGAGTCTCCCAGCAGGCAGACATGTCACTCAGGGCAGCTCTTGTATTCACTCCCTTAGCAGTGTCATTATACAGCTGGGACTTGTAGTCCTACACATACAACATGCTGCAGAGTCTCCCAGCAGGCAGACATGTCACTCAGGGCAGCACTTGTATTCACTCCCTTAGCAGTGTCATTATACAGCTGGGACTTGTAGTTCTACACATACAACATGCTGCTGAGTCTCCCAGCAGGCAGACATGTCACTCAGGGCAGCACTTGTATTCACTCCCTTAGCAGTGTCATTATACAGCTGGGACTTGTAGTTCTACACATACAACATGCTGCCGAGTCTCCCAGCAGGCAGACATGTCACTCAGGGCAGCTCTTGTATTCACTCCCTTAGCAGTGTCATTATACAGCTGGGACTTGTAGTTCTACACATACAACATGCTGCCGAGTCTCCCAGCAGGCAGACATGTCACTTAGGGCAGCTCTTGTATCCACTCCCTTAGAAGTGTCATTATACAGCTGGGACTTGTAGTCCTACACATACAACATGCTGCTGAGTCTCCCAGCAGGCAGACATGTCACTCAGAGCAGCTCTTGTATTCACTCGCTTAGCAGTGTCATTATACAGCTGGGACTTGTAGTCCTACACATACAACATGCTGCAGAGTCTCCCAGCAGGCAGACATGTCACTCAGGGCAGCTCTTGTATTCACTCCCTTAGCAGTGTCATTATACAGCTGGGACTTGTAGTCCTACACATACAACATGCTGCAGAGTCTCCTAGCAGGCAGACATGTCACTCAGGTCAGCTCTTGTATTCACTCCCTTAGCAGTGTCATTATACAGCTGGGACTTGTAGTCCTACGCATACAACATGCTGCAGAGTCTCCCAGCAGGCAGACATGTCACTCAGGGCAGCACTTGTATCCACTCCCTTAGCAGTGTCATTATACAGCTGGGACTTGTAGTCCTACACATACAACATGCTGCTGAGTCTCCCAGTAGGCAGACATGTCACTCAGGGCAGCTCTTGTATTCACTCCCTTAGCAGTGTCATTATACAGCTGGGACTTGTAGTTCTACACATACAACATGCTGCTGAGTCTCCCAGCAGGCAGACATGTCACTCAGGGCAGCACTTGTATTCACTCCCTTAGCAGTGTCATTATACAGCTGGGACTTCTAGTCCTACACAAACAACATGCTGCTGATTCTCCCAGCAGGCAGACATGTCACTCAGGGAAGCACTTGTATTCACTCCCTTAGCAGTGTCATTATACAGCTGGGACTTGTAGTCCTACACATACAACATGCTGCAGAGTCTCCCAGCAGGCAGACATGTCACTCAGGGCAGCTCTTGTATTCACTCCCTTAGCAGTGTCATTATACAGCTGGGACTTGTAGTCCTACACTTACAACATGCTGCTGATTCTCCCAGCAGGCAGACATGTCACTCAGGGCAGCACTTGTATTCACTCCCTTAGCAGTGTCATTATACAGCTGGGACTTGTAGTCCTACACATACAACATGCTGCTGATTCTCCCATCAGGCAGACATGTCACTCAGGGCAGCACTTGTATTCACTCCCTTAGCAGTGTCATTATACAGCTGGGACTTGTAGTTCTACACACACAACATGCTGCAGAGTCTCCCAGCAGGCAGACATGTCACTCAGGGCAGCACTTGTATTCACTCCCTTAGCACTGTCATTATACAGCTGGGACTTGTAGTCCTACACATACAACATGCTGCTGAGTCTCCCAGCAGGCAGACATGTCACTCAGACAGCTCTTGTATTCACTCCCTTAGCACTGTCATTATACAGCTGGGACTTGTAGTTCTACACATACAACATGCTGCAGAGTCTCCCAGCAGGCAGACATGTCACTCAGGGCAGCACTTGTATTCACTCCCTTAGCAGTGTCATTATACAGCTGGGACTTGTAGTTCTACGCATACAACATGCTGCAGAGTCTCCCAGCAGGCAGACATGTCACTCAGGGCAGCACTTGTATTCATTCCCTTAGCAGTGTCATTATACAGCTGGGACTTGTAGTCCTACACATACAACATGCTGCAGAGTCTCCCAGCAGGCAGACATGTCACTCAGGGCAGCTCTTGTATTCACTCCTATAGCAGTGTCATTATACAGCTGGGACTTGTAGTCCTACACATACAACATGCTGCTGAGTCTCCCAGCAGGCAGACATGTCACTCAGGGCAGCTCTTGTATTCACTCCCTTAGAAGTGTCATTATACAGCTGGGACTTGTAGTCCTACACATACAACATGCTGCTGAGTCTCCCAGCAGGCAGACATGTCACTCAGGGCAGCTCTTGTATTCACTCCCTTAGCAGTGTCATTATACAGCTGGGACTTGTAGTCCTACACATACAACATGCTGCTGAGTCTCCCAGCAGGCAGACATGTCACTCAGGGCAGCTCTTGTATTCCCTCCCTTAACAGTGTCATTATACAGCTGGGACTTGTAGTCCTACACATACAACATGCTGCCGAGTCTCCCAGCAGGCAGACATGTCACTCAGGGCAGCACTTGTATTCACTCCCTTAGCAGTGTCATTATACAGCTGGGACTTGTAGTTCTACACATACAACATGCTGCCGAGTCTCCCAGCAGGCAGACATGTCACTCAGGGCAGCTCTTGTATTCACTCGCTTAGCAGTGTCATTATACAGCTGGGACTTGTAGTCCTACACATACAACATGCTGCAGAGTCTCCCAGCAGGCAGACATGTCACTCAGGGCAGCTCTTGTATCCACTCCCTTAGCAGTGTCATTATACTGCTGGGACTTGTAGTCCTTTACATACAACATGCTGCAGAGTCTCCCAGCAGGCAGACATGTCACTCAGGGCAGCTCTTGTATTCACTCCCTTAGCAGTGTCATTATACAGCTGGGACTTGTAGTCCTTCACATACAACAAGCTGCAGAGTCTCCCAGCAGGCAGACATGTCACTCAGGGCAGCACTTGTATTCACTCCCTTAGCAGTGTCATTATACAGCTGGGACTTGTAGTTCTACACATACAACATGCTGCCGAGTCTCCCAGCAGGCAGACATGTCACTCAGGGCAGCTCTTGTATTCACTCGCTTAGCAGTGTCATTATACAGCTGGGACTTGTAGTCCTACACATACAACATGCTGCAGAGTCTCCCAGCAGGCAGACATGTCACTCAGGGCAGCACTTGTATTCACTCCCTTAGCAGTGTCATTATACAGCTGGGACTTGTAGTCCTACACATACAACATGCTGCTGATTCTCCCAGTAGGCAGACATGTCACTCAGGGAAGCACTTGTATTCACTCCCTTAGCAGTGTCATTATACAGCTGGGACTTGTAGTCCTACACATACAACATGCTGCTGATTCTCCCATCAGGCAGACATGTCACTCAGGGCAGCACTTGTATTCACTCCCTTAGCACTGTCATTATACAGCTGGGACTTGTAGTTCTACACATACAACATGCTGCAGAGTCTCCCAGCAGGCAGACATGTCACTCAGGGCAGCACTTGTATTCACTCCCTTAGCAGTGTCATTATACAGCTGGGACTTGTAGTTCTACGCATACAACATGCTGCAGAGTCTCCCAGCAGGCAGACATGTCACTCAGGGCAGCACTTGTATTCATTCCCTTAGCAGTGTCATTATACAGCTGGGACTTGTAGTTCTACACATACAACATGCTGCAGAGTCTCCCAGCAGGCAGACATGTCACTCAGGGCAGCTCTTGTATTCACTCCCTTAGAAGTGTCATTATACAGCTGGGACTTGTAGTCCTACACATACAACATGCTGCTGAGTCTCCCAGCAGGCAGACATGTCACTCAGGGCAGCTCTTGTATTCACTCCCTTAGAAGTGTCATTATACAGCTGGGACTTGTAGTCCTACACATACAACATGCTGCAGAGTCTCCCAGCAGGCAGACATGTCACTCAGGGCAGCTTTAGTATTCACTCCCTTAGAAGTGTCATTATACAGCTGGGACTTGTAGTCCTACACATACAACATGCTGCTGAGTCTCCCAGCAGGCAGACATGTCACTCAGGGCAGCTCTTGTATTCACTCCCTTAGCAGTGTCATTATACAGCTGGGACTTGTAGTCCTACACATACAACATGCTGCAGAGTCTCCCAGCAGGCAGACATGTCACTCAGGGCAGCTCTTGTATCCACTCCCTTAGCAGTGTCATTATACAGCTGGGACTTGTAGTCCTACACATACAACATGCTGCAGAGTCTCCCAGCAGGCAGACATGTCACTCAGGGCAGCACTTGTATTCACTCCCTTAGCAGTGTCATTATACTGCTGGGACTTGTAGTTCTACACATACAACATGCTGCCGAGTCTCCCAGCAGGCAGACATGTCACTCAGGGCAGCACTTGTATTCACTCCCTTAGCAGTGTCATTATACAGCTGGGACTTGTAGTCCTACACATACAACTTGCTGCTGGGTCTCCCAGCAGGCAGACATGTCACTCAGGGCAGCACTTGTATTCACTCCCTTAGCAGTGTCATTATACAGCTGGGACTTGTAGTCCTACACATACAACATGCTGCTAATTCTCCCAGCAGGAAGACATGTCACTCAGGGCAGCTCTTGTATCCACTCCCTTAGCAGTGTCATTATACAGCTGGGACTTGTAGTCCTTCACATACAACAAGCTGCAGAGTCTCCCAGCAGGCAGACATGTCACTCAGGGCAGCACTTGTATTCACTCCCTTAGCAGTGTCATTATACAGCTGGGACTTGTAGTCCTACACATACAACATGCTGCCGAGTCTCCCAGCAGGCAGACATGTCACTCAGGGCAGCTCTTGTATTCACTCCCTTAGCAGTGTCATTATACAGCTGGGACTTGTAGTCCTACACATACAACATGCTGCTGATTCTCCCAGCAGGCAGACATGTCACTCAGGGCAGCTCTTGTATTCACTCCTATAGCAGTGTCATTCTACAGCTGAGACTTGTAGTCCTACACATACAACATGCTGCAGAGTCTCCCAGCAGGCAGACATGTCACTCAGGGCAGCACTTGTATCCACTCCCTTAGCAGTGTCATTATACAGCTGGGACTTGTAGTCCTACACATACAACATGCTGCTGAGTCTCCCAGCATGCAGACATATCACTCAGGGCAGCACTTGTATTCACTCCCTTAGCAGTGTCATTATACAGCTGGGACTTGTAGTCCTACACATACAACATGCTGCAGAGTCTCCCAGCAGGCAGACATGTCACTCAGGGCAGCTCTTGTATTCACTCTCTTAGCAGTGTCATTATACAGCTGGGACTTGTAGTCCTACACATACAACATGCTGCTGAGTCTCCCAGCAGGCAGACATGTCACTCAGGGCAGCTCTTGTATTCACTCTCTTAGCAGTGTCATTATACAGCTGGGACTTGTAGTCCTACGCATACAACAAGCTGCAGAGTCTCCCAGCAGGCAGACATGTCACTCAGGGCAGCACTTGTATCCACTCCCTTAGCAGTGTCATTATACAGCTGGGACTTGTAGTCCTACACATACAACATGCTGCTGATTCTCCCAGCAGGCAGACATGTCACTCAGGGCAGCTCTTGTATTCACTCCCTATAGCAGTGTCATTATACAGCTGGGACTTGTAGTCCTACACATAAAACATGCTGCAGAGTCTCCCAGCAGGCAGACATGTCACTCAGGGCAGCTCTTGTATTCACTCCTATAGCAGTGTCATTATACAGCTGGGACTTGTAGTCCTACACATACAACATGCTGCAGAGTCTCCCAGCAGGCAGACATGTCACTCAGTGCAGCACTTGTATCCACTCCCTTAGCAGTGTCATTATACAGCTGGGACTTTTAGTCCTACACATACAACATGCTGCTGAGTCTCCCAGCAGGCAGACATGTCAATCAGGGCAGCTCTTGTAGCCACTCCCTTAGCAGTGTCATTATACAGCTGGGACTTGTAGTCCTACACATACAACATGCTGCAGAGTCTCCCAGCAGGCAGACATGTCACTCAGGGCAGCACTTGTATTCACTCCCTTAGCAGTGTCATTATACAGCTGGGACTTGTAGTTCTACACATACAACATGCTGCAGAGTCTCCCAGCAGGCAGACATGTCACTCAGGGCAGCACTTGTATTCACTCCCTTAGCACTGTCATTATACAGCTGGGACTTGTAGTTCTACGCATACATGCTGCTGATTCTCCCAGCAGGCAGACATGTCACTCAGGGCAGCTCTTGTATTCACTCCCTTAGCAGTGTCATTATACAGCTGGGACTTGTAGTCCTACGCATACAACAAGCTGCAGAGTCTCCCAGCAGGCAGACATGTCACTCAGGGCAGCTCTTGTATTCACTCCCTTAGCAGTGTCATTATACAGCTGGGACTTGTAGTCCTACACATACAACATGCTGCTGATTCTCCCAGCAGGCAGACATGTCACTCAGGGCAGCTCTTGTATTCACTCCTATAGCAGTGTCATTATACAGCTGGGACTTGTAGTCCTACACATACAACATGCTGCAGAGTCTCCCAGCAGGCAGACATGTCACTCAGGGCAACACTTGTATCCACTCCCTTAGCAGTGTCATTATACAGCTGGGACTTGTAGTCCTACACATACAACATGCTGCTGAGTCTCCCAGCAGGCAGACATGTCACTCAGGGCAGCACTTGTATTCACTCCCTTAGCAGTGTCATTATACAGCTGGGACTTGTAGTCCTACACATACAACATGCTGCTGATTCTCCCAGTAGGCAGACATGTCACTCAGGGCAGCTCTTGTATCCACTCCCTTAGCAGTGTCATTATACAGCTGGGACTTGTAGTTCTACACATACAACAAGCTGCTGTGTCTCCCAGCATGCAGACATGTCACTCAGGGAAGCACTTGTATTCACTCCCTTAGCAGTGTCATTATACAGCTGGGATTTGTAGTCCTACACATACAACATGCTGCTGATTCTCCCATCAGGCAGACATGTCACTCAGGGCAGCACTTGTATTCACTCCCTTAGCAGTGTCATTATACAGCTGGGACTTGTAGTTCTACACATACAACATGCTGCAGAGTCTCCCAGCAGGCAGACATGTCACTCAGGGCAGCACTTGTATTCACTCCCTTAGCACTGTCATTATACAGCTGGGACTTGTAGTCCTACACATACAACATGCTGCAGAGTCTCCTAGCAGGCAGACATGTCACTCAGGGCAGCTCTTGTATTCACTCCTATAGCAGTGTCATTATACAGCTGGGACTTGTAGTCCTACACATACAACATGCTGCAGAGTCTCCCAGCAGGCAGACATGTCACTCAGGGCAGCTCTTGTATTCACTCCCTTAGAAGTGTCATTATACAGCTGGGACTTGTAGTCCTACACATACAACATGCTGCTGAGTCTCCCAGCAGGCAGACATGTCACTCAGGGCAGCTCTTGTATTCACTACCTTAGCAGTGTCATTATACAGCTGGGACTTGTAGTCCTACACATACAACATGCTGCTGAGTCTCCCAGCAGGCAGACATGTCACTCAGGGCAGCTCTCTTATTCACTCCCTTAGCAGTGTCATTATACAGCTGGGACTTGTAGTCCTACACATACAACATGCTGCTGAGTCTCCCAGCAGGCAGACATGTCACTCAGGGCAGCTCTTGTATTCACTCCCTTAGCAGTGTCATTATACAGCTGGGACTTGTAGTTCTACACATACAACATGCTGCAGAGTCTCCCAGCAGGCAGACATGTCACTCAGGGCAGCTCTTGTATTCACTCCCTTAGCAGTGTCATTATACAGCTGGGACTTGTAGTCCTACACATACAACATGCTGCAGAGTCTCCCAGCAGGCAGACATGTCACTCAGGGCAGCTCTTGTATCCACTCCCTTAGCAGTGTCATTATACAGCTGGGACTTGTAGTCCTACACATACAACATGCTGCAGAGTCTCCCAGCAGGCAGACATGTCACTCAGGGCAGCACTTGTATTCACTCCCTTAGCAGTGTCATTATACTGCTGGGACTTGTAGTTCTACACATACAACATGCTGCCGAGTCTCCCAGCAGGCAGACATGTCACTCAGGGCAGCACTTGTATTCACTCCCTTAGCAGTGTCATTATACAGCTGGGACTTGTAGTCCTACACATACAACTTGCTGCTGGTCTCCCAGCAGGCAGACATGTCACTCAGGGCAGCACTTGTATTCACTCCCTTAGCAGTGTCATTATACAGCTGGGACTTGTAGTCCTACACATACAACATGCTGCAGAGTCTCCCAGCAGGCAGACATGTCACTCAGGGCAGCTCTTGTATCACTCCCTTAGCAGTGTCATTATACAGCTGGGACTTGTAGTCCTACACATACAACAAGCTGCAGAGTCTCCCAGCAGGCAGACATGTCACTCAGGGCAGCTCTTGTATTCACTCCCTTAGCAGTGTCATTATACAGCTGGGACTTGTAGTCCTACACATACAACATGCTGCCGAGTCTCCCAGCAGGCAGACATGTCACTCAGGGCAGCTCTTGTATTCACTCCCTTAGCAGTGTCATTATACAGCTGGGACTTGTAGTCCTACACATACAACATGCTGCAGAGTCTCCCAGCAGGCAGACATGTCACTCAGGGCAGCTCTTGTATTCACTCCCTTAGCAGTGTCATTATACAGCTGGGACTTGTAGTCCTACACATACAACATGCTGCTGAGTCTCCCAGCAGGCAGACATGTCACTCAGGGCAGCACTTGTATCCACTCCCTTAGCAGTGTCATTATACAGCTGGGACTTGTAGTCCTACACATACAACATGCTGCTGAGTCTCCCAGCATGCAGACATATCACTCAGGGCAGCACTTGTATTCACTCCCTTAGCAGTGTCATTATACAGCTGGGACTTGTAGTCCTACACATACAACATGCTGCAGAGTCTCCCAGCAGGCAGACATGTCACTCAGGGCAGCTCTTGTATTCACTCTCTTAGCAGTGTCATTATACAGCTGGGACTTGTAGTCCTACACATACAACATGCTGCTGAGTCTCCCAGCATGCAGACATGTCACTCAGGGCAGCACTTGTATTCACTCCCTTAGCAGTGTCATTATACAGCTGGGACTTGTAGTCCTACGCATACAACAAGCTGCAGAGTCTCCCAGCAGGCAGACATGTCACTCAGGGCAGCACTTGTATCCACTCCCTTAGCAGTGTCATTATACAGCTGGGACTTGTAGTCCTACACATACAACATGCTGCTGATTCTCCCAGCAGGCAGACATGTCACTCAGGGCAGCTCTTGTATTCACTCCTATAGCAGTGTCATTATACAGCTGGGACTTGTAGTCCTACACATAAAACATGCTGCAGAGTCTCCCAGCAGGCAGACATGTCACTCAGGGCAGCTCTTGTATTCACTCCTATAGCAGTGTCATTATACAGCTGGGACTTGTAGTCCTACACATACAACATGCTGCAGAGTCTCCCAGCAGGCAGACATGTCACTCAGTGCAGCACTTGTATCCACTCCCTTAGCAGTGTCATTATACAGCTGGGACTTTTAGTCCTACACATACAACATGCTGCTGAGTCTCCCAGCAGGCAGACATGTCAATCAGGGCAGCTCTTGTAGCCACTCCCTTAGCAGTGTCATTATACAGCTGGGACTTGTAGTCCTACACATACAACATGCTGCAGAGTCTCCCAGCAGGCAGACATGTCACTCAGGGCAGCACTTGTATTCACTCCCTTAGCAGTGTCATTATACAGCTGGGACTTGTAGTTCTACACATACAACATGCTGCAGAGTCTCCCAGCAGGCAGACATGTCACTCAGGGCAGCACTTGTATTCACTCCCTTAGCACTGTCATTATACAGCTGGGACTTGTAGTTCTACGCATACATGCTGCTGATTCTCCCAGCAGGCAGACATGTCACTCAGGGCAGCTCTTGTATTCACTCCCTTAGCAGTGTCATTATACAGCTGGGACTTGTAGTCCTACGCATACAACAAGCTGCAGAGTCTCCCAGCAGGCAGACATGTCACTCAGGGCAGCTCTTGTATTCACTCCCTTAGCAGTGTCATTATACAGCTGGGACTTGTAGTCCTACACATACAACATGCTGCTGATTCTCCCAGCAGGCAGACATGTCACTCAGGGCAGCTCTTGTATTCACTCCTATAGCAGTGTCATTATACAGCTGGGACTTGTAGTCCTACACATACAACATGCTGCAGAGTCTCCCAGCAGGCAGACATGTCACTCAGGGCAACACTTGTATCCACTCCCTTAGCAGTGTCATTATACAGCTGGGACTTGTAGTCCTACACATACAACATGCTGCTGAGTCTCCCAGCAGGCAGACATGTCACTCAGGGCAGCACTTGTATTCACTCCCTTAGCAGTGTCATTATACAGCTGGGACTTGTAGTCCTACACATACAACATGCTGCTGAGTCTCCCAGTAGGCAGACATGTCACTCAGGGCAGCTCTTGTATCCACTCCCTTAGCAGTGTCATTATACAGCTGGGACTTGTAGTTCTACACATACAACAAGCTGCTGAGTCTCCCAGCATGCAGACATGTCACTCAGGGCAGCACTTGTATTCACTCCCTTAGCAGTGTCATTATACAGCTGGGACTTGTAGTCCTACACATACAACATGCTGCAGATTCTCCCATCAGGCAGACATGTCACTCAGGGCAGCACTTGTATTCACTCCCTTAGCAGTGTCATTATACAGCTGGGACTTGTAGTCCTACACATACAACATGCTGCAGAGTCTCCCAGCAGGCAGACATGTCACTCAGGGCAGCACTTGTATTCACTCCCTTAGCACTGTCATTATACAGCTGGGACTTGTAGTCCTACACATACAACATGCTGCAGAGTCTCCCAGCAGGCAGACATGTCACTCAGGGCAGCTCTTGTATTCACTCCTATAGCAGTGTCATTATACAGCTGGGACTTGTAGTCCTACACATACAACATGCTGCAGAGTCTCCCAGCAGGCAGACATGTCACTCAGGGCAGCTCTTGTATTCACTCCCTTAGCAGTGTCATTATACAGCTGGGACTTGTAGTCCTACACATACAACATGCTGCTGAGTCTCCCAGCAGGCAGACATGTCACTCAGGGCAGCTCTTGTATTCACTCCCTTAGCAGTGTCATTATACAGCTGGGACTTGTAGTCCTACACATACAACATGCTGCTGAGTCTCCCAGCAGGCAGACATGTCACTCAGGGCAGCTCTTGTATTCACTCCCTTAGCAGTGTCATTATACAGCTGGGACTTGTAGTCCTACACATACAACATGCTGCTGAGTCTCCCAGCAGGCAGACATGTCACTCAGGGCAGCTCTTGTATTCACTCCCTTAGCAGTGTCATTATACAGCTGGGACTTGTAGTCCTACACATACAACATGCTGCAGAGTCTCCCAGCAGGCAGACATGTCACTCAGGGCAGCTCTTGTATTCACTCCCTTAGCAGTGTCATTATACAGCTGGGACTTGTAGTCCTACACATACAACATGCTGCTGAGTCTCCCAGCAGGCAGACATGTCACTCAGGGCAGCACTTGTATTCACTCCCTTAGCAGTGTCATTATACAGCTGGGACTTGTAGTCCTACACATACAACATGCTGCAGAGTCTCCCAGCAGGCAGACATGTCACTCAGGGCAGCACTTGTATTCACTCCCTTAGCAGTGTCATTATACAGCTGGGACTTGTAGTCCTACACATACAACATGCTGCAGAGTCTCCCAGCAGGCAGACATGTCACTCAGGGCAGCTCTTGTATTCACTCCCTTAGAAGTGTCATTATACAGCTGGGACTTGTAGTCCTACACTTACAACATGCTGCTGAGTCTCCCAGCAGGCAGACATGTCACTCAGGGCAGCACTTGTATTCACTCCCTTAGCAGTGTCATTATACAGCTGGGACTTGTAGTCCTACACATAAAACATGCTGCTGATTCTCCCAGTAGGCAGACATGTCACTCAGGGAAGCACTTGTATTCACTCCCTTAGCAGTGTCATTATACAGCTGGGACTTGTAGTCCTACACATACAACATGCTGCTGATTCTCCCATCAGGCAGACATGTCACTCAGGGCAGCACTTGTATTCACTCCCTTAGCAGTGTCATTATACAGCTGGGACTTGTAGTTCTACACACACAACATGCTGCAGAGTCTCCCAGCAGGCAGACATGTCACTCAGGGCAGCACTTGTATTCACTCCCTTAGCACTGTCATTATACAGCTGGGACTTGTAGTCCTACACATACAACATGCTGCTGAGTCTCCCAGCAGGCAGACATGTCACTCAGACAGCTCTTGTATTCACTCCCTTAGCACTGTCATTATACAGCTGGGACTTGTAGTTCTACACATACAACATGCTGCAGAGTCTCCCAGCAGGCAGACATGTCACTCAGGGCAGCACTTGTATTCACTCCCTTAGCAGTGTCATTATACAGCTGGGACTTGTAGTTCTACACATACAACATGCTGCAGAGTCTCCCAGCAGGCAGACATGTCACTCAGGGCAGCACTTGTATTCATTCCCTTAGCAGTGTCATTATACAGCTGGGACTTGTAGTCCTACACATACAACATGCTGCAGAGTCTCCCAGCAGGCAGACATGTCACTCAGGGCAGCTCTTGTATTCACTCCCTTAGAAGTGTCATTATACAGCTGGGACTTGTAGTCCTACACATACAACATGCTGCTGAGTCTCCCAGCAGGCAGACATGTCACTCAGGGCAGCTCTTGTATTCACTCCCTTAGCAGTGTCATTATACAGCTGGGACTTGTAGTCCTACACATACAACATGCTGCAGAGTCTCCCAGCAGGCAGACATGTCACTCAGGGCAGCACTTGTATCCACTCCCTTAGCAGTGTCATTATACTGCTGGGACTTGTAGTCCTTTACATACAACATGCTGCAGAGTCTCCCAGCAGGCAGACATGTCACTCAGGGCAGCTCTTGTATTCACTCCCTTAGCAGTGTCATTATACAGCTGGGACTTGTAGTCCTTCACATACAACAAGCTGCAGAGTCTCCCAGCAGGCAGACATGTCACTCATGGCAGCACTTGTATTCACTCCCTTAGCAGTGTCATTATACAGCTGGGACTTGTAGTCCTACACATACAACATGCTGCTGATTCTCCCAGTAGGCAGACATGTCACTCAGGGCAGCACTTGTATTCACTCCCTTAGCAGTGTCATTATACAGCTGGGACTTGTAGTCCTACACATACAACATGCTGCTAATTCTCCCAGCAGGAAGACATGTCACTCAGGGCAGCTCTTGTATCCACTCCCTTAGCAGTGTCATTATACAGCTGGGACTTGTAGTCCTTCACATACAACAAGCTGCAGAGTCTCCCAGCAGGCAGACATGTCACTCAGGGCAGCTCTTGTATTCACTCCCTTAGCAGTGTCATTATACAGCTGGGACTTGTAGTCCTACACATACAACATGCTGCCGAGTCTCCCCGCAGGCAGACATGTCACTCAGGGCAGCTCTTGTATTCACTCCCTTAGCAGTGTCATTATACAGCTGGGACTTGTAGTCCTACACATACAACATGCTGCTGATTCTCCCAGCAGGCAGACATGTCACTCAGGGCAGCTCTTGTATTCACTCCTATAGCAGTGTCATTCTACAGCTGAGACTTGTAGTCCTACACATACAACATGCTGCAGAGTCTCCCAGCAGGCAGACATGTCACTCAGGGCAGCACTTGTATCCACTCCCTTAGCAGTGTCATTATACAGCTGGGACTTGTAGTCCTACACATACAACATGCTGCTGAGTCTCCCAGCATGCAAACATGTCACTCAGGGCAGCACCTGTATTCACTCCCTTAGCAGTGTCATTATACAGCTGGGACTTGTAGTCCTACACATACAACATGCTGCAGAGTCTCCCAGCAGGCAGACATGTCACTCAGGGCAGCTCTTGTATTCACTCTCTTAGCAGTGTCATTATACAGCTGGGACTTGTAGTCCTACACATACAACATGCTGCTGAGTCTCCCAGCAGGCAGACATGTCACTCAGGGCAGCACTTGTATTCACTCCCTTAGCAGTGTCATTATACAGCTGGGACTTGTAGTCCTACGCATACAACATGCTGCAGAGTCTCCCAGCAGGCAGACATGTCACTCAGGGCAGCACTTGTATCACTCCCTTAGCAGTGTCATTATACAGCTGGGACTTGTAGTCCTACACATACAACATGCTGCTGATTCTCCCAGCAGGCAGACATGTCACTCAGGGCAGCTCTTGTATTCACTCCTATAGCAGTGTCATTATACAGCTGGGACTTGTAGTCCTACACATAAAACATGCTGCAGAGTCTCCCAGCAGGCAGACATGTCACTCAGGGCAGCTCTTGTATTCACTCCCTTAGCAGTGTCATTATACAGCTGGGACTTGTAGTCCTACACATAAAACATGCTGCAGAGTCTCCCAGCAGGCAGACATGTCACTCAGGGCAGCACTTGTATCCACTCCCTTAGCAGTGTCATTATACAGCTGGGACTTGTAGTCCTACACATACAACATGCTGCTGAGTCTCCCAGCAGGCAGACATGTCACTCAGGGCAGCTCTTGTATTCACTCCCTTAGCAGTGTCATTATATAGCTGGGACTTGTAGTCCTAAACATACAACATGCTGCAGAGTCTCCCAGCAGGCAGACATGTCAATCAGGGCAGCTCTTGTAGCCACTCCCTTAGCAGTGTCATTATACAGCTGGGACTTGTAGTCCTACACATACAACATGCTGCAGAGTCTCCCAGCAGGCAGACATGTCACTCAGGGCAGCACTTGTATTCACTCCCTTAGCAGTGTCATTATACAGCTGGGACTTGTAGTTCTACACATACAACATGCTGCAGAGTCTCCCAGCAGGCAGACATGTCACTCAGGGCAGCACTTGTATTCACTCCCTTAGCACTGTCATTATACAGCTGGGACTTGTAGTTCTACGCATACATGCTGCTGATTCTCCCAGCAGGCAGACATGTCACTCAGGGCAGCTCTTGTATTCACTCCCTTAGCAGTGTCATTATACAGCTGGGACTTGTAGTCCTACGCATACAACAAGCTGCAGAGTCTCCCAGCAGGCAGACATGTCACTCAGGGAAGCACTTGTATCCACTCCCTTAGCAGTGTCATTATACAGCTGGGACTTGTAGTCCTACACATACAACATGCTGCTGATTCTCCCAGCAGGCAGACATGTCACTCAGGGCAGCTCTTGTATTCACTCCTATAGCAGTGTCATTATACAGCTGGGACTTGTAGTCCTACACATACAACATGCTGCAGAGTCTCCCAGCAGGCAGACATGTCACTCAGGGCAACACTTGTATCCACTCCCTTAGCAGTGTCATTATACAGCTGGGACTTGTAGTCCTACACATACAACATGCTGCTGAGTCTCCCAGCAGGCAGACATGTCACTCAGGGCAGCACTTGTATTCACTCCCTTAGCAGTGTCATTATACAGCTGGGACTTGTAGTCCTACACATACAACATGCTGCTGATTCTCCTAGTAGGCAGACATGTCACTCAGGGCAGCTCTTGTATCCACTCCCTTAGCAGTGTCATTATACAGCTGGGACTTGTAGTTCTACACATACAACAAGCTGCTGTGTCTCCCAGCATGCAGACATGTCACTCAGGGAAGCACTTGTATTCACTCCCTTAGCAGTGTCATTATACAGCTGGGATTTGTAGTCCTACACATACAACATGCTGCTGATTCTCCCATCAGGCAGACATGTCACTCAGGGCAGCACTTGTATTCACTCCCTTAGCAGTGTCATTATACAGCTGGGACTTGTAGTTCTACACATACAACATGCTGCAGAGTCTCCCAGCAGGCAGACATGTCACTCAGGGCAGCACTTGTATTCACTCCCTTAGCACTGTCATTATACAGCTGGGACTTGTAGTCCTACACATACAACATGCTGCAGAGTCTCCCAGCAGGCAGACATGTCACTCAGGGCAGCTCTTGTATTCACTCCTATAGCAGTGTCATTATACAGCTGGGACTTGTAGTCCTACACATACAACATGCTGCAGAGTCTCCCAGCAGGCAGACATGTCACTCAGGGCAGCTCTTGTATTCACTCCCTTAGAAGTGTCATTATACAGCTGGGACTTGTAGTCCTACACATACAACATGCTGCTGAGTCTCCCAGCAGGCAGACATGTCACTCAGGGCAGCTCTTGTATTCACTACCTTAGCAGTGTCATTATACAGCTGGGACTTGTAGTCCTACACATACAACATGCTGCTGAGTCTCCCAGCAGGCAGACATGTCACTCAGGGCAGCTCTCTTGTTCACTCCCTTAGCAGTGTCATTATACAGCTGGGACTTGTAGTCCTACACATACAACATGCTGCTGAGTCTCCCAGCAGGCAGACATGTCACTCAGGGCAGCTCTTGTATTCACTCCCTTAGCAGTGTCATTATACAGCTGGGACTTGTAGTTCTACACATACAACATGCTGCAGAGTCTCCCAGCAGGCAGACATGTCACTCAGGGCAGCACTTGTATTCACTCCCTTAGCAGTGTCATTATACAGCTGGGACTTGTAGTTCTACACATACAACATGCTGCAGAGTCTCCCAGCAGGCAGACATGTCACTCAGGGCAGCTCTTGTATTCACTCCCTTAGAAGTGTCATTATACAGCTGGGACTTGTAGTCCTACACTTACAACATGCTGCTGAGTCTCCCAGCAGGCAGACATGTCACTCAGGGCAGCACTTGTATTCACTCCCTTAGCAGTGTCATTATACAGCTGGGACTTGTAGTTCTACACATACAACATGCTGCTGATTCTCCCAGCAGGCAGACATGTCACTCAGGGAAGCACTTGTATTCACTCCCTTAGAAGTGTCATTATACAGCTGGGACTTGTAGTCCTACACTTACAACATGCTGCTGAGTCTCCCAGCAGGCAGACATGTCACTCAGGGCAGCACTTGTATTCACTCCCTTAGCAGTGTCATTATACAGCTGGGACTTGTAGTCCTACACATACAACATGCTGCTGATTCTCCCAGTAGGCAGACATGTCACTCAGGGAAGCACTTGTATTCACTCCCTTAGCAGTGTCATTATACAGCTGGGACTTGTAGTCCTACACATACAACATGCTGCTGATTCTCCCATCAGGCAGACATGTCACTCAGGGCAGCACTTGTATTCACTCCCTTAGCAGTGTCATTATACAGCTGGGACTTGTAGTTCTACACACACAACATGCTGCAGAGTCTCCCAGCAGGCAGACATGTCACTCAGGGCAGCACTTGTATTCACTCCCTTAGCACTGTCATTATACAGCTGGGACTTGTAGTCCTACACATACAACATGCTGCTGAGTCTCCCAGCAGGCAGACATGTCACTCAGACAGCTCTTGTATTCACTCCCTTAGCACTGTCATTATACAGCTGGGACTTGTAGTTCTACACATACAACATGCTGCAGAGTCTCCCAGCAGGCAGACATGTCACTCAGGGCAGCACTTGTATTAACTCCCTTAGCAGTGTCATTATACAGCTGGGACTTGTAGTTCTACGCATACAACATGCTGCAGAGTCTCCCAGCAGGCAGACATGTCACTCAGGGCAGCACTTGTATTCATTCCCTTAGCAGTGTCATTATACAGCTGGGACTTGTAGTCCTACACATACAACATGCTGCAGAGTCTCCCAGCAGGCAGACATGTCACTCAGGGCAGCTCTTGTATTCACTCCCTTAGAAGTGTCATTATACAGCTGGGACTTGTAGTCCTACACATACAACATGCTGCTGAGTCTCCCAGCAGGCAGACATGTCACTCAGGGCAGCTCTTGTATTCACTCCCTTAGCAGTGTCATTATACAGCTGGGACTTGTAGTCCTACACATACAACATGCTGCTGAGTCTCCCAGCAGGCAGACATGTCACTCAGGGCAGCTCTTGTATTCCATACCTTAACAGTGTCATTATACAGCTGGGACTTGTAGTCCTACACATACAACATGCTGCCGAGTCACCCAGCAGGCAGATATGTCACTCAGGGCAGCACTTGTATTCACTCCCTTAGCAGTGTCATTATACAGCTGGGACTTGTAGTTCTACACATACAACATGCTGCAGAGTCTCCCAGCAGGCAGACATGTCACTCAGGGCAGCTCTTGTATTCACTCGCTTAGCAGTGTCATTATACAGCTGGGACTTGTAGTCCTACACATACAACATGCTGCAGAGTCTCCCAGCAGGCAGACATGTCACTCAGGGCAGCACTTGTATCCACTCCCTTAGCAGTGTCATTATACTGCTGGGACTTGTAGTCCTTTACATACAACATGCTGCAGAGTCTCCCAGCAGGCAGACATGTCACTCAGGGCAGCTCTTGTATTCACTCCCTTAGCAGTGTCATTATACAGCTGGGACTTGTAGTCCTTCACATACAACAAGCTGCAGAGTCTCCCAGCAGGCAGACATGTCACTCATGGCAGCACTTGTATTCACTCCCTTAGCAGTGTCATTATACAGCTGGGACTTGTAGTCCTACACATACAACATGCTGCTGATTCTCCCAGTAGGCAGACATGTCACTCAGGGAAGCACTTGTATTCACTCCCTTAGCAGTGTCATTATACAGCTGGGACTTGTAGTCCTACACATACAACATGCTGCTGATTCTCCCATCAGGCAGACATGTCACTCAGGGCAGCACTTGTATTCACTCCCTTAGCACTGTCATTATACAGCTGGGACTTGTAGTCCTACACATACAACATGCTGCTGAGTCTCCCAGCAGGTAGACATGTCACTCAGACAGCTCTTGTATTCACTCCCTTAGCACTGTCATTATACAGCTGGGACTTGTAGTTCTACACATACAACATGCTGCAGAGTCTCCCAGCAGGCAGACATGTCACTCAGGGCAGCACTTGTATTCATTCCCTTAGCAGTGTCATTATACAGCTGGGACTTGTAGTTCTACACATACAACATGCTGCAGAGTCTCCCAGCAGGCAGACATGTCACTCAGGGCAGCTCTTGTATTCACTCCCTTAGAAGTGTCATTATACAGCTGGGACTTGTAGTCCTACACATACAACATGCTGCTGAGTCTCCCAGCAGGCAGACATGTCACTCAGGGCAGCTCTTGTATTCACTCCCTTAGAAGTGTCATTATACAGCTGGGACTTGTAGTCCTACACATACAACATGCTGCTGAGTCTCCCAGCAGGCAGACATGTCACTCAGGGCAGCTCTTGTATTCACTCCTATAGCAGTGTCATTATACAGCTGGGACTTGTAGTCCTACACATACAACATGCTGCAGAGTCTCCCAGCAGGCAGACATGTCACTCAGGGCAGCTCTTGTATTCACTCCCTTAGAAGTGTCATTATACAGCTGGGACTTGTAGTCCTACACATACAACATGCTGCAGAGTCTCCCAGCAGGCAGACATGTCACTCAGGGCAGCTCTTGTATCCACTCCCTTAGCAGTGTCATTATACAGCTGGGACTTGTAGTCCTACACATACAACATGCTTCTGAGTCTCCCAGCAGGCAGACATGTCACTTAGGGCAGCACTTGTATTCACTCCCTTAGCAGTGTCATTATACTGCTGGTACTTTTAGTTCTACACATACAACATGCTGCCGAGTCTCCCAGCAGGCAGACATGTCACTCAGGGCAGCACTTGTATTCACTCCCTTAGCAGTGTCATTATACAGCTGGGACTTGTAGTTCTACGCATACAACATGCTGCAGAGTCTCCCAGCAGGCAGACATGTCACTCAGGGCAGCTCTTGTATTCATTCCCTTAGCAGTGTCATTATACAGCTGGGACTTGTAGTCCTTTACATTCAACATGCTGCAGAGTCTCCCAGCAGGCAGACATGTCACTCAGGGCAGCACTTGTATTCACTCCCTTAACAGTGTCATTATACAGCTGGGACTTGTAGTTCTACGCATACAACATGCTGCAGAGTCTCCCAGCAGGCAGACATGTCACTCAGGGCAGCACTTGTATTCATTCCCTTAGCAGTGTCATTATACAGCTGGGACTTGTAGTCCTACACATACAACATGCTGCAGAGTCTCCCAGCAGGCAGACATGTCACTCAGGGCAGCTCTTGTATTCACTCCTATAGCAGTGTCATTATACAGCTGGGACTTGTAGTCCTACACATACAACATGCTGCAGAGTCTCCCAGCAGGCAGACATGTCACTCAGGGCAGCTCTTGTATTCACTCCCTTAGAAGTGTCATTATACAGATGGGACTTGTAGTTCTACACATACAACATGCTGCTGAGTCTCCCAGCAGGCAGACATGTCACTCAGGGCAGCTCTTGTATTCACTCCCTTAGCAGTGTCATTATACAGCTGGGACTTGTAGTCCTACACATACAACATGCTGCTGAGTCTCCCAGCAGGCAGACATGTCACTCAGGGCAGCTCTTGTATTCACTCCCTTAGCACTGTCATTATACAGCTGGGACTTGTAGTCCTACACATACAACATGCTGCTGAGTCTCCCAGCAGGCAGACATGTCACTCAGACAGCTCTTGTATTCACTCCCTTAGCAGTGTCATTATACAGCTGGGACTTGTAGTCCTACACATACAACATGCTGCTGAGTCTCCCAGCAGGCAGACATGTCACTCAGGGCAGCTCTTGTATTCACTCCTATAGCAGTGTCATTATACAGCTGGGACTTGTAGTTCTACACATACAACATGCTGCTGAGTCTCCCAGCAGGCAGACATGTCACTCAGGGCAGCTCTTGTATTCACTCCTATAGCAGTGTCATTATACAGCTGGGACTTGTAGTCCTACACATACAACATGCTGCAGAGTCTCCCAGCAGGCAGACATGTCACTCAGGGCAGCTCTTGTATTCACTCCCTTCGAAGTGTCATTATACAGCTGGGACTTGTAGTCCTACACATACAACATGCTGCTGAGTCACCCAGCAGGCAGACATGTCACTCAGGGCAGCTCTTGTATTCACTCCCTTAGCAGTGTCATTATACAGCTGGGACTTGTAGTCCTACACATACAACATGCTGCTGAGTCTCCCAGCAGGCAGACATGTCACTCAGGGCAGCTCTTGTATTCACTCCCTTAGCAGTGTCATTATACAGCTGGGACTTGTAGTCCTACACATACAACATGCTGCTGAGTCTCCCAGCAGGCAGTCATGTCACTCAGGGCAGCACTTATATTCACTCCCTTAGCAGTGTCATTATACAGCTGGGACTTGTAGTCCTACACATACAACATGCTGCTGAGTCTCCCAGCAGGCAGACATGTCACTCAGGGCAGCTCTTGTATTCACTCCCTTAGCAGTGTCATTATACAGCTGGGACTTATAGTCCTTCACATACAACAAGCTGCAGAGTCTCCCAGCAGGCAGACATGTCACTCAGGGCAGCACTTGTATTCACTCCCTTAGCAGTGTCATTATACAGCTGGGACTTGTAGTCCTACACATACAACATGCTGCAGAGTCTCCCAGCAGGCAGACATGTCACTCAGGGCAGCTCTTGTAGCCACTCCCTTAGCAGTGTCATTATACAGCTGGGACTTGTAGTCCTTTACATACAACATGCTGCAGAGTCTCCCAGCAGGCAGACATGTCACTCAGGGCAGCACTTGTATTCACTCCCTTAGAAGTGTCATCATACAGCTGGGACTTGTAGTCCTACACATACAACATGCTGCCGAGTCTCCCAGCAGGCAGACATGTCACTCAGGGCAGCTCTTGTATTCACTCGCTTAGCAGTGTCATTATACAGCTGGGACTTGTAGTCCTTCACATACAACATGCTGCAGAGTCTCCCAGCAGGCAGACATGTCACTCAGGGCAGCTCTTGTATCCACTCCCTTAGCAGTGTCATTATACAGCTGGGACTTGTAGTCCTACACATACAACAAGCTGCAGAGTCTCCTAGCAGGCAGACATGTCACTCAGGGCAGCACTTGTATTCACTCCCTTAGCAGTGTCATTATACAGCTGGGACTTGTAGTCCTACACATACAACATGCTGCTGAGTCTCCCAGCAGGCAGACATGTCACTCAGGGCAGCTCTTGTATCCACTCCCTTAGCAGTGTCATTATACAGCTGGGACTCGTAGTCCTACACATACAACATGCTGCCGAGTCTCCCAGCATGCAGACATGTCACTCAGGGCAGCTCTTGTATTCACTCGCTTAGCAGTGTCATTATACAGCTGGGACTTGTAGTCCTACACATACAACATGCTGCAGAGTCTCCCAGCAGGCAGACATGTCACTCAGGTCAGCTCTTGTATTCACTCGCTTAGCAGTGTCATTATACAGCTGGGACTTGTAGTCCTACACATACAACATGCTGCTGAGTCTCCCAGCAGGCAGACATGTCACTCAGGGCAGCTCTTGTATTCACTCCTTTAGCAGTGTCATTATACAGCTGGGACTTATAGTCCTACGCATACAACATGCTGCAGAGTCTCCCAGCAGGCAGACATGTCACTCAGGGCAGCACTTGTATTCACTCCCTTAGCAGTGTCATTATACAGCTGGGACTTGTAGTCCTACACATACAACATGCTGCAGAGTCTCCCAGCAGGCAGACATGTCACTCAGGGCAGCTCTTGTATCCACTCCCTTAGCAGTGTCATTATACAGCTGGGACTTGTAGTCCTACACATACAACATGCTGCTGATTCTCCCAGCAGGCAGACATGTCACTCAGGGAAGCACTTGTATTCACTCCCTTAGCAGTGTCATTATACAGCTGGGACTTGTAGTCCTACACATACAACATGCTGCAGAGTCTCCCAGCAGGCAGACATGTCACTCAGGGCAGCTCTTGTATCCACTCCCTTAGCAGTGTCATTATACAGCTGGGACTTGTAGTCCTACGCATACAACATGCTGCAGAGTCTCCCAGCAGGCAGACATGTCACTCAGGGCAGCACTTGTAGCCACTCCCTTAGCAGTGTCATTATACAGCTGGGACTTGTAGTCCTACACTTACAACATGCTGCAGAGTCTCCCAGCATGCAGACATGTCACTCAGGGCAGCACTTGTATTCACTCCCTTAGCAGTGTCATTATACAGCTGGGACTTGTAGTCCTACACATACAACATGCTGCAGAGTCTCCCAGCAGGCAGACATGTCACTCAGGGAAGCACTTGTATCCACTCCCTTAGCAGTGTCATTATACAGCTGGGACTTGTAGTCCTACACATACAACATGCTGCAGAGTCTCCCAGCAGGCAGACATGTCACTCAGGGCAGCTCTTGTATCCACTCGCTTAGCAGTGTCATTGTACAGCTGGGACTTGTAGTCCTACACATACAACAAGCTGCAGAGTCTCCCAGCAGGCAGACATGTCACTCAGGGAAGCACTTGTATTCACTCCCTTAGCAGTGTCATTATACAGCTGGGACTTGTAGTCCTACACATACAACATGCTGCAGAGTCTCCCAGCAGGCAGACATGTCACTCAGGGCAGCACTTGTATTCACTCCCTTAGCAGTGTCATTATACAGCTGGGACTTGTAGTCCTACACATACAACATGCTGCAGAGTCTCCCAGCAGGCAGACATGTCACTCAGGGCAGCTCTTGTATCCACTCCCTTAGCAGTGTCATTATACAGCTGGGACTTGTAGTCCTACACATACAACATGCTGCAGAGTCTCCCAGCAGGCAGACATGTCACTCAGGGCAGCTCTTGTTTTCACTCCATTTGCAGAGTAGGGGGAGGGGCAGAGATGGTTATGGTAGGTAATTAAAGGCCAGAAGAGAAGCCATGAAATGAGGAAAAATAAATAAATTTGTTGGGCCCAAAACATGCTTATCTTATGTATATATAATATATATATATATATATATATATATATATATATATATACAGTAAGTGGGCACTGGGCAATTAAGTCTTGCATAAAAACGTGATAATTCCTTAGATACTCGGCTGCATGCAGTTCGGACATTGGTCACCCTGGAAGCGCGATCTATAGGAGCGGATCGCTCACCTCTAGGTAGAATAGTTGCAGGCTTTAACCCTGGACTGTGGAGCAACAGGGACAGAGCAGAGATGCTAGGAATATTCCTCCCTCCAGGTATTCAGCTACATGGCTGCTGCTTTCTGACTAACCTCATGAGAGAACTAGACTGCGCTAAACTCACAACTGGATGGACCTGAGCTCAACTGATCTAAACTCAACTCAACTGCCTAACTTAGGTCTGAGCTAAGCTATATATACACACTGACACTGCTCCATCTTGTGGAGAAACAAGTGTAGTGCACCCTGACCAGGCCTGTGTAAAGGAGCTTACATGTAGAATCACATTGAGACAGGAGATGAAGTACAGAATGCAGGCATATTACATGACATTAAAGCATAATAAAAACAAGTTTGCGGTCCCCGCGGTCACGTGGTGGGACACTGCACCCCTCCCCTTAGTATATTATCTCACATAGCCGCCCCCAGAGGCGTGCTTAGGTTGTTTGGCACCCGGGGCGGGACCCCCCCCCCCCCCAATACTTGACCACGTACTTCTTATATCCAGGGACATCTCCTGTCATGTAGACCTTCTCTTTCCTCTTCTCCTCCATTAGACCGCCATGACAAATTCTTTCAGACGCATCTCGTCTCTACAGATGTCTCTCTAGATTTCTCAGTTTTTCCCTCAACCTCCACATCCTGGTGTCCCCACAGTGTCATCCTGCTGCCATTCCTAATACTGTGCCCGGTGTCGTCGTCCCCCCCCCCCCCCCCCCCAATGCCCCAGGTACTATAATGCTGAAAAAATAATGATGTAATTGGGGTAGTTTATCAAACTGGTGTAAAGTAGAACTGGATTTCCAAAAGAGCTGTCAAATATGAAAGGTGGAATCTGATTGGCTGCTATGGCCAACTAAGCCAGTTCTACTTTACACCAGTTTGATAAATTACCCCAAATGTCCCTATAGTGTCCACAGCAGCTATAATATCCCCTAGAGACCCCCAGTAATAATAACACCCTATATTGTGCTCCAGGTAATAATCTCTGTGTAGTGTCCACCGAAATAATAGATTGCCCCTACAGTGCCTCCCCAATAGCAACACCACCCATGCTGCCCCCATATAGCAATTTCCCCCACACTGCCCCCACACAGTAGTTTCCCCCACACTGCCCTCATACAGTAATTTCCCCCACACTGCCCCCACACAGTAATTTCCCCCACACAGTAATTTCCCCCACACTGCCCCCACACAGTAGTTTCCCCCACACTGCCCCCACACAGTAATTTCCCCCACACAGTAATTTCCCCCAGACTGCCCCCACACAGTAATTTCCCCCAGACTGCCCCCACACAGTAATTTCCCCCAGACTGCCCCCACACAGTAATTTCCCCCATACAGTAATTTCCCCCACACTGCCCCCACACAGTAATTTCCCCCATACAGTAATTTCCCCCACACTGCCCCATACAGTAGTCTCCCCCATACTGCCCCCATACAGTAATTTCCCCCACATTGCCCCATACAGTAATTTACCCCACACTGCCCCATAACAGTAGTCTCCCCCAGACTTCCCCCATACAGTAGTTTCCCCCACATAGTAATTTGCCCCCACACAGTAGTTTCCCCCACATTGCGCTATATAGTAATTTCCCCCCACATAGTAATCCGTCCCATAATAATTTGCCCCCACATAGAATCTCACCATAATATTTTGCCCCCACATGTCCTCCTGTGTCCCCCCCGTGTCCCCCAAAGTTGGCACATAAAATAAAATAAAAAATAAAAGCTAAATACTCACCTATGTCCAGGCGTTTGCTCGCAGAGGAAGCTGCGCAGACTTCACTGTGCTGCTGCGTCCCGGCACAGGCACGTGCGATGACGTCATCACGCATGCCTGCGCCGGGTTTTTACTACCGCATAGGCCTCAGGCCTACTAGGCCTGAAGCCTATGGCGGTGATCGGCGGAGGGGCAAAGAACTATGTGCTCCCATGCCCCGCCGCAGTATGTGGGGCGGGCGTCAGCGCTCATTGCTTCTGGCACTCCCCTGAGGGCCAGCAGCCGGGGCGGACCGCACACCACTGGCCGCCCCCTCCCCCAAGTACATGGGCGTCCACAGGAATTTTTCCAGGGGGGGGGGGGGGGCATAAATTTATTAACATCCATGCTCTGCTTGTTTCTGAGAATGTAATGAAGATGAGGGGCATATTCATTATCACAAAGTATAATAACGCATGAGCTGTGCAGTGGCAGATCCAGAGCCTGGTCTCGGGAGGGGCACTTCCAGATTATTTTCTGTCCGCCGCCACAAAACAATGGTGCTTATAGAACAGACTACACAGTGTAGCGGTATACTGTATATTGTGTGGCACAGTATAGCGGTATACTGTACATTGTGTGGCACAGTGTAGCGGTATACTGTATATTGTGTGGCACAGTGTAGCGGTATACTGTATATTGTGTGGCACAGTGTAGCGGTATACTGTATATTGTGTGGCACAGTGTAGGCTATATGTGTATAACATAAACATATTTCACATAAAAACTTACAACTACTTGGCTTGGCCCTTGGGGATCTCGGACACCACTTCCACACTTTGGCCGGGGGCTCGGCGGAGCTGATGTGTTTTATCCTAATGAGAAAGATTTCATAATAAGGATTTGGAGAAGGGGCAGAGGGATAGCAGAGAAGGGAGAGGCTGGTGCTGCTACTAGGGGGTCATACCATGGGGGAGTAATAAAGCCCACCATAATGCCCCCCCAGTAGAAATAATTCTCCTTATAATGTGACAGTGCAAAAAATACCCCCTTGTAATGCCCCTATATAGTGCCCCCAGTAAATGCCTCCATAGTGCTCCTCTCCCCCTTCCTCCTAGTGCCCCCCATAATGTACCAGTATAAAATGCCCCAGTAGATGCCCTCAATGTCCCCCATAATTTGTAAGTATAAAATACCCTTTCTTAGTGCCCCCCGTAGATGACCTCATAGTACTCCTCTCCCCCCTTCCTCATAGTACCCACCATAATGTGTCCCAGTATAAAATTCTACTGTACAGAGCCCTCCATATAAAACACCCCTTCTTTGTGGCCTCAGTAGATGCCCCTATAGTGCCCCCAATAATGTGCCAGTAATAACAGCCCCCCATCATGTGCCAGTAATAACAGCCCCCCATCATGTGCCAGTAATAACAGCCCCCCATCATGTGCCAGTAATAACAGCCCCCCATCATGTGCCAGTAATAACAGCCCCCCATCATGTGCCAGTAATAACAGCCCCCATCATGTGCCAGTAATGACAGCCCCCCATTATGTGCCAGTAATGACAGCCCCCCCATTATGTGCCAGTAGCCAGAGACCCCCATTATGTGCCAGTAGCCAGAGACCCCCATTATGTGCCAGTAGCCACCAGTATTGTACACAAAAAATAAATAAACACTTATACTTACCTCCTTGGCAGCGATGCGATGCAGGCCTCTTCCGGCCTGTGTCCCGCGCTGTACGGCTCAGGCGGCGTGATGACGTCATTGCGCCGCCTGCGCCGGCCTCTGATAGGCTGCCGGCCTAGTGCCTGCAGCCTATGAGAGGAAGGGAAAGGGACACGCCTCTCCCTCCCCTGCCTCAGCACAGTCATCTGTATCGCTGTCCTGAGGACGGCGATACAAATGACTATGGAGATGAACGCTTCCACAATGGAAGCGTTCATCTCCCTGTGCCCCGCCGCCGCCCCCCTCCCCCCACTTCTGAGCAGCTTGCCCCCCCTTGCGGACGCCGATGCCCCAGTATATAATCTCACACAGCAGCCCCATCCCCCAGTATATAATCTCACACAGCAGCCCCATCCCCCCAGTATATAATCTCACACAGCAGCCCCATCCCCCCAGTATATAATCTCACACAGCAGCCCCATCCCCCCAGTATATAATCTCACACAGCAGCCCCATCCCCCCAGTATATAATCTCACACAGCAGCCCCATCCCCCCAGTATATAATCTCACACAGCAGCCCCATCCCCCAGTATATAATCTCACACAGCAGTCCCATCCCCCCAGTATATAATCTCACACAGCAGCCCCATCCCCCCAGTATACAATCTCACACAGCAGCCCCCTCCCCCAGTATATAATCTCACACAGCAGCCCCATCCCCCCAGTATATAATCTCACACAGCAGCCCCATCCCCCAGTATACAATCTCACACAGCAGCCCCCTCCCCCAGTATACAATCTCACACAGCAGCCCCCTCCCCCCAGTATACAATCTCACACAGAAGCCCCCTCCCCCAGTATACAATCTCACACAGCAGCCCCTTCGCCCAGTATACAATCTCACACAACAGCTCCCTCCCTCAGTATATAATCTCACACAGCAGCCCCCTCCCCCTAGTATACAATCTCACACAGCAGCCCCTTCCCTGCAGAATATGACTGCCTATAATGTAACCCTATAACCCCACCTTGTACTTAGCAGCTAGGAATAAACGACAGAACACTACTCTTTTTTGGGTGCGAGTCGGTCACAGCTTTATTAATTATTTTATTTATCAAACCAACTTTTATATCTCAAAACCAACATCAACAACTTGGAGTCTCAAGAAGCGGTATGCCCCACAGACTCCCTCTGTGGGCAAGTCTGCCTTCTTCTCCATCTTGATTTTGATCACCGACCTCCACTGAGAGCCAGTGTACTCCTACACGGCGCTCCGACCCCCACCCAACAAGAACAAAGCCTGCTCCACACCATCCTGTAAACCAGACAAGAAAATATCCAAACCGATGTCGTTCAAATGGACACCGTCAGGCCGCATAAGGCACCCGTTATCCCCTTCCAACTGGCGATGACGTACAACCACCCCAGCTCTGGAGCGTATAAATCGAGAAATACGGTTATTGACAGTACGCCTGGCCCGTTCGATCGCTGTGGAATCCCTAGCCCCTTGCCACGTAACCCGGGGGATAATTTCTGACCACATAATTGCCTCGTGGAAGAAAGAGGGGGGTCTCTCCAAATCAGCCCGTATTAACGTGATCAACTCCGCGATTTTTAAGAGGCAAAGGTCATTGCCACCCGCATGAATCACTAATATAACAGGAGATCGCACTGAATGGCTAAATTCCACTCCTTCCGGGAGGACCTGTGACCAGCGCAAGCCCCGGACACCCCGCCAACGGACTTGAATATTCCGAAAACCGAGCCCTCTGGCCTGCCCAGAAGATGTACGAGTGGCCGATGAAACATACTGTAGGCTGGACCGCATCTAAAAGAAAATAAAATAAATAAATGAGGGCGAACATATGAAGCAAAACAGGCAGATTTCCGATCCGCTGCACATCGGACTCTGACAACCCAGCTCGAGCCGCCTCAGTGGCAGCCCCAATCCTGAAAGAGTGTGTACCAAATTCAGCAACTAGTAAGTGAACTGCAAGAAGGCAACGGCGAAATATGGACCTAAATTGGAAACGGGTAAGGGGGGTGCCGTCAGCATGTACCAGGAAGGGGGAACCTATTGGTAGAGTAGACAAGAACTGAGCAACCGCAGCATGGGGGCAAGCTGGGCCACCAATCTTATGCAAAGGGAGCCAAGCACCTCGCGCAAAAGCATCTGTTTTGGAGCGCATGATGAAGACTCGGAGAGCAGAGTCGTTGATGAATACATCACTAACACCTAAACCTCCTGGGCGAGTGAGTGAAGGGGAAACCAACTCCCCTATACGAAGGGCGGCGAAAAAGGCTAAACAAAAAGCCGCCCTAAATAAACGCACCTCATAAGGAGATGCGCAGATAGAGGGGAGTAACTGACATATGCGCGACAATAAGGAAAAAGAGACAGGGCGGCGACATTCGCAACGAATATGCTCCTTGCGCCAACCCCTAATGGCTTGCCTAATTAGAAAATGTTGAGTCACATCCTGCCAACCG
This sequence comes from Bufo bufo, assembly GCF_905171765.1. Classification (NCBI taxonomy): domain Eukaryota; kingdom Metazoa; phylum Chordata; class Amphibia; order Anura; family Bufonidae; genus Bufo; species Bufo bufo. The sequence goes on along the minus strand of NC_053394.1, from coordinate 390,381,491 downwards.
CGCATTTTCAGGTAAAAACCAACTCCCCACATTCTACGCTGCGCAACCAACGCAGTAACTGGTTTTCAGGCTCAAGAGATAAGAAATGGTCACCTGTAAGCACGCAGCTGGCAAAATAGAATTCGCAGAGTTAACCGCCACCGCCCACGCCTTACCATGTGCCGACCACGTTGCGGGAGTCACTGAAGCTCGTACCATAGACATCAGTCGTTGATCGGCAAATCCCATAGCGTCGGCGGGCATGGTATTCCTTCCTGGATTGCCCCCGGCAAAAGGTGCCTGAATTCCTGCCAACGAAAGCAAGATAGAGCATCAACTACGGAGTTGTCTACTCCTGGCACATGACGGGCCCGGAACCAAACATTGAACTCTAGGCAGCGAAGGACAAGATGGCGCAATAGCGAGAGGACTGGGAGGGAAGAGGATGTTAAAGAATTAATACAACAGACTACAGCCATGTTGTCCGTGTAAAAACAGACACGTCTGTTTTGGAAACAGGCGCCCCATAAATTGATGGCCACAATAATAGGAAACAACTCCAACAGGGTGATATTAGAACACAGGCCCAGGACACGCCAGGAGTCCGGCCACGTTGCGGAGCACCACTCATAGCCAAATATGGCACCAAAACCGGTAGACCCAGCAGCGTCCGTGAATAATGACAAATCTGGAGAAGAAATTTCCAAAGATTGGTAACAAGTATGGCCATTATACTGGGCCAAAAAAGCGTTCCAGACATGTAAATCCAATTTCAGCTGCTTGGTCAACCGGATGTGGTGTGAGGGCTTTTTCGCACCGCAAGTCGACAGAGATAGTCGACGGAAAAAAACGTGAGCCATTGGCATGATGCGACATGCAAATACCAATAAGCCCATTAAAGCCTGCATTTGACGTAGAGTAACCGATTTAACTGCGAGGAAACCTGCAATCATGCCGGTTAATTTTTGTAATTTATCGCTCGGTAGGCGAAAAACCATCAAGTTGGTATCGATTTCGATACCTAAAAATGTGATAATCGTCGCCGGACCGATAATCTTATCATCAGAGAGGGGGACTCCAAAACAGGACATGAAAAAACGAAATGTATCCAGGAGAAATTGACATTTAGTAGAATTCCCCGTGGAAACGAATAGGAAATCGTCTAAGTAATGAATAATATTTTGTGAGCCAGTTTCAAAACGTATGACCCATTCCAAAAAGGTGCTAAACAATTCAAAATAATGGCACGATATAGAGCAGCCCATCGGTAGGCATGTGTCATAATAATAGGCGTCGTCCACCATACAGCCCAGTGGGGGGTAACAATCGGGATGTACTGGGAGTAGACGAAAAGCCGCTTCAATGTCCGATTTGGCCAGCAAAGCGCCAATTCCAGACCGGCTAACTAAAGCGACTGCCCTATCAAATGACACATAGGACACCGAGGCCTCCTCCTTGGAGATACTATCATTCACCGAGGAACCTTTTGGAAAGGACAAGTGATGGATCAAGCGAAATGAGCCTGGCTCTTTTTTAGGGATAAGGCCTAAAGGGGAAATACGTATGTTCTTAAAGGGGGGGGGACGACGTAAATGGGCCCATTATACGACCCAAAGTAACTTCTTTAGCTAACTTGCTTCTCAAGTGGTCTGGATTATCCTTTGCCGATTTAAAATTATCTGAAAATGTAGGGAGAGCGGTGCGAGCTACCTTTGGCCTGCGGTCTATAAACCATTCAACGTTGGGGTGTGCTGATCCACAGAAATTAAGGACCAAATGTCTATGTACTGGTTAGCCCATATCTTGTTTTTGGTTTCATCATCTAGATGGGCCCCTAACGGCGTTAAACCACAAAATAAGGATTCTTTATGGTCGCTAGGTCTGGACTTACTGGACTGAGCAGCCGCGGGAGCGGGCTGTGGAAGGGAAGAGCCGGGGTCTAATTGGGCTAACAATGCCCTAAGAGCAGGAACTAAACCTTTGGCTACGGTATATAATCTCACACAGCAGCCCCCTCCCCCAGTATACAATCTCACACAGCAGCCCCCTCCCCCCAGTATATAATCTCACACAGCAGCCCCCTCCCCCAGTATACAATCTCACACAGCAGCCCCCTCCCCCAGTATACAATCTCACACAGCAGCCCCCTCCCCCAGTATACAATCTCACACAGCAGCCCCCTCCCCCAGTATACAATCTCACACAGCAGCCCCCTCCCCCAGTATACAATCCCACACAGAATCCCCCTCCCCAGTATACAATCTCACACAGCAGCCCCCTCCCCCAGTATACAATCTCACACAGCAGCCCCCTCCCCCAGTATATAATCCCACACAGAATCCCCCTCCCCCAGTATACAATCTCACACAGCAGCCCCCTCCCCAGTATACAATCTCACACAGCAGCCCCCTCCCCAGTATACAATCTCACACAGCAGCCCCCTCCCCAGTATACAATCTCACACAGCAGCCCCCTCCCCCAGTATACAATCTCACACAGCAGCCCCCTCCCCCAGTATACAATCTCACACAGCAGCCCCCTCCCCCAGTATACAATCTCACACAGCAGCCCCCTCCCCCAGTATACAATCTCACACAGCAGCCCCCTCCCCCAGTATATAATCCCACACAGAATCCCCCTCCCCAGTATATAATCCCACACAGCAGCCCCCTACCCCCAGTATACAATCTCACACAGCAGCCCCCTTCCCCCAGTATACAATTTCACACAGCAGCCCCCTCCCCCAGTATACAATATTACACAGCAGCCCCCTTCCCCCAGTATACAATATTACACAGCAGCCCCCTCCCCCAGTATATAATCTCACACAGCAGCCCCCTCCCCCAGTATACAATCTCACACAGAAGCCCCCTCCCCCAGTATACAATCTCACACAGCAGCCCCCTCTCCCCAGTATACAATCTCACACAGCAGCCCCCTTCCCCCAGTATACAATCTCACACAGCAGCCCCCTCCCCAGTATACAATCTCACACAGCAGCCCCCTCCCCCAGTATACAATCTCACACAGAAGCCCCTTCCCCCAGTATACAATCTCACACAGCAGCCCCCTCCCCCAGTATATAATCTCACACAGCAGCCCCCTCCCCCAGTATACAATCTCACACAGCAGCCCCCTCCCCCAGTATACAATCTCACACAGCAGCCCCCTCCCCAGTATACAATCTCACACAGCAGCCCCCTCCCCCAGTATACAATCTCACACAGAAGCCCCTTCCCCCAGTATACAATCTCACACAGCAGCCCCCTCCCCCAGTATACAATCTCACACAGCAGCCCCCTCCCCCAGTATACAATATTACACATACAATCCTCAGCCCCTCCCCAGCAGTCACATCCCCCTCTCCAGCTCTGTCAGACTCTCTCCCCTCTCAGTGCTACAGACGCTGCTGAGCAGCCATCCCTGACCTTCCTACTCTGCAGAGATCACTGGCTGCCGACCCACGTGACCTAAGGATGTCACGTGATATTGTGACGTCAGGAGATCCTTACGGAGTATAGTATTAGCCTTTACCCTGCACATGGTGGTAGAAATAAAATCCCCGGATGCTCCATGGTGAAGGATTGTCAGAGGAAGAGGAGTACACGCCCTGCCTGAGTAAGTGAAACACTCACCAGCTCCACACATGTAAGGCCTGTTTAAGACCTGCGTTAGATATGCAGCATGGAGCAGCCTTCAGGATCCGCAGCTCCACGGCCGGAAAGATCCGCAGCTCCACGGCCGGAAAGATCCGCAGCTCCACGGCCGGAAAGATCCGCATCTCCACGGCCGGAAAGATCCGCATCTCCACGGCCGGAAAGATCCGCAGCTCCACGGCCTGAAAGATCCGCAGCTCCACGGCCGGAAAGATCCGCATCTCCACGGCCGGAAAGATCCGCATCTCCACGGCCGGAAAGATCCGCAGCTCCACGGCCGGAAAGATCCGCAGCTCCACGGCCGGAAAGATCCGCAGCTCCACGGCCGGAAAGATCCGCATCTCCACGGCCGGAAAGATCCGCATCTCCACGGCCGGAAAGATCCGCAGCTCCACGGCCGGAAAGATCCGCAGCTCCACGGCCGGAAAGATCGGCAGCTCCACGGCCGGAAAGATCGGCAGCTCCACGGCCGGAAAGATGCTCAGCTCCACGGCCGGAAAGATGCTCAGCTCCAAGTCCGGAAAGATGCTCAGCTCCACGGCCGGAAAGATGCTCAGCTCCACGGCCGGAAAGATGCGCCGCTCCACGGCCGGAAAGATGCGCCGCTCCACGGCCGGAAAGATGCGCCGCTCCACGGCCGGAAAGATGCGCCGCTCCACGGCCGGAAAGATGCGCCGCTCCACCAGCCGGAAAAATGCGCAGCTCCACGGACGGAAATCAACAGATTCCTGAGAACGTGAACCAGGAAGAAAACATGCAGGACATGATGCCCCTGTTATGGGGGCACCGGGGATGTCCCTGTTGTGGGGGGGAGGCACCGTGAATGTCCCTGTTGTTGGGGGGTGGGGGGTGGGGAGGCGCCTTGAATGTCCCTGTTGTGGGGGGGAGGCGCCGTGAATGTCCCTGTTGTGGGGGGGTGCCGTGGATCTCCCTGTTGTGGGGGCCGAGTCCTCATCCTAAACCTCCAGAAGACTTCTCCACCGATCAGCCGTGCAGACCCATCTCTACACCATGTAGGTATCAAACCGCCATCTTTATTATGTGTGATGGTGAAATGACGGACAAACTGCGGTTAGATTTCCCCACATTAATATTCCACCTCTGTCTGCGGAGTCTTTATTCCATCGGCTGCGCAGTGCGGCGGAGGTACTGCAGAGTGCAGGGACAAGGGATCGAGTAAGGCCACGTTCACACCAGAGAATGCCAGGAATCGGCCAAACAGAATATTCTACGTGCAGCGGTATTTGTTGTGTAGAGGCCGGATCTCTGCCGGACCCCATTATACTGAGCGGGAGCAGGCGGCAGTATCCAGCGAGGTGCACCATATAACGGTAGGTGCACTGCCCATCATGTTATAGATACATTTCTTTAGATACGTGGGTTTATACGGACATAACACGTTTTTGTATTGGAGCGCTGATAAAGTGGTGGGATTTTATGGTTGTGTCTGTTGCAGCTGCAGTTATTTCTGAGCGATCCTCACAGACTTGTTCAGACTAGAACTGTATTTGACGCTGTTTGCAGCACGAGGTGCACATTGTATGCTTGTAGCTGAAGGAGGCTGAGATCCGTAAAAGTTAGTGACCGCCATAACCCACGAAGGTGCAGAGCGGTTCCTTATACAGTGCCTAGTGCACCGCCGTGCTTGGTGTATAGAAAGGGCAGGTGGTGGTGGAGGGCAGCCTTAAATACTCCCTGCACTTTCACACAATTTCATATAATCGTGGTGTAAATAGGAAATTTCTAGATCACTTCATTTATCCACCTGGAAAAGATGTAACATCTCGCACACTGGGTTCTCACTTCCACATAAGTTGCCGTCCGCTGCTTGTTATCAGACAAGATCCGTCCCTAGTAACATAGACTCACAAGATGGCGAACAGGAAACTGCTCGCTATGCCCCCCAATACTCCCAAATACTATCCTGAAGAAATATCAGTGCCCCCCATAGTATTAGTGCTCCTCAAAGTCCCACCAATAGTAATTCCCTTCTAGAGTGCCCTCAGTAGTAATACTGCCCCCTACAGGAATAATGCTCCCTAAGAGTGCCTCTATTAGAAGAATAGCCCTCCCGTATTTATACTGCCCCTACTGTTATAATGCCCCCTGCAGTGCCCCCAGTAGTTATATTCCCCCTTTTAGTGTCCTCAGAAATTATAATTTCTCACCCTCTCCAACATACAGACCCATGTAAATAACATCACCCTGCCCCAGCCACCTCCAACATTCAGTCCCATGTAAATAGCATCACTCCAACCCTCTCCAACATGCAGTCCTATGTAAATAACTTCCCTCCCTTCAGCCCTAACAAACAGTTCCAGTAAAATAACCACAACCCCCAACATTCCTCTGGCTCTTACACCGAATTCTTCACTTACCTCTCCTCATGTAGCAGACCTCGCCACTGCTTTTTCCCCTAGGACTTCTCTTCACTGTAGAACGCCATCCTCTCTTGCACTAGTGGTCACATGATGGTGACATCATTGCAGGTCCCCAACCACTCCCTTCAGCACTGATCACATGGACTGTGATGTCATCACAGGTCCTTCAGCCCTTCCAATGCATAAGATTCATTTGCATTGCCGTCCCGAGGACGGCAATACAGTTGTATCTATCTGACAGGCAGTATATTTGGGACCTGAGACAAGACATCTGGGGTACAGGCCCCGAATGTTTTAACCTAGAAACGCCTCTGCCCCTGCCTTTCTGTAAGTGTGATTTACTCCTCCTTTTCTGTAAGCTCCGGAGCTGAAAACAAACATAGTGTGAAGTAAGGAAATGGACATCACAGCAATACAGTGATATGTTCCCTGCTTCTTAGTGAAATGCATCTAGCTGTGCAGCAGGAGCAGGGAATAATATGTCTGAAAAATACAATAGGGAGGTCCAAAAAAGCACAGAAATTATACAAACTTTATTGGAAACATTCTACATTTTTCAAACCAGAATCTGGATCTGAATACTTTCATATTAGAATGTCATTAAAAATTTTGTGTAACCATATATGTATATGTATCTGTATAAGCACCACCTGATGATTGTTCAGGGGTGTTGGGAGTTGGACCTCTACATTGAGCTCATATTGAAGACCTATCCTGAGAACATGCCGGAGAAATGCTTTAAGGACCGCTGTATTTTGTCATGCTGCTTGATATAAATAAATTTATTAAACTACAACATCTGTGTGGTCGTAAGGAGCTGCCAAAAACAAAATCTGCGAACCCAATGTCTGTCTAGATAGTAATAATAATCTTTATGTATCACCAACATATCCTGCAGCATTTTACAATTACCCTGATTGGACCTGTAGAATCCTCCACTGCTCCAGCACTGAGGCTCCTGTGGTCTCCTTCAGTCTGTTTATATCACTGCAATGACAATATTGGTTGGAACTCTGATGGCTGTATGTACAGGGAGTGCAGAATTATTAGGCAAGTTGTATTTTTGAGGATTAATTTTATTATTGAACAACAACCATGTTCTCAATGAACCCAAAAAACTCATTAATATCAAAGCTGAATATTTTTGGAAGTAGTTTTTAGTTTGTTTTTAGTTTTAGCTATTTTAGGGGGATATCTGTGTGTGCAGGTGACTATTACTGTGCATAATTATTAGGCAACTTAACAAAAAACAAATATATACCCATTTAAATTATTTATTTTTACCAGTGAAACCAATATAACATCTCAACATTCACAAATATACATTTCTGACATTCAAAAACAAAACAAAAACAAATCAGTGACCAATATAGCCACCTTTCTTTGCAAGGACACTCAAAAGCCTGCCATCCATGGATTCTGTCAGTGTTTTGATCTGTTCACCATCAACATTGCGTGCAGCAGCAACCACAGCCTCCCAGACACTGTTCAGAGAGGTGTACTGTTTTCCCTCCTTGTAAATCTCACATTTGATGATGGACCACAGATTCTGAATGGGGTTCAGATCAGGTGAACAAGGAGGCCATGTCATTAGATTTTCTTCTTTTATACCCTTTCTTGCCAGCCACGCTGTGGAGTACTTGGACGCGTGTGATGGAGCATTGTCCTGCATGAAAATCATGTTTTTCTTGAAGGATGCAGACTTCTTCCTGTACCACTGCTTGAAGAAGGTGTCTTCCAGAAACTGGCAATAGGACTGGGAGTTGAGCTCGACTCCATCCTCAACCCGAAAAGGCCCCACAAGCTCATCTTTGATGATACCAGCCCAAACCAGTACTCCACCTCCACCTTGCTGGCGTCTGAGTCGGACTGGAGCTCTCTGCCCTTCACCAATCCAGCCACGGGCCCATCCATCTGGCCCATCAAGACTCACTCTCATTTCATCAGTCCATAAAACCTTAGAAAAATCAGTCTTGAGATATTTCTTGGCCCAGTCTTGACGTTTCAGCTTGTGTGTCTTGTTCAGTGGTGGTCTTCTTTCAGCCTTTCTTACCTTGGCCATGTCTCTGAGTATTGCACACCTTGTGCTTTTGGGCACTCCAGTGATGTTGCAGCTCTGAAATATGACCAAACTGGTGGCAAGTGGCATCTTGGCAGCTGCACGCTTGACTTTTCTCAGTTCATGGGCAGTTATTTTGCGCCTTGGTTTTTCCACACGCTTCTTGCGACCCTGTTGACTATTTTGAATGAAACGCTTGATTGTTCGATGATCACGCTTCAGAAGCTTTGCAATTTTAAGAGTGCTGCATCCCTCTGCAAGATATCTCACTATTTTTGACTTTTCTGAGCCTGTCAAGTCCTTCTTTTGACCCATTTTGCCAAAGGAAAGGAAGTTGCCTAATAATTATGCACACTTAATATAGGGTGTTGATGTCATTAGACCACACCCCTTCTCATTACAGAGATGCACATCACCTAATATGCTTAATTGGTAGTAGGCTTTCGAGCCTATACAGCTTGGAGTAAGACAACATGCATAAAGAGGATGAAGTGGTCAAAATACTCATTTGCCTAATAATTCTGCACGCAGTATATATCACCTGACCATTGAGGCCTATGATGGTCTATGGTGGTCACGAGCTGTTCATACTGGCATCACTGATGATGTCTTCTATTGGCTGTAGGGTTATGTGAAGGTGTGACATACCATGAAACTGCCTTGACCTCACACATGTTTCGATCACTATAAAAAGAGAGAAAACAACATCTACACTTTATTATCTCCTCCGTTGTCTCTTTTTATAATCTCCAGTAATTGTATTTTACATGGGATTTAGAAGTATTTTCCATCACCTCTTCTTTTCATTCAGGTTCTTACAATATAGGATCCTGTCAGTGGAGATCTTCTATATAACATCCTTCTGATTCACCTCGCAAGGATGGATAGCAGCGCCGCGGCCTTCTCACTGTTTACTGCTGGCCCAGTGATGTCACGACTAGTTTTAACTGGCCTGGGTGGGGGGCTAAGCTCCAGCCCAGCCCAGTTGATACTAGTCGTGACGTCACTGGGCCTGCGGTAAACAGCGAGAAGGCCGCGGCTCTACTGCCAGCGCCGCTGCCTTCTCAAACAGCTGATCGGCGGGGGTCCCGTGTGTCGGACCCCCGCCGGTCAGATGCTGATGATCTATCCAGAGGATAGATCATCAGTTTAAACAAACTGCAGAACTCCTTTAAAGGAGCTGTAGGAATATCTGGCAAGTACTGGCTGTGTGGTACATGTGACAACAATCTCCCGTATTCTTCATATGTCTGAGCTATGGGGTAGTTTGGCAAGACGAAAGCCTTATCTAACAAAAAAAAAAACATCCAAGCCAGGCTACATTTTGCAAAAACACATCTGAAGTCTCCCAAAAGCATGTGGGAAAAGGTGTTATGGTCTGATGAAACCAAGGTTGAACTTTTTGGCCATAATTCCAAAAGATATGTTTGGTGCAAAAGCAACACTGCACATCACCAAAAGAACACCATACCCACAGTAAATCATGGTGGTGGCAGCATCATGCTTTGGGGCTGTTTTTCTTCAGCTGGAACTGGGGCCTTAGTTAAGCTAAAGGGAATTATGAACAGTTCCATATGTCAATATTGGCACAAAACCTTCTGGCTTCTGCTAGAAAGCTGAACGTGAAGAGGATCTTTCAGCATGACAACGACCCAAAGCATACATCCAAATCAACAAAGGAATGGCTTCACCAGAAGAAAATTAAAGTTTTAGAATGGCCTACCCAGAGCCCAGACCTGAATCCAATTGAAAATCTGTGGGGTGATCTGAAGAGGGCTGTGCACAGGAGATCTGACAGATTTGAAGTGTTTTTGCCAAGAAGAGTGGGTAAATCTTGCCGTCAAAATGTGCCATGCTGATAGACTCATACCCAAAAAGACTGAGTGATGTAATAAAATCAAAAGGTGCTTCAACAATGTATTAGTTTAAGGGTGTGCACACTTATGCAACCATATTATTTTATTTTTATATTTTTCCCTGTACCTAAAAGATTTCAGTTTGTTTTTCAATTGAGTGGTACAGTTTATAGGTCACATTAAAGGTGGAAAAAGTTCTGAAATTATTTATCTTTGTCTAATTTTTTTATATCACAGAAAACTGACATTTTAACAGGGGTGTGTAGACGTTTTATATCCACTGTATGTAAGGAATGAATTCAGTCACTGGATGTACTTCCTACAGTTAAGGAAGAGAGAAGAACGCCGGAGAGATGTCCCAGTCCTCTTCTTCCACAGGATGGCTCAGAAGAACATCACAATGTCCCACAGGATGATCAGGTAGATGGTAATAATATCTCATAAAATGTCACCTATGATCTGTATAAGGCTGTGAAGATCTTGTGTTCAGTCTTGTTTTATCCACCAGTATTATATGTTTTCTCCTTGTGTAATGAAAAAGGTGGAGATGGCAGGATTACAACTGACCATAGACATTACATGTTGTCTGGTTCTTCTCACAATTTTCCACCTGTACAGATTTTTAAGATGGCCTTCTCTGTGAACTTCTGCAGATCTTTTGTGGCTGCACAAAAGTGGCACAACAGTTTTCTGAGAGGTCCTCGTCCGGGACCATACAACAATACAAATGGTCAACCATAGTTGTGCTTGGATTGTCAGCTTGAACATGAACATCACGAGATAAATGCATCATTATCTTTAAGGGTTTTGTAGTCTAGGGTGGCAGTACCAAGGCCATATCACGGATTATATTCTAGAACATCTAGATACAACTCTTACTTGCATAGAGTATAATATAATATTGGCAGTTGATTATTGGAAAAGCTATGTAGAATTATTTTCATCAACACATATAATTCTAACTCACCTGCAGTTTTCTAAAGTTGCCCCCACACACACTTCCATCAGGAGGTAGATACTATAGGTCTGTTAGTTAGTAAGCGCTATCCCATGCCAGAGGTAGAATAGCTGTTCCCTGCCTAAAAAAGATGCCCATGAGCAAACCCTCTCTACATGTTTCACCAGGGCACTGGCTTCATCAGGGGAGTTAGGGTTTTCCCAGCCAATAGTGAAGCCTCCCAGGGCCAGGGAACTATTGGAAAAGCAGTATAGGATTATTTTCATCAGCACAACTGATGTCAACTTACCAGCAATTTTCTAGATGCTCAGATGCATCCATACATTTTAGAACCTTTGATTATGGACACCTGGCCATGTGATCTCCAGTCTGACCAGCAGTCCGAGGCTTGCTGTCCTGTCAGAGAGGAGGTCAGTCTGTCCTGTGTGGCTGACTTCCTGTGAACTACAAGATTACAGCATCATTTATCAGATCACTCTTGAGAGCTCCCTCCCCACCAGCTACTCCTTCTTGTCTTCTGTATGTCCCTAAACATAGCATGCTGCTGAAGATATCATCTCTACATTATCCAATAAACTGGGAAATCATATATTTAAATAAGTCCCTATGATCACCTTCGGAATAAAGATGAGCAAATCAAGTCTAAACTAATCAGATTCAGTAAGACCCCAGCAGTGGAGGAGATCTCTCCCCACACCTAGTTTCTGATAGGAGTGTGTATGTGTGAACTGAACGTACCTACTCCCCCTCTCTCCTTCCCCCGCTTAGGGGTGTAAAAAAGGAGTAAGGGGAGACCTTAGGAGTGGACACTCTCCACATTTATGTACGACTGCTGACTAAAGCGAGTATTCACAAAATCTAGTGCTCCTCTGCTATTTTGGAAGAATCCACAGAGACCACTAGACCTGGGACATATTAGGTAACCTAGATGACTATAGATTCACCCCAAAATACTTGTGGATCAACCCCCCCCACCAGAATTTCATGTGCACTTTGAGCCAACACCTCACTCCAATATCCTATCAGATGATAGACGTGATCTGTACACCATAACATAATAGTGACAATGGGACCCCCATAGTTTTAATGGATCACACTTGTATTTCCTTTTAGCATAAATAGTAAAAGTTACATTTTATCTAAATAAGGGTGACCCTGTACAGGGACTATTTTTTGAGTTATCAATCCCCTCATAATTTTTTGTCAAGATCCTCTTTACCGTGGAGCGCTCGTCCTCGCTACAGTCATAATAATCAATAATCAGTGATAAGCAGGGTGTTCTAGTGGTGATAGATAATCAGTTCTCAACTCTCCTGTGTTCTCTAATGTCCATTATATTAGGTACAGTATATTCATGCCTGCAGTCATCCCAAAACAGGTAGATAGAACAGGAAGACAGCATTAAAAGATTTGTTCAGAAATAAGTAAATTTTTACATGTGCCCGCAGCCTCTACTATGTAAAGAGTCATATGTACCTGCTACCCCTAGCACCAGTTATGCACGCTGGCTCTATTATGTCCATCTTCTAGTAAATGTTGTTTGCTTCCTCGCCGTAACAGGCATGGTCCCCTGCTTCCAGTCATTGGCTTCAGCAGAGCAGATGATTATGCCCATTCCGAGGAGGTAAACAAGCTATGGACCAAAAGACAAGGGCAACATGTGCACAAACAATGTAATGTTATATACACACAATGTAATGTTAGAGATGGAATATAAGGGCTACTCTCCATGCATTTCAAACTGGTTGGAATAACAAAGCAATTAGATTGGATTTATACAGGAGACCTGCAGATATTTGGGTCAGATAACTCCTGCTTTCCGGTCATTTTTGGTCGTCTTTTCAGGTCATATAAAACCTTCTCCAACCGTCTGATGATGTCACGGATGTAATAGGGGAGAACACCAAAAAACAACAAGAAGGAAGGGGAAAGACACTAGCCCTCACCGCTAGGGAATGAAAAGGGTCACCACCTATAAAACCCTGCTCCTGGCCCTAACTTCTATCCATATGGGCACCTCTCGATGGTAGAGATGCCCATACACAGGAACCTAGAAAACCCTGGTGACCCTCGGATGCCCTAAAGGTAATGACAGGGCAGAGACAACCTGTTCCTTCCCTGGTGAAGGAACCAGCGTCTCGCTGAGGCCTAGAAAACAACCGTGGGGGGGGGGGGGGGATACAAAACAACAAGCGGAACACTTAACTTCTGAGGATAATGGATGAACAGGACTTTAACAAGAACCACACTCCAGCTCTTCCAAAACCAAATGAAGCTATCCAGAGCAAGGAGTGATGGGTAAAGTCAGACTAAATATGGATAGGTAAAGGTCACATGATCCACACCTGAACAGGAGGTGTGGACATACCAGCAACACCCAAAGTGAAACGAAAAGAGGCTGTCAGATCACTAATGTGCAGATAATCTTTCAGACCTTCTAAGACCTGTCACAGGAGTGACAGTACCCCCCCTTCTACGGGTGACCTCCGGGCACCCAGGACCGACCTTATCAGGATGAGCTCTGTGGAATGCTCTCACCAGACGACTAGCATTAACATCGGTCGCTGGAACCCACATTCTCTGCTCTGGTCCGTACCCTCTCCAATGTACGAGATACTGGAGGGATCTCCGGAGAACTCGGGAGTCCACAATCCTTCTGATCTGAAATTCTAAATTGCCGTCCACCATGACAGGAGCGGGAGGTAAGGAAGACGGCTCAACAGGTTCAACACATTTCTTTAACAACAATTTATGAAATACGTTATGGTTTTTTAATGCCTGAGGAAGTTCAAGACGGAAGGCTACAGGGTTAACAATGGCAGTGATCTTATATGGACCAATAAATCTTGGGCCCAACTTCCAAGAAGGTACCTTAAGTTTAATGTTTCTTGTAGACAACCACACAGAATCACCCACTCTCAGGTCCGGACCACTCATACGTCTCCTGTCAGCAGCACGCTTATACCTGTGCCCATCTTTTCCAGGTTATTTTCCACCAAATAGAAGACAAAGAGGAGGAAAATCGTTCCTCCTCAGGAATGCCAGAATTATGAGCACCATAAAATGTACCAAACTGTGGATGGAACCCATATGCCCCAAAAAACGGCGACTTATCAGTGGATTCCTGTCTACGGTTATTTATAGCAAACTCAGCCAACGACAAAAATGAATACCACTCTTCCTGATTCTCTGAAACAAAACATCTCAAGTAAGTGTCCAGATTCTGATTAGTGCGCTCTGTCCGTTCGACTGAGGTTGAAAAGCCGAAGAGAAGGACAATTGTACACCCAGACGAGTACAGAACGCTTTCCAGAATCTGGAAACAAACTGAGTCCATCTATCGGACACCACATCAGAGGGAATGCCATGTAGTTTCACAATGTTGTCGACAAACACTTGTGCAAGAGTTTTAGCATTAGGTAGACTAGGTAATGCAATAAAGTGTGCCATTTTACTAAAATGATCAACTACCACCAGAATCACGCTTTTTCCCAAAGAATTCGGTAAATCTGTGATAAAATTCATGGACAATGGGTCCAAGCTCTGGACGCGATGGGCAATGGAAGCAAAGATCCGGAAGGCCGAGTATGTGTCACCTTAGCATGTGCACAGGTACCACAGGCTGACACATAGTCCTCAACACACTTATGCAACCCCGGCCACCAGAATCTGTGAGAGATGAGATCGACAGTTGATCTGCTCCCAGGGTTCCCAGCAAGCACCGTACAGTGATGTTCCTCGAACACCTTGTGATGCAATTCGGAGGGAACAAACTATTTCCCCAGAGGACAAGAGTCCGGAGCATCCTCCTGTGCCTCTAACACATTGGCTTCGAGATCAGGATAAAGAGCGGATATGACTACCCCTTTAGATAAAATGGGACTGGGGTCATTAGACTCACCCCCCAGGAAAGCTACGCGACAAAGCATCCGCCTTGACGTTCTTAACTACAGGGCGGTAAGTGACGATAAAGTTTAATCTGGTGAAAAACAATGACCATCTGGCCTGCCTTGGGTTCAGTCGCTTAGCCGACTCCAGGTAGGCCAGATTCTTGTGATCCGTAATTACCGTAATAGGATGAATTGCTCCTTCCAACCAATGCCGCCATTCCTCGAATGCCAACTTAATGGTTAGCAATTCCCTGTTCCCCACACCATAATTCCTTTCAACAGTCAAGAGTTTTTTTAGAGAAAAATGCACGTGGGTGCCATTTACTGGGTGAAGGACCCTGCGACAAGATTGCTCCTACCTCGGATGCATCAACCTCAACAATAAATGGCTGAGACACGTCCGATTGCACCAGAATAGGGGCCGAAGCAAAACATTCTTTCACAGCAGAAAAGGCCTATAATGCCGTATCAGACCAGACCAGATAGAAATATCAGCACCCTTCTTAGTCATGTCTGTTAAAGGTTTAACCACCGATGAATAGTTCAAGATAAATTTACGGTAGTAGTTGGTAAATCCTAAAAACTGCATAAGCGCTTTCAGATTTTCGGGTCGATCCCAGTCCAACACGGCGCGGACCTTCTCGGGATCCATACGAAAACCTGAGGATGAGAGCAGGTAACCTAGCAATTGCACTTCCTGTACAGCAAATACATACTTTTCCATCTTAGCATACAACTTATTCTCTCTTAGGATCTGTAACACCTGTCTAACATGATCCTGATGAGTCTCCATATTAGGCAAATAAATTAGTATGTCATCAAGGTATACAACGACAAACCTCCCCACCAGATGATGAAAGATGTCATTGACAAGTGTCGAAAAACCGCAGGAGCATTGGTTAACCCAAAGTGCATGACCAGGTTTTCAAAATGACCCTCAGGGGTATTTAATGCGGTCTTCCACTCATCCCCCTTCTTTTTTTTTTAATCAAATAGTTTTTATTGAACCAATAAATGCAGGATATTACAAAAACAATACATTGTCTTTTCTTTCTTTATCCACCTTGTGGAATCGGTGTACAGCAGTATCCGGTGAAATACCAACACACATTTATATCATGTATCTGTACATAGCGTGTACACATGTAGAAACAAATATTGAGACAAAGAATTCTATATGTCCTAACAATCTCAGATCCCCTCCCATCCCCCTCCCCACCCTTCCCTACCACCTCCCCACCCTGTTAACTAGTCATGAACCTTAACGAGCCTATATAACCACGTGAGTATGAGATAGCCAATCACTCCACAGTTTTTCAAACTTCTGAGGACACCCTCTTTTCACATACACCCCTTTTTCCAATATCAGCATATCATGCACCTTCCGCTCAAACTCTCCCAGTGTAGGCGGACTCCCCTGGATCCACCTCATAGCCACCAGCTTCCTGGCCACATACATCAACCTCGCCACTGCAACCTTAACCGATTCAGTCCCTCCAATCTCAGACACATACCCCAATACACACACCTTGGGATCATTTTGAATTTTCAACGTCCTTTTACTATTAATGATATTCCTTACTTCTTCCCAATAATTACCAATTACTGGACAAGACCACAGCATATGTAACAAATCCGCACCATCTTCCATACACTTTGGACACTTGTCATCAATTCTTACTCCAACCTTTTTTAGGAACACCGGTGTTTTGTATACTCTATGTATGATAAATAGTTGGGACAGTTTGCCCTGTTCACTCAAGGACACCTTGGGGACTCCTTCCAGTATATCATCCCACTTATCCTTAGATATATCCCCCAAGTCAGCCTCCCATTTCTTCATTCTTGAGAGCGGAAACCCCTCTAAGAATTTATCAAGTAGAAGAGCGTACACCTGTGATATCAGTCCTCTCCCCCCCCCCCCCTGTCGGGAGAACAAGCTTACTCATCCCCCTTCTTGATCCTTACCAGATTATATGCCCCCCTCAGATCCAATTTAGAGAACACCTTGGCACCGACAATCTGACTAAACAAATCTGGAATCAAAGGAAGGGGCTAAGAATCACGGACGGTAATACGATTGAGCTCACGGAAGTCCATACATGGTCTCAGGGTATCATCCTTTTTCTTTACAAAGAAAAATCCAGCATCCACTGGGGACTTGGATGGTCTAATATGTCCTTTTGCCAAACTTTCGGATAATATACTCTCACATGGCATTTCTTTCGAGTTCCGAAAGATTATACAACCGAGATTTGGGCAATTTAGCTCCAGGAATAAGATTGACGAGACAGTCATACTCCCGGTCATACTTCTGATTACCACTCTCAGAGAACATATCAGATAATTCAGAAATGAACGAGGGTACAGTTTTAGTGGTAGCCACAGAGAACGATGCATTAAGACAGTTGTCCATGCAAAAATCACTCCAATCTTCACATACACCCCTTTTTCCAATATCAGCATATCATGCACCTTCCGCTCAAACTCTCCCAGTGTAGGCGGACTCCCCTGGATCCACCTCATAGCCACCAGCTTCCTGGCCACATACATCAACCTCGCCACTGCAACCTTAACCGATTCAGTCCCTCCAATCTCAGACACATACCCCAATACACACACCTTGGGATCATTTTGAATTTTCAACGTCATTTTACTATTAATCATATTCCTTACTTCTTCCCAATAATTACCAATTACTGGACAAGACCACAGCATATGTAACAAATCCGCACCATCTTCCATACACTTTGGACACTTGTCATCAATTCTTACTCCAACCTTTTTTAGGAACACCGGTGTTTTGTATACTCTATGTATGATAAATAGTTGGGACAGTTTGCCCTGTTCACTCAAGGACACCTTGGGGACTCCTTCCAGTATATCATCCCACTTATCCTTAGATATATCCCCCAAGTCAGCCTCCCATTTCTTCATTCTTGAGAGCGGAAACCCCTCTAAGAATTTATCAAGTAGAAGAGCGTACACCTGTGATATCAGTCCTCTTTCCCCCCCCCCCTGTTGGGAGAACAAGCTTACTCATCCCCCTTCTTGATCCTTACCAGATTATATGCCCCCCTCAGATCCAATTTAGAGAACACCTTGGCACCGACAATCTGACTAAACAAATCTGGAATCAAAGGAAGGGGCTAAGAATCACGGACGGTAATACGATTGAGCTCACGGAAGTCCATACATGGTCTCAGGGTATCATCCTTTTTCTTTACAAAGAAAAATCCAGCATCCACTGGGGACTTGGATAGTCTAATATGTCCCTTTGCCAAACTTTCGGATAATATACTCTCACATGGCATTTCTTTCGGGTTCCGAAAGATTATACAACCGAGATTTGGGCAATTTAGCTCCAGGAATAAGATTGACGAGACAGTCATACTCCCGGTCATACTCCTGATTACCACTCTCAGAGAACATATCAGAAAATTCAGAAATGAACGAGGGTACAGTTTTAGTGGTAGCCACAGAGAACGATGCATTAAGGCAGTTGTCCATGCAAAAATCACTCCAATCGAGAATCTGTCTCGCTTGCCAGTCGATGTTAGGGTTATGTTTGCTTAACCATGGTAAACCCAACACCAACGGAGCAGGCAGACCCTCCAACACATAACAGGAGATAGATTCCTGATGCAAATCACCCACTCTTAAATGAATGTCATTCACTACCTGCGACAGGCATTTTTGGATGAGGGTGTTGAGTCAGTTGCAAAGACAGAAATACTTTTCTCTAATGCATTAGTAGTCAACCCGTGAATGCATACAAACTGTCCATCAATCAAGTTAACTCCTGCCCCACTATCGATAAATGCTTTGATTTTCACAGTTTTGGACTCTAGCGCCATCTCGGCAGACAGGAGAAAAAAGATACTACCAGTAAAAGACAAGACAAAAGTAGGTTTTCTTGCTCCCCACCCACACCACCAATAGTAATTTGGGGATTAAAAGTTTTTTCCTTTTTGTTTACACCTTGATGCTGCAAGTACGGACAAATATTCACAAAATGTCCCTTCTTGCCACAACAAAAGCAGACTCCTTTCATATGACCAAAACTTTTGCCAGAAGTTCCAGGAGTAGCTCTAACTACCTGCATAGGCTCCTCGCAAGGCGCAACCACCAGTGTCTCTCCACCATAAGTGTCAAAGGAAGCAGTACCCTTATTGGATAGTACTTCCTGAAGGTGAGGTCCCCTAGATCTCTCCTTCAAGACGTATAGCAAGGGACATAGCTGCTTCCAATGACTCAGGATTTTCATGAAAAGCCAATGTGTCCTGCAGTCTCTCAAAGAGACCCTGACAGAATTGGCTACGGAGAGCAGGATCGTTCCACTCTGTATCGGTAGCCCATCTCTTAAATTCAGAGCAATAGTTTTCCGCGGAACGTTCTCCCTGCCGCAAACCCCGTAACTTGGTCTCGGCCTGAGAGATCCGATCCGGGTCATCGTAGATAAGACCCAAGGCTCTAAAGAATTCATCTACTGACCAGAGGGACGGTGATCCGGTCGGCAGACAAAAAGCCCAAGATTGGGCGTCCTCTGTAAGCAATAGAAACATAGAAACATAGAATGTGTCGGCAGATAAGAACCATTTGGCCCATCTAGTCTGCCCAATATATCTGAATCCTATGAATAGTCCCTGGCCCTATCTTATATGAAGGATAGCCTTATGCCTATCCCATGCATGCTTAAACCCCTTCACTGTATTTTCAGCTACCACTTCTGCAGGAAGGCTATTCCATGCATCCACTACTCTCTCAGTAAAGTAATACTTCCTTATATTACTTTTAAACCTTTGCCCCTCTAATTTAAAACTGTGTCCTCTTGTGGTAGTTTTTCTTCTTTTAAATATGCTCTCCTCCTTTACCGAGTTGATTCCCTTTATGTATTTAAAAGTTTCTATCATATCCCCTCTGTCTCTTCTTTCTTCCAAGCTATACATATTAAGGTCCTTTAACCTTTCCTGGTAAGTTTTATCCTGCAATCCATGTACTAGTTTAGTAGCTCTTCTCTGAACTCTCTCTAGAGTATCTATATCCTTCTGGAGATATGGCCTCCAGTACTGCGCACAATACTCCAAGTGAGGTCTCACCAGTGTTCTGTACAGCGGCATAAGCACTTCCCTCTTTCTACTGCTTATACCTCTCCCTATACATCCAAGCATTCTGCTGGCATTTCGTGCTGCTCTATTACATTGTCTTCCCACCTTTAAGTCTTCTGAAATAATTACTCCTAAATCCCTTTCCTCAGATACTGAGGTCAGGACTGTGTCAAATATTCTATATTCTGCCCTTGGGTTTTTACGCCCCAGGTGCATTATCTTGCACTTATCCACATTAAATTTCAGTTGCCAGAGTTCTGACCATTCTTCTAGTTTTCCTAAATCCTTTTCCATTTGGCGTTTCCCTCCAGGAACATCAACCCTGTTACATATCTTTGTGTCATCAGCAAAAAGACAAACCTTACCATCGAGGCCTTTTGCAATATCACTTATGAAGATATTAAACAAAATTGGTCCCAGTACAGATCCCTGTGGAACCCCACTGGTAACATGACCTTGTTTTGAATGTTCTCCATTGACTACAACCCTCTGTTGTCTGTCACTCAGCCACTGCCTAATCCACTCAACAATATGGGAGTCCATGCTCAATGACTGCAGTTTATTGATAAGTCTTTTATGTGGGACAGTGTCAAAAGCCTTACTAAAATCTAGATATGCGATGTCTACTGCACCTCCACCGTCTATTATTTTAGTCACCCAGTCAAAAAAATCTATAAGATTTGTTTGACATGATCTCCCTGAAGTAAACCCATGTTGTTTTTCATCTTGCAATCCATGGGATTTTAGATGTTCCACAATCCTATCCTTTAATAGGGTTTTCATTAATTTGCCTACTATTGATGTCAGACTCACTGGTCTATAGTTGCTCGATTCCTCCCTACTACCTTTCTTGTGAATGGGCACGACATTTGCCAATTTCCAATCTTCCGGGACGACTCCTGTTACTAATGATTGGTTAAATAAATCTGTTAACGGTTTTGCCAGCTCACCACTAAGCTCTTTTAATAATTTTGGGTGTATCTCATCAGGCCCCTGTGACTTATTTGTCTTCACTTTAGACAGCAAACTTAGAACATCTTCCTCTGTAAAGATACATGCATCAAACGATTTATTAGTCATCCTTTCTAGTGGAGGTCCTTCTCCTTTTTCTTTTGTAAAAACTGAACAGAAGTATTCATTAAGGCAGTCGGCTAGCTACATACCTTCCGTCCTTTGTTTTTAATTTAGTTATTCCTTGTTTTAATTTCCTTTTTTCATTTATATATCTGAAGAATGTCTTATCCCCTTTTTTCATAGACTGAGCTAGTTTTTCTTCTGCCTGCGCTTTAGAAGATCTTATAACTTGCTTGGCCTCTTTCTGCCTAATCTTGTAGATTTCCTTATCTTCATTGCTCTGTTTTTTTTTTATAATTACAAAATGCTAGCTTTTTATTTTTAATGATTTGGGCCACTTCTGCTGAGTACCACAGTGGTCTCTTCCTTTTTTTGCTTTTACTGACAAGTCTAATGCAATTTTCTGTTGCCTTCAATAATGCACCTTTTAAGTAGTTCCATTTCTCCTGGACTCCATGTAATCCGTTCCAGTCTGATAAGGACTCATTTATGACTAATTTCATTTTTGAAAAGTCTGTTTTTCTAAAATCTAAAACTTTTGTTTTTGTGTGGTGGGACTCTTTCACAGTTCTTATATTAAACCACACTGACTGGTGATCACTAGATCCCAAGGTTTCGCCTACAATGACATCATATACCGAATCCCCATTTGTGAATACCAAATCCAAAATGGCCTCCCTCCGGGTTGGCTCCTCAACCACTTGTTGTAGAGATAACCCCAGTAGGGAATTTAGAATATCTGTACTCCTGGTAGAACTTGCTATTTTGGTTTTCCAGTTTATATCTGGAAGATTGAAATCTCCCATAATGATAACTTCTCCTTTCATTGTCATTTTAGCTATTTCTTCAACTAGTAGATCATCTAGTTCTTTAACTTGACCAGGTGGTCTATATATCACACCTACACGAGTTACTGCATGGTTAGCAAACTGCAACGTAACCCAAACTGACTCTATGTTGGCCTCACCAACTTGTATTAGGTTAGATTTAATGCTATCTTTCACATACAGGGCCACTCCTCCTCCTTTCTTGCCTTCTCTGTCTCTTCTGTATAAAGAGTACCCTGGTATGGTTATGTCCCAGTCATTTCTTTCATTAAACCATGTCTCCGTAACAGCCACTAAATCTACATTCTCAGATGCCATTATTGACCCAAGTTCATTGATTTTTTTACCTAAACTGCGAGCATTTGTAGACAGGACTCTGAGCTTATCATTTCTTAACCTCTGTGCTTCTGAAATAATCATACCCACACGTTGACACTTAACCCCAGAAGAGTATGGACGTAGCCTAAAGTATAATTTACATGACTTCCTGAACCGGATGAAATTATCACTACCCCAGGAAAACCTGTCCGGGAGAGCCACCTTCGGTTCAGGGGAGGCCTGGGACCCTCCACCGGAACCAGCAGCCTGTAGACTCTGAATCTGCAAGACCGTCGCGCGGAGGTCTGCTACCTCCAAAGTCAGATTCTGCAGCTGTTCGACCAGTGCAGACCTAGTATCCATAGCTGCACAGATCAGAACAAAAATGGCGGTATTGACTCTGGATAATGTCACGGATGTAATAGAGGAGAACACCAAAAGACAGCAAGAAGGAAGGGGAAAGACACTAGGTCTCACCGCTAGGGAAGGAAAAGGGTCACCACCTATAAAACCCTGCTCCTAGCCCTAACTCCTATCCGTTTGGGGACCTCTCGATGGTAGAGATGCCCATACACAGGAACCTGGAAAACCCTGGTGACCCTCGGATGCCCTAAAGGTAATGACAGGGCAGAAACAACCCGTTCCTTCCCTGGTGAAGGAGCCAGCGTCTCGCTGAGGCCTAGAAAACAACCAGGGGGGGGAATACAAAACACAACAAGCGGAACACTTAACTTCTGAGGATGATGGATGAACAGGACTTCAACATGAACCACCCTCCAGCTCTTCCAAAACCAAATAAAGCTATCCAGAGCAAGGAGTGATGGGTAAAGTCAGACTAAATAGGGATGGGTAAAGGTCACATGATCCACACCTGAACAGGAGGTGTGGACATACCAGCAACACACAGACAAAGTGAAACGAAAAGAGGCTGTCAAATCCCTAATGTGCAGATAATCTTTCAGACCTTCTAAGACCTGTCACAGGAGTGACAGATGACTTGTATAATATTTGTTTCACAGCTTGTGGATCCGGGTGAAGATCTGAACAATATTAATCCTACAGAGACATATGTGAGGGGTGATAAGTACAGAGGACATTCCTACAGATAACCGCCCAGGTGAGTAGTAACCACTAATTAAAGCAGAGAAGACTCACAGATTCTACTTCTTCACTGGATGATACAATTTTATGTTACATTTTAGGCTCTGTCTGCTGTCAGTTTTTTCAGCGTTATATTCACTGATTCAGCTAAAACTCAAATTAAATATAAATGGAAACTTGACAGCGTTATAGGTGATATACAGTATGTATATGATATATATAGTCCATCCTCAGGAGAGGTCAATAATATCAGTCCTTGTATACATGAGTAGAAAGCCAGCTCACCAATTCAGTCGTGCAACGGAAAAGCCAGGTCAGCTCAACGTTAACTTCATTCAAACAAACATGTTTCGAGAATCGAGCGGGCTTTGTATTAACTGGAGCTCCGGTGAGCACTGAGGCTTCCTCAGACAGCTGATTGGTGGTGGTGCAGGGACCGGACCTCTCCTGACCTCATATTGATGATCTATGCTGAGGAAAATCTTGGAGAGCCCCTTTAATGATTTGCAAATGATAAAAAAACAGAAACAAAATATGCAAAACATCTTGCTTTATTCAGTATTAAGTATGAGAGCCACGTGCATAAATACATTCACTTACACGCCTTGGCATCATACCAATGAGGTTACTAGTGATTGTCTGAGGAATGTTCTGCCATGCTGAATGCATTTGGACAAGCAAATCATCAAGATCTGTTGCTGGTACCTACAGTATCTCACAAACGTGAGTCCACTCCTCACTTTGGGTAAATATTTTATTCTATCTTTTCATGGGACAACCCTGAAGATCTGACACTTTGATACAATGTAAAGTAGTCAGTGTACGGTTTGTATAACTGTAAATTTGGTGTGCCCTCAAAATAACTCAACACACAGCCACTAACGTCTAAACCACTAGCAACAAAAGTGAGTACACCCCTAAGTGATAATGACCAAATTGTGCCCAATTAGCCATTTTCACTCCCCAGTGTCATGTGACTCGTTAGTGTTAGGCTAGTTTCACACTTGCGGCAGGACGGATCCGACATGCTGTTTACCATGTCGGATCCGTCCTGTGGCTGTTCGCCGTGCACCGCCGTGCTGCGCCGTGCTGCGCCGGAGCTCCGCCCCCATCCCCATTATAGTCAATGGGGACGGAGCGGCGGCCCGGGGGCACGGCGAAACAGCCGCAGGACGGATCCGACATGGTGAACAGCCTGTCGGATCCGTCCTGCCGCAAGTGTGAAAATACCCTTACAAGGTCTCAGGTGTGAATGGCGAGCAGGTGTGTTAAATTCTGTGTTATCGCTCTCACACTCTCGGATACTGGTCACTGGAAGTTCACCATGGCACCTCATGGCAAAGAAATCTCTGAGGGTCTGAAAAAAAAAGAATTGTTGCTCTACATAAAGATGGCCTAGGCTATAAAATATTGCCAACACCCTGAAACTGAGCTGCAATTGCTGATTATCTTGTACCCTACACCAGGTGCTTATTCACGTCCTCCTCAATGGACATCCTTCTATCTCCAACAAAAACAGAGCAGAGTATTTCTCCCACTTCTCCTTTTATATGTGCAAACTGAAGCATTGCCATGTTGTCTTAAAGGGGTTCTGCACTTCCATTTAACTGATGATTTATCTTCTGGATAGATCATTGGCTTCTGATCGGCGGGGGTCCGACACCCGATCAGCTGTTTGAGAAGGCAGCGGCGCTCCAGCAGTGGCGCGGCCTTCTCACTGTTTACCGCCGGCCCACTGACGTCACGACTAGTATCAACTAGCGTGGGCGGGGATAAGCTCCATTCAAGTGAACACAGCTTAGCCCCACCCACGCTAGTTGATACTAGTCGTGACGTCAGTGGGCCGGCGGTAAACAGTGAGAAGGCCGTGGCGCTGCTGGAGCGCCGCTGCCTTCTGAAACAGCTGATCGGCGGGGGTCCCAGGTGTCGGACCCCCGCCGATCAGAAGCTGATGATCTATCCAGAGGATAGATCATCAGTTAAATGAAAGTGCAGAACCCCTTTAAAGCTGATGAGCTTGGGCGAGAGAAGCTACATAGACCAGTTGGTAATCTGCATCAAGCAGCAAGTTTCCTGCTGGATTTCTCTCCTCCATCTACAACTGGACAACATGGTTGGTGACAATGGCAGGAACATTGTGGCTGCACTTTATTTGGGGGAAATAACACAGTTCCCTGCATGGCACACATCATAAATTTATGGTGCATCAATTTTTTTTTAAAGTAACGTGGCTTGCAGATGGTGTTGGTCATGTCCAGGTGACTGTCCAGCCATTCTTATGTGGCTAAAAAGGCCCTTCTGAACTTGAAGTGACAAAATGATCTGCCTTTGTACAGTTTGAATTCCACCTTTCATATGCTAAAGCATTGCTACGAGCAGCATAAAGAGATTAACCCCTTAAGGACCCATGACGTACATGTATCTCATCTCTGGCTGTGTCTTACATGTACGTCATAGTGATCAGGCGGGTGCAGGAGCTGCGCCCGATCAGCGGCAGGGGTCCGGCAGTCTCTGATAGCTGGACCCCTACTGCATGTGTCGGCACCGATGCCGGAGCATTAACCCCTGCACAGCCTGACCGTGGCACGTGCGATGTCCGTGCAGGGAGAAAGCAGCCATCGGGTCCCCGCACTGCTGTGATGGGGACCCGATGGCATGGAAAGCAGCACGATGCCTTCCTTAGGCATCGTGGCTACCTCCCGGGAGAGCCTGTGAGATCCAGCCCCCTGTATTACAGTGTGTAATACACTTACAGCCAATGCATGAAATTCAGAAGCATTGTAATGCATTGTAAAGGGGATCAGACCCCCAAAAGTTGAAGTCCCAGAGTGGGACAAAAAATAAAGTAAAAAGAAAAATAAAATTATTTTTTTTCTTTCAAAGTTTCAATAAAAAAAAATATCCTTTTGCCAAAATAAAGGGAAAAAAATTGTAAAAAATAGGGGAAAAAAGAAAAGTAGACATATTAGATATCACTGCGTCCGTACCGACTGGCTCTATAAAACTGTCACATGACCTAACCCCTCAGATGAACAATAAAAACTGCAAATAAACCATTTTTATGTCACCTTACATCACTAAAAGTGCAACACCAAGCGACAAAAAAGGTGTATACCCCCCAAAATAGTACTAATCTAACCAACACATAATCCTGAAAAAAATGAGCCTCTACCTAAGACAATCGCCCAAAAAATAAAAATAACTAAGGCTCAGAAATGCTGTTATTGTGTATTACTGTGTCCGTAACAACCTGCTGTATAAAAATATCACATGATCTAAAAACTATGACTTTCAGACACTAAAAAATCCTTTTTTTTTCCAAAAATGCTTTGTTATGTAAAACTGAAACAAACAACCAAAAAGTAGTGATATTTGGTTTTTGCGTCCGTAACAACCTGCTCTACAAAAAATACCACATGATATAACCTGTCAGATGAATGTTGTAAATAACAAAGAATAAAAACGGTGCCAAAACAGCTATTTTTTGTTACCTTGCCTCACAAAAAGTGTAATATAGAGTAACCAAAAATCATATGTACCCTAAAATAGTACCAACAAAACTGCCACCTTATCCCGTAGTTTCCAAAATGGGGCCACTGTTTTGGTGCATCAGGGGGGCTTCAAATGTGACATGGCAGCTTAAAATTATCCCAGTGAAATGTGCTTTCCAAAAACCATATGGCGTTCCTTTCCTTCTGTGCAATGCCGTGTGCCTGTACAGCAGTTTACGACCACATATAGGGTGTTTCTATAAACCAAAATCACTGAAATATAGTGGCAAATATGGGGGAACTGCTCAAACCCCAAACACTGTAGTGTGTTTCTCATTGGAGGAGCAGTCCCACCGCATGTGGACCGCAGCAAACGACCATCCCCAGCAAAAAATGCGTACAATGGAGGATGCCGGCGCGGTCCACATGCACCACAAAGGCATCCTACACAAAACAGAGCATTGTGCGGATGACAATATAATTGTATAAATCACGGAAAAAAATGCACCAAACAAATATGCCACTGACTATACTAGCTAGTCATACAAGCAGATATTAAAAGCTGAGACTTTTGCCAATATATTCCTGTCAGGAACACATCGGCGCCCATCATGCACCACGTCACGGTCTCTCAGCATGGCAAGGGTCCTACCACTACGCTAACTATGGTCTGAACACGGTCTGAAGGTGATGAAATCCAGCTCTCAACCAAGCTTCCACACAACCGCATAGCAGGACAACTAATGCAATGATGGGCTCCGATTTGTTCCTGACAGGAATATATTGGCAAAAGTCTCAGCTTTTAATATCTGCTTGTATGACTAGCTAGTATAGTCAGTGGCATATGTGTTTGGTGCATTTTTTTCTGTGTTTCTATAAACCACAGAATCAGGGCAATAAATATTGAGGTTTTTTTTTGCTGTTAACCCTTGCTTTGTTAGTGAAAAAAAAAATGATTAAAATGGAAAATCTGCCAAAAAAGTGAAATTCTAAAATTTCATCTCCATTTTTTATTAATTCTTGTGGAAGGGTTAACAAAGTTTGTAAAATCATTTTTGAATACCTTGAGTGGTGTAGTGTCTAAAATGGGGTCATTTTTGGGTGGTTTCTATTATGTAAGCCTCACAAAGTGATTTCAGACCTGAACTGGTCCATAAAAAGTGGGTTTTGAAAAATTTCAAGATTTGCTTCTAAACTTCTAAGCCTTCTAATGTCCCCAAAAAATAAAATGGCATTCACAAAATGATCCAAACATGTAGTAAACATATGGAGAATGTAAAGTAATAACTATTTTTGGAGGTATTACTATCTGTTATAAAAATAGAGAAATTTATATTTGGAAATTTGCAAATTTTTGGTAAATTTTGTAAATGAAAAAAAAAAAATTTACTCCATTTTACCAGTGTCATGAAGTACAATATGTGACGAGAAAACAATCTCAGAATGGCCTGGATAAGTAAAAGCGTTTTAAAGTTATCACCACATAAAGTGACACATGTCAGATTTTCAAAAAATGGCCTGGTCCTTAAGGTGAAATATGTCAGGGTTCTTAAGGGGTTAATGATTTACATGATGTATGAGACCACCACAGCAGAGAGCATATGTTATTTTGAGCGCAGGCAGCTCATCAGGGCCATGTGTAGCATACTCAACCCCTTCGAAGAGGCCACCAGAGTAGGGACCAGCATTAACATGGCATCACCCTGATATTTATATTTGTACTAATGCTTACATTGATGCAACAAGGACTAGAGGAAGAACAACAACCTCCACAGCTTGCTGGGGATCATGTATCTGGTAGGGACCTGTACTATCACGTCTGATTAGGCAGGTAACAAACGTCCCTAGAGGGGCTGCTAACCCGTACACCGATCACGTGCCTCGTCCCTGGCTTACCCTGAAATAAGCCCTAGGTAGTGAGTAGGGCGGTGGGAGCACTAGTCTTCACCACTGACACCTAGGGTAACAACAGGGAATGGACAAACTACACAAACACAATAAACAATCCTTGAAGGGAGACAACAGATAAGAGAGAACCAGAGATCCGACAGCACCCGCTCCAGCAACTCCACAGCAACTCCAACTCCACCAGAGGTCAGAATAGATAACCTGGAAGGAAGGTCTATATCTGGCAACAAGGGAAGCAGAAAGGGAGAATATAAAGTAGCTGGGAGTGGCTGACAGAGAACAGCTGAAAGGAAAAGCTACAGATTCCTAAATGGGACAAAAAGGATCGCAAACCTAAGCAGGAAAACCTGGACCAGAATCCATTCCTACCACTAGGTCATGGAGTAATCTCTTTAGAAACCGAGCGAAGAGCCACCCTCTGCGACCTTCTGACCCCAGACACAACAGGGTCAGTGATAGGTCTTGACACCCTCGTGACATGTACAGACCAAGTCGCATAAAGGAGGAAGTGGAGGAGGAGGTTTGTGGTGCAGGGGGACATGGAGTTTTCCAGGCACAGCTAGGGAAGGAGGTTGGCGCTCGGTATGATAGATATGCTGATGATGATGTCGACGACATTGGCCATGACTAGGGTTGCCACCCGTACGGGATTGACCCGGACAGTCCGGGTTTGTAATCCTGTGCCCGGGTACAAGCCTTTCTCAGACCCGGGCACAGGAAGATTCATTTCAAACTGCAGAGACGTCTTCTACACTTGCCTGCCCTTACCTGACAGCTGGCGGTGCGGCGGGCGGTGAGTAAGCAGCCGGCGTGTGACTGTTAAGACAGCGGCGTCGGCGGTCGCGTCTGGCGATGAGGACAGGACTGTCAGCAGAGGACGTCAGCTGACTGAGTCTGTTAAACTGGCGGCGCAGCGATCAGCTGAGCGAGCCGCTGTGTGCAGGAATAGGATATTCAGTGCCTGTGACCTCATCACTGGAGGCTGGAGCTGCAAGCTAGTGTGGATTGTGGAAGAGCATCAATTCAGATCACATCAGGCGGCCGCGGGCACGATCGTAAAACTTCACATGCGGCTGCTGCTGCTGCTCACAGGCTGTGCTTGCTAGCAGGGCGGGCGGCGCTGTCTAGACTCTCCAGACACTCACTCCTCTCCCTCCCTCTCCTTTTCTCTGCTAGTGAGTACTAGAGGAAGTGACATCAGAGGGGGAGGGAGCGTGGGAGAGGAGAAATCATTCTCCGGCAGCCGCCTGCGCGTGGAGCTGCTCCACTCCAGCAGCAGTACTTTCTTCTTCTTTTCGTCTGGGCGGGAGACAGTCAGTAAAAAAGGTATTTAAAACATTTGAAGACAGTTTTCTAATAAAAAAATATTAATTGGAAGGAGGGGGCGGGCACGGCACTTGTTAGTATTGCACATAAAACATGCCACCATAAAAAAATGCCACAGGTAACCAGTGACATGTTTTGTGGGGGCATCTTTTATGTGCAATAATACATATCGTTCAAATACAGACATCCAAATTTCATGTTAGTGCAAAATCCATTTTATTGATAGTTGTCATCCAATCGGCAAGTGCTTTTGGGAACGTGCAGGGTCCCCTTCATCAGGCCCAGAAATGCGCTTGTCTTTTCAATGACAACTATCAATAAAATGGATTTGCACTATAGATGTACCGCCAAACTACCGATACTAATATCGCTGCTGATACAGAGTATTTGGGCGAGTACTTGTACTCCCCCAAATGCTCCGATACCTTCCCCAATATTGGAACTTCTTGTCGGAGGGAGATGTCCCTCTGACTGGCAGCGCCAAGGGAGCATATAGCCGACTTCCTTTCCAATCAGGAAGCCGGGAGGTGGGTTATCATCTGCCTCCTGGCTTCCTGATTGGCTAGGAAGCCTGCTTCACTTGTTGCTAGGCAGCCTGGCTTCCTAACCAATCAGCAAGCTGGGCAGTATGTCATGACTCGCATCCTGGCCCCCTGATTAGTCAGGAAGGTACGCTGCCTACAAAAAAGTGAATCCGGCTTCCTAGTCAATCACGAAGCGGATTAAAATCATGACTCGCCACCCCTCTTCTTGATTGGTCAGGAAGCTAGGTTGCCTCTGAAGCCAGTGTTATTTCACTTGAAGGCCATCTTCACGGGAAAGCAGGAAGCCAGGCGATGGGTCATGATCCTCCACCCGCCGTCCTGATAGTTATAGTACATACTTTACCAAAAAATTGCCGCAAGATGCTAAAGTGTTCGGGTTTGGCTTGAAGAAAATGTGGCAACCCTAGCCATGACCAACCATTGCAGTGGAGTCTTTGGAGGCATGGTGGGAGAGGAGCTTCCTCCTCATCGACACCCACCCTTTCTGCGATCGCCTGCAGTGGTATGGGCGCTACATCGATGACCTGTGGTTCGTATGGTCTGGTGATGTGGCGTCCATACCACTGTTTGGCGAATACATGAATTCATGTGTACCCTCTATTTCTTTCACGTTGCACTTTGAAACCAGGTCGGTTTCCTTTTTGGATTTAAAATTGAGCGGTGATTTTGTTAGTTCTAGTGTGAACACCTCCACTTTTAGGAAAGAACTAGCTGGCAATACTATTTTGCATGCATCATCATGTCATCCGCCACATGTAATATACAATATTCCAAAAGGCGAGCTGATCCATACCAAGCGTAACTGTTCGGACATTTCGTCCTTTGAACAGGAAAGTAATAAGATTGTGAATAGATTGGCTCTTAGAGCCTATTCACGGAATCATATGTTAAACAGCAAAAAAAACGGTTCAGAGTTTGGACCGCAAATCTTTGATCTTTCCTGATACGAACTCTACAGCCACAGCGGGCAACAGCAAAGTGAATAGCCACACTCCCATTACGTTTGTCACTCAGTACAGTGGCGAATACAGGGAAATATGTAAAATTATTAAAAAACATCTACCGGTCCTCAGCTTTGATGAAAAGTGGTCGGAAATAATAGCGGGAGGCATTAGATGTGCTGCAAAATGCATTAGATGTGCTGGTCTCATCAGTCCCAGTTTATACAAAGAGAAAAGAAATGTGACACCGACCTGGCTCTCAAGAAGGGGAGCTATAAGTGCGGGCATAGTAGATGCATTTGTTGTGATTATTTTTTAAAGTTAGCCAGTTCTTTCATTCTATGGCTAATGGCAAAAAATTCAGTATCAATAGCTACTTGAATTGCAACACAAAAAATGCCATCTACTTAGTGACCTGCCAAATGTGCAAGTTGCAATATGTAGGTTGCACTTCCAACCAAATAAAATCGCGAATCCGTAAGCATATATCGGATATTCCCCATTATAGAAATCGCAACGTATCTGCAGTTAGTGGACATTTCGCAGTTGTACACGGTGGTGAAGTGACACATTTGAGAGCTCAAGGTATAGAAAGGGTCTTTATTCCAGCCAGAGGTGGCGACCTGAGGAGAAAGCTGCTTAATAGAGAGGCTTATTGGATGTTTTTACTTGCCACGCGATATCCTGAAGGTCTGAACAAGAGACATGATCTCATATTACAATATTAACTTTGTGTTTGCCTGCCATTGATGTTTTTTATACATTGCCAATTTTATGCATTGTTATTATGTTTTCTATATATTTCATGTGTATTCTTTCCTCCCTCCCCTCCCTTCATGGTTGACATATGTTCTGAGTCAATCTAATCAGGACATGTGACTCAATGATTGGGGTGTCAGGTGTGGACAAGTCTTTTTAAACTGAGTTTTGTACACAAGTTTTTTGTCATGATGAAGGACCCTGATTTACTTGCGGTCTGAAACGCGTTACTGTAACCTGTGATGTCTTGCATTGGATTATAAACGCACAATAAAGATTCCACCTTTTGCATCTTGGAAGCTGGATTTTTCTTGGTCTTGAATATTCACAGCAATCAAGTCCGGAGGTTGCCATCCGTGCTCAAGGCAGGTGGACGGTGGGTGAGAGCTGCTTTACTTTCCCTGTTTCATATTCAGTGGAGTCTTAACGTACTGGGTCCTCAGGCATGCTGGTGAGCATGACAAACTGCATCCTTGGTTGCCTACCTGCTGGCAAGCATGTGGTTTAGCATCAAGCAAAGTGATGACTACTGGATACTTTTAGATCATTGCAATCAAAGCAAAAAGGGGAGAATGTTTTACAGATACCGGTCACCTGCATTTCTGTCTAGGAGTCCCATCTCCAACCTGGCTGAGTCAGAGACCTCCAGCCCTCTCTGGTGGTGCTACCCCTACAATAAGTCTCAGAAGGCACAGCAGCAGCAGCCAATTTAGTTTTAATGGGATGGAAGTTTTTTTAAGTGCTATGCCAACCTGAGGCATATCAGCAGAAGGAAAAGCATTGCCTGAACAACCGGGTTCAGTCGTTCCTGGACTGTGCCCTTTCTTCTGCACATAGCCTGTCCCCTGACTCCATGGACTTCTGGGAGGGAGATTGGAACAGTGTCTGTAACCAGTTTGATATGTGTACTGTCTTGTCCAGCCTCCAGTGCAGGGTATTCAGTGTGGCAGGTGGCATCGTCACACACCTCCAGCTGATGCCAAGGAGTAGATCTGCCAGAGAGTCATACACAGATTATCAGGCCAATGGAAGCAGATTCAATTCTGGTCAAATTTATTTGTTCCCTCTTCTGACTGATTCTTCAGAATTACACCTGAATTGAATTTTAAGAAATTGGTCTCTCTCTAGTGATATACTTTTCATTATCTTTGGATGGTGTGTAGAGTATATATGAGTCACAAGTACTTAGAGGGGTTGTCTCATCTGAGACAATGGGGGCATATCACTAGGATATGCCCCCATTGTCTGATAGGTGCGGGTCCAACCGCTGGGACCCCCACCTATATCTAAAAAGGGAGCTGGCCAAAGTGGTGGCTGAAGGACTCTGGTCCGGCCATCACCAAGAGCTTTTCCATAGAAGTGTATGGGAGTGCACCACGCATGACCGGCCTCCGCTCCTATTCTCTTTTATGGGCCTGATGGAAATAGCCGAGCCAGGACTCGTCTATTTTTGGCAGCCCCATAGAAATGAATGGAGGGCAGCTGTGCATGCACACTGTACCCTCCACCACTTTCGGGGCTTTGTTTAGGAGATAGGTGCGCTGGGACCCGGACTTACCAGACAATAGGGGCATATACTAGCAAAATGCCCCCATTGTCTCAGATGAGACAACCCCTTTAATATAAATGCATGAAAAAAGGAAGATTTTATGGTGTGGGCGATGCAATTTGTTTACTTGAGAGTGACAGGACTGAGATTTGGAGAGACCTCGGTGTGCACAGTGTCCTAGCGGCAGTGATGATGATCGGGTCACAGAATTATTCTTTGGCGCTATATGTAGTTTGTGTAATTGGGAAAGGCTGCAGGATAAGGCTTCATTCACACAACAGTGAACAATGGCGCACAGCTGTTTTTAGAATAAATTTAAGTAAATGGCGCTATTCATGGGGGCGTGGCCTAGCTTGAATGGTATGAGGAAGCTATTGTACGTGCTCCGGCGGTATCCTGCAAAAATCCTGTATTCACCCAGCCATTCATATTTTAAAATCTACCTCTCCCATGTCCTAGTCTGCCTGGACTTGGGGGAGCAAGATAGACCACTGGGGACCAGCGCGGCTTCTAGGAGACCAGAGCAGAATAGGGAGCAGCGCTACATAGAAGTAGCAGTAATATATCTACCTGCTTGGTGTTTCCATCAGGTGATACTTCGAGAGTCCT
Source organism: Bufo bufo (assembly GCF_905171765.1). NCBI lineage: Eukaryota > Metazoa > Chordata > Amphibia > Anura > Bufonidae > Bufo > Bufo bufo. The sequence goes on along the minus strand of NC_053394.1, from coordinate 390,347,156 downwards.
GCAGTGACTGGGGGAGCTGCCTGTGAGGTGAATCGGATGGAGGTAGAGGGTGGGGGAAACACATGTAACGGGCACCATATTGGGCTTAGGAGTCTGTGATCTGGCCCTAGCGTTCTATGCCGATAGATGCGGAGTGAATGTGCGGAGATCTGCCAGGCTGGCTGCACATGTTTGACTTGTCTCTTTGTTTTGGTTTGAGTTGAGCTGGATCCACCTTCCCTCAGGTGTACTGGGTTGATTGTTAGCAAGGCTATTTATTCCTCCTTCTCCCAGTGGTCTGTGCGGCTTATAGTTCATTCCTGTGGGCTTTGGATGTGTTGTGGATTGTCTGCTCCAGCTCAGCTAGATAAGTCCTCTGTTTCTTCCCTTGTTGTCTTTTGTCTAGGCCTCTAGGGAGACGCTTGCTTCCTCCTGCTTGAGGAAGCAGGTCGCCTCTTCCCCTTTACCTTCTGCTCAGGGTTGTCCCAGGGTATATAGACGTAGGCACGAGGGCATGTGCATATCCACCATAAGGGTATGCACATGTGCACAGTAGTATAGGGAAAGCTTCAGGGATCGCTAGGAGGTGACCCTTTCTCCCTAGCTTTTGGGCCTAGTCTATTGTTCTGTTTGTTTTCCCTGTGTTTGGTTATTTCCCTGCTGATATACCTTTTGTGACACAGGGAGGCTGTTGTGTGGAGAGCCTAGTACAGAAGATCCCTGAGTACAGGAGCTTCACTGCTGTCAATGGGGGCACTAAGGGACAGCACTACTGCAGCTGGCACACAAAGGGGCCATAGTTATTCTAGAGGGGCATTAAGGTGGCAGAACTAATGTTTTGAGACAACAAGGGGACATTCTACTGAGTGGGGGCACTTGGAGAACATCAGTACTGTGAAGAGGGCACTAAGGGGGAATTCCACTGTGAAAGGGACACTGAGGGGAGATAAATAGTGTGTGTGGCACTAAGAGGACCTTCGTGGCCTCTTCTCCAGCGCTAGGAAATGTTTCATTTATATATCTTTTAAATGACTGATTGGGTGGGGGTTGCAGGGACGTTGCTCAAGGTGAGGGTCAACCTTTTATAGTTATGCCTCTTGGTCTACAATTAGATTGTGATCTGTTTGGCCACCACAGTTTTAGTCAATTGATACTTGAATTTTGCGCCATGCCTTGTAATTTCTGTGGATTTTTTTATATGGAAATTTTATAAAATTTCTTTTGAATATTTTGGTATATTAATGATCAATAATAAAATGTGTTTTATTCTTGGCAGATGACTGTACCAGGAACTTAGAGAAACATCTGATATCTTCAGATTTTGAAGTAGATCATTGTTTTATCACACGAGATACATTTGAAAAGCATGCCAATATCCAAGATATACCCTCATCCGTTCACAAGAAAAATTTATCATTTGATCATTTTAAACAGGTCCGATCTTCTGATTCATCACATACTGTAACACAAAATAAAAGTCACAGAAGAGGTAATCACATAAGAGAGAAGACATATTCATGTTCAGAATGTGGTGAATGTTTTAGGCAGAAATCAGCTCTTGTTATACATCAGCGAAATCACACAGGAGAGAAGCCATATTCATGTTCAGAATGTAGGAAATGTTTTAACCGTAAATCAGCTCTTGTTATACATCAGCGAAATCACACAGGAGAGAAGCCATATTCATGTTCAGAATGTGGTAAATGTTTTAACAATAAATCATCTCTTCTTTATCATCAAATAATTCACACAGGAGAGAAGCCATATTCATGTTCAGAATGTGACAAATGTTTTAAGCGCAAATCACATCTTGTTGCACATCAGAGATATCACACAGGAGAGAAGCCATTTTCACGTTCAGAATGTGGGAAATGTTTTCACCAAAAATCACATCTTGTTACACATCAGAGAATTCACACATAAGAGAGGCCATCTTCATAAAACAGGATTCCTACAAGAGCTGGTATCCAGATATGTGGGAAAAAGGGCGTCATTCACACTTGTAAATTGCCAGTTATTTGCAGTCAAGTGGAATGATAGAAAGGGTGTCTGCATGCTTTCCACTGAGCAGGAGGACAGCAGAGGGGTGGTAATTGAGAGAGGGGCCACCACTGATAAGAGTAAGTCTGTCTGCGTGACACATTGTAAATCTATGGGAGTAGTGTATCTTTCAGCCATACCTGGGAAAGCACAAATCCAGGGCCTGATATAAAAAGATAACGATCTACCTATTCCAGCCCCGGTCTGTTCTACCTCTATAAGTATTTATAACATTAAAAATAAATATGGGCTTCTCAGGAAACTGTCAGCTCTGCAGTGGCGTCGCCAGGGGGGGCCACAGACCCCCCTACATCACTTTGTGCCCCCCCCCAACTAAAATGCCCCACCAATTGAGCGGCTGCAGCCGGGCACAGGGAGATGAGCGCTTCCATTGCGCTCATCTCCATAGTCATCTGCCTGTGCTGCGGCGGGGCAGGGGAGGGAGAGGCGTGTCCCTTCCCCTTCCTCTGATAGGCTGCAGGCACTAGGCCGGCAGCCTATCAGAGGCCGGTGCAGGCGGCGCGATGATGTCATCGCGCCGCCTGAGCCATACAGCGCGGGACACAGGCCGGAAAAGGCCTGCATCGCATCGCTGACATGGAAGTAAGTATAAGTGTTTTTTTTTTTACAATAGTTTTACAGGCACATTGGGGGGGGGGGGGGCTTATTACTGCCACATGATGGGGGGGCTTATTACTGCCACATGATGGGGGGGCTTATTACTGGCACATGATGGGGGGGCTTATTACTGGCACATGATGGGGGGGCTTATTACTGCCACATGATGGGGGGGCTTATTACCGCCACATGATGGGGGGCTTATGTCATGCCCTGCTCTGACTATGTGCGGAGGTCGGCCAGAATAGCAGCACGTTTTTAGTTTTTTGTTTTGTTTTGGAGTCGTGCTGGTTCCGCCTTCCTTCAGGTGCACTGGGTGGGGTCATTGGTTTAAATATCAGTCAATCCCAGGGTTCTGGGCGGGTTATAGAAATCAGTCTGGCCTTGGAGTCAAGGAAGGAAGGATTGTCTTTTCCAGCTCAGATAAGATAAGTTTGGTTTCTGTGTTTGTTGCTTGCTGTCTAAATTGTTTGTATGTCATCTGTCTCCTCCAGGTTCTGTGGGAGCAGGCTTCCCCTATTTCCCCTTTCACCATCTCAGGGATTCTAGGGTATTTGCAGCCCAGGCACGAGGATACATTATTCCTACCATTAAGGTCTGAAAGTGTGCTTAGCAGTGTAGGGAGAGAAGCCAGGGATTCGCTAGGAGGTGACCCTTTCGCAGCTGCTCGCATTGTAATTGTTTGTTGGTTTATCTGTGTATCTGAGATCCTATACCGCCGTGACATTATAACCCGCCCGCCATACTTTGACTGTCATTGCTCAGCAGTTTTTTGATGGCATCAATTGAAGCGTTAGTTGACCGCATGCAGGGGCTATCCCTAGAGGTTGCGGAGCTACGTGGTTCGGTCATACGGTGTCAGAGCGCCCTGGCATCAGGTGCAGATCAAATTTGTGGGGAGCCGAGAGTCGCTCTCCCTGATAGTGGAGGAATTTTTTAAGGCCCTGGGTTTAATTTACGATGATCCAGATCGGGTCTCGATGGCGGAATCGAGATTGCGTAATTTATTTCAGGGTGAACATACTGCAGAGGCTTACTGTATTGAGTTTAGGAGATGGGCTACCGAGTCAGAGTGGAATGATCCCGCGTTACGTAGTCAGTTTTGTCAGGGGTTGTCTGAAGGATTGAAGGATGCCCTTGCTTTTCATGATTACCCGGATTCTTTGGAGAATGATTGCATTCTTTGGCAGTGCGGTTGGATAGACGCCTTAGAGAGAGGTGTAAGGCTCCCTCCGTGCAAGGGATCCCTTCTGTGAGTGGTTTTGTCTCTACTGCTTCCCAGGGTGATGTTGCAGGTGGCTCTGGGGTAGGGGAGGAACCCATGCAGCTGGGTCTGGTTTCTTTACGTTCTGGTAGTAGAGACTTTAGGAGATTGCACAAACTATGTTACTACTGTGGGAAAAGTGGTCATTTTATTTTTGCTTGTCCTTTTGTTAAACCGCAGGTGGAAGAGAAAAAGAAAAAAAAAACTTTCCTGACTCTTGGTAGCGTGAATGGTGTGGTGGAGCAGGCTGGAATGCAAGCTCCCTGTAATACCCGTTTTCTCCTTCCAGCTATGGTGGCGCTAGACTCAAAATAATTTTTTGTTGAAGTATTCCTTGACTGTGGTGCTGGAGTAAACCTTATTGACTTTCTTTTTCTTCAAAATCTGGGTCTTAGTACTTGCACTTTAGAGAGAGAGATTCCGGTTTTTGCAATTGATTCTTCCCCTCTTTCTCAAAGGAGTCTCACTCATATTGCTCATGGTATTCACTTAAGGGTGGGTGATTCACATGTTGAGATTATGTCTTGTTTCGTCATGAAGGATTTGCCGGCTCCTATAGTTTTGGGGTTACCATGGTTGATTAAACATAACCCAAATATAGATTGGCAAGCGAGACAAATTATTGGTTGGAGTGAGTTTTGTTCGGATAATTGTCTTGGCACATCTATCTCTGGTGTGTCCACTACGACTTTACCTCAGTATCTCTCAGATTTTGCGGATGTCTTTTCGGAGGGTGGGGCTCAGGAATTTCCCCCTCATCGTGACTATGATTGCCCAGTTAATCTCATTCCAGGGGCTAAGTTGCCGAAGTCTCGGCTTTACAATCTTTCTCAACCCGAAAGAGAGGTCATGCGAAAGTATGTCGCCGAGAGTTTGGCAAAAGGTCATATTAGGCCATCTAAGTCTCCGGTGGCAGTGGGTTTGTTCTTTGTAAAAAAAAAAAGGATGGATCACTGAGACCTTGTTTGGATTTCCGGGAATTGAACCGTATTACGGTCCGGGATCCATATCCCCTGCCTTTGATCTCTGACCTTTTTGATCAGATTGTTGGTGCCAAGGTGTTCTCCAAGCTGGATTTGAGAGGGGCCTACAATCTGATCGGCCAGAATCAAGGAGGGGGATGAATGGAAAACGGCCTTCAATACACATAAGGGAGATTTTGAGAATCTGGTGATGCCTTTTGGGTTGACGAACGCGCCAGCGGTATTTCAGCGATTAGTCAATGACATTTTCCATCATTTTGTGGGGAGGTTCGTGGTGGTTTACTTGGATGACATTTTAGTTTACTCTCCTGATCTGAAGACCCATCAGGATTATTTGAGACAGGTTTTGACGATCCTTCGGGAGAATAAATTGTATGCCAAATTGGAGAAATGTGTGTTTTCGGTGCAGGAGCTTCCGTTTTTGGGATATATGCTTTCTGACTCTGGTTTTCCGTATGGACCCCGAAAAGGTCCGGGCGGTTCTGGAATGGGACCGACCAGAGAATCAGAAAGCTTTGATGCGGTTTTTGGGGTTTACGAATTATTATAGAAAATTTATTTTGAACTATTCTACCGTTGTAAGACCTCTCACTGATATGACTAAGAAGGGCGCCAACGTCTCTGTCTGGTCAGAAGAGGCATTGCAGGCCTTTTCGGCTATTAAGGAGTGTTTTAAGTCTGCTCCCATTCTGGTGCAGGCCGATGTGTCTCAGCCATTCGTGGTTGAGGTTGATGCATCGGAGGTGGGGGTTGGAGCAGTGCTGTCGCAGGGTTCATCTCCTGACAGGTGGGTCCCGTGTGCTTTTTTCTCCAAGAAGCTCTCGGTCGCCAAGAGGAATTATGATGTTGGGGATAGAGAGTTGCTGGCTATCAAGTTGGCCTTTGAGGAATGGCGTCACTGGTTGGAGGGGGCGTCTCACCCCGTTACAGTATATACAGATCATAAGAATTTGGCTTACCTGCAATCTGCCAAGCGTCTCAACCCTAGACAGGCCAGATGGTCACTTTTTTTTTCCAGGTTCGATTATGTAGTTACCTTTCGCCCGGGCATTAAGAACGTCAAGGCAGATGCCTTGTCTCGCAGCTTTCCTGGGGGAGGTGATTCAGAGGATCCTGCTCCGATTTTGGTTGATGGGGTGGTGGTCTCCGCTCTGTACCCCGAATTGGAGATGGAGGTATTGGGAGCCCAGAAGAGGGCTCCTGGTTCTTGTCCCCCAGCGAGGTTGTTTGTTCCTGAAGGTCTGAGATACAAGGTATTCAAGGAACATCACGATACTGTCCTTGCTGGACATCCTGGTGGTAAGTCCACCTGTGACCTGGTGGCCAGGGTTACGTAACACTATTGAGGTTTACTTGGAAGCTTGTGAAACCTGTGCTCGGTCAAAGGTTGCTCATACTCGACCGGCTGGTTCACTGCTTCCATTGTCTATTCCGTCTCGTCCTTGGACGCACTTGTCTATGGATTTTATTACGGATCTGCCGAGTTCCTCCGGGAGAACAGTAATTTTGGTGGTAGTTGATCGTTTCAGTAAAATGGCTCACTTTATATCATTAACTAGTCTGCCTAACGCCAAGACTCTTGCGCAGATTTTTGTTGATAATATTGTGAGATTGCATGGTATTCCTTCGGATGTGGTCTCTGATAGGGGCATGCAGTTTGTCTCCAGGTTTTGGAGGGCGTTCTGTTCTCGACTTGGCATTCAACTTTTGTTCTCTTCGGCTTTTCATCCGCAGTCGAATGGACAGACAGAGCGTACTAATCAAAACCTGGAGACCTACTTGAGGTGCTTTATGGTTGAGAATCAGGAGGACTGGTCCTCATTCTTGTCCCTAGCAGAATTTGCTTTGAATAACCGTAGGCAGGAGTCCACAGGTAAGTCGCCATTTTGTGGCGCATACGGTTTTCATCCTCAGTTTGGTAACTTTTCTGGGACTGGTTCCTCTGGGATGCCAGAGGATGAGAGATTTTCTTCCGCCTTGTCTTCTATCTGGCGGAGGATCCAAGGGAATTTGGAGAAGATGGGTGAGAGGTATAAGCGTATGGCTGACAGCAGACGTGTGACTGGTACGGACCTGTGTGCGGGTGATCTGGTGTGGTTGTCCACTAAAAATATTAAATTGAGTGTGCCATCTTGGAAACTGGGTCCAAGATTTATTGGTCCGTACAAAATATCTGCGGTGATCAATCCAGTGGCGTTACGGCTGGATCTTCCGCAGACTTGGAGGATCCATGACGTGTTCCACAGGTCTTTACTGAAAAAATACGTGAAACCGGTGGAACCATCACCATTGCCTTCCCCTCCTGTTTTGGTCGATGGAAATTTGGAGTTCGAGATCTCCAGGGTTCTCGACTCTAGAGTTCTTCGGGGTTCCCTTCAGTATCTGGTACACTGGAGGGGATACGGCCCGGAGGTCACCTGTAGAAGGGGGGTACTGTCATGCCCTGCTCTGACTATGTGCGGAGGTCGGCCAGAATAGCAGCACGTGTTTAGTTTTTTGTTTTGTTTTGGAGTCGTGCTGGTTCCGCCTTCCTTCAGGTGCACTGGGTGGGGTCATTGGTTTAAATATCAGTCAATCCCAGGGTTCTGGGCGGGTTATAGAAATCAGTCTGGCCTTGGAGTCAAGGAAGGAAGGATTGTCTTTTCCAGCTCAGATAAGATAAGTTTGGTTTCTGTGTTTGTTGCTTGCTGTCTAAATTGTTTGTATGTCATCTGTCTCCTCCAGGTTCTGTGGGAGCAGGCTTCCCCTATTTCCCCTTTCACCATCTCAGGGATTCTAGGGTATTTGCAGCCCAGGCACGAGGACACATTATTCCTACCATTAAGGTCTGAATGTGGGCTTAGCAGTGTAGGGAGAGAAGCCAGGGATTCGCTAGGAGGTGACCCTTTCCCAGCTGCTCGCATTGTAATTGTTTGTTGGTTTATCTGTGTATCTGAGATCCTATACCGCCGTGACAGCTTATTACTGGCACATGATGGGGGGCTTATTACTGGCACATGATGGGGGGCTTATTACTGGCACATGATGGGGGCTCTTGTTACTGGAACATTGGGGGGGCTCTTGTTACTGGAACTTTATGGGGGGCTGGCCTCTTATTACTGGCACATTGTGGGGCTCTTGTTACTGGCATGTGATGGGGGCACTTATTACTGGCACGTTATTAGGGGGACTTATTACTGGCACATTATTGGTGGGCACTATAGGGGCATCTACTGAGGCCACAAAGAAGGGGTATTTTATATGGGGGGCTCTGTACAGTAGTATTTTATACTGGGACACATTATGGTGGGTACTATGGGGAAGGCGGAGATGAGTACTATGGAGTCATCTACGGGGGCACTAAGAAGGGGTATTTTATACTTGCAAATTATGGGGGACACTGAGGGCATCTACTGGGTCACGATATATGGGGCATTTTATACTGGTACATTATGGGGGGCAGTAGGAGGAAGGAAGGAGAGGAGCACTATGGGGACATTTACTGGGGGCACTATATAGGGGTATTTTATACTGGCACATTATGGGGACATTAGCTCAACTGGAAGCATTGCAAGGGGGTATTTTTTGCATTGTCACATTATAAGGAGAATTATTTCTACTGGGGGGGGGCATTATGGTGGGCTTTATTACTCCCCCATGGTATGACCCCCTAGTAACAGCACCAGCCTCTCCCTGCTCTGCTGTCCCACTGCCCCTTCTCCAAATCCTTATTATGAAATCTTTCTCATTAGGATAAAGCATAACATCAGCTCTATCGAGCCCCCCAGCCAAAGTGGTGAAGTGGTGCCCGAGATCCCCAAGGGCCAATCCAAGTAACTGTAAGTTTTCATGTGAAATATGTTTGTTATACACATATAGCATACACTGTGCCACACAATAAACAGTATACCGCTACACTGTGCCCCACAATGTACAGTATACCTCTACACTGTGCCCCACAATGTACAGTATACCTCTACACTGTGCCCCACAATGTACAGTATATCTCTACACTGTGCCCCACAATATACAGTATACCTCTACACTGTTCCCCACAATATACAGTATACCTCTACACTGTGCCCCACAATGTACAGTATACCTCTACACTGTGCCCCACAATGTACAGTATACCTCTACACTGTGCCCCACAATGTACAGTATACCTCTACACTGTGCCCCACAATGTACAGTATACCTCTACACTGTGCCACACAATATACAGTATACCTCTACACTGTGTAGTCTGTTCTATAAGAACCCTTGTTCTGTGGCGGCGGACAGAAATTAATCTGGAAGTGCCCCTCCCAAGACCAGGCTCTGGATCCGCCACTGGTCTGGACTGCTCACAGGAGTGTAAATTTCTTCTAAACTGTAATCCGTATCCTCTGACCTGCATAAATCAGCACTCGCTCGGTAACAACTAACAGGCAGTGCCTGTAGGCTGTAGCCTGGCCCTGTTACCGAAGCTAGCCGAGTGGTGTAAGGTTAAGGTACTAGTAGAGATGAGCGTCCGCTTTATCCTGATTTAAAGTTAAAGTTACTGCAGGATATGGATTACAGTTTAGAAATGTCAAATGTACACTCCTGTGAGAGGCGGGGAGGGAGATCTGTGGATGACACTGTTATAGGGAGGGGGATCTGTGGATGACACGGTTATAGAGAGGGGGATCTGTGGATGACACTGTTATAGGGAGGGGGAAATGGGGATGACACTGTCATGGGGTGGATCTGTGGATGATACTGTTATAGGGAGGGGGATCTGTGGATGACACTGTTATAGGGAGGGGGATCTGTGGATGACACTGTTATGGAGGGGTAAATGGGGATGACACTGTCATGGGGTAGATCTGTGGATGACGCATATAGCATAAGATGCTCTATACGGTATGTGTCATCCACAGATACCCCCCATAGCAGTGTCATCCACAGATCCCCCTCCCTATAAAAGTGTCATCCACAGGCAACTAGGACATGTTGAAATCTGAGTGATTGTTTTGGTTTTTTTAACCACAGACAGCAGGACTTTTTTTCCCTGTTGCGGTTTTAGGTATTGGGTAAAGTATCGCAGCCTTTCTAAGCATACTTGCGTAAATGTATCGTTGTTATAGCTGCCCCCCCTACTTTTGTCCTGGCCCCCAGTGTGGCCCCCCCCCCCCCAAAATTTGAAAACTAGAGACGCCACTGCAGCTCTGGTCTTACTGGGAACATTTCATCAGTAATGTGCAAGTTCTCCCAAAAAGGGACCCAGGTGAGGATTGCCTTATTACATAGAAGCCATTACTCGCCCTCCTAAAGGAATACCATCTTAATCTGTGCACCCTGACCAAAATGTACCTGTAGATAAATCCAACAAGTGGGGTCCCCGCCACCGCTATATTTGTAGAAGTCATGTGCTTCACTCATCTCACATGAATTTACCAGTGGGTGAATCCTTGATTGTTTTCTTCTTTGTATGTCCAAACTGAAAAGAATGGCGTGGTATTAAACAGGCAGGAAGTGCTCAAACCCATATGCAGTTGTGCATATATATACAGTGGAGCAAATCCTGCACTTGTGGCCCGTTGCTAATGGCAATCCCCAGTAAAAATGCATACAGTAGAGGGTGCCCGCAGCTAACCACAAGTACCACAATAGACATCCTACACAAGATAGCAATTATGTGAATGTGATAATCAATATAGACAGGTGCACTCTGCAGTCTTACTAAACCCTCAAACTGATTTTAAAATTGAGAGATTAGCCAACATGTCCTACGGTGTAGGACATGTCTGAGCCCGAGCACCGCGCCAAGGTTTCTCAAGTAGCTCGGGACCTAACACTCACCTACCTGTGCCATATGAGCAATACCAGGGGCCAGTGGGCAAATTACAGGAGCTTGAGGTCCGACTCACAAACAACTCACCAGTTACCTCCAGCATGTAACCATGCTAGCAATGGGAGGAGGGAGGAGTCTGCGAGTCCCACTCAAGACTGGCTGATATGGCCCAGGACCTCACAGGTGCACCTATATGTAGCCTGTGGATGAAAAGCAGGCACATTTAAATTGGAGTTTATACACCTCCAGGCATCTCTATATATAGAATGGCGTGGTATTAAACAGGCAGGAAATGCTCAAACCCACATGCAGTTGTGCATATTGTGGAGGTTAGCTGTACAAATGGTAGGCAGTCGGCAGGATTGGATGCAACATAAGGGTTTTATTGTAAAAAACACAACACAAATTGTTCCAACAGGAACCGAAGGACCAGGAAGTGGTAAGCGCTCTGTACTTACCACTTCCTGGTCCTCGGCTGTCGGCTGTGAAGGGCTGTGCACAGCGTGAGGGCGCTCTGTGACCTCACGCTGTGCGTGCCAGTTCAGAGCACAGTCGACTGAGGAGAGAGAAAATTGCAGGCGGCGTCCAGGAGCAGGAGAGGTAAGTGTTTATAAAAAATGTGGCTGCTGGGGGCATAATAGGGGCTAATCATGAGAGGCATAATGGGGGCTAATTAGAAGCATAATGGGGGCTAATTAGAGGCATATGGGGGCTAATGAGGCATATGGGGGCTAATGAGGCATATGGGGGCTAATGATGCATAATGGGGGCTAATTAGACATATGTGGGCTAATGATGCATAATGGGGGCTAATTAGACTATTAGAGGCATATGGGGGCTAATGAGGCATATGGGGGCTAATGAGGCATATGGGGGCTAATGAGGCATATGGGCGCTAATAAGAGGCATAATGGGGGCTAATTAGAGACATAATGGGGGCTAATTAGGCATATGGGGGCTAATAAGAGGCATAATGTGGGCTAATGAGGCATAATGGCTTATAATGGGGGCTAATGAGGCATATGGGAGCTAATTAGGCATATGGGGACTAATGAGGCATATGGGGGCTAATAAGAGGCATAATGTGGGCTAATGAGGCATAATGGCTTATAATGGGGGCTAATGAGGCATAAGGGCTGATATGGGGGCTAATGAGAGGCATGGGGGCTGATATGGGGGTGATAAGAGGCATAATGGGGGCTAATAAGAGGAATAATGGGGGCTAATGAGGCATAAGGGCTTATAATGGCGGCTAATGAGGCATAAGGGCTGATATGGGGGCTAATGAGAGGCATGGGGGCTGATATGGGTGTGATGAGAGGCATAATGAGGGCTAATGAGAGGCATAATAAGTGTCTTCCACAGATCCATCATAACAGTGCGCCTGCGCTCTGATGAGAGACAGAAAGAAGGGGAAAGAATCCGCGGAAGCAAGAAGAGGACGGCACCGCAGACGACTGAACAGCTTCTTTTGTAAGTAAATTGTTTTATTATAAATGTATCCCTGCAGACCGCAATTCTCTCGTATTTTGTAATCTTATTTATATATACTTATTTTGTTTTTGCCCCCCCCCCATTTTTGACTGTGGTATCTTTGTGCCCCCCCCCCTATATATTGTTCCTAGAGTCGCCACTGACTGAGAGCAGCAGCCTCAGTGACACATACTTACCATCAATAACCCCACCCCTTGGATGCTTACAATATATATACAGGGGAGCAAATCCTGCACTTGTGGCCCGTTGCTAATGGCGATCCCCAGCAAAAATACATACAGTGGAGGATGCCGGCGGCGGACCACAAGTACCACAATAGACATCTTAAACAAGATAGCAATTCTTTGTATGTCCCACCAGCTCTCGATTTTTTTAAGTTTTATAATTGAAGATGACTTGATATAAAATGTATTTATTGGATATGTTGCATTTTTGATCATTTTGTTTCCTATGACTATTCCCATTCCTATTATTGTATGGTGATACGGAGATGATTTTTTATTTGGAGGATCTCTAATATTCAGGCTGTTCCATGGACGCAATTACAGTTTTATCTGGGTTTTTAATAGAATGTCTTACACCTGACAATATTTCTAGAAGAAATTACAATACTTTGGGGGGGTAGTGATCCTTTACTGCTTCTATGGATGGTTTTGGACGTTGCCCTTTAATATATTATGTCGGTGATTCCTTGTTTTGTGCACATAGTGTTTATACTTTTCCAGGCAGGGCCGTTATGCTGCACAAGCATCACTTGCAGTGTTCCCTCTAAGCCTTCGCAGCTGCTGAGCGGGATCGGCTCAGAGCTGGGCACAGCGCCATCAAAGGTGGGCGATAGGAAAACCTAAGATAATTGTCACTTCAAAGAGCATAAAAACCACTGCACCATCCCATACAATACAGTATGACCCCTGCACCATCCCGTACAATATACAGTATAACCCCTGCACCATCCCGTACAATATACAGTATAACCCCTGCATCATCCCATACAATACAGTATAACCCCTGCACCATCCCTTACAATACAGTATAACCCCTGCACCATCCCGTACAATACAGTATAACCCCTGCACCATCCCGTACAATATACAGTATAGTCCTCTCTGTTATCACTGGACATTGCTCTCCATATATAAACCATACGGGGAAAAAAAAATCTTTGATCCAGAGAACTTACATAGAAAAACTAATAACCAAGAGGTTAAGCAAAACCCTGTTTCTGACCCTTATGTTAAAACATAACTTTCATTTGATTGCTTTAATACCTAAAGGAAAAAAATAATTTAAAAAAAGCTGCTGTTTCTCTAGGTGACCTTATGTTGATAGTAGTGGTAATAGAGTCTCAAGGGTCTATAAAAGCAGCTACACTATTTTTACAAACCATTGAAACTCTATTAACACTACTATCAACATAAGGTCATCTAGAGAAACCGTAGGTTTTTATTTATTTTTTCTTTCTCTTTAGCTGTTAAAACATAACTTTAATTAGATTGCTCTAACACCTAAATGGGAAAAATAAGAATTTTAAAAACCTGCTTTTTCTCTAGATGACCTTATGTTAATAGTTAATAGTAGTGTTAATAGAGTCTCAAAGGTCTGTAAAAATAGTGTAGCTGCTTTTATAGACCCTTGAGACTCTATTACCACTACCATAAACATAAGGTCATCTAGAGAAACAGCAGGTTTTTAAAATATTTTTTTTTTCCTTTGGGTATTGTTATGGGGATCTGTGGATGACACATTTTTATGGGGGATCTGTGGATGACACACTTATGGGGGATCTGTGGATGACACATTGTTATGGGGGATCTGTGGATGACACATTGTTATGGGGGATATGTGGATGACACATTGTTATGGGCGATATGTGGATGACACATTGTTATGGGCGATATGTGGATGACACATTGTTATGGGGGATCTGTGGATGACACATTGTTATGGGGGATCTGTGGATGACACATTGTTATGGGAGATCTGTGGATGACACATTGTTATGGGGGATCTGTGGATGACACATTGTTATGGGGGATCTGTGGATGACACATTGTTATGGGGGATCTGTGGATGACACATTGTTATGGGGGACCTGTGGAGGACACACTGTTATGGGGGACCTGTGGATGACACACTGTTATGGGGGACCTGTGGATAACACACTGTTATGGGGGACATTATACAGGGGTAATATAACTGAGGGCCATCAGGTAAATTATACAGGGGTAATATAACTTAGGAGGGGTATCAGGGTACACTATACAGGGGTAATATAAGTTATATTACCTCTGTATAATGTCCCCTGATAGCCCTCCTAAGTTATATTACCCCTCTATAATAATGTCCCCTGATACCCCTTAGTTATATTACCCCTGTATAATAATGTACACTGATACCCCTTAGTTATATTACCCTTGTATAATAATGTACACTGATGACCCTTAGTTATATTACCCCGCCCTGTATATTTTAACCTGATACCCCTCAGTTATATTATATAACTGAGGGGTATCAGGGTACATTATACAGGGGGTAATATAACTAAGGGGTATCAGGGTACACTATACAGGGGTAATATAACTGAGTAGGGCTATCAAGGACATTATACAGGGGTAATATAAGTTATATTACTCCTGTATAATGTCCCCTGATAGCCCTCCTAAGTTAAATTACCCCTGTATAATAATGTCCCCTGATACCCCTTAGTTATATTACCCCAGTATAATAATGTCCCCTGATACCCCTTAGTTATATTACCCCTGTATAATAATGTACACTGATACACCTTAGTTATATTACCCCGCCCTGTATAATTTAACCTGATACCCCTCAGTTATATTATATAACTGAGGGGTATCAGGGTACATTATACAGGGGGTAATATAACTAAGGGGTATCTATCAGGGTACATTATACAGGGGTAATATAAGTGAGGAGGGCTATCAGGGACATAATACAGGGGTGAGGGGTAAGATAAGTTATATTACCCCTGTATAATGTCTGATAGTAGCCTAGCCCTCCTCAGTTATATTACCCCTCATGTACCCTGATACCCCTAGTTATATTACCCCCTGTATAATTTACCCTGATACCCCTCAGATATATTATATAACTGAGGGGTATCAGGGTAATACAGGGGACAACAGAGGATTCGTAGCACTGTGGGACAGGGGGGGGTACATACTTCTTTTTTTATATGCCCTCACCTCACCAGCTAGCAGGCGGCCAGGCGCGCAGGGTACTCAGATGCAGCGTGACGTGACGTCAACTCAGCCTGCGCCGCACATAGCACGCACTCCCTCTCTGCCTCCACCGGGTCCAGGACTCCGTCCCCCTATTTGAATACTTGCCACCGCCCACCGGCAGCCCACAGCCAGGTATTGTAAATGAACTGACCGTGCGGCGGGCGGCGTCAGCCAGCAAAACAGACAGGGGAATCAGCTGGGGGGCAGTGCGCACGGAGGTGACGAACCTATTAGGGTGTGCCCAGGCACACCCGGCACAGCTGAGTGAGCGGGCATTATAAAATTGTGAGCGGGGCCACAATAATTGCTGCGCGGCTGCCCACCCGCGCAGCTTAGAGGGAACACTGATCACTTGCCACATCTGGATGCCCCAGTTACAGTGATGTGTAAATGTCCCATAGGCCAAAATATATTTTAAAAGTATCAAAATATATGATAAAATATAAGTGAAAAAAAATTGAAAAACAGCCAAAACTGTCATCATGGTCGCTCCTTTCAACATGACCTCAATCGGGAACACAATAGCAAAAATTTGGCGGCTAGCACAAGAAGTAAAATTTATGCTTGGACCATTAAACCAATGCGTATGTCATTAAAGTGTGTTTGTCATGAAGAAGGACCCATATGTCTTAGAGGTCTGAAACGCGTCACTGTATACATCTTGTTATATGGAAATTTTAAAACCGCTGGAATAAAGGAGTAAAACGTTTCACCCGAGCTGAGCTGGACTATATTTCTTGCTGGACAATATATATTTCCGCATCCAGGTGCGACGTCTGTGCCCAGAGGGTGTTTTTCAGCAGGTCTGATGAGGGACTGAGTGTGCCTTCGGCGCCCCGTTACAGGTATACAGTGGGGAAAATAAGAATTTGATACACTGGAGATTTTGCAAGTTTTCCCACCTACAAAGAATGGAGAGGACTGTAATTTTTATCGTAGGTCCACTGCAACTGTGAGAGACAGAAAAAAAATAAGAAAATAACATTGTATGATTTTTAAATAATTAATTTTCATTTTATTGAATAAAATAAGTGATACAATAGAAAACCAGAACTTAATATTTGGAACAGAAACCTTTATTTGCAATTACAGAGTCCAGACGCTTCCTGTAGTTCTTGACCAAGTTTGCATATGCTGCAGCAGGGATTTTGTCTCACTCTTCCATACAGATTTTCTCTAGATCTTTCAGGTTTTGGGGCTGTGGCTGGGCTACAATGCCTTTCAGCTCCTTCCAAAGATTATCGATTGGGTTCAGGTCTGGAGACTGGCTAGGTCACTCCAAGACCTTGAAATGCTTCTTACGGACCCACTCCTTAGTTGTCCTGTGTGTTTCGGGTCTTTCAATCAATGGCCAGCTGCAATCCTCTATAAATACTTCTCATTTATTACAAAAGACAATGTATGCAACAACTATGCAATAAAAATATAACTTGATAAAAGAACAAAACCTATATATAAAAGCATATGCTACATTAATATGTTTGCTCTAACAAACTATAATCGCAGTCCCCTTTGTATTTCCTGCTGCAGAGCTCTTGCAGCCTTGGAAATTATTCAGACCTAGCCGTCTTATGGAGATAGGAAAGAGGACTATACTATTTTATCTCCATAAGACGGCTAGGTGTGAATAATTTCCAAGGCTGCAAGAGCTCTGCAGCAGGAAATAAAAAGGGGACTGCGATTATAGTTTGTTAGAGCACACATATTAATGTAGCATATGCTTTTATACATAGGTTTTGTTCTTTTATCAATTTATATTTTTATTGCATAGTTGTTGCATACATTGTCTTTTGTAACAAACGAGCTGGCCATTGATTGAATGTTTCAGTATTACAGCTAGGGCTAGGTGGTTATAGCTGGCCGAGCTTTATTCCGGTGAGCTCCACGCAATATGTATGTTTCGGGGGTCTTTGTGATGCTGGAAGAACCAGCCACTACCCATCTTCAATGCTCTTACTGAGGGAAGGAGGTTGTTTGCCAAAATCTCACAATACATGGCCCCATCCATCCTTCCTTCAATATGGTGCAGTCGTCCTGTCCCCTTTGCAGAAAAGCACCCCCAAAGTAAGATGTTTCCACTCCTATGCTTCACAGTTGGGATGGTGTTCTTGGGGTTGCACTCTTTCTTCTTCCTCCAAAGACGGCGAGTGGAGTTCATACCAAAAAGTTCTATTTTGGTCTCATGTGACCACATGACCTTCTTCCATGCCTCCTCTGGATCATCCAGATGGTCATTGGCGAACTTCGAATGGGCCTGGACATGTGCTGGCGTGAGTTGGGGGACCTTCCGTGCCCTGCCGGATTTTAATCCATAATGGTGTAGTGTGTTATTATTCTTTGAGACTGTGGTCCCAGCTCTCTTCAGGTCATTGACCAGGTCCTCCTGTGTAGTTCTTGGCTGATTCCTGACCTTTCTCAGAATCATCCTTACCCCACGAGGTGAGATCTTGCATGGAGCCCCAGACCGAGGAAGATTGACAGTCATCATGTGCTTCTTCCATTTTCTAATAATTGTGCCAACAGTTGCTGCCTTCCACCAAGCTGCTGGCTTATTGTCCTGTATCACATCCCACCCTTGTGTAGGTCTATAATTTTGTCCCTAGTGTCCTTAGACAGCTATTTGGTCGTGGCCATGGTGGAGAGGTTGGCGTGTGATTGATTGAGTGTGTGGACAGGTGTCTTTTATACAGGTAACGAGTTCAAACAGGTGCAATTAATACAGGTAATGAGTGCAGAGTAGGAGGGCTTCTTAAAGAGAAACTAACAGGTCTGTGAGAGCCAGAATTCTTGCTGGTTGGTAGGAGATCAAATACTTTGAATTAATTTCATAAATTATAAAAAAAATCATACAATGCGGTTTTTGGGATTTTTTTTATTTATTCTGTCTCTCAGTTGAAGTGTACCTACGGTAAAAATGACAGACCTCTCCATTCTTTGTAGGTGGGAAAACTTGCAAAATCGCCAGTGTATCAAATACTTATTTTCCCCACTGTATGTTCTATGCAAAGTATCGACTAAACTGCCTAGTTACAGTGATTATTTTTGATATAGCTTACTTCTTTATTGCTAACATAAGGAACCGTATATAAAGCCTGGACTCCTAGTATAATCAGACAGCTGTTTAGCAGAGCTTGACAACATTGTATCGTGTGTTATTTGGTTGTCTCACTGTCGGCAGGAAATAAAGATTGCTACCTTCTGATTCAGATGACTTCGTGCCTCAATTGATAGATATTTGAAATAAAACTAAGCGCATGGAAATATATTTACACACACATATATATATATATATATATATATATAAGATTTTGAACTAGATATATATATATATATATACTCGCCTAAAGAATTATTAGGAACACCATACTAATACGGTGTTGGACCCCCTTTTTCCTTCAGAACTGCCTTAATTCTACGTGGCATTGATTCCACAAGGTGCTGATAGCATTCTTTAGAAATGTTGGCCCATATTGATTGGATAGCATCTTGCAGTTGATGGAGATTTGAGGGATGCACATCCAGGGCACGAAGCTCCCGTTCCACCACATCCCAAAGATGCTCTATTGGGTTGAGATCTGGTGACTGTGGGGGCCATTTTAGTACAGTGAAATCATTGTCATGTTCAAGAAACCAATTTGAAGTGATTCGAGCTTTGTGACATGGTGCATTATCCTGCTGGAAGTAGCCATCAGAGGATGGGTACATGGTGGTCATGAAGGGATGGACATGGTCAGAAACAATGCTCAGGTAGCCCGTGGCATTTAAACGATGCCCAATTGGCACTAGGGGGCCTAAAGTGTGCCCAGAAAACAACCCCCACACCATTACACCACCACCACCAGCCTGCACAGTGGTAACAAGGCATGATGGATACATGTTCTCATTCTGTTTACGCCAAATTCGGACTCAACAGAAATCGAGACTCATCAGACCAGGCAACATTTTTCCAGTCTTCAACAGTCCAATTTTGGTGAGCTCGTGCAAATTGTAGCCTCTTTTTTCTATTTGTAGTAGAGATGAGTGGTACCCGGTGGGGTCTTCTGCTGTTGTAGCCCATCCGCCTCAAGGTTGTGCGTGTTGTGGCTTCACAAATGCTTTGCTGCATACCTCGGTTGTAACGAGTGGTTATTTCAGTCAACGTTGCTCTTCTATCAGCTTGAATCAGTCGGCCCATTCTCCTCTGACCTCTAGCATCCACAAGGCATTTTTGCCCACAGGACTGCCGCATACTGGATGTTTTTCCCTTTTCACACCATTCTTTGTAAACCCTAGAAATGGTTGTGCGTGAAAATCCCAGTAACTGAGCAGATTGTGAAATACTCAGACCGGCCCGTCTGGCACCAACAACCATGCCACGCTCAAAATTGCTTAAATCACCTTTCTTTCCCATTCTGACATTCAGTTTGGAGTTCAGGAGATTGTCTTGACCAGGACCACAACCCTAAATGCATTGACGCAACTGCCATGTGATTGGTTGACTAGATAATTGCATTAATAAGAAATAGAACATGTGTTCCTAATATTTCTTTAGGTGAGTGTGTGTATATATATATATATATATATATATATAGAAACCAAAAACGAAACTCAGCAGCACAAGACCAAAAACAGTGGGTGCAAGTCCTCTCAGCCGCAGGCTAAGACGGCTATGAATAAGTATAGTTTCCAAAGATGAGGCAGCACTCCAATAGACGTAAAAAGTGGATCCTTTATTCCCCTCTGTGCAACGTTTCAACCGTCTCAATGCGGTCTTTCTCAAGCATAACAAAATGGTGTCATCAAGGGGTATATATACCCACAATACATTGCAAATAATAAATGTGACAATTATACAATCTTAAGACAATATAGCATAAACAGTACATTATATAGTGTAAAAAACCCCACATATTGTATAGCTAAGTGATCTATGTTGCATAATATTTATCATAGTACAATACAGTGTACAAACACATTTGATCATTATGATAACAATCAAATAAGTTAATTGACCAATATCCAATTCATCAAAAAAGTGTAACATCACCAGTGCATATAAATAAGTGCATATAGTTTAAAAACAAACTCACACCAGATCGTATGGGTCGGCGCGCCAAACTTCCGCGTCCTCACCGTCAAAGTGCGCATGTCCAAACTCCCTGCCACGTCACCAGAAAGACGCCCCAAGCCGAGGAGCCAGGCGTCATCACCATGGAAACGTGTAAACACATGACCAGAGCGATAGACTCGTGACTCCTCAGGAGGGCGCGCCGGGTAGAACCACGCCCACAAGGCCGGACCCGCGTCGCCAGGCAACAGTGAAACACTGCTCCCCCGGCACCAGCAGTCCCGCAATGTGCATCGCGGTCCACCCACAGGTCACATGACAGGTACAGGCACCCGGGCACAAAAACGGCAGAAGAGGGGGAAATAACAGACGAGAGGAGAGAAAAGGGACACTGGCATCGCAACAATGAGCTATGTGGGTAGAAGGACCAAAAAAGGTCACTGTAATTTGTATATATATATAAACCAGAGTGAACGTGGCTTGCATAAAGTATATCAGCACTGGAAAGAATAACCTGTGCCATACTTCCATAATAGGACAACAGGCCGGGGACCAAAAGGTCCCGCCGTTGTCACGGCAGAAACCCCGGTCCATGGAGGGCAAGGGATCAGAGACACGTCCATGCCACAGGTCCCAAACCCAAACACCGACCCTTCAGTCCAAGATAAGATAAACAGACCACCACTCCAGGTAGACAACATGATTATAGTAAACCCACACATTACATAGCAAAGCCAATATAGATGCGTCCAGGGATCTCTCCCATCATCATAATCCCAACATGGAGAAGCAGAAGAAGGCGCATACCGTCCACAAAAACCACCAGCGGAGCACCAATGATCTAAAGAAAGAAAAAGAGTAGAATATAAGCAATAAGACAGAGAACTATACATCTGTATGTAACAAATTGGTTATATATTAAATGACACCAATATAGAATTCACATACACCAGGACATGACATAAAGAGGGACAACAGGGAATAGCAAAAGGCCCCATCCTATACTACACTCCACTTAAAATCAACATTGAGACCATGAGGTCTCAGTGTGTTGAGACGATGGATCCATCTAAGCTCGCGTTGTTTGAGAGCCAATGTCCTGTCTCCTCCCCTTCTAGACAGAGTAATGTGGTCCACTAACATAAATTTCAAATCCTTCCCCCTGTGATTGGCCTCGACAAAGTGTTTAGGCACGGGCAGATCTTTTCTTTTTTGTCTGATGGAAAAACGATGATTGTTCAAACGTGCCTTCATGTCACAAGTGGTCTCCCCAACATAGAGGAGGCCACAAGGACAGGAGAGCACGTAGATCACATATGAACTATTGCATGTCAAGAAATGTCCAATCCCATACTGGGTCCCCGTAATAGGATGAGTAAACTTCTCCCCCTTGGTCATATAAGCGCAATTGACGCAGCCAAGGCAGGGATAGGAACCTACCCTACGAGGGCCAATATGAGACTGTACTAAAGTCTTGACAGGAATGTCCGCTCGGACCAACTTGTCCCGGAAGTTGGCAGGACGTCTGTAGGAAAGCAGAGGTGGCACTGTCAAAGGCATAACATTATAAAAATTGCTCTTAAGTATTGCCCAGTGCTTACGGACAATCTGAGCAATCTGAACACTTTGTTCCGAATAGGTTGATATAAAAGGTATCCTCTCAACTTTATTTTGTGTAGCACCTAGAGATATCTGTGGATCTTTCACTTTATTAAGGTGTTTGTTGATCACCCGAGTAGGGTAACCACGTTCCCTAAACTTGTGCATCATCTGAGAGAAACGAGTCGGGAGTAAATCTGGATCCTGCACCACCCTCTTAACCCTGAGTAGTTGACTGTAGGGTACAGAATTAATGATAGATCTTGGGTGACAGCTGCCATAATGCAGCAATGTATTACAATCGGTGGGCTTCGTGAAGATGTCAGTGGATAAATGGTCACCCACTATGGTAACTGTCATGTCTAGAAATTGGACATGTGAACTCGAGTGTACAAGGGTAAACCTGATATTTGGGTCCATGCGGTTCAAAAAATCATGAAAGCTCCCGAGAGAGAGAGAGTCACCAGACCAGATGAGGAAGACGTCATCTATGTATCGCCACCACCCCAGCACATGGCTGAAGTGGTGGGACACATAGATAAGGTCCTCCTCGAGGGCCACCATGAAGACATTGGCATAAGTCGGTGCCACATTAGACCCCATGGCGGTCCCTCGTAACTGGAGATAGAAGCTATCCATGAAAAGGAAATAGTTGTTCCTCAAAATCAAATCCAATAGCTGGACAAAAAAATCCTGACAAGATAGTGAATAGTTGCTGCCAGATAGCTGTCTCCGAACCGCAGCCAACCCCCTGTCATGGTCAATGGAGGTATATAGGCTAGTGACATCAAAGGATGCCAGGAGACAACCATCTGGCAGCACAATGTCAGAGATCCTGTCCAAAAAGTCGCCAGTGTCCCTAATGTAGGACCTGGCGCTTATCGCATAGTGTCGAAGTACTCGATCTAAGAAAATTAAGATGTTAGAAAAAATGGATCCGGTGCCCGCAACAATGGGGCGACCTGGTGGGTCCAACAATGACTTGTGAATTTTGGGAAGAACATATATAACTGGTGTGCGTGGCTGAGATACAGTTAGGAAGGAATAGAGCTCACCATCAATAATGTCCCGACTCAAAGCTGTGTCAAGGACACCCTTGATGCGTCTAACTATATCAAACCTAGGATCCCCAGTTAATACCCTGTATACACTCGAATCGCCCAATTGTCTTCTAATCTCCTGAATGTATTTGGGGGTGTCCATGACAACAACCGCACCACCCTTATCCGCCGGTTTGATGGTGAGGCTGCTGTCATGGCACAAACCCTCCAAAGTAACCATCTCAGAAGTAGTCATGTTAGGATGTCTAAGGGGCACATTGGTAACCTTATCACGTAGGGCGGCTATATCAATGGAGACAGCCTTCCTAAATGTGTCCATTGCAGATGAATTATTATGAGGTGAAAAATCACTCCTATTAAAAAGCCCAAAAGCTTTAAGTCTCAATTCAGTGTCAAAAGATCCTACAGTCGACTGCTCCACTGGAGGGCGACCTGCAAACCATACCTTAAGTTCGATGTTCCTGTATAGGCGCTGCAGGTCGACCTCCAGGTGGAACCAGTCAACCTTGGTAGATGGACAAAATAAAAGGCCCTTGGACAGTACATTAATTTGCACATCAGATAAAGGTACAGAAGAAATATTTACCACAGTAGAAACATTACTATTCATCATAGGGCCTGATTCCCCTTTCTGCGCAGTGCCATAGGTTTGGTCACTTTTGGAGACCTGGGATTTCCGCCATCTGTGGTGTCTTCTGCCACCCCGTCTGGTTCTCTGACTGTCACAGGGCCTATCCCTAAAAAAGACTTAGTAGATACCGGATTGTTGGTGGCCACTGGCCCAGGCTGTCCCGACTGGAGGTGTTTTTTGTTATTCGGACGGTGTGGAGGAAACTGTCTCCGAGGTGTATCATTTTGCCATGTATAGATTTTGCCTTTAGCATAATCATCGGCGTCCCGCTGCCATTTCTTCCTTTTAGTTGACTCCTGATCCTTAGAAAGACCGCATTGAGACGGTTGAAACGTTGCACAGAGGGGAATAAAGGATCCACTTTTTACGTCTATTGGAGTGCTGCCTCATCTTTGGAAACTATACTTATTCATAGCCGTCTTAGCCTGCGGCTGAGAGGACTTGCACCCACTGTTTTTGGTCTTGTGCTGCTGAGTTTCGTTTTTGGTTTCTGTCTATATTGGACTTTTCCAGCTTGCACCGTTATTCATTTGTTCACCTTTTTTACGCTATGGATACCCCTGACGTCTTCACATACACCAGGGCTGATGAGGAGAGGATTCTACAGGGTTTGGTGAGTGAGCCTGCATTTCTGTCTACACCCACTTTAATTGACCTGAAAAGAAACTTCGAGGCAGATGCCAAGAAAATAGCGTCCACTGACCTTCATATGATGACCCTCGGTCAATATTTCAAGGAGCACAGAATTCCTAGGGGGATTCGGTCACAGCTTAAACCAAATCTCTTTCCTAGTGACTCTTCATATGCACAGAAATTTACTCAAATATCAAATAAATATGCATATGATATTATTCTTTTGAATTTGGAGTATTTGCAACAGGAACTGGCTGACAGCAGAACACGGCAGGACCAGACTAAGATCGCTTTGGAAGCGATGTTGGGACCAGATGAATTTCTTAAATATAATGATAACTGCATGGAACACTTGTCCAAATTCATCAAGGATCAGGAGTCAACTAAAAGGAAGAAATGGCAGCGGGACGCCGATGATTATGCTAAAGGCAAAATCTATACATGGCAAAATGATACACCTCAGAGACAGTTTCCTCCACACCGTCCGAATAACAAAAAACACCTCCAGTCGGGACAGCCTGGGCCAGTGGCCACCAACAATCCGGTATCTACTAAGTCTTTTTTAGGGATAGGCCCTGTGACAGTCAGAGAACCAGACGGGGTGGCAGAAGACACCACAGATGGCGGAAATCCCAGGTCTCCAAAAGTGACCAAACCTATGGCACTGCGCAGAAAGGGGAATCAGGCCCTATGATGAATAGTAATGTTTCTACTGTGGTAAATATTTCTTCTGTACCTTTATCTGATGTGCAAATTAATGTACTGTCCAAGGGCCTTTCATTTTGTCCATCTACCAAGGTTGACTGGTTCCACCTGGAGGTCGACCTGCAGCGCCTATACAGGAACATCGAACTTAAGGTATGGTTTGCAGGTCGCCCTCCAGTGGAGCAGTCGACTGTAGGATCTTTTGACACTGAATTGAGACTTAAAGCTTTTGGGCTTTTTAATAGGAGTGATTTTTCACCTCATAATAATTCATCTGCATTGGACACATTTAGGAAGGCTGTCTCCATTGATATAGCCGCCCTACGTGATAAGGTTACCAATGTGCCCCTTAGACATCCTAACATGACTACTTCTGAGATGGTTACTTTGGAGGGTTTGTGCCATGACAGCAGCCTCACCATCAAACCGGCGGATAAGGGTGGTGCGGTTGTTGTCATGGACACCCCCAAATACATTCAGGAGATTAGAAGACAATTGGGCGATTCGAGTGTATTAACTGGGGATCCTAGGTTTGATATAGTTAGACGCATCAAGGGTGTCCTTGACACAGCTTTGAGTCGGGACATTATTGATGGTGAGCTCTATTCCTTCCTAACTGTATCTCAGCCACGCACACCAGTTATATATGTTCTTCCCAAAATTCACAAGTCATTGTTGGACCCACCAGGTCGCCCCATTGTTGCGGGCACCGGATCCATTTTTTCTAACATCTCAATTTTCTTAGATCGAGTACTTCGACACTATGCGATAAGCGCCAGGTCCTACATTAGGGACACTGGCGACTTTTTGGACAGGATCTCTGACATTGTGCTGCCAGATGGTTGTCTCCTGGCATCCTTTGATGTCACTAGCCTATATACCTCCATTGACCATGACAGGGGGTTGGCTGCGGTTCGGAGACAGCTATCTGGCAGCAACTATTCACTATCTTGTCAGGATTTTTTTGTCCAGCTATTGGATTTGATTTTGAGGAACAACTATTTCCTTTTCATGGATAGCTTCTATCTCCAGTTACGAGGGACCGCCATGGGGTCTAATGTGGCACCGACTTATGCCAATGTCTTCATGGCGGCCCTCGAGGAGGACCTTATCTATGTGTCCCACCACTTCAGCCATGTGCTGGGGTGGTGGCGATACATAGATGACGTCTTCCTCATCTGGTCTGGTGACTCTCTCTCTCTCGGGAGCTTTCATGATTTTTTGAACCGCATGGACCCAAATATCAGGTTTACCCTTGTACACTCGAGTTCACATGTCCAATTTCTAGACATGACAGTTACCATAGTGGGTGACCATTTATCCACTGACATCTTCACGAAGCCCACCGATTGTAATACATTGCTGCATTATGGCAGCTGTCACCCAAAATCTATCATTAATTCTGTACCCTACAGTCAACTACTCAGGGTTAAGAGGGTGGTGCAGGATCCAGATTTACTCCCGACTCGTTTCTCTCAGATGATGCACAAGTTTAGGGAACGTGGTTACCCTACTCGGGTGATCAACAAACACCTTAATAAAGTGAAAGATCCACAGATATCTCTAGGTGCTACACAAAATAAAGTTGAGAGGATACCTTTTATATCAACCTATTCGGAACAAAGTGTTCAGATTGCTCAGATTGTCCGTAAGCACTGGGCAATACTTAAGAGCAATTTTTATAATGTTATGCCTTTGACAGTGCCACCTCTGCTTTCCTACAGACGTCCTGCCAACTTCCGGGACAAGTTGGTCCGAGCGGACATTCCTGTCAAGACTTTAGTACAGTCTAATATTGGCCCTCGTAGGGTAGGTTCCTATCCCTGCCTTGGCTGCGTCAATTGCGCTTATATGACCAAGGGGGAGAAGTTTACTCATCCTATTACGGGGACCCAGTATGGGATTGGACATTTCTTGACATGCAATAGTTCATATGTGATCTACGTGCTCTCCTGTCCTTGTGGCCTCCTCTATGTTGGGGAGACCACTTGTGACATGAAGGCACGTTTGAACAATCATCGTTTTTCCATCAGACAAAAAAGAAAAGATCTGCCCGTGCCTAAACACTTTGTCGAGGCCAATCACAGGGGGAAGGATTTGAAATTTATGTTAGTGGACCACATTACTCTGTCTAGAAGGGGAGGAGACAGGACATTGGCTCTCAAACAACGCGAGCTTAGATGGATCCATCGTCTCAACACACTGAGACCTCATGGTCTCAATGTTGATTTTAAGTGGAGTGTAGTATAGGATGGGGCCTTTTGCTATTCCCTGTTGTCCCTCTTTATGTCATGTCCTGGTGTATGTGAATTCTATATTGGTGTCATTTAATATATAACCAATTTGTTACATACAGATGTATAGTTCTCTGTCTTATTGCTTATATTCTACTCTTTTTCTTTCTTTAGATCATTGGTGCTCCGCTGGTGGTTTTTGTGGACGGTATGCGCCTTCTTCTGCTTCTCCATGTTGGGATTATGATGATGGGAGAGATCCCTGGACGCATCTATATTGGCTTTGCTATGTAATGTGTGGGTTTACTATAATCATGTTGTCTACCTGGAGTGGTGGTCTGTTTATCTTATCTTGGACTGAAGGGTCGGTGTTTGGGTTTGGGACCTGTGGCATGGACGTGTCTCTGATCCCTTGCCCTCCATGGACCGGGGTTTCTGCCGTGACAACGGCGGGACCTTTTGGTCCCCGGCCTGTTGTCCTATTATGGAAGTATGGCACAGGTTATTCTTTCCAGTGCTGATATACTTTATGCAAGCCACGTTCACTCTGGTTTATATATATATACAAATTACAGTGACCTTTTTTGGTCCTTCTACCCACATAGCTCATTGTTGCGATGCCAGTGTCCCTTTTCTCTCCTCTCGTCTGTTATTTCCCCCCTCTTCTGCCGTTTTTGTGCCCGGGTGCCTGTACCTGTCATGTGACCTGTGGGTGGACCGCGATGCACATTGCGGGACTGCTGGTGCCGGGGGAGCAGTGTTTCACTGTTGCCTGGCGACGCGGGTCCGGCCTTGTGGGCGTGGTTCTACCCGGCGCGCCCTCCTGAGGAGTCACGAGTCTATCGCTCTGGTCATGTGTTTACACGTTTCCATGGTGATGACGCCTGGCTCCTCGGCTTGGGGCGTCTTTCTGGTGACGTGGCAGGGAGTTTGGACATGCGCACTTTGACGGTGAGGACGCGGAAGTTTGGCGCGCCGACCCATACGATCCGGTGTGAGTTTGTTTTTAAACTATATGCACTTATTTATATGCACAGGTGATGTTACACTTTTTTGATGAATTGGATATTGGTCAATTAACTTATTTGATTGTTATCATAATGATCAAATGTGTTTGTACACTGTATTGTACTATGATAAATATTATGCAACATAGATCACTTAGCTATACAATATGTGGGGTTTTTTACACTATATAATGTACTGTTTATGCTATATTGTCTTAAGATTGTATAATTGTCACATTTATTATTTGCAATGTATTGTGGGTATATATACCCCTTGATGACACCATTTTGTTATGCTTGAGAAAGACCGCATTGAGACGGTTGAAACGTTGCACAGAGGGGAATAAAGGATCCACTTTTTACGTCTATTGGAGTGCTGCCTCATCTTTGGAAACTATATATATATATATATATATATATATATATATATATAAATTTTAGTTAGTACTAGTTTAGATTTTTAAACCCACGCACGTGCTGTCTGCGTGCGTGGGTCCTGCACCTGCTGAGCTTCAGTCAGTACTGTAAATTACTGACAGCGTCTGCTCAGGTTTCTGTGCTGCTTTTTTTTTTGTGTAAAAAAAGAAATCAGTGCTAGGTTTCATTCCTTTTTTTTTTGGAGCCTTTTTTTTCAAAATTTTTATCTTATTCTTTCACTTATCTTTTTCTCTTTGCTTTCTTTCTCTTTTTTTTTTTATCATAAATTTTATTTTGAATTCATTACAAGCCCCCTCACGTGTTAAATCACTACATACACCCCCTGACACTTTTCACTTTACACACACCAATAAAAATAAAAATGTCCCATTCATCCCAGAGAATGTACTCCGCTGAAGAGGCATACGCCATCCTTGCCTCTGAAATGGAGTCTGCAAGTGATGGAGAAGAGGATGCCACATTCCTCTACTCCTCCACTACTTCATCGTCATCCGGTGATGAGGGACCCTCAAGGAGACGCACCAGGAGAGATGAAGTAGACCCCCCAGTGATCCCCTATGGACCACACAGTTTGAGGATTATGATCTTCCAAATTCCAGAGTTTGTGGGAAACTCTGGAATCTAGATTGACTGCATGGGCTTCACAGAAATAGATTTTTTTTTTAATCTTTTTCTCTGACGATTTTATAAATTTTTTGGTGACCCAAACAAATTTATACGCCCAGCAGTTTATTGCTCAAAACCCGACATCCTCATATGCTAGACCCCTAGGTTGGACCCCAGTAAATGCAGCTGACATTATGACGTTTTGGGGGCTCTTGCTGCATATGGGCCTAGTAAAAAAAAATTATAAAATGAGACAATAGTTGAGTTCGGATGACTTGTACAACACTCCAATTTACAATATGGCCATGTCCCGCTCAAGGTTTGAATCCATTTTGAAATTCCTACATTATAATGATAATGCAAACTCCCCCCCCCCCCCCCCAAATGACCCACAATTTGACCTAATTCTGTGAAGCACCCGATGGGTAAAAGTTCTCACTACACATCTTGAAATATTCCTTGAGAGGTGTAGTTTCCAGAATATGGTCACTTTTTGGGGATTTCCACTCTAGGGGTACCTCAGGGTGTCTTTATATTCGACATAGCTCCCAAAAGCCAATCCTGCAAAATTTGTCCTCCAAAAGCCCTATGGCGCTTTATCCCTTTTGGACCCTGTCATGCGCCCATACATAATTTTTTGAGCATATATGGGGTGTTGGGGTATTCGGGGGGAAATGGGGAACAAAATGTGGGGTGCATTTTGTCCTGTTACCCCTTGTGAAATTGAAAAATGTGGGCCTGACGGCAGATCATGGTGGGCGTGCACTAGTGTGCTCCCACCACACGGGCCTGTACCGAAGCTTTTAAAATAGCTTACACCGCTTCAAAATGGTCAAGATAGGCAGGGATAAAGCCAAAGACCAGAGGCACGCCGCGAGACCAGACCACAGAAGCTCCGACATGCAGAAATTCTTCACCAAGCCAGCGGCCAAATCGGGAGCCTGCGTGTGTAAAATGGCGCTTGAGGGGAGGGAGGAGCGCTCAATAGACTCAGAATCAGACAGCTTATATGACTCCAGAGTGGCCAGTGCGACAGCAGAGCACCCACAGATCTCTAAGAAGTTTCTAAAACAAGCACTGGCTCAAGCTATACAGCCAGTCATGAGCGAACTAGCTGAGATACTGGAAGTGACATCAAGCACCTGGGACACAGAGTGGAGTCCCTGGAGACTACTGAGGCAGCTATTATATCGTATAACAATGTTCTGGGTAAGAGAAGCTCTCAACAGGTTGACTCTCTCAATGCAGCATCTGCTTTAATAGAGGATCAAGAAAATCGCAGCAGGCAGAAAAAATGTCCAAATACGTGGGGTCCCTGAGACTGTCTCACAAGATCAAATTCCGGTCTCAATGGTGGCCATATTTACCAACCTGCTAGGAGAAGACAGAGCCATGTCTATAGTGGTGGATAGGTCATAGGTGAAACTGGTCCCAAAGCAAAATGATCCCCCTCGGGACATAATCTGTGGCACGACCACACTGCTAAGGACAGCCAGAGAGAAAGCAGACCTCCAATTTGCAGGAAAGAGGATTCTTCTATTCCAAGATCTAGCTCCTTCAACCTTCTACAAAAGGAGGCTGTTGCGTCCTCTCACGGACTATCTGAAAGCTAACCATGTGACCTTCAGGTGGTTATTTCCTTTTGGACTCACCTTCACCAGAACCAGGAAACGGTGCACAATCAGGACGCCGACTGACCTACCTTCAGTATGGGCGCTTCTCCAAGTGCCTCCAATGAACATACCCTCCTGGTTAAGTGTGGATCCACAGCAAGATCAATTACCTGCACTACCAGATTTGAGCCTGTGGACAACAGCAGAGAAGAAAGCGTCCAGCCCCAGGAGGCCTGCACCACGAGCCGGGGAATGAGAGAGCAGTGCCGCAGCTATTAATAAAGTGGTAAAGTATACCACGGGCACACTCCAGCCACTATAACTACATAAGCAGACTTTCCAGTATAGTCACTTTTTGCTAATCTAAAGGGAAGACTTTGGGTTAGGTTAAAATGTACTCTTCAAGATGTTTCTCTTCTTTCTGTTCTATCTCTGCTCATGCTCCAACCGCATACCTGCAGATTGATATGTTACCTGTTCCTAATGTTTTTATTTTTATTTTTTACATTCAAAGTGAGCTATCGTCTTATTATATAACAGCTCATAGTTACCAGTACAGGCCTGGTGAGTTTTAATCAGGCTCATATGTCTAGAAGAAGTGATGTTGAGTTAATACCCCCCTTCTATGGGAACATCTCATTAGTAGCAAGTGAAACGGTATGTCACGTGATTTTGTCACTGCTAGGGATATATTTATGTCTAAATGAAACCACATCACCATGTAAAGTCATATGTATTACCAATTACCGTGAACCTTGTTTAAATGTTCTTGTTTTCCATTACCTACCCCTCTCTCCTACCCTTTCCTCCCTCCCCTTTCCCTTTGCGGCTATCCTCCAGATTCCAGAACATCAGCAACAGTCATCCACAAATAAAGGATCCAGATGGCTACTTTTAACTGCATCACCACAAAAAAAGATCTCAGCTGTTCTGTTTACTGAGTAAGTCCAAAACAGATATATGCTTCATCCAAGAAACACATTTTAAGGTGGGGCAAATTCCATTGCTACCGCAGACATACTTTAAAATGTGGACGTTGTTACGCTCGCAAGATTATATGCACCAAATAGAGGCCAACAACAGTGACTCAAAGACACACTATCCAAATTTCACAATTTTGCGGAGGGCATACGAATAGTGGGAGGAGATATCAATGTGGCATTATTACCGTTGATTGATACCTCCTCTGGCACCTCAGCACAATTCCAGGTATCCTTGGGGAGAATCCACAGAGCACTTAAGGATGCTTGCCTAGTCGATACATGGCGCCTCCTATATCCAACTACCAAACACTATACTTTTTTCTCCAATGTGCACAACACATTTCAGAGGTTGAATTAAATTTTCATAACCGAAAGACACATAGAATTACTACAGTCAGCCACTATAGAGCCAATAACCATTTCGGATCACTCCATTGTAAGGGTAGCTTTCTGCCTCAAAAATATGGACCTGGTGGCTGAATGAGACGCTATTAGATAAAGAATAAGAGTTGTGGGCGCTGCAGCAGAAACTCTCTCTCTTCTTTAAAGAAAACTTACCTGAAGATACATCAACTGTAACAGTGTGGCAGACACACAAAGCGTTCATCAGAGTGGAACTAATAGCATTAGGATGCAGAATCAAAAAGGAGAGGAAAAAACTACTGAACTCTCTACTATCTCAAAAAAGCACAATAGAAACTTTACACAAGAGGTCTGGGGTTACGAGGGCACAGACAGAACTGACTCACCTAAGGAGACAGCTGAAGGATTTACTTAATATCCAGTCGGCCAAAGCCTACAAATTCGCTAAATTAAAATTTTACGCACATGGGGATAAAGGTACTACACCCATGACTCGTCTCATCAAAAAACGTTAAAACGCTACCCACATCCAGGCAATTAAAAAAACTGATGGAAACAGGGTCACGAGAACTTATGAGATTGCCACGGCTTTTTAGGAGTTTTATGTCTAGCTTTATAACTTAAGAGGAGACCGGGAGGCTGAAGCATGGGAAAATTGTAAGGCCATTGATAACTTTCTAGGTCGGGTGTCGCTCAAAACACTCAGTTTAGAAAATAGCTCATTTTTAACGCAACCAGTCACGGAAGATGAAGTGGCTAAGATTATAAAATCGATGTCTCTAGGCAAAAGCCCAGGTCCAGATGGCCTGCCAGTAGGCTACTATAAGAAATTCCTTCACATACAGTACAGACCAAAAGTTTGGACACACCTTCTCATTCAAAGAGTTTTCTTTATTTTCATGACTATGAAGACATCAAAACTATGAATTTACACATGTGGAATTATATACACTGCTCAAAAAAATAAAGGGAACACTTAAACAACACAATGTAACTCCAAGTCAATCACACTTCTGTGAAATCAAACTGTCCAAGCAACACTGAGTGACAATCAATTTCACATGCTGTTGTGAAAATGGGATAGACAACAGGTGGAAGTTATAGGCAATTAGCAAGACACCCCCAATAAAGAAGTGGTTCTGCAGGTGGTGATCACAGACCACTTCTCAGTTCCTATGCTTCCTGGCTGATGTTTTGGTCACCTTTGAATGCTGGCGGTGCTTTCACTCTAGTGGTAGCATGAGACGGAGTCTACAACCCACACAAGTGGCTCAGGTAGTGCAGCTTATCCAGGATGGCACATCAATGCGAGCTGTGGCAAGAAGGTTTGCTGTGTCTGTCAGCGTAGTGTCCAGAGCATGGAGGTGCTACCAGGAGACAGGCCAGTACATCAGGAGACGTAGAGGAGGCCATAGGAGGGCAACAACCCAGCAGCAGGACTGCTACCTCCGCCTTTGTGCAAGGAGGAACAGGAGGAGCACTGCCAGAGCCCTGCAAAATGACCTCAGCAGGCCACAAATGTGCATGTGTCTGCTCAAACGGTCAGAAACAGACTCCATGAGGGTGATATGAGGGCCCGACGTCCACAGGTGGGGGTTGTGCCTACAGCCCAACACCGTGCAGGACGTTTGGCATTTGCCAGAGAACACCAAGATTGGCAAATTCGCCACTTGCGCCCTGTGCTCTTTACAGATGAAAGCAGGTTCACACTGAGCACATGTGACAGACGTGACAGTCTGTAGACGCCGTGGAGAATGTTCTGCTGCCTGCAACATCCTCCAGCATGACCGGTTTGGCATTGGGTCAGTAATAGTGTGGGGTGGCATTTCTTTGGAGGGCTGCACAGCCCTCCATGAGCTCGCCAGAGGTAGCCTGACTGCCATTAGGTACCGATATGAGATCCTCAGACCCCTTGTGAGACCATATGCTGGTGCGGTTGGCCCTGGGTTCCTCCTAATGCAAGACAATGCTAGACCTCATGTGGCTGGAGTGTGTCAGCAGTTCCTGCAAGACGAAGGCATTGATGCTATGGACTGGCCCGCCCGTTCCCCAGACCTGAATCCAATTGAGCACATCTGGCACATCATGTTTCGCTCTGTCCACCAACGTCACGTTGCACCACAGACTGTCCAGGAGTTGGCAGATGCTTTAGTCCAGGTCTGGGAGGAGATCCCTCAGGAGACCGTCCGCCACCTCATCAGGAGCATGCACAGGCGTTGTAGGGAGGTCATACAGGCACGTGGAGGCCACACACACTACTGAGCCTCATTTTGACTTGTTTTAAGGACATTACATCAAAGTTGGATCAGCCTGTAGTGTGTTTTTCCACTTTAATTTTGAGTGTGACTCCAAATCCAGACCTCCATGAGTTGAAAAATTTGATTTCCATTTTTCATTTTTGTGTGATTTTGTTGTCAGCACATTCAACTATGTAAAGAACAAAGTATTTCAGAAGAATATTTAATTAATTCAGATCTAGGATGTGTTATTTTTGTGTTCCCTTTATTTTTTTGAGCAGTGTACATAACAAACAAGTGTGAAACAACTGAAAATATGTAATATTCTACAGACGTGGCCAAAAGTTTTGAGAAAGACACAAATATTAGTTTTCACAAAGTTTGCTGCTAAACTGCTTTTAGATCTTTGTTTCAGTTGTTTTTGTGATGTAGTGAAATATAATTACACGCACTTCATACGTTTCAAAGGCTTTTATCGACAATTACATGACATTTATGCAAAGAGTCAGTATTTTCAGTGTTGGCCCTTCTTTTTCAGGACCTCTGCAATTCGACTGGGCATGCTTTCAATCAACTTCTGGGCCAATTCCTGACTGATAGCAACCTATTCTTTCATAATCACTTCTTGGAGTTTGTCAGAATTAGTGGGTTTTTGTTTGTCCACCCGCCTCTTGAGGATTGACCACAAGTTCTCAATTGGATTAAGATCTGGGGAGTTTCCAGGCCATGGACCCACCTTATGGCACGGTGCTCCATCGTGCTGGAAAATGCATTGTTCTTCACCAAACTGTTGTTGGATTGTTGGAAGAAGTTGCTGTTGGAGGGTGTTTTGGTACCATTCTTTATTCATGGCTGTGTTTTTGGGCAAAATTGTGAGTGAGCCCACTCCCTTGGATGAGAAGCAACCCCACACATGAATGGTTTCAGGATGCTTTACTGTTGGCATGACACAGGACTGATGGTAGCGCTCACCTTTTCTTCTCCGGACAAGGCTTTTTCCAGATGCCCCAAACAATCGGAAAGAGGCTTCATCGGAGAATATGACTTTGCCCCAGTCCTCAGCAGTCCATTCACCATACTTTCTGCAGAAGATCAATCTGTCCCTGATGTTTTTTTTGTAGAGAAGTGGCTTCTTTGCTGGCCTTCTTGACACCAGGCCATCTTCCAAAAGTTTTCGCCTCACTGTGCGTGCAGATGCACTCACAGCTGCCTGCTGCCATTCCTGAGCAAGCTCTGCACTGGTGGCACTCTGTTCCCGCAGCTGAATCCTCTTTAGGAGACGATCCTGGCGCTTGCTGGACTTTCTTGGACTCCCTGAAGCCTTCTTAACAAGAATTGAACTTCTTTCCTTGAAGTTCTTGATGATCCTATAAATTGTTGATTGAGGTGCAATCTTAGTAGCCACAATATCCTTGCCTGTGAAGCCATTTTTATGCAACGCAATGATGGCTGCACGCGTTTCTTTGCAGGTCACCATGGTTAACAATGGAAGAACAATGATTTCAAGCATCACCCTCCTTTTAACATGTCAAGTCTGCCATTTTAACCCAATCAGCCTGACATAATGATCTCCAGCCTTGTGCTCGTCAACATTCTCACCTGAGTTAACAAGACGATTACTGAAATGATCTCAGCAGGCCCTTTAATGACAGCAATGAAATGCAGTGGAAAGTTTTTTTTGGGATTAAGTTAATTTTCATGGCAAAGAAGGACTATGCAATTCATCTGATTACTCTTCATAACATTCTAGAGTATATGCAAATTGCTATTATAAAAACTTAAGTAGCAACTTTTCCAATTTCCAATATTTATCTAATTCTCAAAACTTTTGGCCACGACTGTAGGTTCCTCAAAGTAGCCACCTTTTGCTTTGATTACTGCTTTGCACACTCTTGGCATTCTCTTGATGAGCTTCAAGAGGTAGTCCCCTGAAATGGTCTTCCAACAGTCTTGAAGGAGTTCCCAGAGATGCTTAGCACTTGTTGGCCCTTTTGCCTTCACTCTGCGGTCCAGATCACCCCAAACCATCTCGATTGGGTTCAGGTCCGGTGACTGTGGAGGCCAGGTCATCTGGCGCAGCACCCCATCACTCTCCTTCATGGTCAAATAGCCCTTACTTTCAAAGTTTTCCCAATTTTTCGGCTGACTGACTGACCTTCATTTCTTAAAGTAATGATGGCCACTAGTTTTTCTTTACTTAGCTGCTTTTTTCTTGCCATAATACAAATTCTAACAGTCTATTCAGTAGGACTATCAGCTGTGTATCTACCTGACTTCTCCTCAACACCACTGATGGTCCCAACCCCATTTATAAGGCAAGAAATCCCACTTATTAAACCTGATAGGGCACACCTGTGAAGTGAAAACCCTTTCAGGGGACTACCTCTTGAAGCTCATCAAGAGAATGCCAAGAGTGTGCAAAACAGTAATCAAAGCAAAAGGTGGCTACTTTGAAGAACCTAGAATATGACATATTTTCAGTTGTTTCACACTTGTTTGTTATGTATATAATTCCACATGTGTTAATTCATAGTTTTGATGCCTTCAGTGTGAATCTACAATTTTCATAGTCATAAAAATAAAGAAAACTCTTTGAATGAGAAGGTGTGTCCAAACTTTTGGTCTGTACTGTATATGTATAGTGACGTACGGCACATCGCAGCCCCGCTTGACATCACTGTATGTCGGGATCACGTGGTATGTTTTCTGCACTGGTTACCAAGACTTGATGTTACGCCATCCTTGGGAGTACAAAAGGTCAGCTTGGCACAGTTTTACACAGACACCCCCTGTCCACACGGGCACAGGGAGTGAGAGAGGGTGGCCCACGCTAACTCCGGCATGGTACAACACTCGCTCACAACCCTGACAGGCTAATAGAGCACTTTCACAGCCCCAGTGAGAAAGAGCCCTGCTAGCCCAGTAAACTGCCACCAGTTCCTCGTTAGTTATAAGCCCATTAACAGAGTTATATTGGATCAGAAACCAACCCAGGTAGCATGTAACGTAATACCAAAACACGGACATGTGGATTCGTGGATCAAGACAACAGAACAGCACAAGAATAAATTATATATTTAAAGGGAACCTGTCATGTGGATATTTGATTATAATCTAACTAATTATATGCAATCATTAACTACTAAAAAGTACCTTAGATGTATTCACTTACTGGTGTGACAGATGGTTATCTCATAATATACACACAAAGATGCTGCATGCTAATGAGCTGATTGGAGTCCGGCGTGATGTCATTGAGTCCAGCGTATATTTAATTCAGAGCTATAGCCACTCCCCTGCCAACCTGCTGCTGATTCCTATGGAAACAGACTCATCATTATCAGCTGGAGCTTTTCAATACAAGATGTTGGCAGATTGACTGGGTCATTTAAAGCAAGTGACCCAGCATTGTGCTAAGAGAATCAGTCACTTATTTATGCTGCCCTTAGTTAGGACACCATAAAACTGGTGACAGGTTCCCTTTAATTGCCTTAAAGGGGTTGTCTCACTTCTGCAAATTACATTTATAATGTGTAAGCCGTGTACCGGGGTGGGCTCCCCAGATTACAGCGAAGTCACAGACAAGGAAAGCGACACTGACACCAGCTTAATATGCAAGAACAGAAAACTTAAACAACAAGTAATAACATAAGCATCACCAAAGCAATACAAACATGCATAGAAACGCTATATCCCGGACCCACAGTAAATGTCCCTGCCCAATGGACAGGCCTAGCCGATGGCGGACACAGCAGAGCCAGCAAGTCGTGCTGTGACGCTACAGAAAACACCCCTAGCCGGTGTCAAACACAGCAGAGCCTGCAAGTCAAGAACTGCGCTGCAGTCCAGTACAGTACAGCCTAGCAAAATGATATAAATCCTAACTGACTAACTAATGCTAGGCCTAGGCTAGTCTCTGTAACTTCAGGCGCCACACAATATATTGCAATCAGTAACCCGGTGTACTGACCTGTGTCCGTTCTGGGCCCGAGGATGCAGCCTACCAGAGATGGCCACCAACTTCTCAGCAACCGTGCGGCCTTGCTTGATAGTGAGGCCTTCTGTCCACACACTGGACTGGTCTTCCTGGGACAACCTCTCTTTCAAAAGAGCTGGTTACAGAAAGGATATTACAGCTACTCTCCTTCTTCTGAGTGTCCATTAACTGCCGGACATCTGCAAGCCAGGATGGAATCGGATTCAGTCCCTCACAGCACAATCCTTCCACCATGCCACATCAACACATTTCCTGGTTCACTCACAGGCAGCAGCATCAGTCATCATCTGTTTTGCATATTCAAATCTCAGAGTGTGCTGCTGTAGCTGCAAAACAGTGGCCTCTAGTGCCCGGAATGCCAAATGTTTAAGTACAGACATTATGCAGAAATAGCTGTTTCACAATCTCACACATGTATAGAAACTTAATACAAATTATTTACTAATATATTGTTATTGTCCATATTGCTTCCTTTGGTGGCTAGACTCATTCTTCTATCACATTATACACGTCTCATTTCCATGGTTACGACCACCCTGCAATCCAGCATCGGTGGCCGTGCTTGCACACTAAAGAAAAAAAGCACTGGCTTCTCTGGTGGCCGAGACCATAGGAACGCACATAGGCCAACACTTTATTCTATAGTGTGCAAACTGGATTGAAGGGTGGTCGTAACCATGGAAAGGAGACATGTATAATGTGATGGAAAAATTAGTCTAGCCAGCAAAGGAAGCAATACGGATAATAATAATACATTAGTAAGTGCCTTGTATTAACTTTCTCTACATGATAAATGCCATTTCTGAAGAGAGACAACTCCTTTAAGGGCACACTAGACATAACACTATATACACAGATTATATACAATAGTCAGCTATGCAAATACAGGTGATGGTACAGTGAGCGTTAACAGAAAAAAGTTGGTTACTAGATACATATGAGGTCCATTAAAGTTGTAATCTTGTAGAATTCTTGGATTATGTTCAGTGAGGACAGCGAGTTTCTAGGTCTCTCCAAACATGACAGCCCGTGACCTCCTTTCAGAGGAAGACAATAACCTCTGTCCTGCACGGGCACTTAAACTTTAGGCGCTCTAGGAGGATCCCACTCTGCCTCCTTTTGGCTTGGCAGCCAGAGATCCAAAAACTCATTATGGATCCTAGCTCCTCACTGGAAGGAGTTCTCCAGATCTCCCCTTCCCTATGTCCCACAGGCAAACGAACACCGGTAGAATGTCCGTCTCGGTCCCAGGGTCTCAAAGACGTCAACGGTGTACAAACCGGATTCCAAAAAAGTTGGGACACTATACAAATCGTGAATAAAAACTGAATGCAATGATGTGGAGGTGCCAACTTCTAATATTTTATTCAGAATAGAACATAAATCACGGAACAAAAGTTTAAACTGAGAAAATTTACCATTTTAAGGGAAAAATATGTTGAATCTGAATTTCCTGGTGTCAATAAATCCCAAAAAAGTTGGGACAAGGCCATTTTCACCACTGTGTGGCATCTCCCCTTCTTCTTACAACACTCAACAGACGTCTGGGGACCGAGGAGACCAGTTTCTCAAGTTTAGAAATAGGAATGCTCTCCCATTCTTGTCTAATACAGGCCTCTAACTGTTCAATCGTCTTGGGCCTTCTTTGTTGCACCTTCCTCTTTATGATGCGCCAAATGTTCTCTATAGGTGAAAGATCTGGACTGCAGACTGGCCATTTCAGTACCCGGATCCTTCTCCTACGCAGCCATGATGTTGTGATTGATGCAGAATGTGGTCTGGCATTATCTTGTTGAAAAATGCAGGGTCTTCCCTGAAAGAGATGACGTCTGGATGGGAGCATATGTTGTTCTAGAACCTGAATATATTTTTCTGCATTGATGGTGCCTTTCCAGACATGCAAGCTGCCCATGCCACACGCACTCATGCAACCCCATACCATCAGAGATGCAGGCTTCTGAACTGAGCGTTGATAACAACTTGGGTTGTCCTTGTCCTCTTTGGTCCGGATGACATGGCATCCCAGATTTCCAAAAAGAACTTCGAATCGTGACTCGTCTGACCACAGAACAGTCTTCCATTTTGCCACACTCCATTTTAAATGATCCCTGGCCCAGTGAAAACGCCTGAGCTTGTGGATCTTGCTTAGAAATGGCTTCTTCTTTGCACTGTAGAGTTTCAGCTGGCAACGGCGGATGGCACGGTGGATTGTGTTCACTGACAATGGTTTCTGGAAGTATTCCTGAGCCCATTCTGTGATTTCCTTTACAGTAGCATTCCTGTTTGTGGTGCAGTGTCGTTTAAGGGCCCGGAGATCACGGGCATCCAGTATGGTTTTATGGCCTTGACCCTTACGCACAGAGATTGTTCCAGAATCTCTGAATCTTCGGATGATGTTATGCACAGTTGATGATTATAGATGCAAAGTCTTTGCAATTTTTCGCTGGGTAACACCTTTCTGATATTGCTCCACTATCTTTCTGCGCAACATTGTGGGAATTGGTGATCCTCTACCCATCTTGGCTTCTGAGAGACACTGCCACTCTGAGAAGCTCTTTTTATACCCAATCATGTTGCCAATTGATCTAATTAGTGTTAATTGGTCTTCCAGCTCTTCGTTATGCTCAAATTTACTTTTTCCAGCCTCTTATTGCTACTTGTCCCAACTTTTTGGGGATTTGTTGACACCGTGAAAATTGGAATCAACGTATTTTTCCTTTAAAATGATACATTTACTCGGATTAAACATTTGATCTGTCATCTACGTTCTATTACAAATAAAATATTGACATTTGCCATCTCCACATCATTGCATTCAGTTTTTATTCACAATTTGTTTAGTGTCCCAACTTTTTGGGAATCCGGTTTGTATTTATGAGATGTATGGGCAGTTCATAATTTCTTCTGAACTCCCGCTTCCATTATGTCTGGGGAGTTTCTTTATAGTTGTTAACCAACTCAGCCCCCCATCAGTGGAGCTGAGCTGTCAGCTTGTCTGAGCCGAGTGTGACATGTAAACGCAGGGACCGCTTTGAAGCAGGACCACCTTTGGAGCCTGTTTCCTCTGCCAATTCCCTTTGCCTGAGCAAAGGGGCAGGCATTAAATCCTAACTCCACATATTTCATATATATACAGTCAGGTCCATAAATATTGGGACACCGACACAATTATAACATTTGTGGCTCCATACACCACCACAATGGATTTGAAATGAAACAAACAAGATGTGCTTTAACTGCAGACTGTCAGCTTTAATTTGAGGGTATTTACATCCAAATCAGGTGAACGGTGTAGGAATTACAACAGTTTGCATATGTGCCTCCCAATTGTTAAGGGGACAAAAGTAATGGGACAATTGGCTTCTCACCTGGTCAATGGCCAGGTGTGTGTTATTCCCTCATTATCCCAATTACAATGAGCAGATAAAAGGTCCAGAGTTCATTTCAAGTGTGCTATTTGCATTTGGAATCTGTTGCTGTCAACTCTCAAGATGAGATCCAAAGAGCTGTCACTATCAGTGAAGCAAGCCATCATTAGGCTGAATAAAACAAAACAAACCCATCAGAGAGATAGCAAAAACATTAGGCGTGGCCATAAAAACTGTTTGGAACATTCTTAAAAAGAAGGAACACACCGGTGAGCTCAGAAACACCAAAAAACCTGGAAGACCACGGAAAACAACTGTGGTGGATGACCAAAGAATTCTTTTCCTGGTGAAGAAAACACCCTTCACAACAGTTGGCCAGATCAAGAACACTCTCCAGGAGGTAGGTGTATGTGTGTCAAAGTCAACAATCAAGAGAAGACTTCACCAGAGTGAATACAAAGGGTTCACCACAAGATGTAAACCATTGGTGAGCCTCAAAAACAGGAAGGCCGGATTAGAGTTTGCCAACGAGATCTAAAAAAGCCTTTACAGTTCTGGAACAACATCCTATGGACAGATGAGACCAAGATCAACTTGTACCAGAGTGATGGGAAGAGAAGAGTATGGAAAAGAAAAGGAACTGCTCATGATCCTAAGCATACCACCATCATCAGTGAAGCATGGTGGTGGTAGTGTCATGGCGTGGGCATGTATGGCTGGCAATGGAACTGGTTCTCTTGTATTTATTGATGTGACTGCTGACAAAAGCAGCAGGATGAATTCTGAAGTGTTTCGGGCAATATTATCTGCTCATATTCAGCCAAATGCTTCAGAACTCATTGGATGGCACTTCACAGTGCAGATGGACAATGACCCAAAGCATACTGCAAAAGCAACCAAAAAGTTTTTTTTAAGGGAAAGAAGTGGAATGTTATGCAATGGCCAAGTCAATCACCTGACCTGAATCCGATTGAGAATGCATTTCACTTTCTGAAGACAAAACTGTAGGGGAAAATGCCCCAAGAACAAGCAGGAACTGAAGACAGTTGCAGTAGAGGCCTGGCAGAGCATCACCAGGGATGAAACCCAGCGTCTGGTGATGTCTATGCGTTCCAGACTTCAGGCTGTAATTGACTGCAAAGGATTTGCAACCAAGTATTAAAAAGGGAAAGTTTAATTTATGATTATTATTCTGTCCCATTACTTTTGGCCCCTTAACAAGTGGGAGGCACATATGCAAACTGTTGTAATTCCTACACCGTTCACCTGATTTGGATGTAAATACCCTCGAATTAAAGCTGAAAGTCTGCAGTTAAAGCACATCTTGTTTGTTTCATTTCAAATCCATTGTGGTGGTGTACAGAGCCAAAAATGTTAGAATTGTGTCCATGTCCCAATATTTATGGACCTGACTGTATAAATGTATTCAAAATCTTTATCAGAAATATATTTCCTTCTGCTTAGTTTTATTTTAATTATCTATCAATTGAGGCACGAAGTCATCTGAATCAGAAGGTCGGCAATCTTTATTTCCTGCCGACAGTGAGACAACCAAATAACACACGATACAATGTTGTCAAGCTCTGCTAAGCAGCTGTCTGATTATACTAGGAGTCCAGGCTTTATATAAGGTTCTTTATGTAAGCAATAAAGAAATAAGCTATATAATAATAATCGCTATAACTAGGCAGGTTAGGCTACTTTCACTTGCAGCGTTAGGGGTGTCCGCCTGGCCGTGCGGAGGCAAACGGATCCGTCCAGACTTACAATGTAAGTCAATGGGGACGGATCCGTTTGAAGTTGACACAATATGGCTCAATTTTCAAACGGATCCGTCCACCATTGACTTTCAATGTAAAGTCTGGACGGATCCGTCTGAAGCTACTTTCACACTTAGAATTTTTTCTAAACTATAATGCAGACGGATCCGTTCTGAACGGATCCAAACGTCTGCATTATAGGAGCGGATCCGTCTGTGCAGACACCAGATGGATCCGCTCTGAACGCAAGTGTGAAAGTAGCCCAAGTCGATACTTTGCATAGAACATATAACAGGATGTTTCTATAGAATATGACAGGATGATGAGGCAGGATGTTCTATAAACTGTTGA
Source organism: Bufo bufo (assembly GCF_905171765.1). NCBI lineage: Eukaryota > Metazoa > Chordata > Amphibia > Anura > Bufonidae > Bufo > Bufo bufo. The sequence continues at coordinate 390,303,103 of NC_053394.1, read as the reverse complement.
CCCAGATGTTCTCTGCAGTTGTGCTTTATTACCAAAGTCAACAGTCTTTACAAATATCACTTTGTTAACCCTTAAAATGATATGAATTTCAAAAACTAGTAGTCAATGAATCCGGTTATGTTGGAGCTGCTTTAACTGAAGAGATTGGTCACCACCTCTGTCTAAGGCACAATGGATGGATCTGTTGAGTTCTGGTGTCAGAGCTACTGTAGACCAGCTGATTGGTGGGGGTGCCAGGTGTCAGACCCCACACCTATCTGATACTTATGGCCTATCCTGACAACAGGCCATCGAGATCACATTACTGGAAAACCCCCTTTAATGACATACGCATTATAGTTATTTAGAGTGATTTAAAGTGATTTAATGGTCCAAGCATCCTTGAATTCTTGTGCAACCCACCAAATATTTTCTATTGTTTTTACATGTCACATAGCGGTTCTTTATTAATTTGTTTTTAGAGATTTTTTTTCATCTTTATTTAGTTTTATTTGAGGGGAAAGGTCATTTTATTTCAAACTCCAGCTGATTATTCTTTAAATATGCAAATTTACACCAAAATAAATGGTTAAAATTGGTTCCCTGTTTTGGTCATATTAAGTTGTTGTTTTTTTTTGTTTAATGTAAAAAGGCCGACTATGCTGACGTTTTCGGCAGGTGTGGACTGTTTTTTTATTTTATTCTCATTTGTATTTTATGATATAAACTGCTCAAAAAAATAAAGGGAACACAAAAAAAACACATCCTAGATCTGAGTTAATTAAATATTCTTCTGAAATACTTTGTTCTTACATAGTTGAATGTGCTGACAACAAAATCACACAAAAATAAAAAAATGGAAATCAAATTTTTCAACCCATGGAGGTCTGGATTTGGAGTCACACTCAAAATTAAAGTGGAAAAACACACTACAGGCTGATCCAACTTTGATGTAATGTCCTTAAAACAAGTCAAAATGAGGCTCAGTAGTGTGTGTGGCCTCCACGAGCCTGTATGACCTCCCTACAACGCCTGTGCATGCTCCTGATGAGGTGGCGGACGGTCTCCTGAGGGATCTCCTCCCAGACCTGGACTAAAGCATCTGCCAACTCCTGGACAGTCTGTGGTGCAACGTGACGTTGGTGGATAGAGCGAGACATGATGTCCCAGATGTGCTCAATTGGATTCAGGTCTGGGGAACGGGCGGGCCAGTCCATAGCATCAATGCCTTCGTCTTGCAGGAACTCCTGACACACTCCAGCCACATGAGGTCTAGCATTGTCTTGCATTAGGAGGAACCCAGGGCCAACCGCACCAGCATATGGTCTCACAAGGGGTCTGAGTATCTCATCTCGGTACCTAATGGCAGTCAGGCTACCTCTGGCGAGCACATGGAGGGCTGTGCGGCCCTCCAAAGAAATGCCACCCCACACCATTACTGACCCAATGCCAAACCAGTCATGCTGGAGGATGTTGCAGTCAGCAGAACGTTCTCCACGGCGTCTCCAGACTCTGTCACGTCTGTCACATGTGCTCAGTGTGAACCTGCTTTTATCTGTGAAGAGCACAGGGCGCCAGTGGCGAATTTGCCAATCTTGGTGTTCTCTGGCAAATGCCAAACGTCCTGCACGGTGTTGGGCTGTAAGCACAACCCCCATCTGTGGACGTCGGGCCCTCATATCACCCTCATGGAGTCTGTTTCTGACCGTTTGAGCAGACACATGCACATTTGTGGCCTGCTGGAGGTCATTTTGCAGGGCTCTGGCAGTGCTCCTCCTGTTCCTCCTTGCACAAAAGCGGTGGTAGCGGTCCTGCTGCTGGGTTGTTGCGCTCCTACGGCCTCCTCCACGTCTCCTGATGTACTGGCCTGTCTCCTGGTAGCGCCTCCATGCTCTGGACACTATGCTGACAGACACAGCAAACCTTCTTGCCACAGCTCGCATTGATGTGCCATCCTGGATAAGCTGCACTACCTGAGCCACTTGTGTGGGTTGTAGACTCCATCTCATGCTACCACTAGAGTGAAAGCACCGCCAGCATTCAAAAGTGACCAAAACATCAGCCAGGAAGCATAGGAACTGAGAAGTGGTCTGTGGTCACCACCTGCAGAACCACTCCTTTATTAGGGGTGTCTTGCTAATTGCCTATAATTTCCACCTGTTGTCTATCCCATTTGCACAACAGCATGTGAAATTGATTGTCACTCAGTGTTGCTTCCTAAGTGGACAGTTTGATTTCACAGAAGTGTGATTGACTTGGAGTTACATTGTGTTGTTTAAGTGTTCCCTTTATTTTTTTGAGCAGTGTATTTTGATACTTTTAAAATACATTTTGGCAGGTGGGACATTTATGCATTTCTTTTTTATTTAGCAATTTTCTTTATAACTGGGGCATCAAAATGTGACAAGTGATGCTTGTGCGGCATAATGGCCCTGCCTGGCAATGTAGAAACCACTATGTGCACAAAACAAGCAATCACAGACAGAATATATTAAGGGGCAGTGTCCAAAACCATCCATAAAAATAATAAAGGATCACTACTACCCCCCCCCCCCCTTCCCATCCGAGCTATTGTCATTACTTCTAGAAGTACAGATTTAGCCAGGTTAACGCACAAACTCTTAACTAAAAATGGTCACAAATGCAACATACACAATGAATATATTTTATATCAAGTCTTCAATTATAAAACTAAAAAAATCCAGAGCTGGTGGGACATACAATAAAAAATAATCAAGGATTCCCCTACTGGTAAATTCATGTGAGATAAGTGAACCACATGACTTCTACAAATACTGGGTTGGCGGGGACCCCACTTGTTGGGTTTATCTACAGGTACATTTTGGTCAGGTGTACATATTAAGATGGTATACCTTTTAGGAGGGCAAGTAATGGCTTCTATGTAATTAGGCGATCCTAGCCGGGGTCACTTTTTGGGAGAACTTGCACATTACTGATAAAATGTGTCCAGGAAGACCAAAAATGAAAGTTTTTTTAATGTTACAAATACTTATAGGGGTTGAACAGACCGGCACTGGAATAGGCAGATTGTTATCCTTTTATATCAGGCCCTGGTTTTGTGCTTCACCAGGTATGGTTGAAAGATACATTACACCAATAGATTTATGATGTGTCAGACAGGTTTCTCTTATCAGTGGTAGCCCCTCTCTCTATTACTACCCCTTTGCTGCCCCATGCTCAGTTAAAGGTAGGTGGAGCGTCCTTAAAAATGAGTTTAGGGATTTAGGTCACAAGCTTAGGGTAAGGCCCTCAAACGTAGTGTTTTCCAAAATACTACCTGTACCACGAGCCACACAAGAAAGTCAGCAGGAGATTAGGGAGGTTTACAAGTGGCTCAAGAACTGGTGTAGGAAGGAGTGGTTTGGGTTCCTGGAGAACTGGGCCGACTTCTCTGTCGGCTACGGGCTCTATCGTAGGGATGGGCTGCACCTCAATGGGGAAGGAGCAGCTGTTTTGGGGGAGAATATGGCTAGAAGGTTGAAGAAGTGTTTAGACTAGGGACTAAAGGGAGGATCATTACGTTATAGGAGGGGAAGATAGTGCAGATAGAGACATGTGGCAAGGTAATAGAACTGGGGAGGAATGGAAGGAGGGAGTAGAACAGTTTAAAAGGAAAGGTGTAGGGTAAAAAATATACATAAACTTCTTAATTGTATGTATACTAATGCCAGAATATCACAGAGAGCAATGACTTTTCATATAAAACTTAACTTTTACTATCGATTGTTAAAATAATACCCCATATAAATGTAAATAGTAATAAACAATGTCAGATATTTTGACAAAGCCTTACTTAGGACGTATTCAGGATAATACAATCAAATAAAGAAAATAACGGCAACTTACAGTTTGATGACCGTGGACCTGGCCAAAGGATAAACGAGAGGTGAAGTCAGGACAGGGGGACCCTAATATGTCCCTCAATATACCCCTGCCTACAGGTGGAGCACCCCTCCCCCCAAAAAGGGGCGACCCCACCTCTCGGTGGCTGAGCCCTCACTGTCACCTACTTGAACCCTGCCAATGGAAGTAAAGTAAAGTACTTGTCCCTTCTTAATTGCTTGTCCCGACGCATTTCCCCAGTGTCCGTAAACCCTGGTTCATTAGGGGACCGATGATAACTCTTAGATTCTGGTAGTTGCAGGAAAATCATCATTTGTTGCAGGTGTAACATCCTGGAGTATGTCACTAAACTCTTTCTCCCTGCTACAACATGTCAGGTGCATATGTATTGTTATCTTGTGTAGTCTAACATTGCATTTTCCATTATATGTATTTTCTATGCCTGTTTCATATTATGCTGTAATATCCATGTGCACCAGCAGGTGGCAGCAATGTGTTTAGTTCAGTTTAGCATAGCTAGACTGGAATAGTTCATTCCAGTGTTTAGCTCCCCCTTTTCTAGTTGCAGAAGTGGGCTGGTCCCACGCCCTGCTGCAAGGGAGGGAAGAAACCAGTTAGATCCAGTGTGTACCAGCCCCCCTCTTGGGGAAGGCTGCGTTGGTAGGAGCTCCCAGACACAGGGATCCCAACCAAAGATCCTCTTCCCAGCCTGAGTCATCTACCTCAGTGCTGGTTGACAAGCAAGCAGCCATCTCCAGAACTAAAGATCTCCAGGAAGAAGCCATCATTCCCTGCGAGCAGTCCTGTGAGTACTTATCCAAAGACCAGGAGAAGCCAAATACCTCCTTCAGCTAGTCAGGCCCAAACCAAGCAGATTACAGACAGAGCAGAAGATAGATACCTGACAGTTCTATTAGGCATATGACAAGAAGCAGAATACATATAAATTCCTGCCCCATATTGCCAATACCTGCTGGGACCTAAAGGACTATTGCTGTAAATCATATGGATTTATGCTGCACCCATTAAGTAAAGACAAGTTGGATCATATAACCTGTTTGGATCTCATTTACTGCTATCAAAGTTCCTCAATTACTCCTACTGACCACACACTAAATTTATTGCAAGTGAGCCAGGATACAGGAGTACAGCCGTACCAAGGTAGGAGACATTGTTGACACAATACCTACTACACAGAGACATTATCCCCCTCTGGCATTCCTCACCTGGTACGTGAGCTATACCATCTTAAAGGGCCCTGTTACAGTACCTGCACAAGCTGCAATTGGCATCATGAACTAAAAACTATTAATATTGCGCCAGTGTGCATTAGTCCCAATCTGGCTTACTGCACAGGTATCAATATGGATAGTTGAATATCCGATGTTCTTGAGCAAAAAAATAATAATTAAGGCCGATAAGTTTAACATTTGTCGTGGGTAAACTGTTTGAAGGTTTTCTAAGAGATGCTATCTTGGAGCACCTCAATGAAAATAAGCAAATAACGCCATATCAGCATGGCTTCATGAGGGATCGGTCATGTCAAACTAATTTAATCAGTTTCTATGAGGAGGTAAGTTTAAGACTTGACAGCGGCAAATCTATGGATGTCGTATATCTGGACTTCTCCAAAGCATTTGACATTGTACCACATAAAAGGTTAGTATATAAAATGAGAATGCTTGGACCGGGAGAAAACGTCTGTATGTGGGTAAGTAACTGGCTCAGTGATAGAAAACACAGGGTGGTTATTAATGGTACACACTCATGGGGTCACTGTCACTAGTGGTTTACCTCAGGGGTCAGTATTGGGCCCTATTCTCTTCAATATATTTATTAATGATCTTGTAGAAGGCTTGCATAGTAAAATATCAATTTTTGCAGATGACACTAAACTGTGTAAAGTAATTAAAATGGAAGAGAACAGTATACTACTACAGAGGGATCTGGATAGATTGGAGGCTTGGGCAGATAAGTGGCAGATGAGATTTAACACTGACAATTGTAAGGTTATGCACATGGGAAGGAATAATGCAAGTCACCAGTACATACTAAATGGTAAAATACTAGGTAACACTGACATAGAAAAGGACGTAGGAATTTTAGTGAACAGCAAACTAAGCTGTAGAAACCAGTGTCAGACAGCTGCTGCCAAGGGCAATTAGAGAATGGTTGCATGATAAGAACATAGTCCTGCCACTTTACAAGCCACTAGTCAGACCACACATGGGGGACTGTGTACAGTTCTGGGCTCCTGTGAACAAGGCAGACATAGCAGAGCTGAAGAGGGTTCAGAGGAGGGTAACTAAAGTAATAACTGGAATGGGTGGACCCTCAAAGATTATCAAAATTAGGGTTATTTACTTTAGAAAAAAAGACGATTACTATGTATAAATATATCAGGGGTCATTACAGAGATATATTTATTCCCAGGACTGTGACTGTGATGAGGGGACACCCTCTGCGTCTGGAGGAAAGAAGGTTTGTACACAAACATAGAAGAGGATTCTTTACGGTAAGAGCAGTGAGACTATGGAACTCTCTGCCTGAGGAGGTGGTGATGGTGAGTACAATAAAGGAATTCAAGAGGGGCCTGGATGTATTTCTGGAGTGTAATAATATTACAGGCTATAGCTACTAGAGAGGGGTTGTTGATCCAGGGAGTTATTCTGATTGCCTGATTGGAGTCGGGAACAAATTTTTTCCTCCTAAAGTGGGGAAAATTCGCTTGTACCTCACACTTTTTTTTGCCTTCTTCTGGATCAGCTTGCAGGATAACAGGCTCAACTGGATTATTATTATTATTATTATTTATTATTAAAGCGCCATTCATTCCATAGCGCTGTACTGATGAAAAGGGGTATACATACATAATACAGACAATTGCACTAAGCATGAACAAGACAAGTTATAAACTGGTACAGAAGGAGAGAGGGCTCTGCCCGTAAGGGCTTACAATCTACACGGTATGGGAGAAGGACATAGTAGGTGAGGGTGAAGCTGGTCATGGCGGTATAGAGGCAGCAGGGTCATTGGTTGTAGGCTTGTCTGAAGAGGTGGGTTTTTAGGTTTCTTTTGAAGGATTCCACTGTAGGTAACTGGATGGACAGATGTCTTTTTTCAGCCTTATAATCTATGTTACATCCTATCTGTCATTCTACTTGACTACAAATAACTGTCCATTTACAAGTGTGAATGACGCCCCATTTTCCACATGTCTGGACACCAGCTCTTGTGGGAATCCAGCTCTATTTTTTGGACTTTCACATATAGGCCCCTGTATCTGCAGTTTTACAGGAAAGGAGGGTTCCCATACTGATAACAGACAGGGTGGTACCTTTTGGAAATATTATTTTTTAAAATTCTCTCTCACCAAACATTTGTCCTTTGATTACCAATATTCATTCAATACGAGAGACCATGTGTGTTAGGGGAGCTCTCACAGCGGTCCCAATCATCGCTCCAAGCCCTCAGCTACCTCTGGTAACTGAAAGCAAGGTTCTGTTTTATCTCCCTGTAAAAAGGAGTATCTGAAATAGAGATGGCCATGCAGTTCGCCCGGCGGTCATTTTGCGGTGAACTTTGCGTGTTCGCCATTCGCCAAACATGCGAACATATGGAGATATTCGCACCCGCCATATTCTTTTACATTGTTAGCTAGCTAACAGGGCAACAAAAGTTCTTTTAAGGACTGTTATATGTGTGCTATCGATAGGTGTGATACACAGAGGGGTGCGATATACTTATAATATAATTTTATAATGAGTCAAAAACACATATATCTATATAGTGATCACCTGGAAGTCAGGGGCTTATTAGGGCCATTTTATATAGGGTAAGGTTCCGGACGGGGTCGCTCTTATCAGGGCGGGTGGTCTGTGGTTAGGCTATCAGGGCCAGAATAGCACCCCCCCTGTAGGGATAGATGTTTTTGGCATTCCCTCCGGGATTTATCGATGTGCACTGGAACCCCCCCGGATTGTGGTAGGACATATGGTTTCTGATTTGGTGCCGCCGAGCACCTGATTTAGTGACGCAGAGCACTTATTATTGCCTATCACATCTATGCTTTTTGCTTAACTTTAATAATTTAATTTATTGAGAGCGTGGCCTGGTTGGGCATGTGAGCGGACGTGCTTGCGGGGAGCTCCTGACCTGCCGTCTCCTATCCTGAGGAATCCTCCATCTGCAGTAAATGCCGCTGCTCTGGGCACCGCTGAGAGACACCGGGGAGTGTGTGGATCCTGCAAAGATCACTATGACCTGCACTGGTAAGAAGGAGAGAGAGCTGAGAGAAGCCGGAACATCAAGATGGCGCCGGTCAAACAAGATGGCGCCGCATCGGAGGTAAATATGCCCGCACAGCCTCTAATATACCTCCCTCTGAAGTGCCTGCTCCATCCCTTGTTGTATCTGGGGAAACATCTGTGAGTCAGACAGCCTCGGCGTCACCAGCAATGGGGCCTAATTATGAGGACTCACTGACAGGGGAGATGGCTGGAGCTGCGAGCTCTGTTCCTCTAGCTCCACCTAGTGGCCCATGGACAACCTAATAATGATATTGGCGAGCCCACTTCTAAGGATATCTTTAAGGCGGTTCAGCAATATAATACCTCGCTTGCTCTTCTCACTACTAACATGGGCAGCTTGCAAGAAAACATGTCCTTTCTCCATCAAGACCTTAAAAAAGTCACCGATAGGATGGCTAAGGTTGAAGTCAGAGTGAGCACCTTGGAGGACCAATTGCCCCCTGTTAAAAGAGATCTGGGCAGGATTATTCACAATGTAACTCTGTTGATGTCAAAAACAGATGACTTAGAGAATCGCTCAAGGAGGAACAACCTCCGTTTGGTGGGGGTCCCCGAGAAGGCAGAAGGTTCTGACCCAGTGTCCTTTTTTGAAGATTAGCTTACACTTAAATTTGGCAAGGACTTGCTATCCAGGATGTTTGCTATTGAAAGGGTGCACAGAGTGCCATTCCGCGCTCCACCACCAGGGGCCTCACCCTGTCCAGTTTTAATGAAGTTGCTACACTTCAGGGACAGGGATGCTATACTTAGGAAAGCAAGAGACCATCCTGAGCTACTGATTAATGGAAATAAAACTGCGATTTAGCCGGATTTCTCCGCAGAGCTCCAACGGAAGAGAGTCAAGTTCCTGGATGTGAAGCGCTGCCTCCGGAATCTACAAATTCCGTACTCTATGTTGTATCCCGCCAAGCTTCGTGTAGTGGCGCACGGAGAAGTCTTGTTTCTTTGACACTCCTCTAGAGGCGGCGCAGTGGATTGACGCCAACGAACCATCGCTCAAGAACTCGGCATCGGTGGGATGAGTGTCCCGCCTATCCCAGTGTTGGGTCACGTGAGATTTGTTGAAAATACTAAGGGACACGTCTGATATGTTATGCATATTAATGCTTTAGGTATAGGATGTACTTCCTTTCTGTCTAAGGTTCTTATAATCTTTTGTTTATTTTATATGTGTTCTATATGTAGGGTCCATAGGCCCGTGTTATCTTGGTGACGAGTTGCGGGTGTCACCTAAAGATGCTTGAATATGTCTTTGTACTTTGATCATACACATTACACTGCAGATTCACTTGCATATTGGTGGGTCAGCAAAAGTAACCCGATTTATGTTTGTATTCTTTCACGGGTTTTCCTGTGGCAGTTATTCCGCCATATATGTGGCCGACTGTAGGGAAATTTTTTCGCCCTTTTTGTTGGGTTTTTCAGGGTAGGGATCTTATCCTTGCTGGAAGCTGTTCTGGTATTGGGTTAGTTTTTGGGTCTGGGAATGGGTGGGTTGAGTGATGGACTGGGATCCGTGATCTTCTGTGGTATGTAGGGAGCATGGAGGTAACATGTATGACTGCTGTGGTGTGCTTGGCTACTAACTGTACTATGAGTTCTTATGGCGAATACTCTTAAGATAATAGGGTGGAATGTTAGGGGTTTAGGTGAATCGACTAAACGTACTGCGGTGTTTGTGGCGCTGCAACGCTTTCACCCTGCTATAATCTGTCTGTCAGAGACTCATTTATCTACTAACACTACCTCGGTATTACAAAGGCCGTGGATTGGTCATGCATTTCATTCCATGTTCTCTTCACATTCTAGGGGTGTAAGTGTTCTGGTGCATAAATCATTGCCATTTATGTGTCATTCGTCTCACATAGACGATAATGGACGTTATGTTTGTCTCCACTGTACTTGTTATCATTGGTCCTTTATATTGGTAGCAGTGTACATTCCCCCTCCCTATAGAAGTGAGGTGATAAAGGAAATTATGAGATATGTTGAGGATCTACCCCAATGCCCTATACTGATAGTAGGAGATTTTAATACTTGTCCTTCTGCAACATTGGATAGGGGAGGGATGTCGGAAGCAAGTAGGGACTCCAATTTCGCCAGTGTGTCGCGGGAATTGGACCTACATGACATTTGGCGGGTGAGGAATCCGAATTTGCGTCAGTTCTCATGTTTCTCTAGCTCTCACCATTCGCTGTCTCGGACTGATTTAGCTATAGGTTCGCCTGAAGTGCTGTCGCTAGTGGCTGAGATCAAATACTTACCTAGAAGTCTATCTGACAATTCCTCGATTGATGTAGAAATGCAATTGGGCACTAGACGTCCCCCTGGGATTGGTACATGGAAACTTAATCCATTCTGGCTACAGCTGGTAGATGGGGAGAATGGTATGGTGGAGGAATTGAAGGAGTTCTTTGTGCAAAATGTTGGGTCGGCGGCTATGGGGGTGGTGTGGGATACTTGTAAAGCGTACGTTAGAGGCCTTTACATTCAAAAGATTAGTCGACATAAAACCAAAACTAGGGACGCCCAGAAAAAGCTGCAAGCTTTAGTAGTGGAGGCGGAGGAAAGGTTTGTAAATTCACCCGACAGGGCAAGTGAGGATTCCCTTATAGCAGCACAGGTGGGGTTGAAGCAAATTCTCTTGCATACATTGCAGGGGAAAGTTCTGGAAAGCTACTAGCAAGGGATATTAGAGCCCAGGAGGGCCGTCCAAAATCTTGTCTATTCAGAGGACAGATGGTTCTCTTGCCACGACAGATGAGGAGATTTTGGCAGTATTCCACACCTATTATGAATCCTTATATAGGACTAAACTAGAGGTGGACTCTCCTAATATAGCTACTTGTCTTGCAGAGATTGGGATTCCGCGATTGTCGGCAGAAAGTGTGGCATGTCTAGATGGCCCTTTAAGACTTACTGAGTTGAAATTGGCGCTACAAGCATTTCCCAATGAGAAAGCCCCGGGGATAGATGGACTACCGATAGAGTTTTTTTTAAAATATAGTAGTGTCCTGTTGCCCCATCTAATGTCGGTTTTTAATGATTCCCTTCAATCAGGAAGCCTTCCTGCTTCTATGAAAGAGGCTATCGTAGTGGTCCTGCCCAAACCTGGTAAGGATCCCAGATCCCCTGACTCGTACAGACCAATTTCACTGTTGACCTCTGATATTAAGATCTTGGCGAAAGTTTTAGTGAATCGTCTACAGTCCGTCATCTCCACTATTATTCATAGTGATCAGGCGGGTTTCATGCCTGACAAATCTACTTCGGTAAATCTTAGACGACTTTTTCTTAATATCCAGAGAAGGGTTGAGCCTGTCGGAGGTCGAGCCATCCTTTCACTGGATGCGGCTAAGGCCTTTGATAGCGTTGAATAGAGTTATCTTTGGGAGGTGTTGCGAGTCATGGGGTTTGGGAAGACCTTTATCTCCTGGGTCCAGTTATTATATAATGGCCCCACGGCTAGGATACGGGCTAATGGGGGAACTTCGGAGTCGTTTAGATTGGGCAGAGGAACCCGTCAGGGATGCCCGTTATCCCCCCTTCTGTTTGCTATCGCAATCGAGCCGCTTGCCTGCGTGTTGCGCTCATCTAATAGGATCATAGGATTTCCCTGTGGGACCTGGGAGGAGAGGGTGTCCTTATATGCGGATGACATGCTAATATATATGGGTGATGTGGAACCGTCCTTAGGTCCTGTCATGACACTTATACGGGAGTTTGGAGATAGGTCTGGTCTCCATATCAACTGGGATAAGTACACTCTCTTACCGTTAGATGATTCTGTTATGACTCTCCTCCCACAGTCCAGTCCATTACAGATTGCGCATCAGGTCAAGTATTTGGGGATCTTAGTAACCACAAACCCTAACAGTTATATTAAACTTAATATAGAACCGCTCTTGATCAGAATGTCGACTAAGATTAAGGCTTGGTGCACATTGCCGTTGTCTGAAATTGGGAGGAGTAACCTTCTCAAAATGATTCTCATGCCCAAACTCATGTATGTTCTACATAATTGCCCGGTATGGATACCTTGCAGGATATTTATAAAAATTGATAGATTATATAGGGATCTGATTTGGCGCCATAAAAGAGCTCGGATTAGACTAGGCACTCTGAAGAGAGGGAAAGAGGAAGGAAGGGCTTTTAGTCCCGAATGCATGGCTCTACTACATTTTGTCTCAATTGCAACAGTTGAGGGGATGGGGAGGACTCCTGGGGATGTTGCTTCAGCCAGATTGGTGGCACATATTATTGGTCATAACTCTCCGGTTGCTTTATTGGAAAATAGTGGACTTGCTGACAAGCTGACAGGGCATCCCACACTTTTCATGATACATAAGGTCTGGCAGAAATGTCGGGCGCTGCTGTCAATACAAGGGTTTACGCAGTTTTCCCCTATATGGAAAAATCTGCACCTGCCTGAACTGTTCCATTTAGAGGGCTTCTCACCTTGGGAGCGCAAAGGAGTGAGGTATCTATGTCAGCTACAGAGTGCTGATGTCTTTAAGTCCTTTGCTCATTTAAGAAATGAATTTGGTCTCCCACATACGGCCTTTTATCAATTTCTGCAACTACGGCATGCCTTTCAGACACAGGCTAAATCCTTATCGCTGAAATGTACTACAATCCCGCTGTTTGAGCAGCTTCTCACAAACAGTTCCTCGAGCGGTCTGATATCATCCACTTACAGGAACTTGTATGTGAAATCACTGAAACAAGATGTTTTAGCAGTTAAATCTAAATGGGAAAATGAGGTCGGGCTGATTTCAGAATAGCAATGGAAATCGCTTTTAGCGCTTACACCGCAATTTGTGAGGGGCAACGTATGTCCCAGATGTTTTTATTACACCAGGTGTATAGGACTCCAGAGTTTTTATGCCGGATAGGTGTTCAGGCAGGTGCGGATTGTCCTAGATGTGGTATAAGTCCTGCATCCTTGTTACAAATGTTCTGGGATTGTGCAGAGCTCCGGAGCTTCTGGACCGCGGTTCTGGCCTCTATAAAAAATGCATAAAATATTACGGTTCCACCTGGGCCAAGAGCATGTGTGGTCGGGATATTGGACATTAAAAACAGCCATCATTGTCTGGGAGTACAGCGTTTGCTATTTCAAGCTAGGAAACTGATAGCCAGATACTGGCTTAGACCCCAGTCTCCATCTAGGGGAGAATTTCGAATCAGGATGTCAGATATGTTGCACTTAGAAAAAGGTGTATATACACTGCTCAAAAAAATAAAGGGAACACAAAAATAACACATCCTAGATCTGAGTTAATTAAATATTCTTCTGAAATACTTTGTTCTTTACATAGTTAAATGTGCTGATAACAAAATCACACAAAAATAAAAAAATAGCTTCAGGACCAGCTCCTTTTTCAAAGAGACGGATGTCAATTCATATATTGACATGAAAAGCTGCCATTATCAACCATGGCTTAAAAATATACCAAAAGGGCAATTTAAAAGAATGGCCCGAAACTGCACTACGGTGGAGGATTATAGACTACAGTGTAAGGTGCTTAAAGATCGATTCCTTGAACGGGGATATGAAGAAGACAGCCTGGATGCGTGCATCCAGACTGTAGAAAAAGAGAAAAAAGAGGAAAATGAAAGAAAAAAAAGAGTGAGAAGGATTACAGATTCTCCTTTATAACAAGGTATAGCTCGATGTCGAATACCGTCAAAAAAGCAGTTAGAAAGAACTGGGGAACACTCAAAAATGACCCAATACTAGGGAAGGTCATACCTGAGAACCCTTCATTCATCTTCAGAAGGGCTCCAAGTATTAGAACCAAGCTGGTGCATAGTTCCATTCCCCCAGTGGATAAAAAGCGGGGCAAGGAGGGAGGGAAGTTTACATGGTGTGGGTTCTGTACCGGGTGTAGAAATCGGAATACTAAGTGAAGAACACTTAACTGCATTGTATCCAATAAAAATGGAGGAGAGTTTCGGATAAAAGGAAACTGTTCTTTTGAAAATTAGGGTATTATCTACGTATTGGAGTGCCCTTGTGGACTCCAATACGTAGGTAGAACAGTAAGGAAATTGAAAGTGAGGATCCAGGAGCATATAGGAAACATTAAGAGAGGATTGATGAGCCACAGCGTGTCAGCTCACTTCAAACTCATACATGGGAAGAACCCGCGGGGCTTGAAGTTTGCTGGGGTGGAAGTGGTTAAACCACACTGGCGAGGAGGTGACTCGCTGTTGCAAATCAATCGAAAAGAAGTACAATGGATCTACCAATTGGGGACCTTGCAACCGAGTGGTCTGAATATTGAGTTCGACCTGAAGCCGTGTCTAGTGTAAAGTATAAAATAAGAAGTTTTGTCTACAGAGAATCAACTAGTAAAAGTTTTTACCTTGTGTTGAGGACCTTCCAGGAAGTGTCATGCGAAGTGACTGTTGATTGGACAGTCGGATCATGTGATAAGAATTTGATGAATGGGTAGGGGCGGGGTTGAGTTTGTTTGGAGCAACGTGACTAATAGTGGGTGGAGAGGGATTTAGGTGAGTGCGGGAGGAAACGTATAAGAGCGATATGAATAGTTTGAACTAAGAAGTTTTCTGAAAAATGTGGAACAAAAGCTGAAAAAGAAGGTATACTTTATATACAAATGCGGTCCAGATAATAGGGAAAACAAAATATTTAGATGAGGTTGTATATACTACAAGGCTGCGGCGACATGATAGTGAAAAGCTTACCGTACAATTGAAAAAGATCTAATTGACTTTTGGATATATTTGGCGTACGGTTGATATTGTTTTATGGGGAGAGGATTTTTCATACTAATGATATGTTAAATGTATTGTATTTCACTGATGTATTTTAATATGTCCTGATTGGGCTATGGCTCCCACAGCTTGAGAATGGGAGATTGGGCTATTTAAAGGGCCCAGCTGTGGACATGCGCAGTTGTCGCCCCTGAGGAAGCCAGAGAGCGAAACCCGGGTCGGGCAGGAGTTTGAATTGATTTTATTGTGACATGCCTGTTATCTACTATTGTCTGTGAGTAGAATAAAACCTTTTTTACCAACAACTAAGAGGGTACTTCACTATATGCCGGTCATTTAATCCTACAGAGGCGGCGGTCGGAGGAGGATTGAACCCCTTGAGAGAGGAGGATGGAGGCTAGTACCCTGATTCTTTCACCTGTGCAGCGTTCGACTGAATCTTAAGCAGCGCGGTTTCAAACCTTTTCATTGCATGACTCCCGAGTGTGAATTACCCACCACACCATATCGGAACCAGCAGCGCAAGTAACTGTCCGTGTTCTGGGACACAGGACTGACATTTCTATTTTCTTTATTTCACACTACGCTGACAGACACAGCAAACCTTCTTGCCACAGCTCGCATTGATGTGCCATCCTGGATAAGCTGCACTACCTGAGCCACTTGTGTGGGTTTTAGACTCCGTCTCATGCTACCACTAGAGTGAAAGCACCGCGCCAGCATTCAAAAGTGACCAAAACATCAGCCAGGAAGCATAGGAACTGAGAAGTGGTCTGTGGTCACCACCTGCAGAACCACTCCTTTATTGGGGGTGTCTTGCTAATTGCCTATAATTTCCACCTGTTGTCTATCCCATTTGCACAACAGCATGTGAAATTGATTGTCACTCAGTGTTGCTTCCTAAGTGGACAGTTTGATTTCACAGAAGTGTGATTCACTTGCAGTTACATTGTGTTGTTTAAGTGTTCCCTTTATTTTTTTGAGCAGTGTATTAAAAGACAATGTGTAACGAAGTTTAATAAAATATGGGAAAATTGGGTGAAATATAGGATACGGTGTCTGGATTAGCTTTCTTTCCTAAATGTGAAATGTGTTGTGTGGTGGGAAGTAGCAAAGACCTTGTTTCTCCTTGCTTTCTATCTGCTTTATTCCAGTTAGCTTTGGATCTGTGCTGGTTGAAAGGGATCAGAATGACATAAGATGGGTGAGAAGTGGCCTGTTAAAACAGATAAGAGAAGTACACCATTGGCTATTCTCTGGAAGTATAGATAATTTAACTGATTTAGGAGGTCGGGCCCGTTCCATCGCTCGGGTGAAGGGGGGGGGGGGGGGTAGGGTTTAGTTGTGTAGGGAGGGATGGTCTTTTGTTTATAAATAAAAAGGTGGGAAACGTGGTTTGTACAATGGATATTCTGTAACAATATTACTTGATTTCATGTATGTCTTTTACTATGCTGGACGTTAAATATTGTATTCACGAAATTAATACTGTGACTGATCACGTAATGCTTTGGTAATACCTTTATTGGTTGTTACATGTATATTGTACAGACAATTTTCTTTTTCTTTATTTTTGCAATTTACAGAAAATAGTTAATAAAAAATTTTTTAAGTACATGTGAAGATAAGAAAGTTGACGCTTGTAGAAAATAAAATTTATTTTTATTAAAAAATAATTTAATTTATTTTCATTTTGAGGGATATCTTTTCCATTCACACGTCCGCAAAATGGGTCCGCATCTGTTCCGCAATTTTGCAGAACGGGTGCAGACCCATTCATTTTCAATTAGGCCGGAATGTGCTGTCCGCATTCGCATTTGCGGATTCGCACTTCCGCATCCGTGCTTCCGTTTCTGCAAAAAAATAGAACATATCCTATTCTTGTCCGCAATTGCAGACAAGATTAGGCATTTTCTATTATAGTGCAGGCAATGTGCGGTCCGCAAATTGCGGAATGCACATTGCCGATGTCCGTGTTAGCGAACCGTCCCGGCATGTGTTCATCCATCACTATATCTGAAGGAATAAAGCCAGTTAGTGACCACCATAAAAACACATAAGGGAGGTCACTAATGGGCTAAGCATTAACATGGCTTCTCTTATAGGTGTTTTTTTTTTAAATGTTTAACAAGAGATGATTTACGGTTGAAACACATCACATTCTGAACATGAAAATGGCTTCTCCCTTGTGTGAATTTTCTGATGTTTAAATAGAGATGATTTTTTGTTAAAACATTTCCCACATTCTGAACATGAAAATGGCTTCTCCCCTGTGTGATTTCTCTGATGTTCAAAAAGAGCTGGTTTCTGCTTAAAACATTTTCCACATTCTGTACATGAAAATGGCTTCTCTCCTGTGTGAGTTCTCTGATGTACAACAAGAGCTGATGTCTGCTTAAAACATTTTCCACATTCTGTACATGAAAATGGCTTCTCTCCTGTGTGATTTCTCTGATGTATAACAAGAGACGATTTCTGCTTAAAACATTTCTCACATTCTGAACATGAAAATGGCTTCTCTCCTGTGTGATTTCTCTGATGTTCAAAAAGAGCTGATGTCTGCTTAAAACATTTTCCACATTCTGTACATGAAAATGGCTTCTCTCCTGTGTGATTTCTCTTATGTACAACAAGAGACGATTTCTGAGTAAAACATTTCCCACATTCTGAACATGAAAATGGTTTCTCTCCTGTGTGATTTCGCTGATGTCCAACAAGAGCCCCTTTCTTCTTAAAACATTTACCACATTCTGAACATGAAAATGGCTTCTCCCCTGTGTGATTTCTCTGATGTATAACAAGAACTGATTTCCGATTAAAACATTTACCACATTCTGAACATGAAAATGGCTTCTCCCCTGTGTGAATTCTCTCATGTCTAACAATACCTGATTTATATCTAAAACATTTTCCACATTCTGAACATGGAAATGGCTTCTCTTTCACGTGAGCTATTTGATGTTTAGCACCCCTTCTGTGACTTTTATTCTGGGTTACAGTCTGTGATGAATCAGAAGATCGGACCTGTTTAAAAGAATCAAATGATGCATTGTTGCTGTGAATGGATGAGGGTATATCTTGCATATTGGCATGCTCTTCAAATGTATCTCGTGTAATACCACAATCATCTACTTCAAAATCTGAAGATACCAGATGTTTCTCTAAGTTCCTGGTACAGTCATCTGCCAAGAATAAAACACGTTATTATTGATGAATAACATTAAAATTGTATTGAAGTTTTATAACTTTTCCACACACAAAAAAAATAATCTACAGAAATTACAAGGCATGGCACAAAATTCAAGTATCAATTAACCACAATCTAATAGTAGACAGAGGGGCCTAACTAGAAAATGCTGGCTTCCACCTTGAGCAACTTCCCCTGCAACCCCCACCCAATCAGTCATTTAAAAGATATATAAATAAAACATTTCCTAGCGCTGGACAAAAGGCGACAAATCCCCTCTTAGCGCCCCACACAATAGTTATCTTCATTCAGTGTCCCTTTCAACAGTGGAATTCCCCTTTAGTGGCCTCTTCACAGTACTGATGCTCCCTAAGTGCCCCCACTCAGTAGAATGTCCTCTTAATGTCTCCAAACAGTAGCTATGCCCCCTAAGTGCCCCCACGCAGTAGTTATGCCCCCTTTGTGGGCCCCCTGCAGTAGTGCTGTTCCTTAGTGTCCCATTTACATCTGTGAAGCTCCCGTACTGTGAATAAAGTTAAAGTATTACCGAGCACATCATGCTCCTCCCAGCAGCAGGCAAATATCTGGTGTTCAGTGGTGAGACTTTTGTATGACCTCTTAAGGCTACATTGACACGTGAAAAAAAAGGCCAAAAAAAACGGACACATGGTCATTTTTCAATAATTTTTTACATCCCTCAGTATTCCAGACCCAAAAAAATACCTAGTAGCCATTGGCTCCTGAACTGAAAAATTTAGGAGCCAAATAAAATTTTTAGTCGCCAAAACGAAACCGAATCAAAATTTTGGTATCGTGACAACGCTACGCCGATCAGATCAGTGTAGGGTTGTTTGGATACCAAAATTTTGATTCGCTTTCATCACCATAAAAAAGTATTGCGATACTCAATACCACGCAAAAAAAAACCACACACACACACCAAAAAAAACTGCGTGCATTTCGCATTTTATGAAACGTTCAGCCCATTATATCACAGTCCTATCCTATTTTTTAGGGTGACAAGGTGACTAAAAAATGGCGAATCGCATGGTTTTTATTTATTTCTGTTATGGCGCTCACCGCATAGGAGATATTTTTTAATAATTTAATAGTTTGGACTTTTCGGACGCAGCGCTATGTAATATGTTTATTTATTTATTGTTTATATATTTTATGTGTAAAATTAGGAAAGGGGGATTTAAACTTAATATTTTAGGGTACTTTCACATTAGCGTTTTTCATTTCCGACATAGAGTTCCGTCACAGGGGCTCTATACCGGAAAAGAACTGATCAGGCATATCCCCATGCATTCTGAATGGAGAGTAATCCGTTCAGGATGCATCAGGAGGTCTTCAGTTCAGTCATTTTGACTGATCAGGCAAAATATAAAACCATAGTATGCTACAGTTTTATCTCTGGCGAAAAAAACTGAAGACCGGTAAAAATGTGTAAAAAGATACAAGACGGATCCGTCTGTCCGCATGACAAGCGGAGAGATGGATTCGTTCTTGCAATGCATTTGTGAGATGGATCCGCATCCGGATGCGTCTCACAAATGCTTTCAGTCACATCCAGATCGGCAGATCCAGCAGGCAGTTCCGACGACGGAACCGCTTGCTGGATCACACTTCCGCAAGTGTGAAAGTAGCCTTAGTGTTTGTGTTTTTTTTTACTTACTAATAGCTCCCTTAGGGGCTTGGAACCCTTGTCCAATTCACCCTCAGGCCCCTTTCACATGGGCGAGATTTCTGCGCGGGTGCAATGTGAACGCATTGCACCCGCACTGAATCCGGACCCATTCACTTCTATGGGGCTGTGCACATGAGCAGTGATTTTCACGCATCACTTGTGCGTTGCGTGAAAATCACAGCATGCTCTATGTTGTGCGTTTTTCACGCAACACAGGCCCCATAGAAGTTAATGGGGCTGCGTGAGAATCGCAAGCATCCGCAAGCAAGTGCGGATGTAGTGTGATTTTCACGCATGGTTGCTAGGATCAAAGTCTATTCACTGTGTTATTTTCCCTTATAACATGGTTATAAGGGAAAATAATAGCAATATTTAATACATAATGCTTAGTAGAAGGTCAATTGAGGGTTAAAAAAAATAAATAAAAAAATAAATTGACTCACCTCCTCCAATTGAACGCGTAGCTGCCGGTCTCCTGTTCTTTCTTCAGGACCTGTTAAAGGACCTGTGGTGACATCACTGTCCTCATCACATGGTACATCACATGATCCATGACCATGGTAATGGACCATGTGATGAGCTCAGTGACGTCACCACAGGTCCTTTGACAGGTCCTGAAGAAAGAACAGGAGATCGGCAGCTACGCGTTCAATTGGAGGAGGTGAGTCAATTTATTTTTTATCCCTAATTGGCACTGCACCACCAATGTTTATTATACTGGGGTGTTTAGGGGGGGCGCAGTGCGCCACCAAGGTTTATTATACTGGGGTGTTTGGGGGGGGCGCACTGCGCCACCAAGGTTTATTATACTGGGGTGTTTGGGGGGGGCGCACTGCGCCACCAATGAAGATAACTGACCTGTTAATATGAATACAGGAGGCAGGTGCTGGAATCAAATAGCCGGCACCCGACCTCTATGACAGGGAGCTGCAATCCGCTGCGGTTAACCCCTCAGGTACCGCACCTGAGGGGTTAACTGCCGCTGATTGCAGCTCCGTGTCATAGAGGTCGGGTGCCGGCTATTTGATTTCGGCACCCGCCTCCTGTATTTGTATTAACAGGTCAGTTATCTTCATTGGTGGTGCAGTGGCCACAGCCCCTCCCCTCCTCCTCCCGTCTCTCTTCTAATTGGCGGCAGCGGCAGCAGCAGCAGCAGCAGCAGCACAGGGGGGTGGTAGAGACTCCTTCTCCACTGCGCTGCTGAGAAGAACATCGACGGCGGGGCAGAGAACTATCAGCTCCTGTGCCCCGCCGCTGTATTCAACTGCAGAGCTGCGGTGGCGGGTCTAGTCGCAAATGGCGACAAGACTAAAAAGTCTTGTCGCCATTTGTAAATTCTAAGTCGCATTGGCGACAATTTTGGTCGCCATCTGGAACCCTGTCCCTTTCTTGGTCGTCTGTACGTTTTGCATTCATTTTTAACAGCCATTATTTGAGGATGATTTAGATGATTTTTATTTCATTACCAATCCCTGCAGTATATATAATGTCCCCCATAGTGGCCCCAGTTAGTAATAATGTTTCCTAGGGTGGCCCCCATCAGTAATAATTAATAATGTTAATAATGTGCAGGGTTTTGTTTTTAATGGGGAAGGGGGGGACAATTACTCCTCTCATCCACTTGCACACGTAGAGAAAAGTCGCTCTTCATTTGGTGCTAAAGGACCTACACTCTCAGTGGGATGATGTCACCATGCGCTACTAAGCACTAATGCTGGGAGAGCATGGTGATGTCATCACATTGGTAGCACAGGTCCTTCAGCACCAATAGAGGAACGACTGCCTCTGTGCGTGCAAGCGGATAAGGCAATTTTTGCTGATATGCGTCAGGTTGGAGATGGGACTCCTGGACAGAAATGCAGGTGGCAGGTATCATTAAAAAAAATTTCCCCTTTTTGTTTTGAATGCAATGATCTAAAAGTATGGCTATCCAGTAGTCATCACTTTGCTTAATGCTAACCATATGCTTGCCAGCATGTAGGCAACCAAGCAAGCAGTTTGTCATGCTCACTAGCATGCCTGTGGACCAAGTTCTTTAAGACCCCACTCAATGGTTGGTCATGGCCAATGTCATTGTCGTCGTCATCATCATCATTGTCATATCTATCATACCGAGCGCCAACCTCCTTCCCTAACTGTGCCTGGGAAAACTCCATGTCTCCCTGTACCACAAACGTCTCCTCCTCCACTTCCTCCTTTATGCGACTTTGTCCTTCTAGGTTCCTATCAGCTACAGGATCCCCAGCAAGCTGTGAAGGTTGTTGTTCTTCCTCTAGTCCTTGTTGCATCAGCATGAGAATTAGTACAAATATAAATATCAGGGTGATGCCATGTTAATGCTGGTCCCTACTCTGGTGGTCTCTTCAAAGGGGTTGAGTATGCGACATATGTCCCTGATGAGCTGCCACTGCCTGCGCTCAACATATGCTCTCTGCTGTGGTGATCTCATGCATCATGTAAATCATTCATCTCTTTTCATAGACTACCAACTGATCTATGTAGCTTCTCTCGCCCAAGCTCATCAGCTTTAAACAGGACCCTTCATGTTTTTTTGTTTTAGTTTAGATAAATGATAAATACCTTTCCTTGCGGAGTAGCCACCCACCCCCCCGCGCTGATGCTGCTCTGGGAGCTGACTATGGCAGCCAGGGCTTCAGTAGCGTCCTGGCTGCCATGGTAACCGATCAGAGCCCCAGGATTACACTGCTGGGGCTCCGATCACAACTGCCACTGCACCACCAATGAGGAGGAGGGGACCCTGTGGCCACTGCCACCAATGATTTTAATACTAGGGGGAGGGCGCGCACTGCACCACCAGTGACTTAATACTGGGGGGGAGGGGAGGGCGCAATGTGCCAACAACCAATGATAATTAACGTTTAATTCAAATACAGTCGGCGGCAAAAACACAATGCCGGCACCCGACCTCTATGACAGGGAGCTGCGATCAGCGGCAGTTAACCCCTCAGTTGCGGCACCTGAGAAGTTAAGTGAATGTATTTATGCACGTGTCTCTCATACTCAAAACTGAATAAATCGAGATGTTTTGCATATTTTGTTTCAGTTTTTTTATCATTTGCAAATCATTAAAAGGGGTTCTCCAAGATTTTCCTCAGCATAGGTCTTCAATATGAGATCAGCGGGGGTCCGGTCCCTGCACCCCCACCAATCAGCTGTCTGAGGAAACTTCAGTGCTCACCGGAGCTCCAGTTAATACAAAGCCTCCTCACAGCTTACCGGGCACAGCGCCGTCTGTTGAATAGTAGCTGTGCTTGGCATTGTAGCTCAGACCCATTCAGTCGAATGGGACTAATCTGTGCCTAGGCCATATGACCGATGAGCGTCACATTGCATGGCCAGGAAGAGGTCTAAGAGCGCGCAGAGCACTGTGTCCTCTCCATACATCTGACCGACAAGGCTGCCGGGAGTTGAATCCACCGCCGATCTGATATTAATGACCTCTCCTGAGGATGGACTATATGTATCATATACATACTGTATATCACCTATAACGCTGTCACATTTACATCCATATTTAATTTTAGCTGAATTGGTGAATATAACGCTGAAAAAACTGACAGAAGACAGAACCTAAAAATATAACATAAATTGTATCATCCAGTGAAGGAGTAGAATCTTAGAGACCTCTCTGCTTTACTTAGTGGTCACTACTCACCTGGGCGGTTATCTGCAGGAATGTCCTCTGTACTCTGCTCATCGCCCCTCACATATGTCTCTGTAGGATTAATAATGTTCAGATCTTCAGCCGGATTCACAAGCTGTAAAACAAATATTGTAGAAGTCATCAAACGGTTGGAGAAGTCGTGTGGAAGGTTTTATATGACCTGAAAAAATGACCAAAAATGACCGGACAGCAGGAGTTATCTGACCCAAATATCTGCAGGTCTCCTGTATAAATCCAATCTGATTGCTTTGTTATTCCAACCAGTTTGCAATGCAGGGAGAGTGGCCCTTATATTCCATCCCTAACATTACATTGTGTGTATATAACATTACATTGTTTGTGCACTTGTTGCCCTTGCTGGCCGTCCCAGGACTGTGAAGCCGGTAAGAAAAAGTTCTTTTGATCCATGGCTTGTTTACCTCCTCGGAATGGGCATAATCAACTGCTCTGCTGCAGCCAATGACTGGAAACTGGTGACCATGCCTGTGCCGACGAGGAAGCAAACAACATTTACTGGAAGATGGACATAATGGAGCCAGCGTGCATAAAGGTGCTAAGGGTAGCAGGTACGTATGACTCTTTCCATAGTAGAGGCTGCGGACACATGTAAAAAGTTACTTATTCCTGAACAAACCCTTTAATGCTGTCTTCCTGTTCTGTCTACCAGTTTGGGGATGACTGCAGGCATGAAGATACTGTACCTAGTATAGGGGACAGGAGAGAACTGATTATTACCACTAGAACACCCTGCTTATCACTGATTATGGTATAAGGACATGGGAGAACACAGAAGCGAGTACTAATAAGAATGATAAAATAATAAAATTTGCTTATATAGCGCCACCATATTCCGCAGCGCTTTACAAATTCATAGGGTTCATGTACAAAACAAAAGTAACTGACTAATATACAACTGAAACACTAGGAGTCAGGGCCCTGCTCGCAAGCGCTTACAATCTATGAGGAATTGGGGGTGACACATAAGGTAGTTGATTGTGAAAAATAGGATTCAAGCCATTATTGAACTGACAGGAGTGGTACCGGCCGATTTTCTTCTGGTTTGGGGCTACAAGAGGATGGAGTTTAGGCCAGAGGAGTTGGTGGGGGAAAGGTTTAGCCGGGGAAAAGTCATTTTAGGTAGCTTGATAAGCCTGCCTGAAAAGATGTGTTTTTAAGGCACGTTTGAAGGTGGAGAAGTTGTCAATTGAGCTAATATTCCGAGGTAGAGTATTCCAGAGAGTAGGTGCAGCTCGAGAACTTTAAGACGGGAGTGAGAGGTACGAATTATAGAGGTTATTAATCTTAGGTCCCTAACAGATCAGTGAGCACGAGTAGGGTGGTAGATGGAGATGAGGGAGGAGATATATGGAGGTGCAGCACTGTGGAGAGCTTTGTGAGTGAGGGTGAGAAGTTTGAACTGTATTCTGTGGTGGATGGGCAACCAGTGAAATGACTGGCACAGACTAGTAGCATCAGTGTAGCGGTTGGATGGATAGATGAACCTGGCTGCAGCATTTAGAACAGACTGAAGGGGGGAGAGTTTAGTGAGAGGGAGACCGATTAGTAATGCGTTGCAGTAGTTAAGACGAGAATGAATAAAGGCAACAACAAGAGTTTTGCAGTTTCCACCGTAAGAAAAGGGTGGATTCTGGCGATATTCTTGAGGTGCAGACGACAAGAGCGTGTAAGTGATTGAATATGGGGAACAAAAGAAAGATCAGAGTCAAATGTGGCTCCAAGACAGCGGGCATGTTGCACAGGAGTTATGATAGTGCTGCGAAATTGAAATATCAAGTTTAGGTGAGTTAGTAGATGGGGGAAAAGACAAAAAGTTGAGAGGTTCAGTTACAGATACAGAGAGGACACGATGTTAGAGACAGCTGACAATGACTGGTGTTTTGGAGTAAAGCAGGGGTGATGTCAGGGGATGAAGTGTATAGTTGGGTGTTGTCAGCATAGCGATGGTATCAAAAGCCAAATCTACTGATAGTTTGTCCGATGGGGGCTATATAGAGGGAGAAGAGTGGACGACCTAGTACCGAGCCCTGACGAACTCCGACATCAAGAGGAAGAGGAGAAGAAGAAGAGCCAGCAAATGATACACTAAAGGAGCGGCCAGAGAAATAGGAAGAGAACCAAGAGAGAGCAGTGTCCTTAAGGCCAATTGAGTGGAGCATAGTGAGGAGCAGTTTATGGTCTATGGTATCAAACGCTGCAGAGAGATCCAGAAGAATCAGTAGAGAATAGTCACCATTTCTTTTTGCTGTTAGGAGATTGTTAGACACTTTAGTAAGGGCAGTTTCTGTAGAGTGAAGAGGGCGGAAGGCAGATTGTAAGGGGTCAAGAAGAGAGTTTGCAGAGAGATAGCTTATTAACCTCCTCAGGACCGCCGCACGCAGGATTGCGTCCTGGCGGCGGCCCTGTTATTCCTCCTGGACGCGCCGATGCGTCCTCTCGCGAGAGGCGTGATTTCCTGTGAACGCGCACACACAGGAGCGCGCGTTCACAGGAACCGGAGGTAAACGAGTGGATCTGCAGCCTGCCAGCGGTGATCATTCGCAGGCAGGCTGTAGATGCGATCTTTTTAACCCCAAAAAGGTATATTAGATGCTGTTTTGATAACAGCGTCTAATATACCTGCTACCTGGTCCTCTGGTGGTCCCTTTTGCTTGGATCGACCACCAGAGGACACAGGCAGCTCTGTAAAGTAGCACCAAACACCACTACACCACACCCCCCCTGTCACTTATTAACCTCTGATCACCTGATATAGACTCCCTGATCACCCCCCTGTCATTGATCACCCCCCTGTAAGGCTCCATTCAGACATCCGTATGTGTTTTGCGGATCCGCAAAACACATACGGATGTCTGAGTGGAGCCTTACAGGGGGGTGATCACCCCATATAGACTCCCTGATCACCCCCCTGTCATTGATCACCCCCTGTAAGGCTCCATTCAGACGTCCGTATGTGTTTTACGGATCCGCGGATCCAGAAAACAGGGACACCGCGGATCCGCAAAACACGGACACCGGCAATTTGCTTTCCGCATTTTTCGGATCCGCACATTGCCAGAACCACATTGCCAGAACTATATACAAAATGCCTTTTCTTGTCCACAATGTTCTATAGGCTCTACAAAAAACGCAGTGTTCGCCCGATCAGGCCTGATCTTGTGCGCACACTTGCGTTCAGTCCGCCCCACCGCAGTGACAGAAATATTTTTTTTTTCTGATCACTGCAAAAACACCGTAGAATCTCTGCGGCGCTATAAAAAAGATCACTTTTGAGGGGCATGGCGAGTTCATAGAAGATTTTTTATTTTTTTTTACAAGTTTTTTACAAAGTCTCATATTCCACTAACTTGTGACAAAAAATAAAATCTCACATGAACTCACCATACCCCTCACGGAATCCAAATGCGTAAAAATTTTTAGACATTTATATTCCAGACTTCTTCTCACGCTTTAGGGACCCTAAAATGCCAGGGCAGTATAAATACCCCACATGTGACCCCATTTTGGAAAGAAGACACCCCAAGGTATTTCGTGAGGGGCATGGCGAGTTCATGTAAAATTGTATTTTTTGTCACAAGTTAGTGGAATATGAGACTTTGTAAGAAAAAAAAAAATCATAATTTTCCGCTAAATTGTGCCAAAAAAAAAATATTCTAGGAACTCGCCATGCGCCTCACGGAATACCTTGGGGTGTCTTCTTTCCAAAATGGGGATTCCAGACTTCTTCTCACGCTTTAGGTCCCCTAAAATGCCAGGGCAATATAAATACCCCACAAGTGACCCCATTTTGGAAAGAAGACACCCCAAGGTATTTCGTGATGGGCATAGTGAGTTCATGGAAGTTTTTGTCACAAGTTAGTGGAATATGAGACTTTGTAAGAAAAAAAAAAAAATCATCATTTTCCGCTAACTTGTGACAAAAAATAAAAACTTCTATGAACTCACTATGCCCATCAGCGAATACCTTAGGGTGTCCGAAATGGGGTCATTTGTGGGGTGTTTCTACTGTCTGGGCATTGTAGAACCTCAGGAAACATGACAGGTGCTCAGAAAGTCAGAGCTGCTTCAAAATGCGGAAATTCACATTTTTGTACCATAGTTTGTAAACGCTATAACTTTTGCGTAAACCAATAAATATACACTTATTGCATTTTTTTTATCAAAGACATGTAGAACAATAATTTTAGATAAAAATGTATATAGAAATGTAGTTTTATTTGAAAAAATTTACAACTGAAAGTGAAAAATTTCATTTTTTGCAAAAATTTCGGTCAATTTCGATTAATAACAAAAAAAGTAAAAATGTCAGCAGCAATGAAATACCACCAAATAAAAGCTCTATTAGTGAGAAGAAAAGGAGGTAAAATTCATTTGGGTGGTAAGTTGTATGACCGAGCAATAAACTGTGAAAGTAGTGTAGTGCAGAAGTGTAAAAAGTGGTCTGGTCATTAAGGGTGTTTAAGCTAGGGGAGCTGAGGTGGTTAAGCGAGAGTAGACAAGACATTCAAGGAGTTTAGAGATGAAGGGGAGGTTAGAAACAGGTCGGTAGTTAGCAGCACAGGTCGGGTCAAGAGATGGTTTCTTTAGTAGTAGGGTTATAAAAGAGGAGGGAAAGAGATATATAGAGATATATAGAGAGAGAGAGATATAGAGAGAGATAAAGAGAGAGAGATATATATATAGAGAGAGATATATAGAGAGAGAGATATAGAGAGAGAGAGAGATATAGAGAGAGAGAGAGATATATAGAGAGAGATATATATAGAGAGAGATATATATATAGAGAGAGAGATATAAAGAGAGATATAGAAGAAAAAAGAAGCCTGGAGACTTCTTCCTCTGTTATAGGGTCAAAAGAGGAGAGAGAGCATGTGGAGGAATTGGAGGGAGGAGGATTGAAATTATTTGGGGACTGGGAGATTATTTCCTGCCGGATACTGCCAATCTTGTCTCTGAAGTAAGTGGCCATGCCATCAGCGCAGAGGTCAGTGATAGGTTCTGGAACTTTAGGGCTTAGAAGGGAGTGAAAAGTGTCAAAAAGTCGTTTTGGGTTATTAGAGAGTGAGGAGATGAGAGAGGTGAAGTACTTTTGTTTGGCAATGTTGAGAGCCGAATTGTATGTTTTGAGCATAAATTTATAATGGAGGAAGTCTGCTGATATTCACGATTTTCTCCATAAAGCGTTCTGCACATCTGAAGCAGCGCTGTAGAAAACGTGTTTCAGGTGTGTGCCAGGGTTGCCGTGTTCTGTGTCGGGAGGGACGGATTGATATTGGAGGAACCTCGTCTAGGGTGGTTTTGAGGGTCTGGTTGTAATGATTGGCAGCCAAGTCTGGACAGGGGAGGGAAGTGATTGGGGTAAGAGCTAGTTGTAGGGTGTTAATAAGTTGCTGGCAGTTAATGGTGTGTAGGTTTCTGTAAGTGTGAAAAGTAGGATTGCCATGAGAAAAGTGAGAGGTCTTTATGGTAAATGAAAGAAGATTGTGGTCGGAAAGTGGGAAGGATAAGTTACTAAAGTTTGAGGTTGAGCAGAGACAGAAGAAGACTAGATCAAGTATATTGCCCTGTTCATGCGTGGCAGAGGAAGTAAGTTGTGATAGGCTAAGAGAGGAGGTTAAAGAAAGAAAGTGATTGGCTGATGGGGAGATAGGATCATCAATGGGGATATTAAAATCACCCATAATACGAGCTGGTGATTCAGAAGATAGGAAGTGAGGAAGCCAAGCTGCAAAGTGATCCAGAAATTGGTAGGGGAGCCTGGGGGACGATAGACAACTGCAACTCTCAAGGGGAATGAATGGAAGAGTCTAATTGTGTGAACCTTAAAAGAGGAGAATGTGAGAGGGAGTACAGGGGGAATGACCTGAAAAGTGCACTCTGGAGAAAGTAGTATGCCTACTCCCAGAGGTCGCAATAACGCCTGTACAAGCGTCATAGACGCCTGTTCAGGCCATTTTACTCCCTGGAAAAAGTCTAAGGCGTACCGATACGCCTTAGACTTTTCCCTGCTATTCATCAGCGCAGTGAGCGCAGTGAACGGCACAGGCAGCACAGCGATGCTGCTGCTGCCTGAAACAACCACTAACAAGGCTCCTTACAGTGAGGAGCTTTGTTATTGGTCCGTTTGAGCGGCTGCCGGCGCTTATGGCACACCACGCTCCGAAGGGAGGAAGGAAGGAGGCGCGCGATCCTTACTCGCGGAGTGGCGGGGTAAGTGGCCTTGCTGTGTAGTGGGGGTCCCGGATCTGAGCGCCTTGTTTTCCTCTCTAATGATGAGTCTGAAGCGCTCAGCTGAGCGCTGTCTCTCCTCCCTGCTGGGTGCGGTACCGAAGTGAAGACGGCCTCAATAGAAGGTCTACGGGACCGTCTTCACTCAGTGGCTGAGCGCTTCAGACTCCTGCTTATAGAACTCAACAGACCTCCATACAACCTCCATAACTGACAGGAGACCTGTCACCTGTAGACCTCTGGCTCCTGCTCTACCTATGTCACTTGTCAGCTTATGAATCCATCAAGGATTTATTGCAACATGTTCCATCAGACGGTGAACTAGGGATATTGTTTGCTATAAGGATTTCTTCTGTAATGCGGAGCCGCATGGCGGCACATGGTGCTACAACAAGACTGCATGTGGCCATTTACAGCCTCCAGTCCAGGACATACAGTCCCTCTGCCAAGTGCATGAAGTCTTTGATATAAAATTGTATAATCTAATAACCACAGCGGTGGTGGCAATTTTGTGGCATGAGATAGGGCAACAGGGTCATGGAAGACGAACTCTCCTTTATAGCAAGATCAAGCATAACAAAATGACAGCCTCCAGATCAGGGATAAGCAACCTTTGGAACTCCAGCTGTGCTGAAACTACAACTCCCAGTATCCTCCTTTCACTTCTTTGGGAGTTACAAGAACAGCTGAGCAAGTGTGCATGCTGGGTGTTGTAGTTTCACAGCAGAGCTGGAGTGCCAAAGGTTGCTGCACCCTAGATCAGTGACATCATCCAGATCCACATGTGACTGTGGTGGTGCAAGGTATGTGCCCGGCCCGGGTCTTTCGATTGTGCCCTTGGCACCAGCATGCACCACCATCCATTGTGCCTGTGTCCTGCTCCGCCAGTGCCTCAGGTCTCTTCAGAGTCTACCAACAGCCCCGGTGGCACCGAGCTCATCTACAAGGACGTAACTTTGGAGGGCAGCAATGGCCACGTGATGGATGGCATACCCCCCCAGAGACCAGCGGCACAGAAACAGTAGCAAAAATTAAAGGGATTGTCCCAAGATCAACACTTATTTACCTATCCATACTTGACCCAGAGAACACTAGAATATGGTAACCAGGGTGGGGCCCCCAGCGATCATGTACTTGAAGGGGACATGTCTGTTTTAGTAACGTCTTGCGTTTCCCATGCAATAACCATTCTGGGGAATCAATTCTTGTACCATTCCTCTATTATTCCTACTAGAACTTATGAAAAAATTGCGAGTAGTCTGCAATAAAGGTCCAGTGGGGGGTTACCAGTTGACAGCACTGATTGAATATCAGGCTGTGCAGTGACACCCCCATCTGGACCTTCACTGAAAACTGCTAGCAAGTCATTCATAACTAATAGCAGAAATAAGAGGAATTGTGCAACATAAAGTCATAAGAATAGATGCTCCAGGATTGTTATAACATGGGGGGTGCAAGTAGTTTCCAAAACAGAGAAATCCGGAGAGGTGCGGGGTCCTCTTTAAATATCGATCTTAGGACAAACCCTTTAAACCTCATAAAATCACTGCAACAGTGACCTCAGTGGTGCCGACCCCCTCAGAGCAATAGTGACCTCAGTGGTGCCGACCCCCTCAGAGCAACAGTGACCTCAGTGGTGCCGACCCCCTCAGAGCAACAGTGACCTAAGTGGTGCCGACCCCCTCAGAGCAACAGTGACCTCAGTGGTGCCGACCCCCTCAGCCCAACAGTGTCCTTAGTGGTGCCAACCCCCTCAGCCCAACAGTGTCCTTAGTGGTGCCGACCCCCTCAGAGCAACAGTGACCTCAGTGGTGCCGACCCCCTCAGCCCAACAGTGTCCTTAGTGGTGCCGACCCCCTCAGCCCAACAGTGTCCTTAGTGGTGCCGACCCCCTCAGCCCAACAGTGTCCTTAGTGGTACCGACCCCCTCAGCCCAACAGTGTCCTTAGTGGTACCGACCCCCTCAGCCCAACAGTGACCTCAGCTACATTAAAAATTGTCTAAATTTGCTATTTATGCATGGAAGAGAGTTCTAGAGTACTAGTAATGGTTTCCCTGCATAAACAGCAACCCCTTAATGTTATACAGGCCTTCGTATTAACTATTTGAATTACTGTAACTTTCGTACTCCTCATCGGCTGAAAATACTCCTCAAAAATGGAGTATTTTTACTCTTCCAGAATTTTTTTTACTCTTCCAGAAAAAATGTAGCGCGATCTCTGCCTACTCCTCCACCGCGCCTGTCATCAGGTCAGGGGGTATGGGAAAATTGAAGTCCACCATAGGATAGGGCAGCAGGGGAAGCAGTTTCAGAGGATTGAAGCCAGGTTTCTGTAAGGGCTGGCAAGTTCAGAGAGTGTGAGAGAAAGAAATTGTAGATTGTGGGTAGTTTGTTACGAACCGACCATGCATTCCAGAGTGTGCAGTTAAAAGAGACTGGAGAGGATGTGGAGTAAACATTAATAAGATTTTTGGGGTTTCTGTGTGTGGCAAAGGAGAAGTTAGCAACAGAGGGAGGGCCTGGACTTATTATCTATCACCACTAGAACGCCATGTTTATCACGGTTTATAGTATAAGGCCAGGGGAGAACACAGGAGAGGTGAGAACTGATTATCTATCACCACTAGATCATCCTGATTATCACTGTTTATAGTATAAGGACACAGTGTCTTAACCACCTCCCGACCGCCTAACGCACGGATGCGTCCGGAAGGTGGTTGATTCATTCCTCCTGGACGCATCCGTGCGTCATCTCGCGAGACGCGAGATTTCGGTCAGAGCCGGCCTGCGCATGCGCATCGCGGGTCGGCAAAAGTTAAAGAACAAGTTCGTCACCAGCCTGCCAGCAACGATCATTGGCTGGCAGGCTGGCGATTTTCAAAAAATCCAATCACAAGCCATATAACAGATCATATTAGTAAATATGATCTGTTATATGGCTTCTCTGCTCCTGTGCTGGTCCTTTTCGTCGGTTGGATCCAGCAGAGGAGCAGACTGAACTGTGAGTAGCACCAACACTACACTGTAGCCCCAGATCACCCCCCTGCACCCCAATTAACCCTTTGATCACCCCTTTGATCGCCCCTGTCAATCACTAGTGAAAGGAAAAAAAGTGATCAGTGTAAACTGTCACTTATTTTTTTTCACTGGTATTGACTGTTAGGTTTTAGGGATAGTTTAGGCCCCTTGGTTAGGTAGTTTAGCGTGAGTTAGCGCCCAGCCCACCGCACCGCAGTCACTTATTCGCTGTTTAGCGTATCGCTAATCAGCATTTGTACTTTTATAGTATCTGTAAGTGATCAAAACTGATCACGGTCAGATCTATAATTGTATTAGTGTCACCTTAGCTCGCCCTCCACCCAAAACGCAGTGTTTGCCCGATCAGGCCTGATCGGTCGCCCACACGTGCGTTCACCCACGCCCCCCCGCCGCAGTGACAAAAAATATATATTTTTTGATCACTGCACATTCACTTTACACGCGATGCGGCGATAAAAAAAAACAGTTTTGATATTTTTTAGCAACCGCAGCGGCCTCCGGTACTTCGCTAGCCTCCCCTTTGTAAGACAGGTTTGCTTTTTTTCTTGGGTAGTCTCAGGGAATACCCCTAAATTTAGTAGTCCAAAATGTCAAACAGGGGGTATTCTTCTGAAGAGGCCTACAGGATTCTGACCCAGTCGGATGAGGAGTGGGAACCCTCATCTGACGAATCTAGCGGGTCAGAATATGAACCTGTAGAAAGCAGTGGCTCTCTGACCCAAAGTTCGGACGAGGAGGTGGAGGTCCCTGATAGCATCAGGCGTACCCGGCCCAGTGTCGCTAGACCACAGGTTACGCAGGATCCGCTTCAAGAGCAGCAGAGTGGGGCTGTCGCTGCCGGATCACGTGGTGAGGCATACACCAGCAGCGCAGCCCTTCCTGGACCTAGTACCAGCACTGCCGTACAACATGGTGAAGTAGCGAGCACCAGAAGGGCAGTTGAAGCTGGTACGGTGGCACGTGCAGTAGTTACCCCGTCGCAGCCACCGCACAGACAGGCCCGTAGAGCCCCTAGAATCCCTGAGGTGCTGACCATTAGTTCCCCCTTTCACCGCCCAGTCTGGAGTTCGGGTTGAGACGGCTCATATCGGTTCGGCCCTGGGATTTTTTGAGCTGTTCTTGACTGCGGAGCTCTTAGACTTAGTTGTGGCAGAAACAAACCGGTATGCCACACAATTTATAACCGCAAACCCGGGAAGCTTTTATGCCCAGCCTTTCTGGTGGAAACCAGTCCAAGTTTCCGAAATTAAAATTTTTCTGGGCCTTCTCCTCAACATGGGTCTAACTAAAAAGCATGAATTGCGGTCATATTGGTCCACGAACCCAATTCATCACATGCCCATGTTCTCTGCTGCTATGTCCAGGACACGATTTGAGACCATCCTGCGTTTTCTGCATTTTAGCGACAACACCACCTCCCGTCCCAGAGGCCACCCAGCTTTTGACCACAAAATTTAGCCCCTCATAGACCATTTCAACCAGAAATTTGCAGATTTGTATACCCCCGAGCAAAACATCTGCATAGACGAGTCCCTAATACATTTTACCGGGCGCCTTGGCTTCAAACAATACATCCCAAGCAAGCGTGCCCGGTATGGGGTCAAATTGTATAAGCTCTGTGAAAGGGCCACAGGCTATACCCACAAATTTCATGTCTATGAGGGAAAAGATCAGACCCTGGAGCCGGTCGGTTGCCCTGACTACCTGGGGAGCAGTGGGAAGACAGTCTGGGACTTGGTGTCACCCTTATTCGGCAAGGGGTACCATCTTTATGTGGACAATTTCTACACAAGTGTGGCCCTCTTTAGGCATTTGTTTCTAGAACGGATTTGCGCCTGTGGCACCGTGCGACCTAGTCGCCGGGGCTTCCCCCAACGGCTCGTTACCACCCGTCTTGCAAGGGGGGAGAGGGCTGCCTTGTGTAACGAAGAACTACTCGCGGTGAAATGGAGAGACAAGCTCTCCTCCATTCACGCAGACACGACAATCCAAATTGAGCGAGCAACCCGTGTCATTGAAAAGCCCCTCTCAGTCCACGACTATAATTTGCTCATGGGAGGGGTGGACTTCAATGACCAGATGTTGTCTCCGTATTTAGTTTCCCGCAGAACCAGACGCTGTTATAAGAAGGTGTCTGTATATTTGATTCAATTGGCTCTGTATAATAGTTTTGTTCTCTACAGTAAGGCTGGGAGAACACGATCCTTCCTCAAATTCCAGGAAGAGATCATCGAGAACCTCCTGTATCCAGAAGGTTCCGTGGCCCCATCCACCAGTGTAGTTAGCCGTCTACACGAGCGACATTTCCCCAATGTCGTTGCTGGTACCTCAACCCAACCGTCACCCCGAAAAAGATGTCGTGTCTGTAGCAGGAGTGGAATAAGGCGTGACACCCACTATTTCTGTCCTGACTGTCCTGACCACCCTGCCCTATGCTTAGGAGAGTGTTTCCGGAAGTACCACACACAGGTACACCTAGCATAGGGATCACATCTCACCAAGACAGGCACACAGGGCTATTAGGGCCCATTCACTCACAGCTGCTGCAAACGTCTCCTTTCACATGGAACAAAGTGCATAACGTACTTCGCCACATCTTTGGGCGATTTGCGCTTTGCACATTGACCCATGGGGAAGGAGAGGTTTGTTCTATAAAGGTAAAAAAAAAACAAAAAAAAAAAACACCAGTAAGCAAAAAGGTTAATGTTCAGTTCAAAAAGTTAAAGTTTATATGTTCTCTTCCAAAGTCAATAAAATTATTGTGTTGCGGCCTGTTTTTTTTTACCTTCCAGGTGGACCAACCGATCGACTAGCTGCAGCACTGATGTGCATTCTGACAGAAGCATTGCGCTGCTGTCAGATTACACGCAAGTCGGTGTATGAGGCGCTGCAAGACGAGATTTCTCCTCTGCAGTAAAAGATACGTTTGCCGAGGCATATGAGCTGAGGAGGTGGCGGTGTTCCTATGCTTTGTCAAACACTTTGTATATAAAAAAAAATAAAAAAATCCCGGCAATGATTTATTCATCCACATCGATTGATGTGAATGGAGAAATCTGGTTTGCCAGGGCATACGAGCTAAGTGGGTATGGATGTTGGGCGGAGCTCCTATGTCCTGGCAGACGCCTTTCCCCTCCTTTTTTTTTTTGGCAGAGATTTTTTCATCCACATTGATCGATGCGAATGAAGAAATCTGTGCCGTTCATTTTTTTCTTTCAGCCTAGAGGCTGAACGGAAAAAAAAAAATCTCATTACCCGTATGCTCAATATAAGGAGAATAGAAACATAGAAACATAGAAACATGTTTCTATGTTTCTATTCTCTATTAATAGCAGAAACTCCTAATGCTGGCCATACATGTAATGATTGTGGAGACCCTCAAATGCCAGGGCAGTACAAACACCCCACAAATAACACCATTTTGGAAAGAAGACACCCCAAGGTATTCGCTGAGGGGCATATTGAGTCCATGAAAGATTGAAATTTTTGTCCCAAGTTAGCGGAAAGGGAGACTTTGTGAGAAAAAAAATCAAAAAAATCAATTTCCGCTAACTTGTGCCAAAATTATTTTTTTTTCTATGAACTCGCCATGCCCCTCATTGAATACCTTGGGGTGTCTTCTTTCCAAAATGGGGTCACATGTGGGGTATTTATACTGCCCTGGCATTTTAGGGGCCCCAAAGCGTGAGAAGAAGTCTGGTATCCAAATGTCTAAAAATGCCCTCCTAAAAGGAATTTGGGCCCCTTTGCCCACCTAGGCTGCAAAAAAGTGTCACACATGTGGTATCTCCGTATTCAGGAGAAGTTGGGGAATGTGTTTTGGGGTGTCATTTTACATATACCCATGCTGGGTGAGAGAAATATCTATTAAAAAATGGGAAAAGTTGTCTTTTGCCAAGATATTTCTCTCACCCAGCATGGGTATATGTAAAATGACACCCCAAAACACATTCCCCAACTCCTCCTGAATACGGAGATACCACATGTGTGACACTTTTTTGCAGCCTAGGTGGGCAAAGGGGCCCACATTCCAAAGAGCACCTTTCGGATTTCACAGGTCATTTACCTACTTACAATGTAGAGGTTGTTTGGACGGCACTCCTTTACCAGTGGTCCGGTGCTCAGCGGTAGACAGTCAGTATATAATGAATATTAAACCGCGGCACTCGAATTGAGTAGTAAATTATTTTTTAATCCATCCACAAAAATGAGACTTAAGGCCAACGTTTCGGTCTCATCCCGAGACCTTGTTCACGGCCTGGAAGCAGGAAACGCTAAAAGCCATCCTCCACACCAGACGTTTCCTGCTTCCAGGCCGTGAACAAGGTCTCGGGATGAGACCGAAACGTTGGCCTTAAGTCTCATTTTTGTGGATGGATTAAAAAATAATTTACTACTCAATTCGAGTGCCGCGGTTTAATATTCATTATTTACCTACTTACCACACATTTGGGCCCCTAGAATGCCAGGGCAGTATAACTACCCCACAAGTGACCCCATTTTGGAAAGAAGACACCCCAAGGTATTCCGTGAGGGGCATGGCGAGTTCCTAGAATTTTTTATTTTTTGTCACAAGTTAGTGGAAAATGATGATTTTTTTTTTTTTTTTTTTTTTTTTTCATACAAAGTCTATACAAAGTCTCATATTCCACTAACTTGTGACAAAAAATAAAAACTTCCATGAACTCACTATGCCCATCAGCGAATACCTTGGGGTGTCTTCTTTCCAAAATGGGGTCACTTGTGGGGTAGTTATACTGCCCTGGCATTCTAGGGGCCCAAATGTGTGGTAAGGAGTTTGAAATCAAATTCTGTAAAAAATGACCAGTGAAATCCGAAAGGTGCTCTTTGGAATATGGGCCCCTTTGCCCACCTAGGCTGCAAAAAAGTGTCACACATCTGGTATCTCCGTATTCAGGAGAAGTTGGGCAATGTGTTTTGGGGTGTCATTTTACATATACCCATGCTGGGTGAGAGAAATATCTTGGCAAAAGACAACTTTTCCCATTTTTTTATACAAAGTTGGCATTTGACCAAGATATTTATCTCACCCAGCATGGGTATATGTAAAATGACACCCCAAAACACATTCCCCAACTTCTCCTGAATACGGAGATACCACATGTGTGACACTTTTTTGCAGCCTAGGTGGGCAAAGGGGCCCACATTCCAAAGAGCACCTTTCGGATTTCACAGGTCATTTACCTACTTACCACACATTTGGGCCCCTAGAATGCCAGGGCAGTATAACTACCGCACAAGTGACCCCATTTTGGAAAGAAGACACCCCAAGGTATTCCGTGAGGGGCATGGCGAGTTCCTAGAATTTTTTATTTTTTGTCACAAGTTAGTGGAAAATGATGATTTTTATTATTATTTTTTTTTTCATACAAAGTCTATACAAAGTCTCATATTCCACTAACTTGTGACAAAAAATAAAAACTTCCATGAACTCACTATGCCCATCAGCGAATACCTTGGGGTGTCTTCTTTCCAAAATGGGGTCACTTGTGGGGTAGTTATACTGCCCTGGCATTCTAGGGGCCCAAATGTGTGGTAAGGAGTTTGAAATCAAATTCTGTAAAAAATGACCAGTGAAATCCGAAAGGTGCTCTTTGGAATATGGGCCCCTTTGCCCACCTAGGCTGCAAAAAAGTGTCACACATCTGGTATCTCCGTATTCAGGAGAAGTTGGGCAATGTGTTTTGGGGTGTCATTTTACATATACCCATGCTGGGTGAGAGAAATATCTTGGCAAAAGACAACTTTTCCCATTTTTTTATACAAAGTTGGCATTTGACCAAGATATTTATCTCACCCAGCATGGGTATATGTAAAATGACACCCCAAAACACATTCCCCAACTTCTCCTGAATACGGAGATACCACATGTGTGACACTTTTTTGCAGCCTAGGTGGGCAAAGGGGCCCACATTCCAAAGAGCACCTTTCGGATTTCACCGGCCATTTATTACAGAATTTGATTTCAAACTCCTTACCACACATTTGGGCCCCTAGAATGCCAGGGCAGTATAACTACCCCACAAGTGACCCAATTTTGGAAAGAAGACACCCCAAGGTATTCGCTGATGGGCATAGTGAGTTCATAGAAGTTTTTATTTTTTGTCACAAGTTAGTGGAATATGAGACTTTGTAAGAAAAAAAAAAAAAGAAAAAAAAAAAATCATCATTTTCCGCTAACTTGTGACAAAAAATAAAAAGTTCTATGAACTCACTATGCCTATCAGCGAATACCTTAGGGTGTCTACTTTCCGAAATGGGGTCATTTGTGGGGTGTTTGTACTGTCTGGGCATTGTAGAACCTCAGGAAACATGATAGGTGCTCAGAAAGTCAGAGCTGCTTCAAAAATCGGAAATTCACATTTTTGTACCATAGTTTGTAAACGCTATAACTTTTACCCAAACCATTTTTTTTTTACCCAAACATTTTTTTTTTATCAAAGACATGTAGAACAATAAATTTAGAGCAAAATTTATATATGGATCTTGTTTTTTTTGCAAAATTTTACAACTGAAAGTGAAAAATGTCATTTTTTTGCAAAAAAATCGTTAAATTTCGATTAATAACAAAAAAAGTAAAAATGTCAGCAGCAATGAAATACCACCAAATGAAAGCTCTATTAGTGAGAAGAAAAGGAGGTAAAATTCATTTGGGTGGTAAGTTGCATGACCGAGCAATAAACGGTGAAAGTAGTGTAGGTCAGAAGTGTAAAAAGTGGCCTGGTCTTTCAGGGTGTTTAAGCTATGGGGGCTGAGGTGGTTAACTAGAGTTCTAAGGACCCCAGGGCGAACTTTGGTTAGGGTTCCCCCTCCCATAATAAGTTTGAATGGGTTGTAGTACACTGCCGCTGATCACTACACAAACTCACAGCGTCTAAACCCCTATAGCTATAAAGCCCCTATAAGGCCCCCTACGGTGTCCTAGTAGGTAAATGTCCCCTTATAGTGGACCCAGCAATAACAATGCCCTGGTTGTGTTACCAGTATTAAAAATACCTCTGACAATGCCTTCAGTAATAGTAATACCCCCCATACTTCCCCCAGTCCACAATCCCATCCTCTTTGTCCTCAATAATAATTTTGCAGTTTTCATGAGCCAGGGAGAACTGTGGCCAACTACTACTACTCCTGGCCAGTACTGATACCACTACTACCATCCACATTCTAACTCTGGGAGGACGAGGCATGGGTCTTTCGTTTTGTACTCTCCCATTTTCCAGACATTTTATTATGAGACATATAACTGAATAGTCAGGGGTTTGATACACAGATTATTAAACGGTACTAGCAAAATTGCAAGTGTGTTTTCTGTAATTTAAAGACAGAGGCACAATTATAGAGCAACTAAACTTTCTTTCACTCAGATGGACTGTGTAAGTGCATAGTTATAACTGTTTTTTTTATATTTTTTTACAGCTTTTCTTTTTCAAATCCTCAAGTTGCTACATAGGCCTATTGCCAGCACAGCACCCCAAAGAGCATTCTGCTGCTATGCTGAGCAATTGCACATTATTGGAAGGGCCATATATTCATGTAACTCACTAATGTACTTCATTCACAGGTTCTGTTCTCTTCCCTGCGTAAGTGCTACACAAAGATCATGTGGTCCAGTCCCTAAACTTGTCATCCACTGCCCGTGCCCAAATACATTTTGTCTTTGTCGCCAAGGACTCTGTAGACGTTTTTTAAACTAGTGTTGGTGGCTTTACCATGGAGCGCTCGTCCCCGCTATGCTCACATGTTTCCAGTTCCATGCGGTCACATTGTATAGATACAGGTGAAGCAGTCCAGGTATACCATGTGTCCGTAGAGGGGACACACCCTCCACGGTAGAGGGGATCTAGACAAAAACTGAATGAGAGGATTGATAACCCACAAAATAGTCCCTGTACAGGGTCACCCTTATTGAGATAAAACATAACTTTTACTATTTATGCTAAAAGGAAATACAAGTGTGATCCATTAAAACTATGGGGGTCCCGCTGTCACTATTATGTTATGGTGTACAGATCACGTCTATCATCTCGTAGGATATTGGAGTGAGGTGTTGGCTCAAAGTGCACATGAATTCTGGTGGGGGGTTGATCCACAAGTATTTTAGGGTGAATCTATAGGTATCTAGATTACCCAATATGTCCCAGGTCTAGTGGTCTCTGTGTGGTCTGGCTGCAGGCTACCTACTGGATTCTTCCAAAATAGCAGAGGAGCACTCGATTTTGTGAATACTCACTTTAGTGAGCAGTCATACATAGGTGTGGGGAGTGTCCACTCCTGAGGTCTCCCCTTACTCCTTTATTACACCCCTAAGCGATGGAAGGAGAGTAGGTACGTTCAGATCAAACATACACACTCCTATCAGAACCTGGGTGTGGAGAGAGATCTCCTCCACTGCTGGAGTCTCCCCTTGCTCTTTTCCTACACCCCTAGGAAGACAAATTTTTGAGAAATTCTTACTGAATCCAATTTGTAATCATTTCAGGGACTTATCCTTTAAATATGTGCTTTCTCAGTTTATTGGATAATGTAGGAATGATATCTTCAGCAGCATGCTATGTTTAGGGACATAGAGAAGACAAGGAGGAGTAGCTGGTGGGGAGGGAGCTCTCCAGAGGGATCTGATAAATGATGCTGTAATCTTGTAGTTCACAGGACGTCAGCCACACAGGACAGACTGATCTACTGTCTGACAGGACAGAAAGCCTCGGACTGGTGGTCAGACTGGAGATCACATGGCCAGGTGTCTATAATCAAAATGTATGGATGCATCTGAGCATCTAGAAAATTGCTGGTGAGTTGAGTTGATATGTGCTGATGAAAATAATCCCATACTGCTTTTCCAATGGTTCCCTGGCCCTGGGGGGCTTCACTATTGGCTGGGAAAACAAAAAGGCGGGCGCAGGATTACAATAAATTGTGGCAGGTCCTTGAGCTTCCCCTTAGCACAACTCAAACTCCCCTGATGAAGCCAGTGCCCTGGTGAAACATGTAGGGAGGGTTTGCTCCTGGGCATCTTTTTTAGGCAGGGAACCTCTATGCTACCTCTGGCACGGGATAGTGCTTGCTAACAAACAAACCTTCGTAATCTACCTCCTGATGGAAGTGTGTGTGTGGGCAACTTTAGAAAACAATATTGCTTACCGGTAATTGGTTTTCTTGATACCCATGACGGCACCCCATGCGACCAGGGACCTCCCATCCGGGACAGGAAACCTGAGAAGATAAAAGGTTCACACCCCCACCAAGCACCAGTGATAGTAATAAACAGTACTCTGGAGGTGAACACATATAAGAAAAGAGAGAGAGAGATCCAATACGGTACATTATATCTCTTCTGAACGATACTGCTCATTAGGGAGCTTCCCTAAGAATCCTGTCGAGTAGTAGCAGGCTACTCCATACTAAACCTATTAGGGTAACTATAATACCTATAAATCTTATTTTTTGGGGGGGGAAGGGAAAATCTTGGGGGTGCCATCATGGGTATCAAGAAAACCAATTACCGGTAAGCAATATTGTTTTCCCTTCACCCATGACGGCACCCCATGCGAGATAGACTATTAATAAGTAAATTAGGGAGGGACCACCGCCTGAAGCACCTTCCTACCAAAGGCGGTATCAGCGTGAAGTTGGAGCCTGTAATGCTTCAAGAACGTGTGTGGAGAACTCCACGTTGCTGCTCTACAAATTTGAGCCAGAGAGGCATCCGCCTTCTGGGCCCAGGACGTAGCCACCGCACGGGTGGAGTGAGCTCCAAATCCCGAAGGGGGCGAGAGACCTCTGCTAGGTAGGCTTCGGAAATGGCCCTTTTGACCCATCTAGCAATGACTGCAGTGGACACTTTCCGCCCCTTATTTCTACCCCAAAACTGAATAAGGAGGTTTTCGTCCAACCTCCAGGCCGAGGTAGACTCCAAATAAGCTAACAGACATCTTTTGACGTCCAGGCAATGATATTCCCTTTCTAAATTATTGGAAGGATTTGTGCAGAAAGATGGAAAAATAACATCTTGACTTCTGTGGAAGTCCGTAACCATTTTTGGCTGGAAGGACGGGAGAGGCCTAATAATAACTTTGTCATCTAAGATCTGGGTATACGGTGGAAAAGCCGAGAAGGCTTGAATCTCTGAAATCCTTCTAGCTGAAGTAATGGCCAATAAAAAGGACATTTTAAAGGAGAGCATATCTATGGGGATTTCTGACAGAGGTTCAAAAGGTTTCTGCGACAGGGCCGTCAAGACCGGGTTTAAATCCCAAGGAGGGGACAAAGGTCTTATCGAAGGGTGGATCCTGGAGGCCGCTGAAAGAAACCTCTTAAACCAAGGATGAAGGGCCAGCTGTGTATCGAAAAAGTAACCTAAAGCTGCCACATGCACCCTCAGGGTGGAAGCCCTAAGCCCTTTATCGAGACCAGCTTGAAGAAAGTCTAGGACTCTTGAGATGTTTGGAGGAGAGAAGGGGTCAGGATTGCCTCCTAAGAAGGAGGAGAATACCTCCCAGATCTTATTATATTTCCTAGCTGTAGTAGCTTTCCTACTTCCCAGAATGGTGGTCACTACTGATTGGGACAGACCCCGACCTAACCAAATCCCCCTTTCAGTCTCCACACTGCCAGGTGCAAAATTTTTGGATTGGGATGCAGGATTGGGCCTTGATGCAATAGATCCTCCCAGGGAGGCAGAATCCATGGAGGGGCTATCGCTAAGTCTAGGAGGCAGGAGTACCAGGACCTTTTCGGCCATACTGGGGCAACTAGGGTAATTATCGCTTTCTCCCTCTGGACTTTCTTCAGGACCTGCGGAATTAGGGAAAAAGGAGGGAAGGCATAACCCTCCTCCTGAGACCAGTCCTGTGCCAATCCGTCTAGGGCTGTTGGATTGTCCAAACGATTTAGGGAGAAGAATCTTTCCACTTTCTTGTTCTTCCTGGAGGCAAACAGGTCTACTGTGGGGAGGCCAAATTTCTGAGTTAACTGGGAGAATACCTCTGGGTTTAGACACCAATCTCCCTGTCTTAGCTGGACGCGGCTCAGAAAATCGGCCACTACATTCTCCTTCCCTTTTATGTGAACTGCCGACAGGAATAGATGTTTCTGTTCTGCTAACTGGAAAATCTGGTGACAGAGTATTGCCAGAGAAGGTACCCTTGTTCCACCTTGATGGTTGACGTATGCGACTGTTGTTGAGTTGTCAGAGTATAGAATTACTTTCTTGTGGGATATATCCGGAACTATCGCTTTTAACGCCATTTCCACTGCCTTTAGTTCTTTGAAGTTTGAGGTGGCTTTCCTGGTGTTCAAATCCCACCTCCCTTGCCAGCCTTTGTTCTCCGAGTGAGCCCCCCACCCCTATGGGCTGGCATCCGTAGTTATTAGTATCGGATCCCGAAAGGACCAGGGCACCCCTGCTGAAAGATTCTCTGGCACTGTCCACCAAAGAAGAGACATCCTCGCTTCCGCGGATAAATGGAAAGACTGGTCTAACGACTGTTTGCAGCCGTCCCATTGGCGCAGGACTGAAGCTTCCTCGTATGGGCCTGCGCATATGGGACCGCCGTAATTGTTGCTGTCAGGTGGCCCAGTCCCGCCATCGCCCTTCTGAACGAGCAGAGGTAAGACCTGAAAAGATCCCAGACATGTTCCCTGATGGAGATTATCTTGGTGGACGGGAGGAAAGTTTTTTCTACCCGGGAATCTAACAGGATGCCTAAAAACACACAAGTCTGAGATGGTGACAGGCAAGACTTTTTCCAATTTATTTTCCAGCCCAGGTTTTTCAACAGGGAGCAGGAAACACCGATGTTCTGGATTAACTTTTCTTTGGTCTGGGAAATAAACAGAAAGTCGTCTAGATATGGCAGCAATGGAACCCCTGACAATCTTAGAAAGGAAGCCACCTCCGCAATCACTTTTGTAAATATTCTGGGGGCTTGTGAAACCCCAAAGGGTAGGGCTTTGTACTGCAGGTGTAGACACTCTCCCT
This sequence comes from Bufo bufo, assembly GCF_905171765.1. Classification (NCBI taxonomy): domain Eukaryota; kingdom Metazoa; phylum Chordata; class Amphibia; order Anura; family Bufonidae; genus Bufo; species Bufo bufo. The sequence continues at coordinate 390,258,360 of NC_053394.1, read as the reverse complement.
GAACCCAGACCGCTGTCCTTAAAATTTTTGGGGAGGACACATGAATTGGCACATGGTAATATGCGTCCTCTAAGTCCAGAGTCGCCATCCAGCAGTCTCTTGCTAGGAGATCTATGGTTTATCTTATGGTCTCCATGCGAAACTTCTTGTATCTGAGGAACCTGTTTAGCTTCTTTAAGTTTAGGATCACTCGGAAGGAGCCATTGGGTTTTTTTACTAAAAAAAGAGGGGAGTAAATTCCCTTGCCTCTCTCTGCCTGTGGAACCGGGACTACTACCCCCTTTCGTAGAAGAAGCAACACCTCTGACTCTAAGGCCTGTCTCTTGATTTGGTCCTTGGGGCAGTCTGTCTGAACAAATTAATCCCGGGAATGGGTCAGAAACTCCAACCGGAACCCTTCTTCGATCCCTCCCAGGATCCACCCGTTTTTGGTTACCGTCTTCCAGGCTGGGAGAAAAAGAGATAATCTTCCCCCTACTTGGGATTCGGCGTCATTGTTTATCCTTAGGCCTTTGGTCCTGGGGCTTAAAAAGGAAGCCGCCGGATTTTTTAGGGAATCTATCTTTTTCCCTTCTGTCATACTGTCTACCACTTTGTTTTTTATTCTGGTATCTACGAAAAAAGGGGGGGCGTTGAGAAACCGGAAAGCCCTTCTTTTTGTCTGAGGCTTTTTCAAGTATGTCGTCAAGAGATGACCCAAAAAGCCTGTCAACCTCACAAGGGATGGAGCACAGTCTGGCCTTCGAGCCCTGATCTGCTTTCCAGGATTTCAGCCAGATCGCTCTCCTCGCCGCATTGGTCATGGCGGATGATGTGGCTGAAAACCTAATCACATCTGTGGAGGCATCTGCTAAAAAGTCGGCGGCCTTAAAAAAGGTAGGAAGGGAGGCCAAAACTTCTTCTCTTGGCTTTTTTTCCCTGAGATGCTGTTCTAACTGTTCCAGCCAGATATGCAGTGATCTTGAAACCCATAATGCAGCAACAGCAGGTCTCAGGCTGGTAGAGGACGATTCCCACGCCTTCTTTAAATAAAAATCTGCCTTTTTTGTCTAAAGGGTCAGATAGGCTACCCAAGTCATCAAACGGTAGAGCAGACTTCTTGGCGATCTTTGCTACCGGGGCGTCTATTGTAGGGGCCTTGTCCCAAATAGCTGCTACTTTCTCATCAAAGGGATATTTCCTTTTAACTGAATTTGGAATAAAAAATTTCCTATCAGGATTTTTCCATTCCTTTCTAATTAATGCTTGTACGTTTTCGTGAATGGTAAAAACCCTATGCTTCCTGGGGCCTAAACCCTGAAAAGCTAGATCTGCTGTTGACTTAGCCTGTTTCACATCCTCTAGCTCCATTGTCGCTCTGACTGCTTTAAGAAGGTTTTGGGTGTCCTCAGGTGAAAAAAAGGGGCTCCCTGCTTCCTCATTTTCTGACGATGTAGCGTCGTCAGAAAATAACTGACCCGCTTCTTTTTCCTCCATGTCGGAGAGGTCTAAATCAGAATCCCTAACTTCCTGGGATTTCTCTGGTGACCTATGGCGGCCTTTATTCAAAGACCTTAAGGAGGCCTTGACCTCGGATCTTATTAAGGACCTCATATTCTTGGAGAGACTCTGAGATTCCTCCGCCACCAATTTATCAATGCACGGCGTGCATAACGGTTTAGAATAGGAGGATGCCAGGGCCACTTTGCATCCCGCACACTCCTTATGTTTCGTCTTTGAAGCCGCTTTTTTAGGGTCTTTGCAACCTACAACAACCAACAAACAACACCCCATTAATAAAAAAAAAGATCCACCTCACCACTGATCTTTTGTCCCCACTCCTCAGGACTGGTACCGGACTGGCAGGCCTCGAGGGTTCCAGGGGTTCGGCGCGTCCATCTACTGGCTCAGACATTTTTGCTGGAAAATGAGCCTCTTCAGCACAGCACTGTGTGCTACATCAGCTGGCTGGATTCCCCCCGCAGCCACATTTATATTTTAAAAGACGCGCCTAGGCTATGAGGGAAGCCGCCTGAACACGGCCACAGCGGCTCCCTCGGGATCGGCGCCAGAATGCGGGGGAAAGGCAGACTATAGGCAGCGGCCCCTGAGAGCCTTCAGCCGCCTGGGGGAGGCCACCTACCGGATAAAAAACCTGGGCCTCCCCCCAGCTGCAGGTGAGAACCATTCTTTAAGAGTCTTCCCAGGAACTTCCTATCCGGAGGACAGGAAACCTGAACTGGTGCTTGGTGGGGGTGTGAACCTTTTATCTTCTCAGGTTTCCTGTCCCGGATGGGAGGTCCCTGGTCGCATGGGGTGCCGTCATGGGTGAAGGGAAAACTGCTGGCGAGTTAGAATTACCATATTTTTCGCTTTATACAACATAACTGATGATAAGACGCACGTATGTTTTTAAGAAGGAAATTAAGAAAATAAAATAGTTTTAACTAAATTTTGTGCTTTTGGTGGGTTTTGAACTAATGGTGGATCTGTGGAGGGCAGTGTTACAGGGGGAGGGTGGATCTGTGGAGGGCAGTGTTACAGGGGGAGGGTGAATCTGTGGAGGGCAGTGTTACAGGGGGAGGGTGGATCTGTGGAGGGCAGTGGTACAGGGGGAGATCTGTGGAGGGCAGTGTTACAAGGGGTACTGTGGAGGGCAGTGTTACAAGGGGTACTGTGGAGGGCAGTGTTACAGGGGGTACTGTGGAGGACTCTTTTATGGGGGTATCTGACCCCATAACATTGGGCCCTTGTCATAGCAGCCATCACATATAAAGTGTATACAGCAGCCCCTAGCAGTACTGCTTTGTTAAAGTTGCAGTAATCACTTATCTGTAATGAAGTGTGCGGGGCCGGAGCGTGACTGAGTAAGTGACGTGCGCTGCCGGCCTGCCCGCTGTGTGAAAGGCAAATACTGCTTACAGATAAGTGATTACTGCTAGTTCAGCAAAGCAGCACTGCTAGGGGCTGCTGTATACACTTTATATGTGATGGCTGCTCTTACCCTGATAACGCCCCTGTTTACATGTCACTGGTAGATCGCAGGCCGCTATACCTATGCAGCACAGCACGGCCTGCAATGTATTCGCTTTATAAGATGCACAGCCATTTTCCCCAAACTTCTGGGGGGAAAGAAAGTGTGTCTTATAAAGCAAAAAATACGGTATATGTGCTGATGAAAATAATTATATATAGCTTTTCCAATAATCAACTGCCAATATTATATTATACTCTATGCAAGTAAGAAGGGTGACTTGTATCTAGATGTGCTAGAATGAAATCAGTGATATGACCTTGGTACTGCCACCCTAGACTATAAAACCCTTAAAGATAATGATGAATTTATCTCCTGATGTTCATGTTCAAGCTGACAATCCAAGCACAACTATGGTTGACCATTATTATTATTATTCAATGGTCCCGGCCTAAGACCTCTCAGAAAACTGTTGTGCCACTCTTGTGCAGCCACAAAAGATCTGCAGCAGTTCACAGAGGAGGCCATCTTAATAGTCTCCATAGGCAGAAAATTATGAGAAGAACCAGAAAACATGTAATGTCTATAGTATGGTCAGCTGTAATCCTGCCATCTCCACCTTTCTCGTTATACAAGGATAAAACATATAATACTGGTGGATAAAACAAAACTGAACACAAGATCTTCACAGCCTTCTACAGATCATAGGGAATATTTCATGAGACCTTCTCTCAATCTACCTGATCATCCTGTGGGACATTGTGATGCTCTTCTGAACCTTCCTGTGGAAGAAGAGGACTGGGACATCTCTCCGATGTTCTTCTCTTCTCCTTTTCTGTAGGAAACAAACCCAGTGACTGAATTCATCCCTTACATACAGATAATGAGAGGACGTGTGTATTTAGTCATGTCTATTACCTGGTGATGTGAGAGGCCGGTGATCCTCCATCATGATGTCCTTGTACTGATCTTTGTGTTCTTCAAAATACTCCCACTCCTCCATGGAGAAATAAACGGTGACATCCTGACACCTTATAGGAACCTGACAACACAATAATACAGTCATTACCCAGATCCCTTCTTAGAGTTCCTGTATAATGCCCCAGCATTCCCAGCAGTGTCACCTCTCCAGTCAGCAGCTCAATCATCTTGTTGGTGAGTTCTAGGATCTTCTCTCTATTGATTTCCTCATGTATCAGGGGGTGAGGTGGATGCATGATTGAGCTCAGGGTTCTTCCCCATTCCTCAGACACAGGGGCCGGACAGCGCTCACTAGAGGTCTTTTTCAGTACTGTGTAGTCCTGGTTATGGAGAGAGAGACACAGTAATAAATATCACGTCATACATCTCCAGAGTCCTTCACCTCTCCAGTCATGTCCATCTGTTAGTAACATAGATAAGATGATGTAATGTGACATCATCAGAATCTCTCACCTCTCCAGTAAGCCGGAAGAGGATCTCTAGGGTGAGATTTATTATACTCTCTGCCATCTTGTCCCTGTCCCTATCCATCCTTGACGTGTCAATCAGGAGAAGGATCTTATATAGAAGATATCCACTGAACGGACCCTATATTGTAGGAACCTGAATGGAAAGAAGATGAGACGATGGAAAATCCTTCAAAATCCCATGTAAAATACAATTACTGGAGATAATAAGAGGAGACATCGGAGGAGATAATAAAGTGTAGATGTTGTGTTCTCTGTTTTTATATGGATCGAAACGCGTAAGTTAAAAGGCACTTTCATGGTATGTCACACCTTCACATGACCCTACAGACGTCATCAATGATGCCATAGCATGTGACCACCATAGACCATCATAGGCCTCAATGGTCAGGTGATATACATACCGTCATCAGAGCTCCAACCAATATTGTCGGTGCAGTGATCTAAACAGATTGAAGGAGACCACAGGAGCCTCAGTGCTGGAGCAGTGGAGGATTCTACAGGTCCTGTGTTACCCGGGTAATTGTAAAATGCTGCGGAATATGTTGGTGATACATAAAGATTATTATTACTACTATCTAGACAGACATTGGGTTGGCAGATTTGGTTTTTGGCAGCTCCTCACGACCTCACAGATGTTGTAGTTTAAAAGATTTACTTTTAACAAGCAGCATGACGAAATACAGCCGTCATTAAAGGTTTTCTCCGGCATGTACTCAGGATAGGTCTTCAATAAAAGATCAATATAGGGGTCCAACTCCCAACACACCTGAACAATTAGCAGGTGGCGCTTATACAGATACATGTATATGTGGTTACAATTTTTTTTTTATTACATGGTAATATGAAAGTATTCAGATCCAGGTGTAGAATGTTTCCAATAAAGTTTGTATAATCGCTGTGCTATTTTGGGGGCTTCCCTAATGTATTTTTCAGACATACTATTCTGTTTCAGCTGCACAGCTAGATGCACTTCACTAATAAGCAGGGAACATATGACTTCTGTGAAATCTGCCATCACTGTATTCCTCTGGTGTCCATTTCCTTACTTCACTCTATGTTTGTTTTTAGCTCCGGACCTCACAGAAAACATAAGGAGTAGTAAATCACACTTACAAAAAGGCAGGGGCAGAGGCGTTGCTAGGTTAAAACATTCGGGGCCTGGGCCCCAGATGTTTTGTCTCAGGTTCCGAATGTACTGCATGCCAGATAGATCAAACTGTATTGCTGTCCTCAGGATGGCAATACAATTGAATCTAATGTATTGGAAGAGCTGAAGGACCTGTGATGACATCACAGTCTATGTGATCAGTGCTGAAGGCAGTGGTTAAGGACCTGCAATGATGTCACCATCATGTGACCAGTGCAGGAGAGGATGGTGCTCTGCAGTGAAGAGAAGTCCTGGGGAAGAAGCTGTGGTGAGGTCTGCTACATGAGGAGAGTTAAGTGAAGGGGAAGGATTCAGTGTGAGAGCTGGGGATGCTGGGGATTATGGTTATTTAACTCGGATTCTATGTTAGGGCTGAAAAGAGGCAGGGCTCCAGATGGCGAAACATTGGTGGTGCAGTGCGCCCCCCCCCCCAATATAATAAACATTGGTGGCGCAGTGGAAAGTGTCAATGAGGTTTAAAAAAGAAAAATTAACTCACCTCCTCCAATTGATCGCGTAGCTGACGGTCTCCTGTTCTTTCTTCAGGACCTGTGGTGACGTCACTGAGCTCATTACATGGTCCATTACCATGGTGATGGATCATGTGATGTACCATGTGATGAGCACAGTGATGTCACCACAGGTCCTTTGACAGGTCCTGAAGAAAGAACAGGAGACCGGCTGCTACGCGATCAATTGGAGGAGGAGAGTTAATTATTTTTTTATTTTTTAATCCTCATTGGCACTGCCCACTGCGCCACCAATGTTTATTATATTTGGGGGGGGAGGCGCACTGCGCCACCTATGTTTATTATACTGGGGTGTTGGCGGGGGGGCGCACTGCGCCACCAATGTTTATTATACTGGGGTGTTGGGAAGAGGGGCGCATTGCACCACCAATGTTTATTATACTGGGGTGTTGGGGGGAGGGGCGCACTGCGCCACCAATGTTTATTATACTGGGGTGTTGGGGGGGGCGCACTGCGCCACCAATGTTTATTATATTGGGGTGTTGGGGGGGCGCACTGCGCCACCAATGTTTATTATACTGGGGTGTTGGGGGGAGGGGCGCACTGCACCACCAATGTTTATTATACTGGGGTGTTGGGGGGGCGGGGCGCACTGCACCACCAATGTTTATTATACTGGGGTGTTGGGGGGAGGGGCGCACTGCACCACCAATGTTTATTATACTGGGGTGTTGGGAGGGGCGCACTGCACCACCAATGTTTATTATACTGGGGTGTTGGGGGGGGTGCACTGCGCCACCAATGTTTATTATACTGGGGTGTTGGGGGGGCACACTGCGCCACCAATGTTTATTATACTGGGGTGTTGGGGGGGGGGGGGGGGCACTGCGCCAGCAATGTTTATTATACTGGGGTGTTGGGGGGGTCGCACTGCACCACCAATGTTTATTATACTGGGGTGTATATAATGTTTATTATATTGACCTTCTTCTAAGTATTCTGTATTAAAGAATGCTATTATTTTCCCTTATAACCATGTTATAAGGGAAAATAATACAGTGAATAGACTTTCATCCTAGCAACCATGCGTGAAAATCGCACCGCATCCGTACTTGCTTGCGGATGCTTGCGATTTTCACGCAGCCCCATTAACTTCTATGGGGCCTGCGTTGCGTGAAAAACGCACAACATAGAGAATGCTGCAATTTTCACGCAACGCACAAGTGATGCATGAAAATCACAGCTCATGTGCACAACCCCATAGAAGTGAATGGGTCCGGGTTCAGTGCGGGTGCATTCCGGTATTTTGAATGCCGGATCTGGCACTAATACATTACTTTGGGGAAAAATGCCGGATCCGGCATTCAGGCAAATCTTCAGTTTTTTTTGCCGGAGATTAAACCGTAGCATGCTGTGGTTTTATCTTTTGCCTGATCAATCAAAATGACTGAACTGAAGACATCCTGAACGGATTACTCTGCATTCAGAATGCATGGGGATATGCCTGATCAGTTCTTTTCTGGTATAGAGCCCCAAGGACGGAACTCTATGCCGGAAATGAAAAACGCTAGTGTGAAAGTACCCTAAAATATTAAGTTTAAATCCCCCCTTTCCCAATTTTACATATAAAATATATAAACAATAAATAAATAAACATACATATTACACAGCGCTGCGTCCGAAAACTCCAAACTATTAAATTATTAAAAAATATCTCCTATGTGGTGAGCATTTGCCATTTTTTTGTCACCTTGTCACCCTAAAAAATAGGATAGGACTGTTCTATTATGGGCCGAACGTTTCATAAAATGTGAAATGCACGCGGGGTTTTTTTTGTTTTGTTTTTTTTGCGCGGTTTTGAGTATCGCAATACTTTTTTATGGTAACGGAAGCGATTCCAAATTTTGGTACCGAAACAACCCTACGCCGATCTGATCGGCATAGCGTTGTCACGATACCAAAATTTGGATTCGGTTTCGATTTGGCGACTAAAAATTTGATTTGGCTCCTAAATTTTTCAGTTCAGGAGCCAATGGCTACTAGGTATTTTTTTTTAGTCTGGAGCACTGAGAGGGATGTTATTTACATGAGAATGCATGTTGGAGAGGGGTGGAGTTATGCTATTTACATGGGACTGAATGTTGAGGGGGTGATGTTATTTACATGGGACTGCTGTCACGGTCCCTCCCATGACAGAGGTGAGAAGATCAAATAGACTTGATGCATGTGAGGCTGACAGGTCTCTCCGTTTTCCTCTTAGCATGTTGTTGTTTAGAAGGATCTCACCTCACCTCAGGTTCTGCTCGTTATTAATGATGAGGCTCTATTTAGGTCCGCCTCACAATGCTGACCATGCGGTTTATATTTCCTGTTGGAGTTGCTAGAGCTTGTTTGTTTTGGATCTTATGCTTCTCCAGACATCCCAAAGCTAAGAGCTTGTTGCCTTTTCTGTTTATTGTTCGCTGGTGTGTTCCAGGCCTCAGGGAGATGCGGGTTCCTTCATCTGGGAAAGAACCAGCTGTCTCGTCTCCTGCTACCTATCCTAGGGATCATCAGTTTCAGCAGGGCCTAGGTATCCAGCGTATGAGCATTTCCACCATCAGGATCTGCTCATACTGGCAGGAGTTAGGGAAAGGCCTAGGGATTACTATGAGGTCACCATCCCTCTTCCTTAGCTTTGGAGGCCTACACTGATATCTGGTGTTTTCCCCTTCCCCATTACCCGTGACATTATCAACTGCCCAAAAAAACCGTTATCCTTTGTTTTGTCAGTGCAGCTATGGATACTGTTTCTGCACTGGTCGATCGTATGCAGGGGCTGTCTTTGGAGGTGGCTGACCTACGCACGGCCGTTGCAGTTTCAGAGACCACAGGCGGTGGGTTTCGGCAGAGGGAACCAGGCCTGCCTTGAACCTAATGCCGCTCTCACAGATAGGTTTTCCGGGGGAAGTGACAACTTTGTTCGGTTCAGGGAGTTGTGCAAATTATATTTTAGTCTACGTCCTAACTCTTCTGGGGACGAGAGTCAAAGAGTGGGGATTATTATTTCATTACTGAAAGGTGACGCTCAGTCTTGGGCTTTCTCTTTGCCAACCGGATCACAATCCCTCCGGTCTGTAGATTCATTTTTCAGAGCTCTGGGGCTTATCTACAATGACCCAGATCGAGTTTTCCTGGCCGAATCTAAGTTGCGTGGTTTGCAGCAGGGAGAGTGTTCTGCAGAGTCCTATTGCTCTGAAATTAGGAGGTTGGCAACTGATAGGGAGTGGAATAACCCAGCTCTCTGTAGTCAATTCCGTCAAGAGCTGTCTGAAAACCTGAAGGACGCCTTGGCATTTCATGAAAATCCTGAATCATTGGAGGCGGCCATGTGTCTAGCTGTACGTATTGATAGACGCCTGAGGGAGAAATCTAAAGTTCCTCTCGCCCGGAACATAATATCATATGGGGAAGAGGCCGCTTCTAACACTCTGGGTAAAAAGACACTCGAAAAGCGGGAAAAAAAAAAGTCTAATGTGTTTAGTCCTCTTCTCACTCTTGGTAGTGTGGGTGGGGCATCTGAGAATGTACTTTTGTCATTTACCGGTAGTACCCGATTTCTCCTGCCTGCCAAGGTGGCGCTAGACTCCAAAACTGTGGAAATTAAAGTATTTATTGACAGTGGCGCAGGGGTTAACCTAGTGGATGGTCAGTTTGTCCGTATGCATGGTTTGACAACAAGCGCAGTAGACAAAGATATTTCTGTGTTTGCGATTGATTCCGCCCCTCTCTTTCAAAAGTGTCTGTCTCAAATGGCGCAGGACATTCGCCTAAAAGGTGGGAGATTCTCATATTGAATCCATTTCATGTTTTGTGCTGGAGGGCTTGCCTGCTCCTCTGGTGCTAGGTTTACCATGGTTAACCAAATATAACCCTACCATCGATTGGCGAGCGAGACAGATTCTCGATTGGAGTGATTACTGCACTGACAACTGTCTCAGCACGTCGCTTTCTGCTGTAACTACTAAAATGTTACCTTCTTTTCTTTCAGATTTTTCTGATGTATTCTCTGAGAGTGGAAAGCAGGAGTTGCCTCCTCATCGGGAGTACGATTGCCCCGTCAACCTTATTCCCGGAGCTAGATTGCCCAAGTCTCAGTTGTATAATCTTTCTGAACCCCAAAGAGTAGCCATGCGAGAGTATATCACTGAGAGTATGGCTAAAGGTCATATTAGACCATCCAAATCACCAGTGGAAGCAGGGTTCTTCTTGATGAAACTCTTAGGCCATGTTTGGACTTCTGTGCTGTTCCAGCCTTTATTCTTCTATTCTACTAATTGTTGTGTTTGCATTATCTTATCTTTTACCATGTTGTGTAACGCTGCCACCCTGTGGTTATTCTTATAATACTTCTTATAGTGTGTTATGTAAATTATCCATTGCATTGCTCTCCTCCCTCTTTTGTGACATCACATCCTCTGTAAGGTCCTTTGTCCTTCCTCTTTGTGGCAGACTTCAACCTGGTGAGAGCAATTATTTTTGACCTCTAATATCCGCTAGCATTCCCTCATTTCCCTGCATTTGTTTTCAAGGCAAATCAATAAATTATCAAAGCTTCACCATTGTATTCTCCTCACTGGATTATCACATGCATCTGGTGCCTATATCTGGAGATATTAGTGAGTTCAGCTATTTACCATTGCTTGTACAGGGGCTATCACTCACAACCAATCAGGGGATTTTCTCTAACGTACATCTGTGGCAGAATAGTCAAAAAGAGGCTTAAATCTACAGTCTTGCATGTCTACACACAGTCTGCCAGCGAGCTTAGAGCTGTCCGCCATCTTACACGCAGTGTCACGACCGCTACCCCAGCAGCAGTCGTGTCGCACCAGACGGAGCGGAAGGGGGACCCTTATCTACGGATGGGAAATAGAATGGCCACCCCTGACTAACCCTAAGCTGGCACCTGTCTGCCCCGATACCCTAGACGGGGTGTGAACCCGTGCGGCGAGCAGGATGCCTAAACCCTCAGTCACCCTAAAGCCTAGAGTGGGGAGAGGCCGATGGGAGCACTAGTCACCATCACTCATGTCTAGGAGAACAGCAGGGGAAGACAGCAACAAACAAACTATAACAGAGATAGACTTATCCAGTCACGATCAGAGAAGGCGATCCCAATCACGACAGTCCACGCCGGACAAGAGCTCCACAGCAACACCATCAAACGATCTCCTTCAAAGGTCAGAATAGAACTGGAAGTAAGGACTATATCTGGCAATGACTGCAAGTGAAAGTGAAACTAATATAGTAGCTGGGAGTGGCAGACAGGACTCACCTGAGAAGGATGCCTACAAACTCCCAGTCAGGACAAAAAGGTTCACAAGGCAAAACCCAGATGACATACCCTGAACCACGGAGCAAACTCACAAGCTATCGCGAGTAGCAAGTCGCTGCGACCTTCTCCTCCCAGACCTGTCTGGATCAGTCACAGTCGTGACAGTACCCCCCTTTCTACGAGGGGCCCCTGGACCCTCAAGACCAGGCCTCTCCGGATGGGAGCTATGAAAATTCCGAATGAGTCTGTCCGCTTTTATCTCTGATGCTGGAACCCACATTCTCTCTTCGGAACCATAACCTTTCCAGTGCACCAGGTACTGAAGAGAGCGGCGTACATATCGTGAATCAACAATCTTTTCTACCTGAAACTCAAGACTGCCATCAACAACCACCGGTGGAGGCGGTAGTGGCAATGGTTCAGGAGGTTCTACATATCTCTTAAGCAGAGACCTGTGGAAGACATTATGGATCCTTAGAGTCTGAGGTAGCTCCAGACGAAAAGCCACCGGGTTAATGATCTTAATTACCCTATAAGGACCAATAAATCTCGGACCTAATTTCCACGAGGGAACCTTCAACTTGATATTTCTGGTAGACAACCACACCAAGTCATTCACCCCAAGGTCCGGACCTTCAGAACGCTTCCTATCAGCCGCACGTTTGTATCTACCACCAATTCTCTTCAAACTTTCTTGCACACTCTGCCACACTGAAGAAAGTGAAGACGCAAATCGTTCCTCCTCGGGAATCCCAGATGGGCCCCCCCTCACTAAACGTACAAAACTGAGGATGGAAACCATACGCACCAAAAAATGGTGACTTATCCGTGGATTCTTGACGACGATTATTAATGGCAAACTCGGCTAACGGTAAATAAGATGACCATTCCTCCTGATTTTCGGAAACAAAGCATCTCAAATATGTCTCTAGTTTTTGATTGGTACGTTCAGTCTGACCGTTGGACTGTGGATGGAAAGATGAAGAAAACGACAGATGAACCCCTAAACGAGAACAAAAAGCTTTCCAAAATTTTGAAACGAATTGGGTACCACGATCCGAAACAATATCGGAAGGGACCCCGTGAAGCTTCACGATGTGGTCAATAAAAACCTGAGCCAGTGTGTTAGCATTAGGCAATGCGGCAAGAGCAATAAAGTGCACCATTTTACTGAATCTGTCAACAACTACAAGGATAACAGTCTTCCCCGCTGATACTGGTAGATCCGTAATGAAATCCATTGACAGGTGCATCCAAGGCCTGTTGGGGATGGCCAGAGGTAAAAGACGCCCTGCCGGACGAGTATGATCTACCTTAGAACGAGCACAGGTAGCACATGCAGAGACAAAATTCAACACCTCCTGGCGCCATTTAGCCCACCAGAACCGACGAGACACTAACTCAGAGGTTGCCCTACTACCTGGGTGTCCTGCCAGTGTGGAGTTATGGTGTTCTTTTAGTATCTCCATTCGTAAATTTTCTGGCACAAATAGTTTACCCGAGGGGCAGGAGGCCGGGGCGTCCCCCTGAGCTTCCAACACCCTCCCCTCCAAACCTGAGTGTAATGCAGAGACCACCACCCCCTTTTGCAAAATGGGCTCTGGTACCTCAACATCACCCTCTCCAGGAAAACTTCGAGACAATGCATCCGCCTTAGTATTTTTTGCCCCCGGGCGATAGGTTATTACAAAATTAAACTTAGTAAAAAATAACGACCACCGAGCCTGTCTAGGGGTGAGACGTTTAGCAAAAATCCAGATATAATAAGTTTTTGTGATCAGTAATCACCGTGACGGGATGAACCGCCCCCTCCAAAAAATGACGCCACTCCTCAAAAGCCAACTTAATAGCCAAAAGTTCCCTGTTGCCAATATCATAGTTCCTTTCTGCAGTAGACAATTTCTTCGAAAAGAAAGCACACGGACGCCATTCACCAGGGGACGGGCCCTGAGATAGTACCGCTCCCACCCCCACCTCTGATGCGTCAACCTCTACAATAAAAGGAAGCGAGACATCTGGCTGTACGAGAATAGGGGCCGAGGTGAATCTCTCCTTCAGAGATGCAAAGGCAGTTTTGGCTGCATGTGACCATTTGGAAAAATCGGATCCCTTTCGGGTCATGTCCGTCAGTGGTTTGACCACCAAGGAATAGTTTTTTATAAACTTTCTATAAAAATTGGCAAACCCCAGGAAGCGTTGCAATGCCTTCAGGTTCTCAGGCAGATCCCAGTCTATAATCGCCCGGACTTTCTCTGGATCCATGCGGAAACCTGAATCTGACAACACATACCCCAGAAATGGCAGTTCTTTTACGGCAAACACACATTTTTCTAACTTAGCAAACAATTTGTTGGCCCTTAATATCTGCAGCACTTGTCTCACATGGATCTTATGTGTATCCAGATCCGGGGAATAGACCAGGATGTCATCAAGATATATCACAACAAATCTCCCGATAAGGTGACTAAAAATATCGTTGACAAAATGTTGGAATACCGCAGGCGCATTAGTAAGACCAAATGGCATGACCAGATTTTCATAATGCCCTTCCGGAGTATTAAAAGCCGTCTTCCACTCATCCCCCTCTTTGATGCGAACCAGGTTATAGGCTCCTCTGAGATCCATTTTGGAGAACAATTTAGCACCAGCAACCTGATTAAAGAGGTCGGGAATGAGAGGAAGAGGATAGGGATCTCGGATAGTTATCCGGTTTAATTCCCGGAAATCCAGGCAAGGACGTAGGCCCCCATCTTTCTTTTTAACGAAAAAGAACCCTGCAGCCACAGGTGAAGAAGAGGGTCTGATGTGTCCCTTAGCCAAACTCTCCGAAATATAATCTTTCATAGCCTTCCTCTCCGGGCCGGAAAGATTGTATAACCGGGTTTTAGGTAGTTTGGCCCCAGGTAGTAGATTAATCGGGCAATCATATGGACGATGAGGTGGTAACCCCTGACAACCCTTCTCAGAGAACACATCCATAAAATCTGACAGAAAGGCAGGTAAAGATGTTACAGAGAGTGTAGAGCACCTACTACTCAAGCAGTTGTCCTTACAATGTTCACTCCACTCCACAATCGCCCCGGCCTGCCAATCCACCACTGGATTGTGAGTCACCAGCCAGGGAAGCCCCAATACCATAGGAGCCGGAAGACCGTCCAGGACATAACACGAGATATGCTCTTTATGGAGGTCCCCTACCTGCAGATAGATATTATGAATGATCTGAGTTAACTCTTTCTGAGTAAGAGGGGAGGAGTCGATGGCAAAAACAGGAATAGTTCTGCGTATCGGTTCTGGAGTAAAACCCAGAGCCTGAGCAAACCGTGAATCCACCAAGTTGACCCCCGCCCCACTGTCCAAAAAGACGGAACAGATCTCAGTCTTATTGCCCGCCTCAACGGTAGCGGAAAACAAAAACTGAGACATGCGTATGGAGGAAACGAATACGCCCAGACTGTTATCCTCCGCACAATCTGGGGACTCTAGTTTTCCCGGCGGCTCCTTTGTTTGTGGTCTCTTGGGTTCTGAGGGACAAACCTTTACAAAATGACCCCTCCCCCCACAACGAAAACAAACCTCTGACCTACAGCGGAACTTAGGAGGATTCACCCGTCTAGTGGCGCCCCCTATTTGCATTGGTTCGACTGGATCATAACAAACTGATCCCTGCCCTATAGAGGCCTCCGTAAAATTTAATAGTCTCTCCCTGAGTCGTCTGTCTATTCTTATGGACAGAGACATAGCAGCATCCAGAGACCCAGGGACCTCGTATACCGCCAGCGCGTCTTTTAATTTTTCAGACAACCCCTGGCAGAACTGACTCCTAAGGGCCGAGTCGTTCCATAACGTATCAGTAGCCCACATACGGAATTCGGAACAATATAGTTCAGCAGACCGGTTCTCCTGCCGAAGTCCACGTAGCTTAGACTCAGCCAGTGAGACCCTGTCCGGGTCATCATATACGAGACCCAGGGCTTCAAAAAACTCCTCCACTGATCGTAAGGCCAGAGAGTCTGATGGTAGGGAGAAAGCCCAAGCCTGCGGATCTCTTTGCAGGAGAGAAATTACAATGCCCACCCGTTGTTCCTCACCGCCGGAGGATCTAGGGCGTAACCTGAAGAACAATTTGCAAGCTTCTCTGAAGGTTACAAATTGGTCTCTCCCTCCTGAGAACCTATCAGGTAAAGCCACTTTTGGCTCAGGAGTACCTTGGTTTCCCGTAGCAACGGTGGAACCCAAGGATGGCTGCTGCTGCAGCACTGTTGCTTTTAATCCTGCCACTTCAAGGGATAATCCCTGTAATTGTTTCGCCAAAACCGTAACCGGATCCATAGTGGAACAGAAAAATACAAAGCAAAACAGCAAGCAAAAAAAAAAAAAAGAAATGTCACTTTTTTTTTTTTTTTTTTTAAAGGCCAGATATACTGTCACGACCGCTACCCCAGCAGCAGTCATGTCGCACCAGACAGAGGGGAAGGGGGACCCTTATCTACGGATGGGAAATAGAATGGCCACCCCTGACTAACCCTAAGCTGGCACCTGTCTGCCCTGATACCCTAGACGGGGTGTGAACCCGTGCGGCGAGCAGGATGCCTAAACCCTCAGTCACCCTAAAGCCTAGAGTGGGGAGAGGCCGATGGGAGCACTAGTCACCATCACTCATGTCTAGGAGAACAGCAGGGGAAGACAGCAACAAACAAACTATAACAGAGATAGACTTATCCAGTCACGAGCAGAGAAGGCGATCCCAATCACGACAGTCCACGCCGGACAAGAGCTCCACAGCAACACCATCAAACGATCTCCTTCAAAGGTCAGAATAGAACTGGAAGTAAGGACTATATCTGGCAATGACTGCAAGTGAAAGTGAAACTAATATAGTAGCTGGGAGTGGCAGACAGGACTCACCTGAGAAGGATGCCTACAAACTCCCAGTCAGGACAAAAAGGTTCACAAGGCAAAACCCAGATGACATACCCTGAACCACGGAGCAAACTCACAAGCTATCGCGAGTAGCAAGTCACTGCGACCTTCTCCTCCCAGACCTGTCTGGATCAGTCACAGTCGTGACACGCAGGTGGCTTCATAAGCACAGTGCACAAGCTGGAATACCCTCTTAAAGAGACAGTACCGCTTAAACAGGAATAACATGTCCACAAGAGGCTTAGTGGATCTCTCAGTAACTGAACATACAGAAAGTCACCCTGCTCCCGAAAACTCAGATATGCAGGAAGCAGAGTCCATGTTAACTGAAGAACAAGCAGTACGATCTAAACGTGTTATCAAGCCAAAACAAAAGATTAGAGAGAACTTTGAGACGACCAAAGAAGAGTTCAGTGACAATTTAAACAATTTATGGCAGAGAACTGAACACTATATAGCAGCTCTTTTACGATATAACAACGACCCAACAAAGTTAACCACAACGTTGAATCGCCTTACTAACTCCTATGTCCGCTATCAGCGACTCTCTGCTAAGTACATCACTTTCCTGAGCGACTCTGATT
Organism: Bufo bufo; assembly: GCF_905171765.1. Classification (NCBI taxonomy): domain Eukaryota; kingdom Metazoa; phylum Chordata; class Amphibia; order Anura; family Bufonidae; genus Bufo; species Bufo bufo. The sequence continues at coordinate 390,241,515 of NC_053394.1, read as the reverse complement.
TTGACGAAGCCTCAGAGGAGCTGAGTGAGAGAAAGAATCTCCTTGAAGAGAAGGATGCCCTAGTACAAGATGCTAAAAGCAAGGCAGAACTCAGCATCGCACATTTACAGGAGACGAGATCCCATCGATCAACTTCAAGTAAACATACAAAATATACGCTTTCATCTTCCAAAACCTCTCGTTCCGGAAGGTCAGCCTTGCATGACAAGCTTATAGAAGTCCGGGCAGAAGCAGAGGAGGCTAGCGTAAGAAGTTCCTTTGCTAAGAAGGAGGCGGAGATTACGAAGAAGAAAGCAGAAATGGAGGCTGAGCCAGAAGCCCAGCTAAAGATCCTCCAGACAGAAAGGGAAGAAGCAGCTACCTTAGCTAAACTAAAAGGTCCTCGAGCAAGCATTAGGCCAAGGTACCGGCCCAGACTGTTTCGTTCCAGGAGAAGAGGAAGACCCAGCCGACCGCACTGCCAGGTATGTGCTAAGGCAACCATCGCCTACTCTTCCTGCTAAATCGCATGCACCAACGCCACTTCTAACTCACCAACTGGGCAAACCCACAGTGTACCAGAAATCGTCACACCTCAGTAATAAGGTAATATCTAGCACCAAGCAGGCTGACCATCCAGAGACTAAACTGCAGCTTAATTCTTATGCCACATCATTCCATCCTGATCAATCTCAACCTTATCTGCCAGAGCCCCTACATGCTCTAGAGACACCACAATGCAATACAGCAATATGGAATGGAAGATCAGACATGTCAGACTTTGCCAGATACATGATGCGCAGGGAGCTGATTAACATTAGTCTCTCAAGGTTTGATGACCGTGCCGAAAACTACAGGGCCTGGAAATCGACCTTTAACCACTTCAGCCCCCCTAGCTTAAACACCCTTAATGACCAGGCTACTTTTTACACTTCTGCACTACACTACTTTCACCGTTTATTGCTCGGTCATGCAACTTACCACCCAAATGAATTTTACCTCCTTTTCTTCTCACTAATAGAGCTTTCATTTGGTGGTATTTCATTGCTGCTGACATTTTTACTTTTTTTGTTATTAATCGAAATTTACTGATTTTTTTGTAAAAAAAATGACTTTTTTCACTTTCAAAGAAAAAATGTGGGGGGTTGAGCCCGCACAACCTGCCTGTAGGTGCAGATCACTATGGCGAAATACATATACAAACGGAAAATCCAAATGTGATCGCACACTACATCCAGCACTCTGCCCATCCATGCTCCATTTTCCGTTTGTATATGTATTTTGCCATAGTGATCTGCACCTACAGGCAGGTTGTGCGGGCTCAACCCCCCACATTTTTTCTTTGTAGCATATATTGGAGGCGTGGCGATCTCCTTTGAGTCAAGCACACCTGACCAGTCAATCTGTCCTGGAGGCTGGTTTTAAAGTCAGTATAAAACTGAGTCTGCTTATATAGAACCTACCATTAGCCATTTGGCTCCAGGAGAAGTATATGGTGGGTTCAGCATGCATGTTGGTACTTGCATCCCTGGATCCGATGAAAGCTGTAATGGCACCGGACGGGGTTAAAAGCAGAGTGTACTTGGCTTGCATGCTGACCTGCATTCCCTGGACTTTATGTGGCTGTCATGGCCCATAAACAGGTAGGAACAAGAGTTAGGGACCACTTAAGTGAGACGACCTTGACGCAGTGAGTGGCTTAATTATGCTTTGGCCAAAATGTACACCAATGTCTCATCCAGCATGGAGGGCAGAGTGCTGGATGTAGTGTGCGATCACATTTGCATTTTCCGTTTGTATATTTTTCACTTTCAGTTGTAAAATTTTTCAAAAAAAACAACATCCATATATAAATTTTTCTCTAAATTTATTGTTCTACATGTCTTTGATAAAAAAAAAAATGTTTGGATAAAAAAAAAAAATGGTTTGGGTAAAAGCTATAGCGTTTACAAACTATGGTACAAAAATGTGAATTTCCGCTTTTTGAAGCAGCTCTGACTTTCTGAGCAAAAAAGTGTCCCACATCTGGTATTGCTGTACTCAGGAGAAGTTGGGCAATGTGTTTTGGGGTGTCATTTTACATATACCCATGCTGGATGAGAGCAATATCTCGGTCAAATGCCAACTTTGTATAAAAAAAAATGGGAAAAGTTGTCTTTTGCCGAGATATTTCTCTCACCCAGCATGGGTATATGTAAAATGACACCCCAAAACACATTGCCCAACTATTCCTGAGTACGGCGATACCAGATGTGTGACACTTTTTTGCAGCCTAGGTGGGCAAATGGGCCCACATTCCAAAGAGCACCTTTAGGATTTCACAGGTCATTTTTTACACATTTTGATTTCAAACTACTTCCCACACATTAGGGCCCCTAAATTGCCAGGGCAGTATAACTACCCCACAAGTGACCCCATTTTGGAAAGAAGACACCCCAAGGTATTTCGTGATGGGCATAGTGAGTTCATGGAAGTTTTTATTTTTTGTCACAAGTTAGCGGAATATGAGACTTTGAAAGAAAAAAAAAAATTATCATTTTCCGCTAACATGTGACAAAAAATAAAAAATTCTAGGAACTCACCATGCCCCTCACGAAATACCTTGGGGTGTCTTCTTTCCAAAATGGGGTCACTTGTGGGGTAGTTATACTGCCCTGGCAATTTAGGGGCCCTAATGTGTGGGAAGTAGTTTGAAATCAAAATGTGTAAAAAATGACCTGTGAAATCCTAAAGGTGCTCTTTGGAATGTGGGCCCCTTTGCCCACCTAGGCTGCAAAAAAGTGTCACACATCTGGTATCGCCGTACTCAGGAGAAGTTGGGCAATGTGTTTTGGGGTGTCATTTTACATGTACCCATGCTGGGTGAGAGAAATATCTCGGCAAAAGACAACTTTTCCCATTTTTTTATACAAAGTTGGCATTTGACCAAGATATTTATCTCACCCAGCATGGGTATATGTAAAATGACACCCCAAAACACATTGCCCAACTTCTCCTGAGTACGGAGATACCACATGTGACACTTTTTTGCAGCCAAGATGCGCAAAGGGGCCCAAATTCCTTTTAGGAGGGCATTTTTAGACATTTGGATCCCAGACTTCTTCTCACGCTTTAGGGCCCCTAAAGTGCCAAGGCAGTATAAATACCCTACATGTGACCTCATTTTGGAAAGAAGACACCCCAAGGTATTCAATGAGGGGCATGGAGAGTTCATAGAATTTATTTATTTTTGGCACAAGTTAGCGGAAATTATTTATTTATTTATTTTTCTCCCAAAGTCTCCCTTTCCGCTAACTTGGGACAAAAATTTCAATCTTTCATGGACTCAATATGCCCCTCGCGGAATACCTTGGGGTGTCTTCTTTCCAAAATGGGGTCACATGTGGGGTATTTATACTGCCCTGGCATTTTAGGGGCCCTAAAGCGTGAGAAGAAGTCTGGAATATAAATGTCTAAAAAATGTTATGCATTTGGATTCCGTGAGGAGTATGGTGAGTTCATATGAGATTTTATTTTTTGACACAAGTTAGTGGAATATGAGACTTTGTAAGAAGAAAAAAAAAAAAAAAAAAAAAAATTTCCTGTAACTTGGGCGAAAAAAATGTCTGAATGAAGCCTTACAGGGGGGTGATCAATGACAGGGGGGTGATCAGGGAGCGTATATGGGGTGATCACCCCCCTGTCATTGATCACCCCCCTGTCATTAATCACCCCCTTGTAAGGCTCCATGCAGACGTCCGTATGTTTTATGCGGATCCGCGGTGTCCGTGTTTTGCGGATCCACGGATCCGCAACACACATACGGACATCTGAATGGAGCCTTACAGGGGGGTGATCAATGACAGGGGGGTGATCAGTGACAGGGGGGTGATCAGGGAGTCTATATGGGGTGATCACCCCCCTGTCATTGATCACCCCCCTGTAAGGCTCCATTCAGACGTCCGTATGTGTTTTGCGAATCCGATCCATGTATCCGTGGATCCGTAAAAAACATATGGACGTCTGAATGGAGCCTTACAGGGGGGTGATGAATGACAGGGGGGTGATCAGGGAGTGTATATGGGGTAATCACCCCCCTGTCATTGATCACCCCCTTGTAAGGCTCCATTCAGACGTCCGTATGTTTTATGCGGATCCGCGGTGTCCGTGTTTTGCGGATCCACAAAACACATACGGACGTCTGAATGGAGCCTTACAGGGGGGTGATCAATGACAGGGGGGTGATCAGGGAGTCTATATGGGGTGATCACCCCCCTGTCATTGATCACCCCCCGTAAGGCTCCATTCAGACGTCCGTATGTGTTTTGCGGATCTGATCCATGTATCCGTGGATCCGTAAAAAACATATGGACGTCTGAATGGAGCCTTACAGGGGGGTGATCAATGACAGGGGGGTGATCAGGGAGTCTATATGGGGTGATCACCCCCCTGTCATTGATCACCCCCCTGTAAGGCTCCATTCAGACGTCCGTATGTGTTTTGCGGATCCGATCCGTGGATCCGCAAAACACATACGGACCTCTGAATAGAGCCAGCCTTACAAGGTGGTGATCAATGACAGGGGGGTGAACAGGGAGTCTATATGGGGTGATCAGGGGTTAATAAGGGGTTAATAAGTGACAGGGGGGGGTGTAGTGTAGTGGTGTTTGGTGCTACTTATTACTGAGCTGCCTGTGTCCTCTGGTGGTCGATCCAAGCAAAAGGGACCACCAGAGGACCAGGTAGCAGGTATATTAGACGCTGTTATCAAAACAGCATCTAATATACCTGTTAGGGGTTAAAAAAAAAAAAAAAACGCATCTACAGCCTGTTAGCGAACGATCGCCGCTGGCAGGCTGTAGATCCACTCGCTCACCTTCCGATCCTGTGTGCGCGCGTTCACAGGAAATCTCGCGTCTCGCGAGATGACGCGTATATGCGTGACTCTGCCTGCGGCTGCCGCCTCCGGAACGCGATCCTGCGTTAGGCGGTCCAGAGGCGGTTAAACCAGTAATCGGTGATATAAACCTCACTGCCATGGAGGAACTTGACTTGCTCATCAAATGGTTAGGCCCAGAATCTGCAGAACACATAAAGACATTAAGAGTGGTTCATGCAGGCCACTCAGAGGAAGGTCTCGCTGCAGCATGGGAGAGACTTGAACAGACCTATGGCAGTCCAGAAGATATAGAAAGTGCCTTATTCAGGAGACTTCAAGCCTTCCTAAGGATAACTGGCAAAGACAATCGCAAACTCCAGGATCTGAGCGACCTACTAAAAGAACTTGAATTGGCAAAAATGGACCCACGTCTGCCAGGACTGAGTTACCTTGATACCGCCCATGGCGTCAATCCAATAGTGTCGAAACTACCACATGGCATGCAAGAGAAATGGGCAGACCAGGGCTCCAGATACAAGAGAGAACACAATGTGTCTTTTCCCTCTTTCTCTTATTTTACCAGATTCATCAGTGACCAAGCTCGAAAGAAGAATGACCCCAGCTTTGACTTCACTGAATCCACTCTACCTGCTTCATCCTCATGTTCAAGGTATGACAACACCACAAATAAACGTAGAGACTTAAGGGGGACAGTATCCGTTAGGAAAACCAATGTTCCACTCATTTCAACCGGCAATACTAGGAAGGAATACCCTGTCCTCAAAGAAAAGGACCCTAACCGCATGTGCCCCATCCATAAAAGACCTCATCCTTTAAAGGAGTGTCGTGGGCTCAGGGCAAAGACCTTGCAAGAACGCAGAGAGATACTCAAAGAGCTTGGAGTGTGTTACAAGTGTTGTGCCTTATCTAATCATATGGCGAAAGACTAAGGTTATTATCAAGTGTGCAGAATGCAGCAGTGACAAGCACGTTACAGCAATGCATCCTACCTTGCCTTCAGACAACGCACCATCTCAAGCTGCGATCAATACCGTCGCACTTCATGGCGGGGAGCCACTGGCTCAAGAATTAGCTACAACTACTATTTCCTCTTCCTGTATGGCGATATGTGGCAAGGAAGCTGATTCTAAGTGCTGTGCAAAGGTGTGTTTGGTCAACGTCTACCCAGAAGGGCAATCTGAAAGGGCCATCAGAATGTACGCAATTATTGATGAACAAAGCAATAGGTCTCTGGCAAAACCTAAATTCTTTGAGATTTTCGGCATAGCAGAAGAAGCATCACCATATACCCTCAACACTTGTTCTGGTCGTGTAGAGACTTCTGGCAGAAGAGCCACTGGATACCTTATCTCCTCCATTAAAGGGAACGTTCATATACCCTTGCCAACGTTAATTGAATGCGACCAAATACCAGATGAAAGAGATGAAATTCCTACTCCAGAAGCTGCATATCATCATTCCCACTTGAAACATCTAGCTAGTGAGATTCCCCCTATGGACATGAATGCTGACATCCTTCTTCTGCTTGGGAGAGACATTCTGAGGGTCCACAAGGTGCGTCAACAATGCAACGGTCCTGATAATGCCCCATATGCACAGAGACTCGATTTAGGCTGGGTAATTGTGGGCGATGTATGTATAAATAAGAGCCACAAACCATCTCAAGTGAACTCCTTCAAAACCTTTGTGCTCAACAATGGTCGCACATCTCATTTTAAAGGGGACCTGTCACCAGGATTTTATGTACAGAGCTGAGGCCATGGGCTGCTAGATCACTGCTAGCACATCTGCAATACCCAGTCCCCATAGCTCTATGTGCTTTTATTGTGTAAAAAAAAAAAAGATTTGATACATATACAAATTAACCTGAGATGAGTCCTGTCCCTGAGATGAGTCAGGGACAGGACTCATCTCAGGTTAATTTGCATATGTATCAAATAGTTTTTCTAGCAGCCCATGTCCTCAGCTCTCTACACAAAATCCCGGTGACAGGTTCCCTTTAAGCCATGTATTCATCATTATGAGGTGAAGGAAAGGCTTTCTAACCTCTTAAAGACACCAGACATCATTCCTACCAGTTATGACAACTTAGGAAAAACTGTGTTTTGTACAACACCAGACGACGACAAACTGGCCTTGTCCATGGATGACAAAGAGTTTATTAAAATAATGGACAATGAATTCTTCAAAGACCACTGGGTTGCACCTTTACCTTTCCGTGCTGTAAGAGCCAGACTCCCTGACAACCGGGAACAAGCACTCTCCAGATTCATCTCCTTGCAACGTACGTTAAAAAACAAACCAGAAATGAAAAGTCATTTTGTGGCCTTCATGGAAAAGATATTTTGCAATGATCATGCAGAGCTGGCTCCACCCTTACAAGAGCATGAAGAATGCTGGTACCTTCCATCCTTTGGGTATATCACCCACGGAAGCCAAACCAAATAAGAGTGGTATTCGATTCAAGTGCCAAACTTAACAGCGTATCTCTGAACGACGTCCTTCTCACCGGTCCGAACCTGACCAATAATCTGGTGGGAGTGCTCATGAGATTCAGAAAGGAGCCAGTAGCCATTACTGCTGACATTGAACAAATGTTCCATTGCTTTATCGTGTGGCAAGATCATAGAAACTACCTCAGGTTTCTTTGGCACAGAGACAATGACACCAGCAAAGAAATGGTTGAATGCCGCATGAAGGTGCACGTGTTTGGTAACAGTCCTTCACCTGCTGTTGCTACATATGGCCTACGTAGGGCTGCCTTAGATGGCGAGTCAGAATTTGGGGAACATGACAGAAACTTTGTCGTGAGAGACTTCTATGTGGACGACGCACTTAAATCCTTCCCTACAGCGGAGGAGGCCATAGATCTGCTCAAAAGGACACAAGATTGCGCTACCAGACCGGCATCTGGAAGAGTCTCTGCAACTTCTTCTTGGTTGACAGGTCCAGAGTTTCTGCTGAACCAGAATGAAGAAACTCCTACCCAAGACGTCTTCAGTCTCCAGGACCCTCATGAAGTTTCAGAGATTCGGCCTGAAGTTAGTACCTTCGTCACCAAGTCTGAAAGGAGGGCTGGCTTGGGCTGTCATCGCTTTGAACGCTTCTCTAGATGGTCAAGACTCATTCACATCATTGCAAGGTTAGTCCACATTGTTCATTGTTTTAATGCTGAGAAGCATAACAATGACTGTCGCAGTTGGCACCTGTGCCATAAACCTCTAACGGCAGAAGACATTATTAAGTGAATTGCTTGTGATACGTAACGTACAGCAGAGTGCCTTTAAAATGGAACTGAAATGTATACATGACAAGCAAGATATACCAAGAGGCAGCCCCATTGTCAACTTAAAACCAGTAATTGATGATCGTGGCATGCTGAGAGTTGGTGGTCGCCTAAACAAGGCTAAGCTAGAGATTGCAGAAATGAATCCCCTCATTATTCCTGCCAAACACCACGTTACTACACTGCTGATACGGCATTATCATAAAAGAGTCCAGCATCAAGGCTGACATTTCACTGAGGGCGCTTTAAGAGCCGCAGGTCTTTGGATAGTGGGAGCAAAAAGACAGGTTGCTCATATTATTCACCATTGCATTAAATGTCGCAAGGCGAGAGGAAAATTACAACATCAACAAATGTCTGATTTGCCAGTTGATAGGACAAACACCGAACCACCGTTCACTTATGTTGGTCTGGATGTTTTTGGGCCATGGACAGTCACTGCACGTAAGACCAGAGGTGGTCATGCAGAAAGCAAACGATGGGCAGTGTTGTTTACATGCTTAAGTGTACGTGATATACACATTGAAGCAATAGAATCCATGAACGCTTCTAGCTTCATCAATGCTTTAAGACGATTCCTCGCCATCAGAGGACCAGTAAAGCAAATAAGATCTGACTGTGGAAACAACTTCATAGGAGCCTGTCGAGAGTTGCAAATTGACTCTAAACCAGTTCAAGACTACTTAGCCAATAATGGTTGTACATGGATCTTTAACATGCATTCCTCTCATATGGGTGGTTCATGGGAAAGAATGATAGGCATCACCCGCAAAATATTGGACTGTATGCTGATGGACTCAAACTTCTCAAGGCTTACCCATGAGACTTTGACTACCTTCCTGGCTGAGGTATCCGCTATTGTCAACTCAAGACCTCTTGTACCTGTATCTATGGATCCAGAATCCCCTGCCATTCTCACTCCAGCAACTCTTCTCACTCAAAAGTTTGGATCTGTTCCTAATCCACCTGAAGAGTCTTCTTCTAGTAACATATGTCTGAAACAGTGGAAGCACGTTCAACATATGGCCAACTGTTTCTGGAGCAGGTGGAAAAAAGAGTACTTAACGCTTCTGCAAGCACGTAGAAAGTGGCAACAGGTCAAGCCAAATTTACAGATAGGAGATCTTGTACTCATGAAAGACCAGAAGGTGGAAAGAAACTCCTGGCCCATGGGACTCATCTCAAAAGTCTTCATCAGTGAAGATGGCAAAGTTCGCAAGGTGGAAGTGACCATCGCAAAACAAGGCCATCCCAAATCCTTTATCAGGCCTGCATCTGAGATTGTTTTCCTCTTACCCGTAGAGGAATGATTCTTTTACTTTATTCCTGGGATCCAGAAGACTCAAGGCGTTGGACTGTTCCAGTCCACCATTTCCAGTGTGTTCCTTTTGTTTGTTTTTTGTTTCAGGTTTCAACATTTCATGGACATTTTGTAGTTGCATATATAGTGAAATCCAAGGATTTCAGACGGGGAGTGTGCTGTTCCAGCCTTTATTCTTCTATTCTACTAATTGCTGTGTTTGCATTATCTTTTACTATGTTGTGTAACGCTGCCACCCTGTGGTTATTCTTATAATACTTCTTATAGTGTGTTATGTAAATTATCCATTGCATTGCTCTCCTCCCTCTTTTGTGACATCACATCCTCTGTAAGGTCCTTCGTCCTTCCTCTTTGTGGCAGACTTCAACCTGGTGAGACCAATTTTTTTTGACCTCTAATGTCCTCTAGCATACCCTCATTTCCCTGCATTTGTTTTCAAGGCAAATCAATAAATTATCAAAGCTTCACCATTGTATTCTCCTCACTGGGTTATCACATGCAACTGGTGCCTATATCTGGAGATATTAGCGAGTTCAGCTATCTACCATTGCTTGTACAGGGGCTATCACTCACAACCAATCAGGGGATTTTCTCTAACGTACATCTGTGGCAGAATAACTTCCGTGAGCTTAATCGCATCACTGTCCGTGTTTCCTATATCCCCTTCCTTTGATCACAGATTTATTCAATCAGATTGTTGGCGCCAAGGTGTTCTCTAAATTGGATTTGAGGGGGGCATATAATCTGATAAGAGTCAAGGAAGGGGACGAATGGAAAACAACGTTTAATACTCCTGAGGATCATTTTGAGAATCTGATCATGCCATTTGGTTTGACCAATGCTCCTGCTGTTTTTCAACACTTCATTGATGACATCTTTCATCATCTGGTGGGCAGGTTTGTGGTGGTTTATCTGGATGATATTTTAATTTATTCCCCTGATATGGAGGCATGAGGAACACGTGAGACAGGTCTTACAGATCCTAAGAGAGGATAAATTGTATGCCAAGATGGAGAAGTGTGTGTTTTCGGTCCCGGAAGTGCAATTCCTGGGGTACCTACTCTCCTCTTCGGTTTTCGTATGGATCCGGAAAAAGTTTGTGCTGTGTTGGACTGGGATCGACCCGAAGATCTGAAGGCACTCATGCGATTTTTGGGTTTCACCAACTATTACCGTAAATTTATCTTGAATTACTCAACTGTTGTTAAACCTTCAACTGATATGACTAAGAAAGACGCGGATTTCTCAGTCTGGTCTGAAGAAGCATTACATACTTTTTCAGCAATAAAGGAATGTTTTGCCTCTTCTCCTAGTCTGATGCAACCTGATGTGTCACAACCATGCATTGTGGAAGTTGATGCATCAGAGGTAGGGGTTGGAGCAGTCTTGTTGCAGGGTCCTTCTCCTAGCAATTAGTGCCCTTGTGTTTTTACTCTAAAAAATTCTCTACTGCCGAAAGAAATTATGATGTAGGTAATAGAGAGTTGCTGACCATTAAGTTGGCTTTTGAGGAATGGCGTCATTGGTTGGAAGGAGCGATTCATCCCATTACAATAATTACATATCACCAAAATCTGGCTTACCTGGATGTCGTTGTTTTTTTACTAGATTTAATTTCATCGACACTTATCGCCCCGGGGATTAAAAACGTCAAAGCAGATGGTTTGTTGGGTAGCTTTCCCGGGAGGGGAGGGGGGGTTATCCGGAGGATCCTGGTCAGATATTGGCTGATGGGCTGGTTGTATCCATCCTTTATTCAGAACTTGAGGCAGAGGTGTTGGAGGCCCAGGGAGAGGCACCTGATTCCTGTCCTCCAGGGAAGTTGTTTGTCCCTTCGGAACTACGGCACAAGGTGTTTAAGGAACATCACGGTACTGTTCTTACGGGACACCCTGAGAGCAGATCCACTGTGTAACTCATTTCCCGGAGATTTTGGTGGCTAGGGTTATGTAAATGTGTCAGCTTGCGAGACTTGTGCGCGTGCCAAGGTGACTCATACTCGGCCTTCAGGATCTCTACTTCCCTTGTCTATCCCATCCCGACCCTGGACTCATTTGTCCATGGACATTATCACAGATTTGCCTAACTCCTCAGGGAAAACTGTGATTCTGGTGGTTGTTGACCGCTTCAGCAAGATGGCGCACTTTATACCATTATCAGGTTTATCTAATCCCAAAACTCTTGCTCAAGTGTTTATCGATAACATTGTTAAACTACACGGCATTCCCTCTGATGTGGTGTCTGTACTCACCAGGGGGTCCAATTCCCCTTCTCTTCGGCCTTTCATCCTCTTTCGAATGGACAGATGGAGTGCACTAACCAGAATCTGGAAACTTATTTGAGATGTTTTGTCTCTCAGAGTCCACTGATAAGTCGCCCGCTTTTTGGTGCATATGGGTTCCATCCTCAGTTTGGCACATTTTCTGGTACACCTGAAGAGGAAAGATTCTCCTCTTCATTGTCATCTATTTGGCAGAAGATTCAAAAACAACTTTAAAAAAAAATTAAAAAAATGGGCAAAAAAGTGTAAAAGTATGGCTGACAAGACACGTGTGAGTGGTCCGGACCTGAGAGTGGGTGATTCTGTGTTGCTGTCCACAAGAAACATTAGGTTGAAGGTACCCTCTTGGAAGTTGGGGCCAAGGTTTATGGGCCATACAATATCTCTGCCATTATTAATCCGGTTGCTTTTCGCCTTGAACTTCCGCAGGCTTTGAAAATTCATAATGTGTTTCACAAGTCATTGCTGAAAAGATATATGTCAAACCTGCTGAAACGTCCTCCCTGCCACCCCCTCCTGTCATGATGGATGGTAATCTTGAGTTTCAGATTGCCAGAATAGTGAACTCGCGTATTCTTCGTGGATCTCTTCAGTATCTCGTGCACTGGAAGGGTTAAGGTCCAAAGAAAAGAATGTGGGTTCCTGCGACCGACGTGAATGCCAGTCGCCTTGTGAAGGCCTTTCACAGGTCACATCCTGGGTGTCTGAGGGTCACCCATAGAAGGGAGGGGTACTGTCACGGTCCCTCACATGACAGAGGTGAGAAGATTGGATAGACTTGCTGCATGTGAGGCTATCTGACAGGTCTCTCCGTTTTCCCCTTAGCATGTTGTTGTTTGGCAGGATCGCACCTCTCAGGTTCTGCTCGTTATTAATGATGAGGCTCTATTTAGGTCCGCCTTATAATGCTGACCATGCGGTTTATATTTCCTGTTGGAGTTGCTAGAGCTTGTTTGTTTTGGATCTCCTGCTTCTCCAGACACCCCAAAGCTAAGTGCTTGTTGCCTTTTCTGTTTATTAATAATAATTTAGGCTGGCTCACAGTATTTTTGCATATATAAAATTTATTGACTCATTAAAAATTAGATAAAACTTAATTTAGTGTCCACATTTCAGCATACATGTAAGTATAGATATAAATAGAGTGCGGAGCTCACGCACAAACCTATACGACTGGAGTACTCCAAATAAATAAGCAATTAAATAAGACCTTTTGGCTAACAGTGTTGTCGTCTCACTGCAAGATTTATTCAATTAAACAACTCAAATGTATATATATTATGTGCTGGTTTTACGAGTTGTTGGAACCAGAGAGGTTCTAGCAATGTCCTTTCTGTGGTCTCTGGTGAACGGAGCTCTGCATCCAAAGTCCCGTTTGCTGCTGATTATTACACCGCCTCCAACTGCTGGTAGTTCACTCTCTCCTTTTGAGGAGTGAGCTCTTGCCACGTTCTGCGTAGCGTCCCATGTGACCAACTAGATGGTAATACGTTGGCTGATGTCGTAGTCGTTTGGGTTTGTCGGGATGTCGGAAGCTGGTGCAGCGGAGTTCGCTCAGTATATAGTTTGGTTTTTACTTAGCAGAGTTCTTTTGCTATTTTCGATGTACCAATATAGGTTAGTCCACCTTGACGATAGTTTGCAGCTGAGACCACTTAAAGTTGATATCGGACTCCAATAGATAAGAAAAAAAAGAAAAAGTCCTTTTCTTGCAGGATTTATAAAACCGCACCAATAGCCAGGTCTAATTCACACTAGACGCGTTTCGGAACAAAGTTCCTTCCTCAGTAGATAAATGTGAAATGCTCACAACTTTGGTGGAATACGCTAAATGAATAGCCTGTCTTATCCACCTGGCTATAGTCTGGGAGGAAGTGGCCAAAATTTCTCTTGCCCTGAAAGGAAATTAGAAGCTTAGAGGACGATCTCCAAGGTTGAGTGATCTCTAGGTACTGTAATAGACACCTCCTAACATCTAGACAGTGGAATTCTGACTCCTTCCTATTTTTTTGGAGAGGTACAGTATGAAGGTAAGATGATGCCCTGAGAACGATGATAGGAAGAAGACACCTTCGGTAAAAATGAAGGTTCTGGTGAAATTATCACCCGATCCTCCAAAATATTTAAATACGGCTTTTCAATAGAAAAGGCCGAAATCTCACTCAAGCTTTTTATCCAAGGGAGCTCAGCCAGCTTGAACTCAAAAAGAGCACTTAAGCCTGAAATCTGTACCCTTAAAGTACTAGGCCTAAGCTTCCTCTTCCAGCCTTTTTGTAGAAAATCTAACACTAGAGGTAAATCGGGCGCTTCAAGTACATTTACTGGTTTATTTGCGAATATACAAAAGGCCCTCCAAACACGTAAATAGATATTGGACTTGACTCTCTTGCGACTTGCCAATAGAGTGTTGACTACCTCCTCTGATAACCCTTTCTTCCTTAAAATCTTTTAAAAGCCAGGCAGTCAAATGAAGATTTTCTACCGCTGGGTGAAGGATGGGACCCTGAGCTAGAAGTCCCGGGAAGACTGGAAGAACCCAAGGGGAGGCAACTGACAATCTGCGGAGCCAAGAAAACCAAACCCTCCTGGGCCAGAATGGAGCTATCATGATGACTAGAGCACTCTCCTCCCTTATCTTCTTTAGGACTCTTGGCAATAATTTTAATAGGGGAAATGCATAAAGAAGTCCCTTTCTCCATGATTGAGTTAGAGCATCCACAGCTGTTGGATGGTCTTGTGGAAACAGAGAGAAGAACCTCTTTACCTTCCTGTTGACCCTGGTGGCAAAGAGGTCTGTCACTGGAAGACCCCATAAGGCAACTATCTTGCTGAATATCTGCTGGTCCAAAGACCATTCTCCTTGATGAAGATGATGGCGACTTAAGAAGTCTGCTGTCACATTGTCCCTTCCTCTCAGATGTACTGCAGAAATTGACAAAAGAGAATCCTCTGCCAGACAAAAGATCTTTTGACTGAGGGACATTAGACTCGGGGATCTGGTACCTCCCTGTCTGTTGATGTATGCCACCGCAGTCATGTTGTCTGAATAAATTTTGACATTCCTGCCTCTTATTACTTGGAGACTCTCCTTCAAGGCTATCCAGATGGCGTATAGCTCACTGAAATTGTGAGATTGGGACTGAATCTCTAGATCCCAAGATCCCTGAAGAAGGAGGGATTCTATATGGGCCCCCCCAACCGTAAGGCCTCTTTCACACAGAATTTTTTAACCCCTCCATCACTAATTTACTTTGCATTCTGTATTAAGAATGCTATTTTCCCTTATAACCATGTTATAAGGGCAAATAATAAAATTTACACAACACATAACTCAAACCCGAACTTCTGTGAAGAAGTTCGGGTTCAGGTCTGGGTACCAATCATGCCGATTTTCTCACGCGTGTGCAAAACGCATTAAAACGCTTTGCACTCGCGCGGAAAAATCACGCATTTTCCTGCGACGCACCCGCATCCGCTCCGGCCCTTACACGCGATGCCCGTGTGAAAGAGGCCTAAGGACTTGCATCTGTGTTCAGGCGCAAGACATCTTGTCTCTGCCACGGAACTCCCCCCTGCAGGTTCGATAGATTCATCCTCCACTCCAGCGAGGAGAGCGTCTGGGGCGATAAACGAATCTCTGAGTCCAGAGACAAAGGACTCCTGTCCCAGACTTCCAGAATCTGCAGTTGGAGTGGTCTCGAGTGGAACTGGGCCCACTCCACCACCAGAATGGCAGCTGTCATGAGCCCCAAAACTGACATGGCGTGTCTTAAGGAAACGGACTGGTGGAAAAACAGGTACTGAACTCTGGATCTGATCAGACAGGCTTTGTGAAGGGGAAGCAGGCACATCTGTGACGTGGAATCAATAATAAAAAGGTGCACACCTGACTCGGAATTAAACTGGACTTTTCTATGTTTAGATCCCATCCTAATCTGTCCAATACTTCCCTGAACCATTAAATCTGCTCCTCTAGCTGTGGGAATGTCTGAGAGGGAAGGAGAAAGTCGTCCAAATATGGAATAACTACTAAATCCTTTTCTCTCAAATGGGCCATCATCTCTGCTCTAATCTTTGTAAATACTAGGGCTGCACGATATGGGAATTTTGTGCGATTGCGATTAGGGCCCTAAAAATTGTGATAACGATATATTAAGGGAATTGTGCTAGAGGTCTATTTGCTTGGATTTTCCCATATGAGCCGCTGACGCGGCTGGGTATGACACAGTTATGTGGGGGATCTGTGGAGGATGCACTGTTATGTGGGGGATCTGTGGAGGATGCACTGTTATGTGTGGGATCTGTGGAGGATGCACTGTTATGTGGGGGATCTGTGGAGGATGCACTGTTATGTGGGGGATCTGTGGAGGATGCACTGTTATGTGGGGGATCTGTGGAGGATGCACTGTTATGTGGGGGATCTGTGGAGGATGCACTGTTATGTGGGGGATCTGTGGAGGATGCACTGTTATGTGGGGGATCTGTGGAGGATGCACTGTTATGTGGGGGATCTGTGGAGGATGCACTGTTATGTGGGGGATCTGTGGAGGATGCACTGTTATGTGGGGGATCTGTGGAGGATGCACTGTTATGTGGGGGATCTGTGGAGGATGCACTGTTATGTGGGGGATCTGTGGAGGATGCACTGTTATGTGGGGGATCTGTGGAGGATGCACTGTTATGTGGGGGATCTGTGGAGGACAGTGTTATGTGGGGGATCTGTGGAGGACAGTGTTATGGGGGATCTGTGGAGGACAGTGTAATGGGGGATCTGTGGAGGACAGTGTTATGGGGGATCTGTGGAGGACAGTGTTATGGGGGATCTGTGGAGGACAGTGTTATGGGGGATCTGTGGAGGACAGTGTTATGGGGGATCTGTGGATGACGCTGTTATAGGGGATGTGTGCTATGACACATAGGGCCATGAGGGGGGCCAGCATAAGACACACATATAGCATCTTATGCTGGTCCCCCTCATGGCCCTATGTGTCCTAAACTGCGCACATAACTGGCTTTGTGTGTAAAGTATTTTACTACTGTCTGAAACAAGCTCTCTCCCATTGATAAAATGGCCAGCCTCTGTACTCACTTTCACTATGAATGCACTGCAGCGAGCAGGCCGGCCGGCACATGACTGACGTCACTTACTCACACTCCTCCCACTTAATTCAGGAAGCAGGAGCGTGACTAAGTGACGTCATTCACGCGCCGGCGGGGCCGGTCGCTGCAGTGCATTCATAGTGAAAGTGAGTACAGAGGCTGGCCATTTTATCAATAGGAGAGAGCTTGGTTCAGACAGTAGTAAAATACTTTACACACAAAGCCAGTTATGTGCGCGGGGGCCCCTTCATATATAATCGCAGCATTTTCGGGTGAGCCAAATCGCCATATCGCATTTGGCGATTATCGCGATTTGATTATTTTTTCGATATATTGTGCAGCCCTAGTAAATACAATGGGGGCCTGCGACAACCCGAAGGGGAGCACCCGAAATTGTACATGCAGGACTCTTTCCTCCAACTGAACTGCTACCGATAGGTACTTTTGATGACTGGGATGTATAGGGACATGGTAGTAGGCATCCCTGGGATCCAGGGATGTCCTAAAACAATTTGGAAACACATTTAAAATCACTGACTTGATCGTTTCCATACGCAATCTTTCGTACACTAGAAACTGGTTCAGAAGTTTAAAATGTATTATTGTACGGTAAGCTGTTTGGCTTCTTTACAAAAATGAGGGTTGAATAAAACCCCTTTGTTCTTTCTTGAACTGGGACTTCCAACAGAACATTCTTTTCTAATAGGGAAGATACCTCTGAAACTATGGCCGCCTGTTTCTGAGGACTTGAACGATAATCTGTTATAATGAATCTTTCTAACGGCAACCTCTGAAAATTTATCTTGTAGCCCTCTCTTAGGATGGAGATTATCCATGGGCTGTTTGATATCTTTTGCCACTGTTCTGCGAAGTGAGAAAGCCGACCTCCTACCGGGGCCCTGGCGTCATTGTGGCTGCTTTTTTGAGGCCTCTGCTCCGGAAAAAAAAGATATCCTTTGGACCTTCTGGTAGTACCTGTGTCACGACTGACTGATCCAGACAGGTCTGGGAGGAGAAGGTCGCAGCGACTTGCTACTCGCGATAGCTTGTGAGTTTGCTCCGTGGTTCAGGGTATGTCATCTGGGTTTTGCCTTGTGAACCTTTTTGTCCTGACTGGGAGTTTGTAGGCATCCTTCTCAGGTGAGTCCTGTCTGCCACTCCCAGCTACTATATTAGTTTCACTTTCACTTGCAGTCATTGCCAGATATAGTCCTTACTTCCAGTTCTATTCTGACCTTTGAAGGAGATCGTTTGATGTTGTTGCTGTGGAGCTCTTGTCCAGCGTGGACTGTCGTGATTGGGATCGCCTTCTCTGCTCGTGACTGGATAAGTCTATCTCTGTTATAGTTTGTTTGTTGCTGTCTTCCCCTGCTGTTTTCCTAGACATGAGTGATGGTGACTAGTGCTCCCATCGGCCTTTCCCCACTCTAGGCTTTAGGGTGACTGAGGGTTTAGGCATCCTGCTCGCCGCACGGGTTCACACCCCGTCTAGGGTATCAGGGCAGACAGGTGCCAGCTTAGGGTTAGTCAGGGGTGGCCATTCTATTTCCCATCCGTAGATAAGGGTCCCCCTTCCCCTCCGTCTGGTGCGACACGACTGCTGCTGGGGTAGCGGTCGTGACAACCTGAAGTTTGCCTAGACTCCTTTCTCCTATAACTAACCCTATTAGACTGAGAACAGAAGGGTTTCTTAGGAGGTTGCTGACTAGTGGAAGGGAACCCTATCTTTCTGTCTGAGGCCTTCTCAAGCAAATCATCCAAGACCCTGCCAAACAAAAATTCTCCCCGACATAGAATAGCACATAGTTTGGCATTGGAGGTAGAATCTCCCTTCCAATCCTTCAACCAAATGGCTCTACGTGCTGAGTTAGATAGGGCGGAAGCTCTAGTAGAAAATTTTAACAAATCTGCAAACGCATCTGCCAGAAAATCAATGGCATTAAAACTAGTGGGAAAGGAAGACAGCAGCTGCTCTCTAGGGGTTCCCTCCTTTATATGATTCTCTAAATCTTTCACCCAAATTTTTAGGGATCTAGCCACAGAAGTGGCTGCAATGGCAGATCTAAAAGCTCCCGCCGTAGCTTCCCAGCTCTTTTTTAAATACATTTCCACCCTTCCATCCATGGGGTCTTTTAGGGAACCTGTACCTTCAAAGGGAAGCCGCTTTTTTGGAAATCTTGGCGACTGGGGCATCTAGTTTCGGGGCCCTATCCCAACAAGCAGATACTTCCTCATCAAATGAATATTTACATTTAATGGAAGAGGGAATGAAAAAATTTCTATCTGGATTACTCCATTCCCTATTGATAACAGCAGCAATATTTTCATGCACATCAAAGCCCTTCATTTTTCTTGGACCCAGGCCCTCAAACATGGAGTCTCGTACAGATTGTGGAGCTTTATAATCATCTAACCCCATAGTGGCTCTGACAACTCTGAGCAGAGAGCCAATATTCTCGGCTGAAAAAGCTGTTTTCCCGCTACATGATTATCAAAGGATTAATCCGATGACAGTCTTTCTCCATCTTCCTCCAATCCTGACAGTAATTCTTGATCGCTGGAGGTGGGGATAGAGGCGGCTGCAGAGGTGCTGGGGCAACCCTCCAAGTGGCTGTTAACAGACTCCTTCACTGACTCCTTAATTTCATTCCGGATCATCTGTCTTAGACTGGTCAAAAGAGATGGGGCCTCATCCTCTAATAACTTGCTTACACAGGCTTGACAGATAGAAAAAGTTACCCTCCAGTTGGGGAAAGCCTTACACATAGTACACCCTCTATCTTTAGATCTGGAGACCCTTCTACTCTCCTTGAAAACCTAAACACAGAGAAATAGCCCCATAAGAAATTGCAACCTTAGAGTTTATGGGGTATCCAACCCTCTTACCCCACTATGGTACCGAAGATTCATTGGTGGTTTCAGTGGGCGCTGTGTCTGCTCCATGGTCACACGCTGTAGCAGCAGAAAATAGAGAAACAGACTGCTAGCTTCTTCTCCCGCTAGCAGTATGAGCTGGCTGAACTTAAACTCTGCCGGGCGCGCACCGGCTCCCCCACTTGCGGTCTACAGCCTCGCGCTTCCTCCTACTGCGAAACCGGAAGTGCTTCAAAACGCCGACAGACGAACATGCGGACAGAGCCGCAGAGGTCCGCGCGTCCTGGAGGCATGCACAGAGGTTCAGGCTCTGCAGCGCCTCCCTCAGAAGATTTACGCCGCCAGGTAAGCCCTCCTCATAATTAAATACACGGGGCGCACGCAACTCTTTGGGTCGTCGTAGCTGTGGTTTATCCAACCCTGTCCCTTAGGACAGGAAACAGAACTGGCGTGTAGGGGGTTGGTCCCTCCTTTTACAGTGGTTGTGGTTCCTGTTTCCTGTCCTGAGGAGGGGGCAGACACTATCCAAGGGTGCGGTCATTTTGAAGTTGGGTCCAAATTGATGGAAGGCAGGGTCGGCAATACCACATTATGGCACGTTATGCCACCCAAATACCATAGTCCCTCACAAAATACTGCCCCCATCAGCACAAAACACATCCCATAAAACTTCCCCTGTCCGGCCTGAGGAGGGCTCAGGGAGCCACTTGGGCATCAGCCCAATGGGAAATTTCCCTGTAAGGTCTATGGCCAATCCGCCCCTGGTGGCTGGGGAGGGGATGATGTTGTTTACATGAGATTGCATGTTGGAAGCGGCTGGGGAGGGAGTGATGTTATTTACATTGCACTGTAAATTAAGGGGCTGAGGAATTATAATTTTTGAGGACACTAAAGGTAGGAATAACTAATGGGGGCATTATAACAGTAGGGGGCAGTATAAATACTGGGGGAACTTGAGGGAGAGTATTACAATAATAAAGGGGACAACAGTGACATCCGCGGCGTTCCCCCACAACAGTGACAACTAGAGATGGCCGAATTGACTTCGGTAGAAACATCCGAAGTCGATTCGCATAATACTTTGTTTGAATACTGGGTAATAACTTCATAAATTAATTACTACTGTAAAAAACCATTTCCCGTACTCTGAATCAGTTCCAAGAGGTACGTACAGTATTAGAATGTATTGGCTCAGAGGAGTGGTACCTTGGAACTGTATAGATCAATTTCTGAATTTATTATGCGAAGTCTCGTGAGAATTTGAGAAGTAATAACTTCGGCTCATCTGAGCCAATACATTCTAATACTGTATGGAGCGCTCGCTCTATACAGTATTCAAACAAAGTATTATGCGAATAGCCTTCGGATGTTTCATCCGAAGTCGATTCGCTCATCCCTAGTGACAACCACGGCGCCCCCACAAAGTGCCCCAGAAGCCTGCATGTTTCCTTCCTGGTTGATGTTCTCAGGCATCTGTTGATTACCGGCCGTGGAGCTGCGGATCTTTCCGGCCGTGGAGACGCAAATCTTTTCCGGATTTTAGTGGCTGTCCCGATACGGGGGAGGTATGTCCCACTTTCTGGCAGCTGTCCCTGCATCCATAGAAAGCAGAGACAGTTGCCATAATAAAGCAGAGAACCATCGCCGGCATCGGCTCCCTGCTTCATCATCCCTCCCGGCTCTCCACACCTCTGGCCTGTGCGGGGGGCGGGGCTGGCCGTTAGCCTCAGCTCCGCCTCCTTCACAGACTATAGCAACCGATGTCCTGCTGCTGCTAGAAAGAAGGTAAGTATGTGGGGTTTATTTTTTTTACATTCTGTGAGGGGCATATTACGGGGGGGAGGGGGGGACAATGTGGGCACATTACGGGGACGACGACAATGTGGGCACATTACGGGGACGACGACAATGTGGGCACATTACGGGGACGACGACAATGTGGGCACATTACGGGGACGACGACAATGTGGGCACATTACGGGGACGACGACAATGTGGGCACATTACGGGGACGACGACAATGTGGGCACATTACGGGGACGACGACAATGTGGGCACATTACGGGGGCGACGACAATGTGGGCACATTACGGGGGCGACGACAATGTGGGCACATTACGGGGGCGACGACAATGTGGGCACATTACGGGGACGACGACAATGTGGGCACATTACGGGGACGACGACAATGTGGGCACATTACGGGGACGACGACAATGTGGGCACATTACGGGGACGACGACAATGTGGGCACATTACGGGGACGACGACAATGTGGGCACATTACGGGGACGACGACAATGTGGGCACATTACGGGGACGACGACAATGTGGGCACATTACGGGGACGACGACAATGTGGGCACATTACGGGGACGACGACAATGTGGGCACATTACGGGGACGACGACAATGTGGGCACATTACGGGGACGACGACAATGTGGGCACATTACGGGGACGACGACAATGTGGGCACATTACGGGGACGACGACAATGTGGGCACATTACGGGGACGACGACAATGTGGGCACATTACGGGGACGACGACAATGTGGGCACATTACGGGGACGACGACAATGTGGGCACATTACGGGGACGACGACAATGTGGGCACATTACGGGGACGACGACAATGTGGGCACATTACGGGGACGACGACAATGTGGGCACATTACGGGGACGACGACAATGTGGGCACATTACGGGGACGACGACAATGTGGGCACATTACGGGGACGACGACAATGTGGGCACATTACGGGGACGACGACAATGTGGGCACATTACGGGGACGACGACAATGTGGGCACATTACGGGGACGACGACAATGTGGGCACATTACAGGGGGGGGACAATGTGGGCACATTACAGGGGGGGACAATGTGGGCATATTACGGGGGGGGACAATGTGGGCATATTACGGGGGGGGACAATGTGGGCATATTACGGGGGGGACAATGTGGGCATATTACGGGGGGGACAATGTGGGCATATTACGGGGGGGACAATGTGGGCATATTACGGGGGGGACAATGTGGGCATATTACGGGGGGGACAATGTGGGCATATTACGGGGGGGGTACAATGTGGGCATATTACGGGGGGGGTACAATGTGGGCATATTACGGGGGGGACAATGTGGGCATAAATACTGTGGCATAAAGGGGGAATAATTACTATGTGGGGGCATTAAGGGGACTGGTTGGGATTCGGTGTATAGGTATGTTTTGGGCAGAGTTAGAGGCGTGGCCTAGTGCAGAAAAAAAGTTGCTGCCACGCGCTTTGCGTGCTGAACAATCTGTCCCTCTTTGTTGGTTTACACAGTTGGGAGGTATGACAATACTCTGTCCTCCTTCTCCTTGACCTGTCCTCTGCCTTCGACACTGTTGACCACTCCCTTCTGTAGCAAACTCTCATCTCTTGGCATCACCGACCTGGCCCTCTTCTGGATCACATCATACCTCACAGACCGGACGTTTAGCGTCTCCCACTCTCGCACCGCCTCCTCGTCTCATTCCCTCTCTGTTGGTGTCCCGCAAGGCTCTGTCCTTGGACCCCTGCTCTTCTCCATCTACACTTTTGGCCTGGGACAGCTCATAGAGTCCCATGGCTTTCAGTATCACTCCTACGCCGACGACACACAAATCTACCTCTCTGGTCCAGACATCACCACCTTACTATCAAGAATCCCACAATGTCTATATTCTATATCATCCTTCTTCGCCTCTCGCTTTCTAAAACTTAACATGGATAAGACAGAATTCATAATCTTTCCCCCATCTTGTTCAACCCCCTCAACAGACCTACCTATCATGATCAATGGCTGCACACTCTCCCTGATCAACAAAGTCTGCTGCCTTGGAGTGACCTTGGATTCTGCACTTTCCTTCCGACCGCAAATCCAAGCTCTTTCCACCACCTGCCGCCTCCAACTCAAAAACATCTCCCGCATCCATGCTTTCCTTAACTTTAAATCTGTGAAAATTCTTGTACATGCCCTCATCATCTCCCGCCTAGACTACTGCAACATTCTCCTCTGTGGCCTTCCATCTAGCACTCTTGCACCCCTCCAATCTATCCTCAACTCTGCTGCCCGACTAATCCACCTCTCACCCTATTACTCGTCTGCCTCTCCCCTCTGCCAATCCCTTCACTGGCTCCCCATTGCCCAGCGAATTCACTTCAAAGTACTAACAAATACATACAAGGCCGTCCATAACCTGTCCCCTCCCTACATCTCTGAGCTACTTTCCCGATACATCCCCACACGCACTCTCCGATCCTCACAAGACCTCCTTCTCTCCTCTCCTATCACCTCGTCCCACAATAGACTCCAAGATTTCTCCCGTGCATCCCCCACACTCTGGAACTCGCTACCCCAACATATCAGACTCTCACCTACAGTGGAATCCTTCAAAAGAAACCTGAAAACCCACCTCTTCAGACAAGCCTACAACCAGTGACCCTGCTGCCTCTATACCACCATGACTAACTTCACCCGCACCTACTGTGTCCTTCTCCCATACCATGTAGATTGTAAGCCCTCACGGGCAGAGCCCTCTCTCCTTCTGTACCAGTTTATAACTTGTCTTGTTTATGTTTATTGTCTGTATTATGTATGTGCACCGCTTATCACATGTACAGCGCTATGGAATGAATGGCGCTTTAATAATAAATAATAATAATAACGTATAAAGGTCCTGAAGGCTGCTCCGTGCTGCATCTATAACGCAGGTCTGAACAGGCCTTACAGGTGCGGAGCTGGTGAGCGCTCCTCTTACCTGGCCGGGCCGTGTCCTCCTCTTCCTCTGACAAGCCTTCACCAGGAGCATCCGGGGATTTTTTTTTCTACTACCATGTACAGGAGTCGGGCTCCAGGCTGTGCTGCAGGACCTGTAGTGATGTCATGACCATGTGATCATGTGTGGGCGGAGTCAGGCACCAGGCTGTGTTGCAAGAGCAAGTCAAGGACCTGTGATGATGTCATGACCATGTGATTATGTGTGGGCGGAGTCAGGCACCAGGCTGTGTTGCAAGAGGAAGTAAAGGACCTGTGATGATGTCATGACCATGTGATCATGTGTAGGAGGAGTCAGACTCCAGGCTCCGCTGCAAGAGGAAGTAAAGAACCTGTGGCGATGTCATGACCATGTGATTATGTGTGGGCGGAGTCGCAGAAATCACATGACCAGGTTTATCTGCTCTGTGTATGCAGGGCTCTGCTGTGCAGTTTGTTATTCCAGTGTGTATGTAGCAGTGCTGTAGAGCTGTAATGTTTATGTAGTTGAGCTGTATGTGTGTAATGTTTATGTAGCAGTGTTGTATGTGTATAATGGCTGTATAGCTGAGTTGTATGTATTTGCAAGCTAGCTGTGTAATATGCCTCTAAAGAGTTCTATCAGTGTGTGCAGCAGAGCTGTGTATGTGTAATGTTCAGTTACTACAGCTGAGTCTTTGTCATGTCCATGTAGCAGAGCTGTGTATGTGTAATGTTCAGTTACTACAGCGGAGTCTTTGTCATGTCCATGTAGCAGAGCCGGCGATGTAATCTGCTGGTATCAGGCATCTTTGTGTGCCAGGGGCGGACTGACAACTCATGGGGCCCCCGGGCAATAGGAGATTATGGGGCCCCTGTGTCCCTGCCCACCCTTAAGCGCCGCCCACATCACCTACACTTGTTACAGAATTTCTCTTCACTATGTTTAAAATAAAAGTTCATTATAGTTAATGGGGCTGGCGGGCATTCTGTCTGCATCCAGCAGTGGCGGATGCAGTAAATTCCATCAGGCTGTTCTCAGCTGGAACAGCCCGCCAGAATCACTAACGCCTATGTGAAGGCAGCCTAATACAGCGCCACATACCTCTTACATCCAGTGACGTCTCCTCTGATGTAGATGTTCTCTTTCTTCATCTTCTCCATTCAGACTAGACCGCCATGATGATTTCTTTCAGCCACCCCTCATCTCTGCAGAGTTTGACAGACAGACATCTTAGTTTCCTATTTTTCCTCCCACCTTCTCCACATCCCATCATGCACCCCCAATACTGAGACGCTGTGCCCCCCAAACTATACTGCAAAAACAGATAAACCCCCTGAAAATACTAGTTACACACAGATAGCGCCCCCTTCAATAATTATTGGAACACAATGCTTTAAAAATTAACTGCACCGAGCAAATAGTGTCCCTGACACTAATAGTGTAACCATAATGTCCCCAAAAAATAACTGTGCTAAGCTGATACTGTGCCAGGGTGCCCCCCACAGTAATACTGCTCCCCAAAACCCCAGCAATAGTAATAATTCTGTGCTAGAGTGCACTTAGTAGTAATAGTGCTCCTACAGTGCTCCCAACAGTAATTGTGTCCCAGAAGTAATAATGCTCCCATAGTCCCCCAGTAGTAATAAAGCCCCCTTATAATGTGCGCCAGTACAAAAAATGCCCTGTTGTGTGGCAGTAAAGAAAAAAAACTCCTCTTAGTGCCCCCAGTAGAGCCAATGTCCCCAGAGTGCCCTCATGTGATCAAATGACCCGTACTGTGTGCCACTACAAAAATACTTAGTGCCCCCAGGTGCCCATAGTGCCCCTATAATTTGTGCCAGTATAAAATACTCCTATATAGTGCCCCCAGAAGATTCCCCCATAGTGCTCCTCCCCCGTCCCCATAGTGCCCTTCATAATGTGCCAGTATTAAATGCCCCCATAGACTGCCCCATAGTGCTCTTCTCCTCCACTTCTCCATAGTGCCCCCATAATGTGTGCCAGTATATAGGGCCCTAGTAGATGCCCCATAGTGCTCCTTTCACCCACACTTCTCCATAGTGCCCCCATAATGTGTGCCAGTATATAGGGCCCCCAGTAGAAGCCCCCATAGTGCCCCCCCATAATATTTGCCAGTATATAGTGCCCCTAGTAGATGCCCCCATTGTGATCCTTCCCCCCTTCTCCATAGTGCCCCCCATAATGTGCCAATATATTGAACCACCAGTAGATGCCCTCATTAGATGCCCCCATAGTGCTCCTTCCCCCCTTCTCCATAGTATATAGGGGTCCTCAATGGATGCCCCCATAGTGCTCTTTCCCTCCCCTTTCTCCATAGTGCACACCCATAATGTGCCAATATATAGGGGGCCAAATAGATGCCCCATAGTGCCCCCCATAATGTGCCAATATATAGGGGTCCCCAATAGATGCCCCCATAGTGCTCTTTTCCCGCCCCTTCTCCATAGTGCACCCCCATAATATGCCAGTATATAGGGGCCCCAATAGATGTCCCATAGTGCCCCCGATAATGTGCCAGTATATAGGGGCCCCTAATAGATGCCCTCATAGTGCTCCTTCCCCTCCCCCATCTCCATAGGGCCCACCATAATATGTCAGTATATAGGGGCCCCCAATAGATGCCCCCATAGTGCTCTTTCCCACAGTTCACCATAGTGCACCCCCATAATGTGCCAGTATATTGGGGCCCCAATAGATGCCCCCATAGTGCCCCCCCATAATGTGCCAGTATATAGGGGCCCCCAATAGATGCCCTCATAGTGCTCTTCCCCTGCCCCTTCTCCATAGGGCCCCCCATAATATATCAATATATAGGGGCCCCAAATAGATGCCCCGATAGTGCTCCTTCCCCCCCTTCTCCATAGTGCCCCCATAATGTGTCAGTATATAGGGGCCCCCAATAGATGCCCCCATAGTGCCCCCCCATAATGTGCCAGTATATAGGGGCCCCCAATAGATGCCCCCATAGTGCCCCCCCCCCATAATGTGCCAGTATATAGGGGCCCCCAATAGATGCCCCCATAGTGCTCCCCATAATGTGTCAGGATATAGGGGCCCTCAATAGATGCCCCCATAGTGCTCCTCCCCCCTTCTCCATAGTGCACCCCCATAATGTGCCAGTATATAGGGGCCCCCAATAGATGCCCTCATAGTGCTCTTCCCCTGCCCCTTCTCCATAGGGCCCCCCATAATATATCAATATATAGGGGCCCCAAATAGATGCCCCGATAGTGCTCCTTCCCCTCCTTCTCCATAGTGCCCCCATAATGTGTCAGTATATAGGGGCCCCCAATAGATGCCCCCATAGTGCCCCCCCCATAATGTGCCAGTATATAGGGGCCCCCAATAGATGCCCCCATAGTGCCCCCCCCCCCCATAATATGCCAGTATATAGGGGCCCCCAATAGATGCCCTCATAGTGCTCCCCATAATGTGTCAGGATATAGGGGCCCTCAATAGATGCCCCCATAGTGCTCCTCCCCCCTTCTCCATAGTGCACCCCCATAATGTGCCAGTATATAGGGGGCCCCAATAGATGCCCCCATAGTGCCCCCCCATAATGTGCCAGTATATATGGGCCCCCAATAGATGCCCCCATAGTGCTCCTTCCCCCATCTCCATAGTGCCCCCCCCCCTAATGTGCCAGTATATAGGGCCCCCCAATAGATGCCCCCATAGTGCCCCCCATAATGTGCCAGTATATAGGGGCCCTCAATAGATGCCCCCATAGTGCTCCTTCCCCCCATCTCCATAGTGCACCCCCATAATGTGCCAGTATATAGGGCCCCCAATAGATGCCCCCATAGTGCCCCCCATAATGTGGCTGAATATAGGGGCCCCCAATAAATTCCCCCATAGTGCTCCTCCCCCATAGGGCCCCCACCCCCCTTCTGCCATACTATACAAAAAATAATTAAAACAATAAACACTTGTACTTACCTCCATGACACTCTCAGTTATGCGATGCAGGCCTCTTCCGGCCTGTGTCCCGCTCTGCACAGCTCAGGCGGCGCAATGTCGTCATCACGCCGTCTGCATCGGCCTCTGATGTAGCCTATCAGAGGAACGGGCAAGGGAGACGCCTCTCCCCTGCCCCCACCGTTCATCTGTACAGATGAATATAGATAAGAGCGCTTCCACAATGGACCGAGTGCCCGAATGGTCAGTCCGCCCCTGGTGTGTGCTCAGGAGATGTTTAGGGGTAACTCTATCGCCCGGATATCACCCCATTGTCAGACCCACCTCCAGGACCCGCAGCTGTCTCTAACCCAGAGCGCACCGTGCAGGCCCGGCCGCCCTCCATTCATCTCATATGTGTGAGAGAGGGGCGAGAGCTTGTGGTGTCCTAGAAGACAGCGGCTGCATCGTGAGGGAAGATATAGTGGAGAGCGGTAGAGGAGTCACAGAGCGTTCCAGACGTCGGTGTTCCTACGAGGGAGCTCTAGTGGATGGACGGGGGGGGGGGGGGGGGGGGGGGGGGCGCTGTATATTTCACTTAAAGTTTTTTTTTTTACTGATAATCTGTCCTCTGGATAGATCATCAGCATCTGATCGGCGGGGGCCGACACTCAGGACCTCCACCGATCAGCTGTTTGAGAAGGCAGCAGTTGGGAGCATCTACTGGGGGCCATATATATTGGCATTATATACTGGCATACATTATGGGGGCCACTATGGAGAGGTGTG
This sequence comes from Bufo bufo, assembly GCF_905171765.1. Lineage (NCBI taxonomy): Eukaryota > Metazoa > Chordata > Amphibia > Anura > Bufonidae > Bufo > Bufo bufo. Next base: position 390,212,323 of record NC_053394.1, on the reverse strand, counting down.
GGAGAGAAGCACTATGGGGACATTATATAGGGGCATTTTATTTTGGCACACATTATTCGGGTTCTATAGGGAAGGGGGAGAGGATATCTACTTGGGGCACTCTATGGGGGGCATTTTATACTGGCACATTATGGGGGGCACAATGGGGATGGGGGTAGGAGCATCTACTTGGGGCACTATATAGGAGTATTTTATACTAGCACAAATTATGGGGGCACAATGGGGACCTTAGCTCAATTGGGTGCAGTAAGAAAGCTTTTTTTGTACTGACACATAGTAGGGGGCATTGGCACACATTATTATTGGGTGCACTATGGGGACATTGTCTCTACTAGAGGCACTAAGAGTACTGGCACACATTATAAGTGGTATTTTTGTACTGGCGCACATTATAAGGGTTACTTTTTGTACTGGCGCACATTGTAAGGGACATTTTTCTACTGTCACATATGGTGAGCTTTATTACAACTGGGAGACTATGGGAAACATGAATACTAGGGATGAGCGAATCGACTTCGGGTGAAATTTCCGAAGTCGATTTGCATAAAACGTCATTTTCATTACTGTACGTACCACTTGGAACCGAACCCGAGTTCGGGATTTATTTATTTTTTACAGTAGAAATCTATTTATGATAAGTAGGGTTGAGCGAACACGAACTGTAAAGTTCGGGTTCATACCGAACTTTAGGATTTTTGGACCCCGAACCCGAACATTTCTGTAAAAGTTCGGGTTTCTTAGCGCTTTTTGAAAGGCTGCAGAGCAGCCAATCAACAAGCGTTTAACTGTGTGCCATTAGCAGCCATCTGATTGGCCAGTGCAGTATGTGACCCAGACTCTATATAAGCTGGAGTCACATAGCGCTGCACGTCACTCTGCTGATACTAGTGTAGGGAGGATGCTGCTGGTGATTTCAGGGAGAGAATAGGACTAAATCTGTTATTAGAACTCTAATTGAACTCAGCGATCTACATAGATATAGTTGTGTGGGTGCAGTGTGTAACATCCCAGAGTGTGTCACTAAACTCTTTCTCCCCGCTATAACATGTCAGGTGCATATGTATTGTCATCTTGTGTAGTCTAACATTGCATTTTCCATTATATGTATTTTCTATGCCTGTTTCATATTATGCTGTAATTTCCATGTACACCAGCAGGTGGCAGCTAGACTGTATTGCTAGACTGGAATAGTTCATTTCAATCTAACTCCCCCCCCCCCCCCTCTTTGAGGAGGTGTGGAATGTTCCCACATCCTGCCTCATGGGGAGGAAAGAAAGTTCTAGTCAGTGTTAGTGATGGGAAGTTCGGATCTTTTAGGTGAATCGGTTCATTTGGATCAGCTCATTCAAATGAACCGATTCATGAATCGGATCTTCGGTTCACTTGGTGAGTCAGACTGCTGAGCTGACTCGCAAGTGCTAGCCCCGCCCACCAACCAATCACCGACCAGAGCTGAGGGGGCGAGGCCAGCACAGCACAGTAGCAGCTCTGACTCGACTCCTCGGAGTAGTGCAGGGTCAGGGAGTCTAAATGAATGGAATGAGTCACAAGAATCTAAAGATCCGACTCAGTCAGTGACTCATTCCATTCATTGAGTTAGAAGAGCCGGGAGTCAGACTGTAGAGCAGTTTACACTGAGGCTGTCGGCTCTTGTTGCAGCAGTGATAAGGTTAAGGGACAGGAGCAGAGAGATAAGAGAAGGGACAGATGACACAGAGTTTAGATTACAGGATGAATTACATTAACCCTTTAGAATCAAATTGGCTTCTCAGGAGATATATATGTTAAAGGCATCTCATGTGAACCCACCCTTAGTTATATAGCTACTGAATGAGATGCCTTTAACATATATATCTCCTGAGAAGCCAATTTGATTCTAAAGGGTTAATTTAATTCAACCTGTAATCTAAACTGTCATCTGTCCCTTCTCTTATCTCTCTGCTCCTGTCCCTTAATCTTATCACTGCTGCAACAAGAGCCGACAGCCTCAGTGTAATGTAACCTGTTCTAGTGACTCTCGGCTCTTCTAACTCAATGAATCGAATGAGTCACTGACTGAGTCGGATCTTTAGATTCTTGTGACTCATTCCATTCATTTAGACTCCCTGACCCTGCACTACTCCGAGGACTCGCGTCAGAGCTGCTAGTGTGCTGTGCTGGCCTCGCCCCCTCAGCTCTGGTCGGTGATTGGTTGGTGGGCGGGGAGGGGTGGGGCTGGCAGAAGCAGCTTCCACTCTAAGATCATATTACTGACCACTCCCGAGTCCCTCCCTCAGGCTCCTGACCTGCTGCCAGCGTGAGGTCTCTGTCTGCTGTGACTGAGAAGAGCCGTTTCAAACAGATCGGATCATTCAAGTGATCGACTCCTCCGGTTCACTGAACTGAATCGATTCAAATGAACGATTCGTTCATGAACCGGACATCACTAGTCAGTGTACCAGCCACCCCGGCTAGGGGAAGGCTGTGTTAGTAGGAGCTCCCAGAAACAGGGATCCCAAGACAGGATCGAGCCTCGGCTGAGGCCAAGATCACTCTTCCCAGCCTGAGCCATCAGCCTCAGCTGGTTGACAAGAAAAGCAGCCATCTCCAGCCTCCAGGAAGAAGCATTCCCTGTGAGCCAAGCTGTGAGTACATATCCAGAGACCAGGAGAAGCCAAATTCCTCCTCAGCTAGTAAGGCCCAAACCAAGACAGAGCAGAAGATAAATACCTGGCAAGATTCTCCAGGCATATAGTATAGGAGCAGAAGAGGCATTAACCCCTGCCATACATTGCCAATACCTGCTGGGACCTAAGGACTATTGCTGTACTCATATGGATTTATGCTGCACCCCTTCAGTAAAGACAAGTTGGATCATATTTCCTGTCTGGATCTCATTCATTCCTCAATTACCCCTACTGACCACACTCAATTTTATTGCAAGTGAGCCAGGATCCAGGAGTCCAGCCGTACCCAGGTAGGAGACACCGTTGACATTACACAGAGACATTATCCCCCTCTGGCATTCCTCACCTGGTACGTGAGTTATAACATCTTAAAGGGCCCTGAGACTATAACCTGCGCACATTGCAATTGGCGTCACAAACTAAAAACCATTAATTTTGCGCCAGTGTGCATCAGTCACAATCCGGCTTACTGCAAGTGCACAATATTTTTACCCTGCCCTAAGCCCAGTGACAGAGAAAAATAACTTTTATCCGTCTGTTAGTTAACCGCCTCCGGACCGCCTAATGCAGGATCGCGTTCCGGAGGCGGCAGCCCTGCGCACATTCACGCATCTACGCGTCATCTCGCGAGACGCGAGATTTCCTGTGAACGCGTGCACACAGGCGCGCGCGTTCACAGGATCGGAAGGTAAGCGAGTGGATCTCCAGCCTGCCAGTGGCGATCGTTCGCTGGCAGGCTGGAGATGTGATTTTTTTAACCCCTAACAGGTATATTAGACGCTGTTTTGATAACAGCGTCTAATATACCTGCTACCTGGTCCTCTGGTGGTCCCTTTTGTTTGGATCGACCACCAGAGGACACAGGCAGCTCAGTAAAGTAGCACCAAACACCACTACACTACACCCCCCCGTCACTTATTAACCCCTTATGAACCCCTGATCACCCCTGTTCACCCCATATAGACTCCCTGATCACCCCCCTGTCATTGATCACCCCCCTGTAAGGCTCCATTCAGATGTCCATATGATTTTTACAGATCCACTGATACATGGATCGGATCCGCAAAACGCATACGGACGTCTGAATGGAGCCTTACAGGGGGGTGATCAATGACGGGGGTGATCACCCCATATAGACTCCCTGATCACCCCCCGGTCATTGATTACCCCCCTGTCATTGATCACCCCCCTGTAAGGCTGCATTCAGATGTCCGTATGTTTTTTACGGATCCACGGATACATGGATCGGATCCGCAAAACACATACAGGCGTCTGAATGGAGCCTTACAGGGGGGTGATCACCCCATATAGACTCCCTGATTGAAAAAAAAAATAAAGAATTTCCGCTAACTTGTGCCAAAAAAAAAAAAAAATTCTATGAACTCGCCATGCCCCTCATTGAATACCTTGGGGTGTCTTCTTTCCAAAATGGGGTCACATGTGGGGTATTTATACTGCCCTGGCATTCTAGGGGCCCTAAAGCGTGAGAAGAAGTCTGGGATCCAAATGTCTAAAAATGCCCTCATAAAAGGAATGTGGGCCCCTTTGCGCATCTAGGCTGCAAAAAAGTGTCACACATCTGGTATCGCCGTACTCAGGAGAAGTTGGGCAATGTGTTTTGGGGTGTCATTTTACATATACCCATGCTGGGTGAGATAAATATCTTGGTCAAATGCCAACTTTGTATAAAAAATGGGAAAAGTTGTCTTTTGCCGAGATATTTCTCTCACCCAGCATGAGTATATGTAAAAAGACACCCCAAAACACATTGCCCAACTTCTCCTGAATACGGCGATACCACATGTGTGACACTTTTTTGCAGCCTAGGTGGGCAAAGGGGCCCACATTCCAAAGAGCACCTTTCGGATTTCACAGGTCATTTACCTACTTACCACACATTATGGCCCCTAGAATGCCAGGGCAGTATAACTACCCCACGAGTGACCCCATTTTGGAAAGAAGACACCCCAAGGTATTCCGTGAGGGGCATGGCGAGTTCCTATAATTTTATATTTTCTGTCACAAGTTAGCGGAAAATGATGATTTTTTTTTTTTCCTTACAAAGTCTCATATTCCACTAACTTGTGACAAAAAATAAAAACTTCCATGAACTCACTATGCCCATCATGAAATACCTTGGGGTGTTTTCTTTCCAAAATGGTGTCACTTGTGGGGTAGTTATACTGCCCTGGCATTTTAGGGGCCGAATGCGTGAGAAGTGGTTTGAAATCAAAATCTGTACAAAATGGCCGGTGAAATCCGAAAGGTGCTCTTTGGAATGTGGGCCCCTTTGCCCACCTAGGCTGCAAAAAAGTGTCACACATCTGGTATCTCGTACTCAGGAGAAGTTGGGCAATGTGTTTTGGGGTGTCATTTTACATATACCCATGCTGGGTGAGAGAAATATCTTGGCAAAAGACAACTTTTCCCATTTTTTTATACAAAGTTGGCATTTGACCGAGATATTTATCTCACCCAGCATGGGTATATGTAAAATGACACCCCAAAACACATTGCCCAACTTCTCCTGAGTACGGAAATACCACATGTGTGACACTTTTTTGCAGTCTAGGTGGGCAAAGGGGCCCACATTCCAAAGAGCACCTTTCGGATTTCACCGGCCATTTTTTACACATTTTGATTTCAAACTACTTACCACACATTTGGGCCCCTAGAATGCCAGGGCAGTATAACTACCCCACAAGTGACCCCATTTTGGAAAGAAGACACCCCAAGGTATTCGCTGATGGGCATAGTGAGTTCATAGAAGTTTTTATTTTTTGTCACAAGTTTAGTGGAATATGAGACTTTGTAAGAAAAAAAAAAAATCATCATTTTCCACTAACTTGTGACAAAAAATAAAAAGTTCTATGAACTCACTATGCCCATCAGCGAATACCTTAGGGTCTCTACTTTCCGAAATGGGGTCATTTGTGGGGGGTTTGTACTGTCTGGGCATTGTAGAACCTCAGGAAACATGACAGGTGCTCAGAAAGTCAGAGCTGCTTCAAATTAAATAAAATTTCGATTAATAACAAAAAAAGTAAAAAATGACAGCAGCAATGAAATACCACCAAATGAAAGCTCTATTAGTGAGAAGAAAAGGAGGTAAAATTCATTTGGGTGGTAAGTTGCATGACCGAGCAATAAACGGTGAAAGTACTGTAGGTCAGAAGTGTAAAAAGTGGCCTGGTCATTAAGGGTGTTTAAGCTATAGGGGCTGAGGTGGTTAAGTGGGTGGCGGCGGCCATTTTATGCAAGCTCAGTGCACCAGCACTGCATCTGAGCTTTTGTGACATTGAAATCCAAGCTTGAAATACTCCAATAATAATCTGGGTTTAAAAAATACTCTCTTTTTTGGCAATATCCTACATCTGGTGCCTTTGCAGCATTAGTCAGTGTGCAATTTAAGCTAGAAATACAGCTATAATTTTCTGGGTTTTTAAAAACAACATTTTTGGGCAAAATACACAATTTTACAGCCCTTGCTGCATCTGCACGTGTGAAAATCAAGCGTTATATACAGATTTCATATTCTGTTATTAAAAAAACACCCATTTTGGGCAAAATACTTAATATTGTAGCCCTTGTTGCATCTGTGATTGTTAAAAACAGGTTTGAAATATTTCAATAATTTTCTGGCTTTGAAAAAACACCCATTTTTAGCAATACCCTCCATCTTGGGCCTCTGCCGCATTAGTCAGTGTGCAATTTAAGCTAGAAATACAGCTATAATTTTCTGGGTTTTAAAAACATACTTTTTGGGGGGAAAAACACAATTTCACAGCCCTTGCTGCATCTGCACATGTGAAATTCAAGCGTTATATACTGCTGTCATATTCTGTTAGTAAAAAAACACCCATTTTGGGCAAAAAACTAAATTTTGCAGCCTTTGCTGCATATGTCATTGTGAGATACACCCTTTAGATACTGTGGTTCTATTCTGCTATTAACAAAACACCCATTTTGGGCAAAAATCTTTAATTGCGGCCTTTGCTGCATATGTCATTGTGAGATACACCCTTTGGATACTGTGGTTCTATTCTGCTATAAAAAAAACCCACCCATTTTGGGCAAAAATCTTTAATTGCGGCCTAGTCTACATCTGTACGTGGGAGATATAACCTTTACATAATGTGGTTCTATTCTGCTATTAATAAAACACCCATTTTGGGCAAAAATCTTTAATTGTGGCCTAGTCTGCATCTGTACGTGTGAGATACACCCTTTACATAATGTGGCTCTATTCTGCTATTAATAAAACACCCATTTTGGGGAAAAATCTTTAATTGTGGCCTAGTCTGCATCTGTACGTGTGAGATACACCCTTTAGATACTGTGGTTCTATTCTGCTATTAAAAAAACACCCAATTTGGACAGAAAAATTAATTTTGCAGCCTTTGCTGCATATGTCATTGTGAGATACACCCTTTAGATACTGTGGTTCTATTCTGCTATTAAAAAAACACCCATTTTGGGCAAAAATCTTTAATTGCGTCCTAATCTGCATCTGTACATGTGAGATACATCCTTTACATACTGTGGTTCTATTCTGCTATTAGAAAAACACCCATTTAGGGCAAGATTCTAAATTTGAGAAATATGAGGAGAGCGTCAAATAAGGGACATGGCCCCGGTCGTGGTGTTGCAGGTGGAGCTCCTGTTGCAGGAAGAGGACGTGGTCGATCTGTGCCAGCTACACGCACAAGTGAAACACCTTCCTCAGGTGCGAGTAGGCGACAGAACCTGCAGCGGTCGGGCCTAATACGGCTCCACGAATGGTGAGGCAGGCGATAGTAGATTGGGTTGCTGACAGTGCCTCTAGTTCCTTCACATTATCTCCCACCCAGTCTCCTGCTGAAAGATCAAAGTTGGCACCTGCAGCCGATGTCCATCAGTCTTGCACCTCACCCCCTTGCAAATCAGCCAAGCAGTCTGAGCCCCAAGTCATGCAGCAGTCTCTTCTGCTTTTTGATGACTCTGTTAACAGGGTTTCCCAGGGCCATCCACCTAGCCCTGCCCCAGAAGTGGAAGAGATTGAGTGCACAGATGCCCAACCACTTATGTTTCAAGATGAGTACATGGGAGGACCATCGCAGCACGTCTCGGATGATGACAAAGCACAGGTGCCAACTGCTGGGGCTTTTGAAAGTGTGCAGACTGACAAGGAGGGCAGGGGTGAAGACTGGGTGGAAGATGATGTGGAGGACAATGAGGTCCTCGACCCCACATGGAATCAAAGTTATGCGAGTGACCTGTGTAGTTTGGAGGAAGAGGCGGTGGTCGGCCGCACAGAGCCACCAGCACAGCAGAAGAGGGAGCAGGGTGCAAAAGCGGAGCGGCCGTCCCCTAGACAGTACGCCTGCTACTGCCCACCGCAGCAAGGGACCGAGCACACCAAAGCCAGCTCCAAGGAGTTCCCTGGCGTGGCGGTTCTTCAGACAATGTGCTGATGACAAGACACGAGTGGTTTGAACGTTGTGCAATCAGAGCCTGAAGCGAGGCATAAACGTTCTCAACCTGAGCACAGCCTGCATGACCAGACATCTAAGGGCAAAGCACGAGCTGCAGTGGAGTAGACACCTGCAATCCAGCATCGGTGGCCGTGCGTGCACACTAAAGAAAAAAAGCACTGGCTTCTCTGGTCGCCGAGACCATAGGAACGCACATAGGCCAACACTTTATTCTATAATGTGCAAACTGGATTGAAGGGTGGTCGTAACCATAGAAACGAGACATGTAAAATGTGATGGAAAAATTAGTCTAGCCAGCAAAGGAAGCAATACGGATAATATTAATACATTAGTAAGTGCCTTGTATTAACTTTCTCTACATGATAAATGCCATTTCTGAAGTGAGACAACTCCTTTAAGGGCACACTAGACATAACACTATATACACAGATTATATACAATAGTCAGCTATGCAAATACAGGTGATGGTACAGTGAGCGCTAACATAAAAAAGGGTGTATTTATGAGATGTATGGGCAGTTCATCATTTCTTATAAACTCCCGGTTCCATGATGTCTGGGGAGTTTCTTTATAGTTGTTAACCAACTCAGCCCCCCATCACTGGAGCTGAGCTGTCAGCTTGTCTGAGCCGAGTGTGACATGTAAACACAGGGACCGCTTTGAAGCAGGACCACCTTTGGAGCCTGTTTCCTCTGCCAATTCCCTTCGCCTGAGCAAAGAGGCAGGCATTAAATCCTAACTCCACATATTTCATATATATACAGTCAGGTCCATAAATATTGGGACACCATATGTGCTTCCCAATTGTTAAGGGGCCAAAAGTAATGGGACAATTGGTTTCTCACCTGTTCCATGGCCAGGTGTGTGTTATTCCCTCATTATCCCAATTACAATGAGCAGATAAAAGGTCCAGAGTTAATTTCAAGTGTGCTATTTGCATTTGGAAAATGTTGCTGTCAACTCTCAAGATGAGGTCCAAAGAGCTGTCACTATCAGTGAAGCAAGCCATCATTAGGCTGAATAGAACAAAACAAAACAAACCCATCAGAGAGATAGCAAAAACATTAGGCGTGGCCATAACAACTGTTTGGAACATTCTTAAAAAGAAGGAACACACCGGTGAGCTCAGCAACACCAAAAAACCCGGAAGACCACGGAAAACAACTGTGGTGGATGACCGAAGAATTCTTTCCCTGGTGAAGAAAACACCCCTCACAACAGTTGGCCAGATCAAGAACACTCTCCAGGAGGTAGGTGTATGTGTGTCAAAGTCAACAATCAAGAGAAGACTTCACCAGAGTGAATACAAAGGGTTCACCACAAGATGTAAACCATTGGTGAGCCTCAAAAACAGGAAGGCCAGATTAGAGTTTGCCAACGAGATCTAAAAAAGCCTTCACAGTTCTGGAACAACATCCTATGGACAGATGAGACCAAGATCAACTTGTACCAGAGTGATGGGAAGAGTATGGAAAAGAAAAGGAACTGCTCATGATCCTAAGCATACCACCTCATCAGTGAAGCATGGTGGTGGTAGTGTCACAGCGTGGGCATGTATGGCTGCCAATGGAACTGGTTCTCTTGTATTTATTGATGATGTGACTGCTGACAAAAGCAGCAGGATGAAATCTGAAGTGTTTCGGGCAATATTATCTGCTCATATTCAGCCAAATGCTTCAGAACTCATTGGACAGCACTTCACAGTGCAGATGGACAATGACCCAAAGCATACTGCAAAAGCAACCAAAGAGTTTTTTAAGGGAAAGAAGTAGATAGAATGTTATGCAAGGGCCAAGTCAATCACCTGACCTGAATCCGATTAAGCATGCATTTCACTTGCTGAAGACAAAACTGAAGGGAAAATGCCCCAAGAACAAGCAGGAACTGAAGACAGTTGCAGTAGAGGCCTGGCAGAGCAGGGATGAAACCCAGTGTCTGGTGATGTCTATGCGTTCCAGACTTCAGGCTGTAATTGACTGCAAAGGATTTGCAACCAAGTATTAAAAAGTGAAAGTTTGATTTATGATTATTATTCTGTCCCATTACTTTTGGCCCCTCAACAAGTGGGAGGCACATATGCAAACTGTTGTAATTCCTACACCGTTCACCTGATTTGGATGTAAATACCCTCAAATTAAAGCTGACAGTCTGCAGTTAAAGCACATCTTGTTTGTTTAACTTTAAATCCATTGTGGTGGTGTATAGAGCCAAAAATTTTAGAATTGTGTCAATGTCTCAATATTTATGGACCTGACTGTATATATGTATTCAAAATCTTCATCAGAAATATATTTCCTTCTGCTTAGTTTTATTTTAATTATCTATCAATTGAGGCACGAAGTCATCTGAATCAGAAGGTAACACACAATACAATGTTGTCAAGCTCTGCTAAGCAGCTGTCTGATTATACTAGGAGTCCAGGCTTTATATAAGGTTCTTTATGTAAGCAATAAAGAAATAAGCTATATAATAATAATCGCTATAACTAGGCAGGTTAGTTGATACTTTGCATAGAACATATAACAGGATGTTTCTTTAGAATATGACAGGATGATGAGGCAGGATGGTCTATAAACTGTTGACCCAGATGTTCTCTGCAGTTGTGCTTTATTACCCAAGTCAACAGTCTTTACAAACATTACTTTGTTAACCCTTAAAATGATATGAATTTCAAAAACTAGTAGTGGATGAATCCGGTTATGTTGGATCTGCTTTAACTGAAGAGATTGGTCACCACCTCTGTCTAAGGCACAATGGATGGATCTGTTGAGTTCTGGTGCCAAAGCTACTGTAGACCAGCTGATTGGTGGGGGTGCCAGGTGTCAGACACCCTACCAATCTGATACTTATGGCTTATCCTGACAACAGGCCATCGAGATCACATTACTGGAAAAACCCCTTTAATGACATATGCATTATAGTAATTTAGAGTGATTTAAGGTGATTTAATGGTCCAAGCATCCTTGAATTCTTGTGCAACCCACCAAATATTTTCTATTGTTTTTACATGTCACATAGCGGTTCTTTATTAATTTGTTTTTAGAGATTTTTTTTCATCTTTATTTGGTTTTATTTGAGGGGAAAAGTCGTTTTATTTCAAACTCCAGCTGCTTATTCTTTAAATATGCAAATTGACACCAAAATAAATGGTTAAATTTGGTTTCCTGTTTTGGTCATATTAAGTTGTTTTTTTTGTTTGTTTAATGTAAAAAGGCCGACTATGCTGACGGGTTCAGCAGGTGTGGACTGTTTTTTTTATTTTATTCTCATTTGTATTTTATGATATATTTTGATACTTTTAAAATACATTTTGGCAGGTGGGACATTTACGCATTTCTTTTTTATTTAGCAATTTTCTTTATAACTGGGGCATCAAAATGTGACAAGTGATTCTTGTGCGGCATAATGGCACTGCCTGGCAATGTAGAAACCACTATGTGCACAAAACAAGCAATCACAGACAGAATATATTAAGGGGCAGCGTCCAAAACCATCCATAAAAACAATAAAGGATCACTACTACCCCCCCTTCCCATCCGAGCTATTGTCATTACTTCTAGAAGTACAGATTTAGCCAGGTTAACGCACAAACTCTTAACTAAAAATGGTCACAACTCACAAATGCAACATACCCAATGAATATATTTTATATCATGACATCTTCAATTATAAAACTAAAAAAATCCAGAGCTGGTGGGACATACAATAAAAAATAATCAAGGATTCCCCTACTGGTAAATTCATGTGAGATAAGTGAACCACATGACTTCTACAAATACTGGGTTGGCGGGGACCCCACTTGTTGGGTTTATCTACAGGTACATTTTGGTCAGGTGTACATATTAAGATGGTATACCTTTAGGAGGGCAAGTAATGGCTTCTATGTAATTAGGCGATCCTAGCCGGGGTCACTTTTTGGGAGAACTTGCACATTACTGATAAAATGTGTCCAGGAAGACCAAAAATGAAAGTTTTTTTAATGTTACAAATACTTATTGGGGTAGAACAGACTGGGGCTGGAATAGGCAGATTGTTATCCTTTTATATCAGGCCCTGGTTTTGTGCTTCACCAGGTATGGTTGAAAGATACATTACACCAATAGATTTATGATGTGTCAGACAGGTTTCTCTGATCAGTGGTAGCCCCTCTCTCTATTACTACCCCTTTGTGCCCCATGCTCAGTTAAAGGTAGGTGGAGCGTCCTTAAAAAGGAGTTTAGGGATTTAGGTCACAAGCTTAGGGTAAGGTCCTCAAACGTAGTGTTTTCCAAAATACTACCTCTACCACGAGCCACACAAGAAAGGCAACGGGAGATTAGGGAGGTTTACAAGTGGCTCAAGAACTGGTGTAGGAAGGAGTGGTTTGGGTTCCTGGAGAACTGGGCCGACTTCTCTGTCGGCTACGGGCTCTATCGTAGGGATGGGCTGCACCTCAATGGGGAAGGAGCAGCTGTTTTGGGGGAGAATATGGCTAGAAGGTTGAAGAAGTGTTTAAACTAGGGACTAAAGGGAGGATCATTACGTTATAGGAGGGGAAGATAGTGCAGATAGAGACATGGGGCAAGGTAATAGAACTGGGGAGGAATGGAAGGAGGGAGTAGAACAGTTTAAAAGGAAAGGTGTAGGGTAAAAAATATACATAAACTTCTTAATTGTATGTATACTAATGCCAGAATATCACAGAGAGCAATGACTTTTCATATAAAACTTAACTTTTACTATCGATTGTTAAAATAATACCCCATATAAATGTAAATAGTAATAAACAATGTCAGATATTTTGACAAAGCCTTACTTAGGACGTATTCAGGATAGTACAATCAAATAAAGAAAATAACGGCAACTTACAGTTTGATGACCGTGGACCTGGCCAAAAGATAAACGAGAGGTGAAGTCAGGACAGGGGGACCCTAATATGTCCCTCAATATACCCCTGCCTACAGGTGGAGCACCCCTCCCCCAAAAAGGGCGACCCCACCTCTCGGTGGCTAAGCCCTCACTGTCACCTACTTGAACCCTGCCAATGGAAGTAAAGGTAAAATACTTGTCCCTTCTTAATTGCTTGTCCCGACGCATTTCCCCAGTGTCCGTAAACCCTGGTTCATTAGGGGACCGATGATAACTCTTAGATTCTGGTAGTTGCAGGAAAATCATCATATGTTGCAGGTATCAATATGGATAGTTGAATATCCGATGTTCTTGAGCAAAAAAATAAAATAAAAATGTGATCACCTTATCATACCAGGATGTCTTTGATTTAACTATCACAGTTTTTTTTTTTTGCTCAAGAACATCGGATATTCAACAAAAGTTCATTGATTCAGTAATGCAACTTAAAATTCGAATTTTGTGAAAAGGTTCAATATTCTAGGGTCAAAGTGTCACACTCTAGTCAGCTAATTAATCCATACCCCCTGAGCAAAGGGTACCTGAAATTGTGACTTTGGGGTTTTCATAAGCTGTAAGCCATAATCATCCAAATTATAACAAATAAAGGCTTGAAATATCTCGCTTTGCATGTATTGCATTACTGAAATAAATAAACTTTGCACGATATTCTAATTTTTTTAATTTCACCTGTATACTGACAAGAGGTGTTCCACAGGATTGGCACAAAGCAAATGTGGTGCCAATATTCAAAAAGGGTCCAAAAACAGAGCCCAGAAACTATAGGCCGATAAGTTTAACATTTGTCTTGGGTAAACTGTTTGAAGGTTTTCTAAGAGATGCTATCTTGGAGCACCTCAATGAAAATAAGCAAATAACGCCATATCAGCATGGCTTCATGAGGGATCGGTCATGTCAAACTAATTTAATCAGTTTCTATGAGGTAAGTTTAAGACTTGACAGCGGCGAATCAATGGATGTCGTATATCTGGACTTCTCCAAAGCATTTGACATTGTACTACATAGAAGGTTAGTATATAAAATGAGAATGCTCGGACTGGGAGAAAACGTCTGTAAGTGGGTAAGTAACTGGCTCAGTGATAGAAAACAGAAGGTGGCTATTAATGGTACACACTGAGATTGGGTCACTGTCACTAGTGGGGTACCACAGGGGTCAGTATTGTGCCTTATTATCTTCAATATATTTATTAATGATCTTGTAGAAGGCTTGCACAGTAAAATATCAATTTTTGCAGATGACACTAAACTGTGTAAAGTAATTAAAATGGAAGAGAACAGTATACTACTACAGAGGGATCTGGATAGATTGGAGGCTTGGGCAGAGAAGTGGCAGATGAGGTTTAACACTGACAATTGTAAGGTTTTGCACATGGGAAGGAATAATGCAAGTCACCAGTACATACTAAATGGTAAAACACTAGGTAACACTGACATAGAAAAGGACGTAGGAATTTTAGTGAACAGCAAACTAAGCTGTAGAAACCAGTGTCAGGCAGCTGCTACCAGGGGCAATTAGAGAATGGTTGCATGATGAGAACATAGTCCTGCCACTTTACAAGCCACTAGTCAGACCACACATGGAGGACTGTGTACAGTTCTGTGCTCCTGTGAACAAGGCAGACATAGCAGAGCTAAGGAGGGTTCAGAGGAGGGTAACTAAAGTAATAACTGGAATGGGTGGACTACAGTACCCTCAAAGATTATCAAAATTAGGGTTATTTACTTTAGAAAAAAAGACGATTACTATGTATAAATATATCAGGGGTCATTACAGAGATCTATTTATTCCCAGGACTGTGACTGTGACGAGGGGACACCCTCTGCATCTGGAGGAAAGAAGGTTTGTACACAAACATAGAAAAGGATTCTTTACGGTAAGAGCAGTGAGACTATGGAACTCTCTGCCTGAGGAGGTGGTGATGGTGAGTACAATAAAGGAATTCAAGAGGGGCCTGGATGTGTTTCTGGAGCGTAATAATATTACAGGCTATAGCTACTAGAGAGGGGTCGTTGATCCAGGGAGTTATTCTGATTGCCTGATTGGAGTCGGGAACAAATTTTTTCCTCCTAAAGTGGGGAAAATTCGCTTGTACCTCACACTTTTTTTTGCCTTCTTCTGGATCAACTTGCAGGATAACAGGCTCAACTGAATTATTATTATTTATTATTAAAGCGCCATTCATTCCATAGCGCTGTACAGATGAAAAGGGGTATACATACATAATACAGACAATTGCACTAAGCATGAACAAGACAAGTTATAAACTGGTACAGAAGGAGAGAGGGCTCTGCCCGTAAGGGCTTACAATCTACACGGTATGGGAGAAGGACATAGTAGGTGAGGGTGAAGCTGGTCATGGCGGTATAGAGGCAGCAGGGTCATTGGTTGTAGGCTTGTCTGAAGAGGTGGGTTTTTAGGTTTCTTTTGAAGGTTTCCACTGTAGGTAACTGGATGGACAGATGGCTTTTTTCAGCCTTATAATCTATGTTACATCCTATCTGTCATTCCACTTGACTACAAATAACTGTCCATTTACAAGTGTGAATGACGCCCCTTTTTCCACATGTCTGGACACCAGTTCTTGTGGGAATCCAGCTCTATTTTTTGGACTTTCACATATAGGCCCCTGTATCTGCAGTTTTACAGGAATGGAGGGTCCCCATACTGATTACAGGCAGGGTGGTACCTTTTGGAAATATTATTTTTTTAAATTCTCTCTCACCAAACATTTGTCCTTTGATTACCAATATTCATTCAATACGGGAGACCATGTGTGTTTGGGGAGCTCTCACAGCGGTCCCAATCATCGCTCCAAGCCCTCAGCTACCTCTGGTAACTGAAAGCAAGGTTCTGTTTTATCTCCCTGTAAAAAGGAGTATCTGAAATAGAGATGGCCATGCAGTTCGCCCGGCGGTCATTTTGCGGTAAACTTTGCGTGTTCGCCATTCGCCAAACATACGAACATATGGAGATATTTGCGCCCGCCATATTCTTTTACATTGTTAGCTAGCTAACAGGGCAACAAAAGTTCTTTTAAGGACTATTATAGGTGTGCTATCAATAGGTGTGATACACAGAGGGGTGCGATATACTTATAATATACTTTTATAATGAGTCAAAAACACATATATCTATATAGTGATCACCTGGAAGTCAGGGGCCTAGGGGCTTACTAGGGCCATTTTATATAGGCTAAGGTTCCGGACGGGGTCGCTCTTATCAGGGCGGGTGGTCTGTGGTTAGGCTATCAGGGCCAGAATAGCACCCCTCTGTAGGGATAGATGTTTTTGGCATTCCCTCCGGGATTTATCGATGTGCACTGGAACCCCCCGGATTGTGGTAGGACATATGGTTTCTGATTTGGTGCCGCCGAGCACCCGATTTAGTGACGCAGAGCACTTATTATTGCCTACCACATCTATGCTTTTTGCTTAACTTTAATAATTAAATTTATTGAGGGCGTGGCCTGGTTGGGCATGTGAGCGGACGTGCTTGCGGGGAGCTCCTGACCTGCCGTCTGCTATCCTGAGGAATCCTCCATCTGCAGTAAACGCCGCTGCTCTGGGCACCGCTGAGAGACACCGGGGAGTGTGCGGATCCAGCAAAGATCACTATGACCTGCACTGGTAAGAAGGAGAGGGAGCAGAGAGAAGCCGGAACATCCATGCCGGTCAAACAATATGGCGCCGCATCGGAGGTAAATATGCCCGCACAGCCTCTAATATACCTCCCTCTGAAGTGCCTGCTCCATCCCTTGTTGTATCTGGGGAAACATCTGTGAGTCAGACAGCCTCGGCGTCATCAGCAATGGGGCCTAAATATGAGGACTCACTGACAGGGGAGATGGCTGGAGCTGCGGCCTCTGTTCTTCTAGTTCCACCTAGTGGCCCATGGACAGCCTGATAATGATACTGGCCAGCCCACTTCTAAGGATATCTTTAAGGCGGTTCAGCAATATAATACCTCGCTTGCTCTTCTCACTACTAACATGGGCAGCTTGCAAGAAAACATGTCCTTTCTCCGTCAAGACCTTAAAAAAGTCACAGATAGGATGGCTGAGGTTGAAGTCAGAGTGAGCACCTTGGAGGACCAATTGCCCTCTGTTAAAAGAGATCTGGGCAGGATTATTCACAATGTAACTCTGTTGATGTCAAAAACATATGACTTAGAGAATCGCTCAAGGAGGAACAACCTCCGTTTGGTGGGGGTCCCCGAGAAGCAGAAGGTTCTGACCCAGTGTCCTTTTTTGAAGATTAGCTTACACTTAAATTTGGCAAGGACTTGCTATCCAGGATGTTTGCTATTGAAAGGGCGCACAGAGTGCCATTCCGCGCTCCACCACCAGGGGCCCCACCCCGTCCAGTTTTAATGAAGTTGCTACACTTCAGGGACAGGGATGCTATACTTAGGAAAGAAAGAGACCATCCTGAGCTACTGATTAATGGAAATAAAACTGCGATTTATCCGGATTTCTCCGCAGAGGTCCAACGGAAGAGAGTCAAGTTCCTGGATGTGAAGCGCTGCCTCCGGAATCTACAAATTCCGTACTCTATGTTGTATCCCGCCAAGCTTCGTGTAGAGGCGGCACAGTGGATTGGCGCCAACGAACCATCGCTCAAGAACTCGGCATCCATGGGATGAGTGTCCCGCCTATCCCAGTGTTGGGTCACGTGAGATTTGTTGAAAATACTAAGGGACACGTCTGATATGTTATGCATATTAATGCTTTACGTATAGGATGTACTTCCTTTCTGTCTAACGGTCTTATGATCTTTTGTTTATTTTATATGTGTTCTATATGTAGGGTCCATAGGCCCGTGTGTTATCTTGGTGACGAGTTGCGGGTGTCACCTAAAGATGCTTGAATATGTCTTTGTACTTCGATCATACACATTACGCTGCAGATTCACTTGCATATTAGCGGGTCAGCAAAAGTAACCCGATTTATGTTTGTATTCTTTCACGGGTTTTCCTGTGGCAGTTATTCCGCCATAAATGTGGCCGACTGTAGGGAAATTTTTTCGCCCTTTTTGTTGGGTTTTTCAGGGTAGGGATCTTATCCTTGCCGGAAGCTATTCTGGTATTGGGTTAGTTTTTGGGTCTGGGAATGGGTGGGTTGAGTGATGGACTGGGATCCGTGATCTTCTGTGGTATGTAGGGAGCATGGAGGTAACATGTATGACTGCTGTGGTGTGCTTGGCTACTAACTGTACTATAAGTTCTTATGGCGAATAGTCATAAGATAATAGGGTGGAATGTTAGGAGTTTAGGTGAATCGACTAAACGTACTGCAGTGTTTGTGGCGCTGCAACGCTTTCACCCTGCTATAATCTGTCTGTCAGAGACTCATTTATCTACTAACACTACCTCGGTATTACAAAGGCCGTGGATTGGTCATGCATTTCATTCCATGTTCTCTTCACATTCTAGGGGTATAAGTGTTCTGGTGCATAAATCATTGCCATTTATGTGTCATTCGTCTCACATAGACGATAATGGACGTTATGTTTGTCTCCACTGTACTTGTTATCATTGGTCCTTTATATTGGTAGCAGTGTACATTCCCCCTCCCTATAGTAGTGAGGTGATAAAGGAAATTATGAGATATGTTGAGGATCTACCCCAATGCCCTATAGTGATAGTAGGAGATTTTAATACTTGTCCTTCTGCAACATTGGATAGGGGAGGGATGTCGGGAGCAAGTAGGGACTCTAATTTCGCCAGTGTGTTGCGGGAATTGGACCTGCATAACATTTGGCGGGTGAGGAATCCGAATTTGCGTCAGTTCTCATGTTTCTCTAGCTCTCACCATTCGCTGTCTCGGACTTATTTAGCTATAGGTTCGCCTGAAGTGCTGTCGCTAGTGGCTGAGATCAAAAACTTACCTAAAAGTCTATCTGACCATTCCTCGATTTATGTAGAAATGCAATTGGGCACTAGACGTCCCCCTGGGATTGGTACATGGAAACTTAATCCATTCTGGCTACAGCTGGTAGATGGGGAGAATTGTATGGTGGAGGAATTGAAGGAGTTCTTTGTGCAAAATGTTGGGTCGGCGGCTATGGGGGTGGTGTGGGATACTTGTAAAGCGTACGTTAGAGGCCTTTACATTCAAAAGATTATTCGACATAAAACCAAAACTAGGGACGCCCAGAAAAAGCTGCAAGCTTTAGTAGTGGAGGCGGAGGAAAGGTTTGTAAATTCACCCGACAGGGCAAATGAGGATTCCCTTAAAGCACAGGTGGGGTTGAAGCAGCATCTCTTGCATACATTGCAGGGGAAAGTTCTGGAAAGCTACTAGCAAGGGTTATTAGAGCCCAGGAGGGCCCGTCCAAAATCTTGTCTATTCAGAGGACAGATGGTTCTTTTGCCACGACAGATAAGGAGATTTTGGCAGTATTCCACACCTATTATGAATCCCTATATAGGACTAAACTAGAGGTGGACTCTCCTAATATAGCTACTTGTCTTGCAGAGATTGGGATTCCGCGATTGTCGGCAGAAAGTGTGGCATGTCTAGATGGCCCTTTAACACTTACTGAGTTGGAATTGGCGCTACAAGCATTTCCCAATGAGAAAGCCCCGGGGATAGATGGACTACCGATAGAGTTTTAAAAAAAATATAGTAGTGTCCTGTTGCCCCATCTAATGTCGGTTTTTAATGATTCCCTTCAATCAGGAAGCCTTCCTGCTTCTATGAAAGAGGCTATCGTAGTGGTCCTGCCCAAACCTGGTAAGGATCCCAGATCCCCTGACTCGTACAGACCAATTTCACTGTTGACCTCTGATATTAAGATCTTGGCGAAAGTTTTAGCGAATCGTCTACAGTCCGTCATCTCCACTATTATTCATAGTGATCAGGCGGGTTTCATGCCTGACAAATCTACTTCGGTAAATCTTAGACGACTTTTTCTTAATATCCAGAGAAGGGTTGAGCCTGTCGGAGGTCGAGCCATCCTTTCACTGGACGCGGCTAAGGCCTTTGATAGTGTTGAATAGAGTTATCTTTGGGAGGTGTTGCGAGTCATGGGGTTTGGGAAGACCTTTATCTCCTGGGTCCAGTTATTATATAATGGCCCCACGGCTAGGATACGGGCTAATGGGGGAACTTCGGAGTCGTTTAGATTGGGCAGAGGAACCCGTCAGGGATGCCCGTTATCCCCCCTTCTGTTTGCTATCGCAATCGAGCCGCTTGCCTGCGTGTTGCGCTCATCTAATAGGATCATAGGATTTCCCTGTGGGACCTGGGAGGAGAGGGTGTCCTTATATGTGGATGACATGCTAATATATATGGGTGATGTGGAACGGTCCTTAGGTCCTGTCATGACACTTATACGGGAGTTTGGAGATAGGTCTGGTCTCCATATCAACTGGGATAAGTCCACTCTCTTACCGTTGCTATGACTCTCCTCCCACAGTCCAGTCCATTACAGATTGTGCATCAGGTCAAGTATTTGGGGATCTTAGCAACCGCAAACCCTAACAGTTATATTAAACTTAATATAAAACTGCTCTTAATCACAATGTCGACTAAGATTAAGGCTTGGTGCAAATTGCCGTTGGCTGAAATTGGGAGGAGTAACCTTCTCAAAATGATTTTCATGCCCAAACTCATGTATGTTCTACATAATTCCCCGGTATGGATACCTCGCAGGATATTTATAAAAATTGATAGATTATTTAGGGATCTGATTTGGTGCCATAAAAGAGCTCGGATTAGACTAGACACTGCAGAGAGGGAAAGAGGAGGAAGGGCTTTCAGTCCCGAATGCATGGCTCTACTACATTTTGTCTCAATTGCAACAGTTGAGGGGATGGGGAGGACTCCTGGGGATGTTGCTTCAGCCAGATTGGTGGCACATATTATTGGTCATAACTCTCCGGTTGCTTTATTGGAAAATAGTGGACTTGCTGGCAAGCTGACAGGGCATCCCACACTTTTCATGATACATAAGGTCTGGCAGAAATGTCGGGCGCTGCTGTCAATACAAGGGTTTACGCAGTTTTCCCCTATATGGAAAAATCCGCACCTGCCTGAACTGTTCCATTTAGAGGGCTTCTCACCTTGTGAGCGCAAAGGAGTGAGGTATCTATGTCAGCTACAGAGTGCTGATGTCTTTAAGTCCTTTGCTCATTTAAGAAATGAATTTGGTCTCCCACATACGGCCTTTTATCAATTTCTGCAACTACGGCATGCCTTTCAGACACAGGCTAAATCCTTATCGCTGAAATGTACTACAATCCCGCTGTTTCAGCAGCTTCTCACAAACAGTTCCTCGAGCGGTCTGATATCATCCACTTACAGGAACTTGTATGTGAAATCACTGAAACAAGATGTTTTAGCAGTTAAATCTAAATGGGAAAATGAGGTCGGGCCGATTTCAGAAGAGCAATGGAAATCGCTTTTAGCGCTTACACCGCAATTTGTGAGGGGCAACGTATGTCCCAGATGTTTTTATTACACCGGGTGTATAGGACTCCAGAGTTTTTATGCCGGATAGGTGTTCGGGCAGGTGCGGATTGTCCTAGATGCGGTAGAGGTCCTGCATCCTTGTTACACATGTTCTGGGATTGTGCGGAGCTCCGGAGCTTCTGGACCGCGGTTCTGGCCTCTATAAAAAATGCATAAAATATTACAGTTCCACCTGGGCCAAGAGCATGTGTGGTCGGAATATTGGACATTAAAAACAGCCATCATTGTCTGGGAGTACAGCGTTTGCCATTTCAAGCTAGGAAACTGATAGCCAGATACTGGTTTAGACCCCAGTCTCCGTCTAGGGGAGAATTTCTAATCAGGATGTCAGCCTCTTTAACTGGGTTAGAGATATCCACCTCTTTGCTAGAAAACTCAGATGGCGAAAACATTTTGCGCTTGTCGCAAAACGAGAGAGCAAAGAGATGGGTATCTCACCCGACATCCTTCAAGATGTCCGCCTTCTATACAGTTTGAGTGACAGCATCCCTCAGGAAGGTAAAGGCCTATTTACTTCACTTAAAAACAAGAGCCTTAAAATGCCTCCTTTGGGGGATCCTACGTGCATTGATGTTTTTGTCAATCAAGTTTGTCGGGATTTGTCTAATCTTATGTCCCGTCATGGTGGTTTCAATTGCAGTAAAAGCGAGTACAAAGCATTGCTGGATTTGGAGAAAAAGAAAAACTTAATCATCAAACCCTCGGACAAGGGGGGTAGCATCGTTTTGATGAACACCAATGACTATACAAACATGTGTCATGTCTTGCTCGATGACAGGGACACATATGAGAAATTGAGCTGTGACCCTACTGTTAAATACCAGAAGGAGTTAATTGATATATTGCGATTGGCAAAGACTGATAGCCTCATTTCTGGGGATGAATTTGATTTTCTGTATAAAAGACACCCCACTGTAGCTACTTTTTATAGCTTACCTAAAGTCCACACTGGTGGTATCCCTGTTACAGGACGCCCGATTGTTTCGGGTGTAAACAGTTTGACCCAGAATTTGGGGATTTATTTGGACCATATCTTGGCACCATTAGTCAAAACACTGCCCTCATACCTGAGAGACACGAGTGACCTTCTTGGTCGCCTTGAGGGAATCAGCTTGGAGGAGGGGACATCCCTAGCCTCAATTGATGTTGAGGCTCTCTACTCGTCTATACCCCATCACTTGGGTATGAGGGCAGTGGAATCATTCCTCTTCACTAGGGGACAACAGTTCTACCCACATAATGTATTTGTCTTGCGATTGCTTGACTTTGTTCTTACAAGGAATTATTTCCTGTTTGACGGTGTCCTCTACCACCAGCTCAGGGGCACTGCGATGGGGAGTTCTTGTGCCCCGTCGTATGCTAATTTGTTCCTGGGCTGGTGGGAGAGGACACTGGTCTTTGGCGATGTACCCAGTAGACATATTCCATGCATTGTTACTTGGGCAAGATTCATAGACGACGTCTTTGTTGTCTGGAAAGGGGGAGAAATAGAATTCTCTGATTTTGTTAAGGATTTGAATGTTAATTGTATCAACATGAAGTTTACTTCGGTCTTTGAAACAAATACCTTGCCTTTTCTTGACATTTTGATTTCAAGGGGCAAGGATGACCTGATACAAACAGACATCTTCAGGAAGCCCACTTCCACGAACTCACTTCTATACTGGAGTAGCCACCATCCCTTCCCCCTGAAAAGGGGAATACCAGTGGGACAGTACCTGCGCATCAGGAGGAACTGTTCCACCTGGGATACATTTAAAGCAGAGGCTGATGATCTTAGAGGTCGATTTCGGGAAAGGGGCTACCCAGATGCGGTCCTTAAGAGTGCCTTTAAAAGAGCATGTGGGAGCAAGAGCGATAACCTTCTTTATCCTAAACCTAAAAAACCGGAGACTGGCCTGATACGCCTTATAGGCACTTTTGACGATTTTTCGGAAGAGGTCAAACAGATATTAAGGAAACATTGGGAGGTCCTCCTCATTGATCCAGACATTAGAAAGGTGATCCCCGAAACAGCACAGGTCACTTATCGGAGGGGCCTCAGTCTTAGGGATCGCCTGGTACACAGTCACTACAGTGATACACGTGATTCCAAAGAGACATGGCTCCAACGTCCAATCGGTTGTTTTCACTGTAGTGGCTGTGTGGCGTGTGGACATATTTTACAGGGACGGTCGTTCTATGCTAATGTCACCGGCAAATGTTACCAAATTAGACATTTCATAAATTGTCGCACCAGGGGAGTGATCTACAGGGCCAACTGCAAATGTGGTCTTGAATACATTGGGAAAACTACCCGTGAGTTGCGACGACGGATAGGTGAACATTTGGGTGACATTAGGAATGATAGAGACACACCTATTGCCAAACATGTCAACATGATACATGGTGGCAATGCATCGGAGTTGAAATTTATGGGCATCGAGGCAGTTGCAAGACCAAAAAGGGGAGGGGATTGGGACTGGAGGATATTGCAGAGAGAGACTTGGTGGATATTTCACCTTCAGACCGTGGCACCTATGGGTCTAAATGAGCAATTGTCATTTGGTTGCTATATTGAACCTTAATACATCACTCTGTATCTCAGCGGTATGATCCGATCCCCTCCGCCACTCCTGAGACATGCTAAACATTGGTATAATAACTTTTTGGAGTGATACACTGAGCCATACTATTATACATTTTGTTGGGATACTGATATAAGATGAACTTTGAATTGTAGTTGCGCCGAAGCGATTGATTGGAAACAACAGTTATCTGAGGAATCACCTTAAAAACTCTGATATTCCATTAGGTGATCTGCAGACCAGGCAGACCAATGGAAAATATTTTAGATCTAAGTGGGAGCAGAGGTCGAGCTTACTTGCCCTTTGACTTCACCTCTGCACCACAATACACCCACTTCATACATGCGCAGTGGAGAGCGTTTGCCGTCTAACACATAACAAGTGAAGGCAGCGCTTTGCATGGTCACTTTAAATGTCTGGACCTCGGTTTCACTACGAAGGCTGAGTTCCGTCTTGGTTACCTGGCAGTAGGAACACGCCTCCACGCTAAGCGTCATAGGAAGAAGTAGGGTCACGTGATTATAAGCAGAACAGCTGATGCATGAACGCTGCATGACACTGAGGGGGCGTTGAATGGGGGTGGGGCTTCTCGGCTTTTTAAATGACCCGCGAACATGGCTTCATTGCCACTGCTACACGCGGGACGCTGAGGAGCACCCTCCACCTATTCCTATCTGGGAACAGTTACCATCGACAACTGGACAGATAAGCCGTTAATGCTTACATGCTTTCATATCATATTGTTACAGCATTTGATAAGCACAGAGCATTGAACTGGTCTCTAACGTCTGCTAGTGATATTA
Organism: Bufo bufo; assembly: GCF_905171765.1. Taxonomy (NCBI): domain Eukaryota; kingdom Metazoa; phylum Chordata; class Amphibia; order Anura; family Bufonidae; genus Bufo; species Bufo bufo. The sequence goes on along the minus strand of NC_053394.1, from coordinate 390,187,431 downwards.
CTAGTGGGAGGTCGGTTAAAATGTGTACTAAATAGATACTTTCAACTAATGTGATGCATTTATGATTGGTTAGGTGTACCAAATAGATACTTTTAACTAATGTGGTGCATTTATGATCTGACCACTATTGGTTCACTATGTTTGGATTAGAGCCTCACTGACAAATATACCTCTTGTGCAGCTGAGACTGGTGACCTCCGGTTATTCCTGGTCTATTCCCCAGGTCTTGGCACCCATACCTGGATAATAGTGTATATCAAATACTGACTACACTATTTTGTTCTCTATATGATTAGAGACTAAATACCAGGAATTACCACAGGCCACGTGAATTAGAGGGTAATTCGGCCATACACCTTTATTATCACAACGTTTGGTCGGCTGGAGCCCACATTAAAACCCACCTGTGTATTTTAACTGCTGCACAGTTGTCCATTACAACATGGACTGTGTTAGCTTATCAGGTATGGCATATTAATGTGTTCTCTGTGATCCCTCTTTTTGGCTGGAGAAGTAACCCCAGTTTAGGGGCCTTCTGGATATAACTTTGTCCCCTGACGAATCAGGTATTACTGAGGAAACGCGTCGGGACTTCATGATCATCTGATTATTTACATCCTTGGGACATCATGATCATCTGATAATACACATCCTTTTGTGTGTGTGAATTAGATCAGGCATTACAGGTGATTTACAGCCATGCTGTGACTACACCTGACCTTGTCCACCACATCTTCATTGCCAGTTCTTATGCCCCCTTTGTTAGTGTCATTATCTATAGGACCTATTTCTATCTATCGGGCAAAGCTGGGCAGTCCACAATTAGGGAGGGTGACAATAGGGATATTGCATTAGATAGGAGGGAGGATAGATAGGGGCAGGGCTATTTAGGGTTTTGACCCAGCGCTGTGTCTTTCTGCCTTGGTACCTGGCTACCTTTCACCCTGTCTCTCAATAATTTTTGCTATCCCTATATATGGTCCTTTCCCATCTCCGCCCATTTTTTATAGGAGATTAGTGTAACTAGTGGTTATAAAAAAGAAGTGTCTAGTATAGAAGGGCCCATTATTTTATCTCAATACATTAATAAATGTTATGTTTTAAACTTAATAAGCTACCCATTCACTGTGAAGTATATGTCAGATATATAGGTATATCATTAAATTCGTGATTTTACGTTTTTTTTTCTCTATGCTGGAACCTTGTCAGATATATTGCACTTAGAAAAAGGTGTATATATTAAAAGACAATGTGTAACGAAGTTTAATAAAATATGGGGAAATTGGGAGAAATATAGGATACAGTGTCCGGATTAGCTTCCTTTCCTAAATGTGTTGTGTGGTGGGAAGTAGACCTTGTTTCTCCTTGCTTTCTATCTCCTTTCTATCTCCAGTTAGCTTTGGATCTGTGCTGGTTGAAAGGGATCAGAATGACATAAGATGGGTGTGAAGTGGCCTGTTAAAACAGATAAGAGAAGTACACCATTGGCTATTCTCTGAAAGTATAGATAATGTAACTGATTTAGGAGGTCGGGCCCGTTCCATCGCTCGGGTGAAGGGGGGGGGGGGGGGGGGGGGGGATAGGGTTTAGTTGTGTAGGGAGGGATGGTATTTTGTTTATTAATCAAAAGAGGTGGGAAACGTGGTTTGTACAATGGATATTCTGTAACAATATTACTTGATTTCATGTATGTCTTTTACTATGCTGGACGTTACATATTGTATTCACAAAATTAATACTGTGACTGATCATGTAATGCTTTGGTAATACCTTTATTGGTTGTTACATGTATATTGTACAGACAATTTTCTTTCTCTTTATTTTTGCAATTTACAGAAAATTGTTAATAAAAATTATCCGATAAAAAAATAAAATAAATTAACAACATGTGAAGATAAGAAAGTTGACGCTTGTAGAAAATAAAATTTATTTTTATTGAAAAATAATTTAATTTATTTTCATTTTGAGGGATATCTTTTTCATTCACACGTCCGCAAAATGGGTCCGCATCTGTTCCGAAATTTTGCGGAACGGGTGCAGACCCATTCATTTTCAATTAGGCCGGAATGTGCTGTCCGCATCCGCATTTGCAGATTCGCACTTCCGCATCCGTGCTTCCGTTTCTGCAAAAAAATAGAACATATCCTATTCTTGTCCGCAATTGCAGACAAGATTAGGCATTTTCTATTATAGTGCAGGCAATGTGCGGTCCGCAAATTGCGGAATGCACATTGCCGATGTCCGTGTTAGCGAACCGTCCCGGCAGGTGTTCATCCATCACTATATCTGAAGGAATAAAGCCAGTTAGTGACCACCATAAAAACACATAAGGGAGGTCACTAATGGGCTAAGCATTAACATGGCTTCTCTTATAGGTGTTTTTTTTTTAAATGTTTAACAAGAGATGATTTACGGTTGAAACACATATCACATTCTGAACATGAAAACGGCTTCTCCCCTGTGTGAATTTTCTGATGTTTAAATAGAGATGATTTATTGTTAAAACATTTCTCACATCCTGAACATGAAAATGGCTTCTCTCCTGTGTGATTTCTTTGATGTATAACAAGACCTGATTTATCCTTAAAACATTTCCCACATTCTGAACATGAAAATGGCTTCTCTCCTGTGTGATTTCTTTGATGTATAACAAGACCTGATTTATCCTTAAAACATTTCCCACATTCTGAACATGAAAATGGCTTCTCTCCTGTGTGATTTCTTTGATGTATAACAAGACATGATTTATCCTTAAAACATTTCCCACATTCTGAACATGAAAATGGCTTCTCCCCTGTGTGATTTCTCTGATGATCAAAAAGAGCTGGTTTCTGCTTAAAACATTTTCCACATTCTGTACATGAAAATGGCTTTTCTCCTGTGTGATTTCTCTGATGTACAACAAGAGCTGATGTCTGCTTAAAACATTTTCCACATTCTGTACATGAAAATGGCTTTTCTCCTGTGTGATTTCTCTGATGTATAACAAGAGCTGATTTCTGCTTAAAACATTTCTCACATTCTGAACATGAAAATGGCTTCTCTCCAGTGTGATTTCTCTGATGTTCAAAAAGAGCAGATTTCTGCTTAAAACATTTTCCACATTCTGTACATGAAAATGGCTTCTCTCCTGTGTGATTTCTCTTATGTACAACAAGAGACGATTTCTGAGTAAAACATTTCCCACATTCTGAACATGAAAATGGTTTCTCTCCTGTGTGATTTCGCTGATGTTCAACAAGAGCCCCTTTCTTCTTAAAACATTTACCACATTCTGAACATGAAAATGGCCTCTCCCCTGTGTGATTTCTCTGATGTATAACAAGAACTGATTTCCGATTAAAACATTTACCACATTCTGAACATGAAAATGGCTTCTCCCCTGTGTGAATTATCTCATGTCTAACAAAACCTGATTTATATCTAAAACATTTTCCACATTCTAAACATGAAAATGGCTTCTCTTTTACGTGAGCTATTTGATGTTTAGCACCCCTTCTGTGACTTTTATTCTGGGTTACAGTCTGTGATGAATCAGAAGATCGGACCTGTTTAAAAGAATCAAATGATGCATTGTTGCTGTGAATGGATGAGGGTATATCTTGCATATTGGCATGCTCTTCAAATGTATCTCGTGTGATACCACAATCATCTACTTCAAAATCTGAAGATACCAGATGTTTCTCTAAGTTCCTGGTACAGTCATCTGCCAAGAATAAAACACGTTATTATTGATGAATAACATTCAAATTGTATTGAAGTTTTATAACTTTTCCACAAAAAAAAAAATAATCCACAGAAATTACAAGGCATGGCACAAAATTCAAGTATCAATTAACTAAAACAGTGGTGGCCAAACAGACCACAATCTAATAGTAGACAGAGGGGCCTAACTAGAAAATGCTGGCTTCCACCTTGAGCAACTTCCCTGCAACCCCCACCCAATCAGTCATTCAAAAGATATATAAATAAAACATTTAATTTCCTAGCACTGGACAAAAGGCGACAAATCCCCTCTTAGCGCCCCACACAATAGTTAACTTCATTCAGTGTCCCTTTCAACAGTGGAATTCCCCTTTAGTGGCCTCTTCACAGTACTGATGCTCCCTAAGTGCCCCCACTCAGTAGAATGTCCTCTTAATGTCTCCAAACAGTAGCTATGCCCCCTAAGTGCCCCCACACAGTAGTTATGCCCCCTTTGTGGGCCCCCTGCAGTAGTGCTGTTCCTTAGTGTCCCATTTACATCAGTGAAGCTCCTGTACTGTGAATAAAGTTAAAGTAATACCGAGCACATCATGCTCCTCCCAGCAGCAGGCAAATATATGGTGTTCAGTGGTGAGACTTTTTTGTATGACCTCTTAAGGCTACATTGACATGTGAAAAAAAAAGCCCAAAAAAACGGACACATGGTCATTTTTCAATAATTTTTTGCATCCCTCAGTACTCCAAACTAAAAAAAATACCTAGTAGCCATTGGCTCTTGAACTGAAAAATTTAGGAGCCAAATCGAAACCGAATCAAAATGTTGGTATACGCCGATCAGATCGGTGTAGGGTTGTTTCGATACCAAAATTTTGATTTGCTTTCGTCATTATAAAAAAGTATTGCAATACTCAATACCACGCAAAAAAAAACAAAAAAACACACAAACCAAAAAAAGCTGCGCGCATTTCGCTTTTTATGCAACGTTCAGCCCATTATATCACAGTCCTATCTTATTTTTTGGGGTGACAAGGTGACAAAAAAATGGCGAATGCTCACCGCATAGGAGATATTTTTTAATAATTTAATAGTTTGGACTTTTCGGACGCAGGCAGCGCTATGTAATATGTTTATTTATTTATTGTTTATATATTTTATATGTAAAATAGGGAATGGAGGGATTTAAACTTAATATTTTAGGGTACTTTCACACTAGCGTTTTTCATTTCCAGCATAGAGTTCCGTCCTAGGGGCTCTATACCAGAAAAGAACTAATCAGGCATATCCCCATGCATTCTGAATGGAGAGTAATCCGTTCAGGATGCATCAGGATGTCTTCAGTTCAGTCATTTTGACTGATCAGGCAAAATATAAAACCGTAGTATGCTACAGTTTTATCTCCGGCGAAAAAAAACGGAAGACTTGCCTGAATGCCGGATCCGGCATTTTTCCCCATAGGAATATATTAGTGCCAGATCCGGCATTCAAAATACCTGAATGCCGGATCAGTCCAAAATGTGTAAAAAGATACAAGACGGATCCGTCTGTCCGCATGACAAGCGGAGAGATGGATTCGTTCTTGCAATGCATTTGTGAGATAGATCCGCATCCGGATGCGTCTCACAAATGCTTTCAGTCCCATCCAGATCGGCAGATCCAGCAGGCAGTTCCGACGACGGAACTGCTTGCTGGATCACACTTCCGCAAGTGTGAAAGTAGCCTTAGGCTGGGTTCACACGGGCATTGCGGGAAAATGTGCGGGTGCGTTGCGGGAACACCCGCGATTTTTCCGCGCGAGTGCAAAACATTGTAATGCATTTTGCACTCGCGTGAGAAAAATCGCGCATGTTTGGTACCCAAACCCGAACTTCTTCACAGAAGTTCGGGCTTGGGATCGGTGTTCTGTAGATTGTATTATTTTCCCTTATAACATGGTTATAAGGGAAAATAATAGCATTCTGAATACAGAATGCATAGTAATACAGCGCTGGAGGGGTTAAAAAAAATAAAAATAATAATAATAATAATTTAACTCACCTTAATCCACTTGATCGCGGCCCGGCATCTCCTTCTGTCTCCTTTGTTGAATAGGACCTGTGGTGAGCATTAATAACAGGAACAGGACCTTTGATGACGTCACTCCGGTCATCACATGATCCATCACCATGATAAAAGATCATGTGACGTACCATGTGATGACCGGAGTGACGTCATCAAAGGTCCTGTTCCTGTATTTAATGCTCACCACAGGTCCTATTCAACAAAGGAGACAGAAGGAGATGCCGCGCTACGCGATCAAGTGGACTAAGGTGAGTTAAATAATTACTATGTTTTACTATGCATTCTGTATTCAGAATGCTATTATTTTTCCTTATAACCATGTTATAAGGGAAAATAATAATGATCGGGTCTCCATCCCGATCGTCTCCTAGCAACCGTGCGTGAAAATCGCACCGCATCCGCACTTGCTTGCGGATGCTTGCGATTTTCACGCAACCCCATTCACTTCTATGGGGCCTGCGTTGCGTGAAAGAGCATGCTGCGATTTTCACGCAACGCACAAGTGATGCGTGAAAATCACCGCTCATGTGAACAGCCCCATAGAAATGAATGGGTCGGTATTCAGTGCGGGTGCAATGCGTTCACCTCACACATCGCATCCGCGCGGAATACTCGCCCGTGTGAAAGGGGCCTTAGGGGCTGGAACCCTTGTCCTATTCACCCTTAGACCCCTTTCACATGGGCGATATTTCTTCATCACTTGTGCGTTGCGTGAAAATCACAGCATGCTCTATGTTGTGCGTTTTTCACGCAACACAGGCCCCATAGAAGTTAATGGGGCTGCGTGAAAATCGCAAGCATCCGCAAGCAAGTGCGGATGCGGTGCCATTTTCAAGCATGGTTGCTAGGATGAAAGTCTATTCACTGTGTTATTTTCCCTTATAACAAGGTTATAAGGGAAAATAATAGCATTCTTTAATAGATAATGCTTAGTAGAAGGTCAATTGAGGGTTAAAAAAAATAAAAATAAAAATTAAACTCACCTCCTCCAATTGATCGCGTAGCTGCCGGTCTCCTGTTCTTTCTTCAGTACCTGTCAAAGGACCTGTGGTGACATCACTGTCCTCATCACATGGTACATCACATGATCCATGACCATGGTAATGGACAATGTGATGAGCTCAGTGACGTCACCACAGGTCCTTTGACAGGTCCTGAAGAAAGAACAGGAGACCGGCAGCTACGCGTTCAATTGGAGAGGGGGGGGGAATTTATTTTTTATTTTTGAACCCTCATTGGCACTGCACCACCAATGTTTATTATACTGGGGTGCTGGGGGGGGGGGGGGGCGCACTGCGCCACCAATTTTTATTATACTGGGGTGTTTGGGGGGTCGGGCGCACTGCGCCACCAAGGTTTATTATACTGGGGTGTTGGGGGGGGCGCACTGCGCCACCAATATTTTTTATACTGGGGTGTTCAGGGGGCGCACTGCGCCACCAAGGTTTATTATACTGGGGTGTTTGGGGGGCGCACTGCGCCACCAAGGTTTATTATACTGGGGTGTTTGGGGGGCGCACTGCGCCACCAATGAAGATAACTGACTTGTTAATACGAATACAGGAGGCAGGTGCTGGAATCAAATAGCCGGCACCCGACCTCTATGACAGGGAGCTGCAATCCGCTGCGGTTAACCCCTCAGGTACCGCACCTGAGGGGTTAACTGCCGCTGCTCGCAGCTCCCTGTCATAGAGGTCGGGTGCCGGCTATTTGATTCCGTCACCCGCCTCCTGTATTTGTATTAACAGGTCAGTTATCTTCATTGGTGGCGCAGTGGCCACAGCCCCTGCCCTCCTCCTCCCGTCTCCCTTCTAATTGGCGGCAGCGGCAGCAGCACAGGGGCGTGGGAGAGACTCCTTCTCCACTGCGCTGCTGAGAAGAACATCGATGGCGGGGCAGAGAACTATCAGCTCCTGTGCCCCGCCGCTGTATTCAACTGCAGAGCTGCGGTGGCGGGTCTAGTCGCAAATGGCGACAAGACTAAAAAGTCTTGTCGCCATTTGTAAATTCTAAGTCGCATTGGCGACCATTTTGGTCGCCATCTGGAGCCCTGTCCCTTTCTTGGTCGTCTGTACGTTTTGCATTCATTTTTAACAGCCATTTTTTGAGGATGATTTAGATGATTTTTATTTCATTACCAATCCCTGCAGTATATATAATGTCCCCCATAGTGGCCCCAGTTAGTAATAATGTTTCCTAGGGTGGCCCCCATCAGTAATAATTAATAATGTTAATAATGTGCAGGTTTTTGTTTTTAATGGGGAAGGGGGGGGGGGGACAATTACTCCTCTCATCCACTTGCACACGTAGAGAAAAGTCGCTCTTCATTTGGTGCTAAAGGACCTACACTCTCAGTGGGATGATGTCACCATGCGCTACTAAGCACTAATGCTGGGAGAGCATGGTGATGTCATCACATTGGTAGCACAGGTCCTTCAGCACCAATAGAGGAACGACTGCCTCTGTGCGTGCAAGCGGATAAGGCAATTTTTGCTGATATGCGTCAGGTTGGAGATGGGACTCCTGGACAGAAATGCAGGTGACAGGTATCATTAAAAACAATTTCCCCTTTTTGTTTTGAATGCAATGATCTAAAAGTATGGCTATCCAGTAGTCATCACTTTGCTTAATGCTAACCATATGCTTGCCAGCATGTAGTCAACCAAGCAAACAGTTTGTCATGCTCACTAGCATGCCTGAGGACCCAGTTCTTTAAGACCCCTCTCAATGGTTGGTCATGGCCAATGTCATCGTCGTCATCATCATCATCATCGTCATATCTATCATACCGAGCGCCAACCTCCTTCCCTAACTGTGCCTGGGAAAACTCCATGTCTCCCTGTACCACAAACTTCTCCTCCTCCACTTCCTCCTTTATGTGACTTTGTCCTTCTAGGTTCCTATCAGCTACAGCATCCCCAGCAAGCTGTGAAGGTTGTTGTTCTTCCTCTAGTCCTTGTTGCATCAGCATGAGCATTAGTACAAATATAAATATCAGGGTGATGCCATGTTAATGCTGGTCCCTACTCTGGTGGTCTCTTCAAAGGGGTTGAGTATGCGACATATGTCCCTGATGAGCTGCCACTGCCTGCGCTCAACATATGCTCTCTGCTGTGGTGATCTCATGCATCATGTAAATCAATCATCTCTTTTTATAGATTACCAACTGATCTATGTAGCTTCTCTCGCCCAAGCTCATCAGCTTTACACAAGACCCTTCATGTTTTTTTGTTTTAGTTTAGATAAATACCTTTCCTTGTGGAGTACCCCCCCCCCCCCCCCCCCCCCACTGATGCTCCTCTGTTTTTTTCAAATATTGCTCCTACTCCCCACTGTGCCCCCTTGCAGTTTTTACGCTCTGGATGTTAATACTCAGCATGCGTACAGGGAGGAGGTGGCGCCAGGGTTTCTCAATGGGCGTCTCCTTCTCCTTGGCTGTGATGCTCTACGCTGGCATTGGAGAAGGTAAGTGCACATGCTCCGCTCCATATCCAGAGGTGGTCTTTTCAAAATAGACGTATGTCGTCATAGAGGAGTGGAACAGGATTCAAGTGGCAACCTGTGAAGCTCTAATGAACTCCATGCCCAAGAGAGTTAAGGCAGTGCTGGAAAATAATGGTGGTCTAGGGTTTCGATACCAAAATTTTGATTCGGTTTCAAGACCATAAAAAAAAATTGCGATACTCGATACCACGCGAAAAAAATAAAAAACCGCCCAAAAAAAAACGTGTGCATTCCGCATTTTATGGAACGTCCGGCCCATAGTCGAACAGTCCTATTCTATTTTTTGGGGGGGGACAAGGTGACAAAAAAAAAAATGCCGAATCGAGCGGTTTTTCTTTTACGGCATTCACCACATAGGAGATTTTTTAAATATTTAAATAGTTTGGACTTTTCGGACGTGGCAATATATAATATGTTTATTTATTGTTTATGTAAAATTGGGAAAGGGGCTGATTTATACTTAATATTTTTATTTTTTTTACTTTTTATTTAATAACTATTTCCCCCCCCTAGGGACTAGAACCTGGGATCTTTTAATCCCTTGTCCTATTTACCCATATAGAGCTCTGTTAGAGTGAATAGGACTTCACACTCTCCCTGCAGCAGGGAGCTGACTATGGGAGCCAGGGCTTCAGTAGCGTCCTGGCTGCCATGGTAACCGATCGGAGCCCCAGGATTACACTGCTGGGGCTCCGATCACAACTGCCACTGCACCAGCAATGAGGAGGAGGGGACCCTGTGGCCACTGCCACCAATGATTTTAATACTGGGGGGGGGGCATGCACTGCACCACCAATGACTTAATACTGGGGGGGAGGGGAGGGCGCACTGTGCCAACAATGATTTTAATACTGGGGAGGGCGCACTGCGCCACCAACCAATGATAATTAACATTTAATTCAAATACAGCCGGCGGTAAAAACACAATGCCGGCACCCGACCTCTATGACAGGGAGCTGCGATCAGCGGCAGTTAACCCCTCAGTTGCGGCACCTGAGGGGTTAAGTGAATGTATTTATGCACGGGTCTCTCATACTCAATACTGAATAAAGCAAGATGTTTTGCATATTTTGTTTCTGTTTTTTTATCATTTGCAAATCATTAAAAGGGGTTCTCCAAGATTTTCCTCAGCATAGGTCTTTAATATGAGATCACTGGGGGCCAGACACCCTGCACCCCCACCAATCAGCTGTCTGAGGAAGCCTCAGTGCTCACCGGAGCTCCAGGTAATACAAAGCCTCCTCACAGCTTACCGGGCACAGCGCCGTCTGTTGAATAGTAGCTGTGCTTGGCATTGCAGTTCAGACCCATTCAATCAAATGGGACTAATCTGTGCCTAGGCCATATGACTGATGAACGTCACATTGCATGGCCAGGAAGAGGCCTAAGAGCGCGCAGAGCACGGTGTCCTCTCCATACATCTGACCGACAAGGCTGCCGGGAGTTGAATGCACCGCCGATCTGATATTAATGACCTCTCCTGAGGATGGACTATATGTATCATATACATACTGTATATCACCTATAACACTGTCACATTTCCATCCATATTTAATTTTAGCTGAATTGGTGAATATAACGCTGAAAAAACTGACAGAAGAGAGAACCTAAAAATATAACATAAAATTGTATCATCCGGTGAAGGAGTAGAATCTTAGAGACCTCTCTGCTTTACTTAGTGGTCACTACTCACCTGGGTGGTTATCTGTAGGAATGTCCTCTATACTCTGCTCATCACCCCTCACATATGTCTCTGTAGGATTAATATTGTTCAGATCTTCACCCGGATTCACAAGCTGTGAAAGAAATATTGTAGAAGTCATCAGACGGTTGGAGAAGTCGTGTAGAAGGTTTTATATGGCCTGAAAATATGACCGAAAATGACCGGACAGCAGGAGTTATCTGACCCAAATATCAGAAGGTCTCCTGTATAAATCCAATCTGATTGCTTCATTATTCCAACCAGTTTGCAATGCAGGGAGAGTAGTCCTTATATTCCATCCCTAACATTACATTGTGTGTATATAACATTACATTGTTTGTGCACCTGTTGCCCTTGCTGCCCGTCCCAGGGCTGTGAAGTCGGTAAGAAAAAGTTATTTTGATCCATGGCTTGTTTACCTCCTCGGAATGGGCATAATCAACTGCTCTGCTGCAGCCAATGACTGGAAGCAGGTGACCATGCCTGTGCCGGCGAAGAAGCGAACAACATTTACTGGAAGATGGACATAATGGAGCCAGCGTGCATAAAGGTGCTAAGGGGAGCAGGTACGTATGACTCTTTCCATAGTAGAGGCTGCGGACACATGTAAAAAGTTACTTATTCCTGAACAAACCCTTTAATGCTGTCTTCCTGTTCTGTCTACCAGTTTGGGGATGACTGCAGGCATGAAGATACTGTACCTAGTATAGGGGACAGGAGAGAACTGATTATTACCACTAGAACACCCTGCTTATCACTGATTATGGTATAAGGACAGGGGAGAACAGGGGAGAACACAGGAGAAGCGAGAACTAATAAGAATGATAAAATAATAAAATTTGCTTATATAGTGCCACCATATTCCGCAGCGCTTTACAAATTCATAGGGTTCATGTACAAAACAAAAGTAACTGGCTAATATACAACTGAAACACTAGGAGTCAGGGCCCTGCTCGCAAGCGCTTACAATCTATGAGGAATTGGGGGTGACACATAAGGTAGTTGATTGTGAAAAATAGGATTCAAGCCATTATTGAACTGACAGGAGTGGTACCGGACGATTTTCTTCGGGTTTGGGGCTACAAGAGGATGGAGTTTAGGCCAGAGGAGTTGGTGGGGGAGAGGTTTAGCCGGGGAAAAGACATTTTAGGTAGCTTGATAAGCCTGCCTGAAAAGATGTGTTTTTAAGGCACGTTTGAAGGTGGAGAAGTTGTGAATTGAGCTAATATTCCGAGGTAGAGTATTCCAGAGAGTAGGTGCAGCTGGAGAACATTAAGACGGGAGTGAGAGGTACGAATTATAGAGGTTATTAATCTTAGGTCCCTAACAGATCAGTGAGCAGGAGTAGGGTGGTAGATGGAGATGAGGGAGGAGATATATGGAGGTGCAGCACTGTGGAGAGCTTTGTGAGTGAAGGTGAGAAGTTTGAACTGTATTCTGTGGTGGATGGGCAACCAGTGAAATGACTGGCACAGACTAGTAGCATCAGTGTAGCGGTTGGATGGATAGATGAACCTGGCTGCAGCATTTAGAACAGACTGAAGGTGGGAGAGTTTAGTGAGAGGGAGACCGATTAGTAATGCGTTGCAGTAGTCAAGACGAGAATGAATAAAGGCAACAACAAGAGTTTTGCCGTTTCCACCGTAAGAAAAGGGCGGATTCTGGCGATATTCTTGAGGTGCAGACGACAAGAGCGTGTAAGTGATTGAATATGGGGAACAAAAGAAAGATCAGAGTCAAATGTGGCCCCAAGACAGCGGGCATGTTGCACAGGAGTTATGATAGTGCAGCAGACCGAAATTGAAATATCAAGTTTAGGTGAGTTAGTAGATGGGGGAAAAGACAAAAAGTTCAGTTTTTGAGAGGTTCAGTTACAGATACAGAGAGGACACGATGTTAGAGACAGCTGACAATGACTGGTGTTTTGGAGTAAAGCAGGGGTGATGTCAGGGGATGAAGTGTATAGTTGGGTGTCGTCAGCATAGAGATGGTATCGAAAGCCAAATGTACTGATAGTCGGTCTGATGGGGGCTATATAGAGGGAGAAGAGTAGAGGACCTAGTACCGAGCCCTGAGGAACGCCAACATCAAGAGGAAGAGGAGAAGAAGAAGAGCCAGCGAATGATACGCTAAAGGAGCGGCCAGAGAGATAGGAAGAGAACCAAGAGAGAGCAGTGTCCTTAAGGCCAATTGAGTGGAGCATGGTGAGGAGGAGTTTATGGTCTACGGTATCAAACGCTGCAGAGAGATCCAGCAGAATCAGTAGCGAATAGTCACCATTTCTTTTTGCTGTTAGGAGATCGTTAGACACTTTAGTAAGGGCAGTTTCTGTAGAGTGAAGAGGGCGGAAGGCAGATTGAAAGGGGTCAAGAAGAGAGTTTGCAGAGAGATAGCTTATTAAGCAGGAGTAGACAAGACATTCAAGGAGTTTAGAGATGAAGGGGAGGTTAGAAACAGGTCGGTAGTTAGCAGCACAGGTCGGGTCAAGAGTTGGTTTCTTTAGTAGTGGGGTTATAATAGAGGAGGGAAAGATGAGAGACAGAGAGAGACAGAGAGAGACAGAGAGAGAGAGAGAGAGAGATTAAAAATTGTAGTTAGGTGAGTGATGACAGCCAGGGAGAGGGACTGGAGGAGGTGTGATGGAATAGGATTACTGCTACAGGTCGTGAAGAAAAAAGAAGCCTGGAGACTTCTTCCTCTGTTATAGGGTCAAAAGAGGAGAGAGAGCATGTAGATGAATTGGAGCAGGGAGGATTGAAATTATTTGGGGACTGGGAGATTATTTCCTGCCAGATACTGCCAATCTTGTCTCTGAAGTAAGTGGCCATGCCATCGCACAGAGGTCAGCGACAGGTTCTGGAACTTTAGGGCTTAGAAGGGAATGAAAAAGTGTCAAAGAGTCATTTTGGGTTATTTGAGAGAGGAGATGAGAGAGGTGAAGTACTTTTGTTTGGCAATGTTGAGAGCCGAATTGTATGTTTTGAGCATAAATTTATAATGGAGGAAGTCTGCTGATATTTGCGATTTTCTCCATAAGCGTTCTGCAGATCTGGAGCAGCGCTGGAGAAAACGTGTTTCAGGTGTGTGCCAGGGTTGTCGTGTTCTATGTCGAGAGGGTCGGATTGATATTGGAGCAACTTCATCTAGGGTGGTTTTGAAGGTCTGGTTGTCATGATTGGCAGCCTAGTCTGGACAGGGGAGGGAAGTGATTGGGGTAAGAGCTAGTTGTAGGGTGTTAATAAGTTGCTGGCAGTTAATGGTGTGTAGGTTTCTGTAAGTGTGAAAAGTAGGATTGCCATGAGAAAAGTGAGAGGTCTTTATGGTAAATGAAAGAAGATTGTGGTCGGAAAGTGGGAAGGATAAGTTACTAAAGTTTGAGACTGAGCAGTGACGGAAGAAGACTAGATCAAGTATATTGCCCTGTTCATGCGTGGCAGAGGAAGTAAGTTGTGATAGGCTAAGAGAGGAGGTTAAAGAAAGAAGGTGAGTGGCTGATGGGGAGATCATCAATGGGGATATTAAAATCACCTATAATACGAGTTGGTGATTCAAAAGATAGGAAGTGAGGAAGCCAAGCTGCAAAGTGATCCAGAAATTGGTAGGGGAGCCTGGGGGACGATAGACAACTGCAACTCTCAAGGGGAATGGATGGAAGAGTCTAATGGTGTGAACCTTAAAAGAGGAGAATGTGAGAGGGGGTACAGGGGGAATGACCTGAAACGTGCACTCTGGAGAAAGTAGTATGCCTACTCCTCCACCGCGCCTGTCATCAGGTCTGGTGGTATGGGAAAATTGAAGTCCACCATAGGATAGGGCAGCAGGGGAAGCAGTTTCAGTGGATTGAAGCCAGGTTTCTGTAAGGGCTAGCAAGTTCAGAGAGTGTAAGAGGAAGAAATCGTGGATTGTGGGTAGTTTGTTACGAACCGACCATGCATTCCAGAGTGTGCAGTTAAAAGAGACTGGAGGGACTTCCGGTTCCGGCGCTGGGATGCGAGCAGCGGAGTGAAGGAGCTCCGACTCTCGCCCGCCTGCATATACTGTACCTGCTATTTCCCCAACAGTTACCGGTGGGGTTAGCTACTGAGAGACCGGAACACCCGACCTACCGTCGCAGTGACTACATGGATCGCTATCTACTGCGGAGCAGTAACCAGAGTCTTACCTCCACCAACAGTACAGGAGAAGTGCAGGGCAAGATGGCGGAAGCGCGCCTTCTTCCACCGGAGCCAGTGCTGGAGACGCAGGAAAGGGGTGAGTCATCGGTGCTGGCTTCGGTGCCTCCAGTGCCTCCCGCTACCCCTAGCATTGATTACAAAGCCCTGGCCATTGAAGTGGCCATACAGCTGGCTCCAGACATTAGAGAGACCCTGGCTAAAACGCTGTCGGCCTCACTACAACAGATACAGGAGGCCATTGTGCAGCATGATGCAAAACTAGAGGAGTTGGAGCAGAGAACTCTATCTCTTGAAGCAGATAATGCCAAGTGTGCCCATAAAGTGAATGAACAGGCCAAACAAAATGACATACTGTGGGACCGGGTGGAAGATTTGGAAAACAGGTCAAGGCGAAGTAATTTGCGCCTCTTGGGCCTTCCTGAATCTATTAAACCGCAGGCTCTGAAAGGAATATGCGAATTAGACCTCCCACGGGCGTTGGGGCTGGAGGGGCGCCACAAGGTGGAGCGGGCACACAGGATTGGACCTGTGCCTGAAAATCGAGATGCGCAGAGGCCACGCCAGGTGATAATGAAATTCCTGGACTATGGGGATAAAGAGGCAATCCTTAGAGCTTTCAGAACCAGGAAGGGGCCACTAAAGATCCTAGGATATGCCGTTTTACTATTTGCTGATTATTCTTCGGCGGTGGCAGAGAGGAGGAGAGAATTCAGCCATGTTTGCTCTATACTACATAAGAGGCAGATAAAATTTCAGCTTTTATACCCTGCCAAACTCCGTGTCACTCATACAGATGGCTCTACGATCATTTTTCATGAACCGTCGGCAGCGGAGGAGATGATAGACTCACTGCAGAACCGGAGTCGTACAGGACGGTTGGAGCAGACAAGGAGAGCTGATTCACCTGGTCAGGATGAGCATCAAGAGGAACGACGCAGAATTGAGTCCAGTCAAGATAAGCCACGTGGACCTGGGACTGGGCGTAAAAGATCTCCTAGGAGAAGTGACTCCTCGGGCCCGAGGAGATGATCGTTTGATGTTTGGCAGAAGTCAGTGTGAGATATGATTGTTCTTTCTTCACTTAAAGAAGGACTCAAATGTTATTTTCTTGATAGAGTGTTTTATCCTGCTGGCCTGAATGATGGGGGGTCTAACGCTACTATCAGATGATAGGTTAGGGGTTTCTACGGTTCAGTTTTTATAGTTATTTTATAAATGTCAGTAGGGTTGCGGGTATCTCAGCTCTATAGATACAACGGTAAAAGGTGGGCGAGGGTCGTAACCCAGAAAAAAGGAAGTTACATACCAGAAATTGAAGTTAGTTGCTGCTCTAACTTCAGGGGAAATTATTTAGGGCGGGTAAAGGGGAAGGATTATCATAGTAGTAAGGAAGTATTTTACCACTGCCTTTTTTTTTACCTCTCTGATTGTACTGGGATTGTCAACTTAATAGTGGGTGTGTTATAAGAATCGCAAGATGAAGATTGTATCTTGGAATGTCAAGGGTCTGAGATCACCCCATAAAAGAGGGATGGTACTCAGGCATCTCAAAAAGCTCAAACCTGATGTTGCTCTCCTGCAGGAAACCCACCTGGGAGAGAATGATCTTGCTAGAATGAAGAAGATGTGGGTGGGCTCAGTAATTGGTTCTCCGGCGAACAACAGGAAGGCGGGAGTTCTGATTTTGATAGATAGGCAATTGAATTGTAATGTTGTCCAGCAATCTATGGATACACAGGGCAGATGGGTACAGGTACTTCTACAGATCCAGGATATACAATACAGCATTTATAACATATACGGTCCTAACTCAAACAATGGAGTATTTTTCAGGGACCTGGAGAAGTCTTTACTAGGTGACACGTGTGTAAACAAGATTATTGGAGGTGACTTCAACTCTGTGGTTAAAGGGAGGGAGGATCGGAGACGAGTAGATGACAGGGTGGGGGGAGAACGGACCTCAGGACAAAGTTCTGGCACCACTGATGAAAAACACGGGCCTGATAGATCCTTGGAGACTACTCTACCCTGATGATCGTAGTTTCTCGTTTTATTCAAACCCGCAATCCTCGTGGTCTAGAATAGACTATATTCTTCTGCCTCACTCCTTGATGCACAGGGTGGAATTGGCGGAAATTGGAGACATCGTCATTTCTGACCATGCACCGGTTTCCCTGACTTTACAGGATAGATATCCTAGGGGGCCAGATTATATTTGGCGATTCCCCTCCAACTTGTGCTCAAGGGAGGAGTTTGTGGAAAAGCTTAATATATGGTGGGAGGAATATAGAACTGATAATGAAGCTCATATTGATACTCCGGCCCTGTTTTGGAACACATCCAAGGCGGTAATGCGGGGGAAAATAATGGGCTATGTGAATGGCATCAGGAAAAAAGCTCAGGTCTCCTTTAATCAGGCAAGTTTCAAAGTTAGAGAGGCTTATGGGGTCTATACTGAGAACCCGTCGTTGATTAACAAAAATAGATGGGTTGAAGAGAGGCACTTATTTGAGAACT
This sequence comes from Bufo bufo, assembly GCF_905171765.1. Classification (NCBI taxonomy): domain Eukaryota; kingdom Metazoa; phylum Chordata; class Amphibia; order Anura; family Bufonidae; genus Bufo; species Bufo bufo. The sequence continues at coordinate 390,169,770 of NC_053394.1, read as the reverse complement.
GTTTGAAGGATAGGGAGGCTCTGCGGCTTACTGAAATGGAAACCAAATTGTTCAAATACGGAAATAAGTCAGGGAAGCTTCTGGCTAATTTAGCAAAAGGGATGAGACCTTCTCAACATATAGCGAGTTTGAGGGAGCCTAGGGGTGGTATAACCTGTGACCCGGCAAAGATGAATGATATGTTGGGCTTGTACTATGAATCTTTATATCAAGACGAGACTCATTGTGATATGTCGGGATCTCTCCTTGCCAAGGCTAAACTCCCTAGACTCACGGACGAACAACTCCAGAAATTAAACTCAGAAATATCCTTACAGGAATTGTAGGGGGCTATTAAACAGTTAGGTAACTCTAAAGCACCAGGGCCAGATGGATTTACCGGGGAGTATTAAAAGGCACTAATCACTCAGATTTCCCCAGTTGTTAGGGAACTGTTTAACTGAGTTTTTCAAGGGAAAATGGCACTGGATAGCGAGAATATGTCATATATAAAATTATTGTCAAAGCCGGGAAAGGATCCCTTACTTCCAGGGTCTTATAGGCCCATATCCCTGATTAATGTTGATGCCAAGCTTCTGGCTAAGATTGTAGCGGATCGCCTAGCCACTTTAATGCCCCAGCTGATAGGGAAGGAACAAGTGGGATTTGTACAGGGCAGGTCCGCAGTAACTAATATTAGGACAGTGTTGACAGTCCTGGATAGGATTTATAATTTGCCTGTGAGGGGGGAGTTCCCGGCCATGCTCACCCTGGACGCCGAGAAAGCGTTTGATAACGTCCGTTGGGCATGGCTGGGAGCAGTTTTGGACAAGATGGGGTTTTCTGGGGCCTTTAGGGCGTACCTATCCCAGATATACCAAAATCCGAAGGCAAGAGTCTACACCCAAGGTTTTTTATCTGCTCCCTTTAATCTCCATAAGGGGACGAGACAGGGTTGCCCCTTTCACCCCTTTTGTTTAATTTAGCTCTAGAACCGCTAGCAAGGGTACTGTGTAGCTCTAATGTTTTTGAGGGAATTAGAGTTGGGGAGTCTCAGGTGAAAGCGGCGTTATTTGCAGACGATGTGATTTTATTTTTTTCCAACCCAAAAGAGCACCTGAGAAAAGTGATGGACCTGTTGAAGGATTTTGGAAACTACTCTGGGTATAAGATCAATATATCCAAATGTGAGCTGCTGCCTCTGACTCAGGGTGATGACGGAGGCTATGTAGGATCCCTGGGATTGGGCATTGCCAGGGCCTCATCACAAATTACGTATCTCGGGATCAAAATTGGACGATCTCCTCACTCTATTTATCAGCTAAATTACCCTCCATTGATAACAAAGATAAAGGGGGATTTAGAGAGGTGGCAAAACTTGCCCCTTTCTCTGATGGGGCGTTGTTATCTGATCAAAATGATGGGGGCGGCGAAGCTGATGTACCCTCTACAAACTATCCCGTTGCTTTTGCGACATGCTGACGTGAAGGAATTGTAGAAAAAATTTGTCCGTTTTCTTTGGGGAGGAGGGAGGGCTAGAATCGCTTTAAAGAAACTGAAGTTACGTAAGTGACAAGGCGGACTTAATTTCCCGGATCTACGAGGTTACAACTTAGCATGCCTCAGTAGGCACATAATAGATTGGGCTAATGATAAATCCTACTACTCCAATTTAGATATAGAAAGGCAACTCGCTGCTCCATGGGACTTGATGGCCCTCTTGCATACTGGGATATCGAAACTCCCCGGTATAGCAAGGAGATCATTAATTCTGCGTGACACAATTATCGCCTGGAAAAACATCAGGAAATTATATGGTCTCTCCCACCAGTTCTCTAAACACCTGCCGTTGCAGGGCAATCCCAACTTTACCCCTGGGAATGGGGATAAATACTTCAAATCATGGGCGGTAAAAGGTATTGAAAAGATAGGAGACTTGTTTCATGAGCGGGAAGCTCGTTGGTTGACTCTAAGCGAACTGGAGAAGAAGTGGAATCTTCAGGGATCGAATTTGTTCCCTTATATGCAGGTGAGGAGTTATGGTAAGAGTCTAGTAAAGGACTTATCCAGAGAATGGCAGCGGAATAAATTCGATGCCTTCATAAAAAGGATGGGTAAAATATCCATATCCTGGTTATACGACTCACTCAGAAGCACTTGGGAGGATCAAATATCTGCAAGTCTATTTAAAAAGTGGGGAGATCAACTGGGAGTGTTGGAGATCGGGCCAGTAGCCTGTTCCGGCCTTCAAGGTGTATATAGGGCAGTCTCAAACGAAAAAATGAGGGAAACCCAATTTAAGATTCTTCATCATGCAATTTATGGGTTTAATCTATCAGCTTCGACAGCTAGGCCAGGCAGAATTACAGCATGTCCCAAATGTAGTACCCCAAAGACGGACCTGTTTCATGGTCTTTGGCAATGCCCCAAACTTGGAGACTTTTGGCACAAGGTCTCTGAACTTCTGAAACGAAGTAGTGGCAGAAGTTTGGCGCTAACTCAGGAGCTAGTGGTGCTCCAGGCTGACAGGGTGGAGGATTCTAATGTTAGGGGAGGTAGAGATGAAATGAAACTGACCACGATAGAGCATAAAGTGGTGTTGGAAGCCAAGAGGTGTCTGTTGGCAAGTTGGCTATCTCCTGACGTGCCCAGTATAGATAATTTGTTGGGACGTCTACGACACATTTTTCAGTTAGAATGGCGAGATGCCATCACCAGAAAAGAAACACTAAGGAAAAAACTATATAAGACCTGGAGAAAGTTTATTCTAGCTTATAAATCTGAATCAGAATATGGTGACCTGATGGAACCGTTCAAGTTAACTGCTTGGTATCTACAGGAGGACTTGAGAGGACGGTTGGGCAAGTTGAAGGCCCGAGACTGAGGACATTCTACTCACTATGTTAAAAGGGATGTGTGTCTGATAGGGGATTTTGGTAACACATGGAGACGATTCTAGTCGTTCAGAGAGGTGAGGGAGGGTAGTTAGGGGAGGGGGAGCCAGGGGGAGGGTGGGAAAAACAAAAGAAAGAAAATGTTTGCCATATTTCGATTATGTATATGATGTAATCTTTTGTTTCGGAATTCTGTTCATGTATGATGATTGTTTATGGTATAACAACAATAAACAATATAAAAAAAAAAAAAAAAAGAGACTGGAGAGGATGTGGAGTAAACATTAATAAGATTTTTTGGGTTTCTGTGTGTGGCAAAGGAGAAGTTAGCAAAGTTAGCAACAGAGGGAGGGCCTGGACTGATTATCTATCACCACTAGAACGCCATGTTTATCACTGTTTATAGTATAAGGCCAGGGGAGAACACAGGAGAGGTGAGAACTGATTATCTATCATCACTAGATCATCCTGATTCTCACTGTTTATAGTATAAGGACACAGTGTCTTAACTAGAGTTCTAAGGGCCCCAGGGCAAACTTTGGATAGGGTGCCCCCCTCCCCATAATAATGTGGTCCAGTCCCTAAACTTGTTATCCACTGCCCGTGCCCAAATACATTTCGTCTTTGTCGCCAAGGACTCTGTAGACGTTTTTTAAACTAGTGTTGGTGGCTTTACCATGGAGCGCTTGTCCCCGCTATGGTCACATGTTTCCAGTTCCATGCGGTCACATGGTATAGATACAGGTGAAGCAGTCCAGGTATACCATGTGACCGTAGAGGGGACACGCCCTCCACAGTAGAGGGGATCTAGACAAAAACTGAATGAGAGGATTGATAACCCACAAAAAAGTCCCTGTACAGGGTCACCCTTATTGGAGATAAAACATAACATTTACTATTTATGCTAAAAGGAAATACAAGTGTGATCCATTAAACTATGGGGGTCCCGCTGTCTCTATTATGTTATGGTGTACAGATCACGTCTATCATCTGATAGGATATTGGAGTGAGGTGTTGGCTCAAAGTGCACATGAATTCTGGTCGGGGGTTGATCCATAAGTATTTTAGGGTGAATCTATAGGTATCTAGATTACCCAATATGTCCCAGGTCTAGTGGTCTCTATGTGGTCTGGCTGCAGGTTACCTACTGGATTCTTCCAAAATAGCAGAGGAGCACTCGATTTTGTGAATACTCGCTTTAGTGAGCAGTCATACATAGGTGTGGGGAGTGACCGCTCCTGAGGTCTCCCCTTACTCCTTTCTCACACCACTAAGCGGGGGAAGGAGAGAGAAGTAGGTACGTTCAGATCACACATACATACTCCTATCAGAACCTAGGTGTGGAGAGAGATCTCCTCCACTGCTGGAGTCTCACCTTGCTCTTTTCCTACACCCCTAAGCAGACGAATTTTTGCGAAATTCTTACTGAATCCGATTTGTAATCATTTCAGGGACTTATCCTGTAAATATGTGCTTTCTCAGTTTATTGGATAATGTAGGAATGATATCTTCAGCAGCATGCTATGTTTAGGGACATACAGAAGACAAGGAGGAGTAGCTGGTGGGGAGGGAGCTCTCCAGAGGGATCTGATAAATGATGCTGTAATCTTGTAGTTCACAGGACGTCAGCCACACAGGACAGACTGATCTCCTGTCTGACAGGACAGCAAGCCTCGGACTGGTGGTCAGACTGGAGATCACATGGCCAGGTGTCTATAATCAAAATGTATGGATGCATCTGAGCATCTAGAAAATTGCTGGTGAGTTGAGTTGATTTGTGCTGATGAAAATATTTCTAAACTGCTTTTCCAATGATTCCCTGGCCCTGGGGGGCTTCACTATTGGCTGTGAAAACAAAAGGCGGCCGCAGGATTACAATAAAATGTGGCAGGTCCTTGAGCTTCCCCTTAGCACAACCCAAACTCCCCTGATGAAGCCAGTGCCCTGGTGAAACATGTAGGGAGGGTTTGCTCATTGGACATATTTTTTAGGCAGGGAACCGCTATTCTACCTCTGGCAAGGGATAGTGCTTGCTAACAAACAAACCTACAGAATCTACCTCCTGATGGAAGTGTGTGTGTGGGCAACTTTAGAAAACTGCTGGGGAGTTAGAATTACCATATTTTTCGCTTTATACGACATAACTGATAAGAAGACGCACCTAGGTTTTTTAGGAGGAAATTAAGAACATAAAATATTTTTAACTAAATGATGTGCTTTTGGTCGGTTTTGAACTAATGGCAGATCTGTAGAGGGCAGTGTTACGGGGGGAGGGGGGAGATCTGTGGAGGGCAGTGTTACGGGTGGGGGGGGAGATCTGTGGAGGGCAGTGTTACGGGGGGGGGGGGAGAGATCTGTGGAGGGCGGTGTTACGGGGGGGGGGGGAGAGATCTGTGGAGGGCAGTGTTACGGGGCGGGGGGAAGAGATCTGTGGAGGGCAGTGGTACAGGGGGAGGATCTGTGGAGGGCAGTGGTACAGGGGGAGGATCTGTGGAGGGCAGTGGGGTAAAGGGGGAGGATCTGTGAAGGGCAGTGGGGTACAGGGGGAGATCTGTGGAGGACTCTTTTATGGGGGTATCTGACCCCATAACATTGGGCCCTAGTCATAGCAGCCATCACATATAAAGTGTATACAGCAGCCCCTAGCAGTACTGCTTTGTAGTACTCGCCATTCATTAATGAAGTGTGCGGGGCCAGAGCGTGACTGAGTAAGTGACGTGCGCTGCCGGCCTGATGCCACTATATTTCTGTGTTTTTGTCTTGTTTTATATGTAGTGTATATGCCTCTACCTGGCATTCAAACACTCTTTTGCACCTGGTGGTGACCTCCATCACAGGGTCTGATATGGGTGTGGCTTGCAGACTGGCTTTGTTCACATTGCACTAGTTGTCCTGCTAGGCGTTTGTGTGGAAGCCTGGCTGTGAGCTGGATTACATCACCTTCAGACCTTGTTCACACCATAGTTAGCGTAGTGGTAGGACCCTTTGCCATGCTGAGTGACCGTGACGTGGTGCATGAAGGGCTCCGATATTTTCCTGACAGGAATATATTGGCGAAAGTCTCAGCTTTTAATATCTGTATTTATGACTAGCCAGTATAGTCAGTGGCATATCCGTTTGGTGCATTTTTTGATTTATATCAGCTGTAATCCTGCCATCTCCACCTTTCTCGTTATACCAGGATAAAACATATAATACTGGTGGATAAAACAAAACTGAACACAAGATCTTCACAGCCTTCTACAGATCATAGGGAATATTTCATGAGACCTTATCTCCATCTACCTGATCATCATGTGGGACATTGTGATGCTCTTCTGAACCTTTCTGTGGAAGAAGAGGACTGGGACATCTCTCCAATGTTCTTCTCTTCTCCTTTTCTGTAGGAAACAAACCCAGTGACTGAATTCATCCCTTACATACAGATAATAAGAGGACGTGTGTATTTAGTCATGTCTATTACCTGGTGATGTGAGAGGCCGGTGATCCTCCATCATGATGTCCTTGTACTGATCTTTGTGTTCTTCAAAATACTCCCACTCCTCCATGGAGAAATAGACGGTGACATCCTGACACCTTATAGGAACCTGACAACACAATAATACAGTCATTACCCAGATCCCTTCTTAGAGTTCCTGTACAATGCCCCAGCATTATCACCTCTCCAGTCAGCAGCTGAATCATCTTGTTGGCGAGTTCTAGGATCTTCTCTTTATTGATTTCCTCATGTATCAGGGGATGAGGTGGATGCCCCATGATTGAGCTCAGGGTTCTTCCCCATTCCTCAGACACAGGGGCCTGACAGCGCTCACTAAAGGTGTTCTTCACTACTGTGTAGTCCTGGTTATGGAGAGAGAGAGACACAGTAATTAATATCACGTCATACATCTCCAGAGTCCCTCACCTCTCCAGTCATGTCCATCTGTTAGTAACATAGATAAGATGATGTAATGTGACATCATCAGAATCTCTCACCTCTCCAGTAAGCCGGAAGAGGATCTCTAGGGTGAGATTTATTATACTCTCTGCCATCTTGTCCCTGTTCCTATCCATCCTTGACGTGTCAATCAGGAGAAGGATCTTATATAGAAGATATCCACTGAACGGACCCTATATTGTAGGAACCTGAATGGAAAGAAGATGAGACGATAGAAAATCCTTCAAAATCCCATGTAAAATACAATTACTGGAGATAATAAGAGGAGACATCGGAGGAGATAATAAAGTGTAGATGTTGTGTTCTCTGTTTTTATATGGATCGAAACGTGTAAGGTAAAGGCACTTTCATGGCATGTCACACCTTCACAGTCAATAGAAGACGTCATCAGTGATGCCATAGCACGTGACCACCATAGACCATCATAGGCCTCAATGGTCAGGTGATATACATACCGTCATCAGAGCTCCAACCAATATTGTCGGTGCAGTGATGTAAACAGATTGAAGGAGATTATGACTAAGAACTTCATCGTTCGAAACGCGTAAATCAACAGGGGAAGAGTGGTAATCAGTGCCACTGTATTTTGTATATATTCTAAACAATTTGGTGAATAAAGATCAGGACCGGAAAAACGTCTACAATTGGTGCTGGAGCCTTTTTTCTTTTTCATGAGGATTCTACAGGTCCTATGTTACCCGGGTAATTGTAAAACGCTGCGGAATATGTTGGTGATACATAAAGATTATTATTACTACTATCTAGACAGACATTGGGTTGGCAGATTTGGTTTTTGGCAGCTCCTCACAGATGTTGTAGTTTAAAAGATTTACTTTTAACAAGCAGCATGACGAAATACAGCCGTCATTAAAGGTTTTCTCCGGCATGTACTCAGGATAGGTCTTCAATAAAAGATCAATATAGGGGTCCAACTCCCAACACCCCTGAACAATCAGCAGGTGGCGCTTATACAGATACATGTATATGTGGTTAAAAAAAAAAAAATTTATTACATGGTAATATGAAAGTATTCAGATCCAGGTGTAGAATGCTTCCAATAAAGTTTGTATAATCGCTGTGCTTTTTTTGGGGGCTACCATAATGTATTTTTCAGACATACTAGTCTGTTTCAGCTGCACAGCTAGATGCATTTCACTAATAAGCAGGGAACATATGACTTCTGTGAAATCTGCTATCACTGTATTCCTCTGATGTCCATTTCCTTACTTCACTCTGTTTGTTTTCAGCTCCGGACCTCACAGAAAAGATAAGGAGGAGTAAATCACACTTACAAAAAGTCAGGGGAAGAGGCGTTGCTAGGTTAAAACATTCAGGGCCTGGACCCCAGATGTTTTGTCTCAGGTTCCGAATGTACTGCATGCCAGATAGTTTAAACTGTATTGCTGTCCTCAGGATGGCAATACAATTGAATCTAATGTATTGGAAGAGCTGAAGGACCTGTGATGACATGACAGTCTATGTAATCAGTGCTGAAGGCAGTGGTTAAGGACCTGCAATGATGTCACCATCATGTGACCAGTGCAGGAGAGGATGGTGCTCTGCAGTGAAGAGAAGTCCTGGGGAAGAAGCTGTGGTGAGGTCTGCTACATGAGGAGAGTTAAGTGAAGGGGAAGGATTCAGTGTGAGAGCCAGATGAATGCTGGGGGTTATGGTTATTTATCTGGGACTCTATGTTAGGGCTGAAGAGAGGCAGGGCTCCAGATGGCGACCAAAATGGTCGCCAATGCGACTTAGAATTTACAAATGACGACAAGACTTTAGTCTTGTCGCCATTTGCGACTAGACCCGCCGCCGCAGCTCTGCAGTTGAATACAGCGGCAGGGCACAGGAGCTGATAGTTCTCTGCCCCGCCGCCGATGTTCTTCTTAGCAGCGCAGTGGAGAAGGAGTCTCTTTTGCCTTGTTGATTCCCTTTATGTATTTAAAAGTTTCTATCATATCCCCTCTGTCTCGTCTTTCTTCCAAGCTATACATGTTAAGGTCCTTTAATCTTTCCTGGTAAGTTTTATTCTGCAATCCATGTACTAGTTTAGTAGCTCTTCTCTGAACTCTCTCCAAAGTATCAATATCCTTCTGGAGATATGGTCTCCAGTACTGCGCACAATACTCCAAATGAGGTCTCACTAGTGCTCTGTAGAGCGGCATGAGCACCTCCCTCTTTCTACTGGCAATCCCTCTCCCTATACACCCAAGCATTCTGCTAGCATTTCCTGCTGCTCTAGGACATTGTCTGCCTACCTTTAAGTCTTCTGAAATAATGACCCCTAAATCCCTTTCCTCAGGTACTGAGGTTAGGACTGTATCACTGATTTTATATTCTGCTCTTGGGTTTTTACACCCCAGGTGCATTATCTTGCACTTATCAACATTACATTTTAGTTGCCAGATTTTTGACCATTCCTCTAGTTTTCCTAAATCCTTTTCCATTTGGTGTATCCCTCCAGGAACATCAACCCTGTTACAAATCTTTGTGACATCAGCAAAAAGACACACCTTACCAGCGAGGCCTTCTGCAATTTCGCTGATAAAGATATTAAACAATATGGGTCCCAGAACAGATCCCTGAGGTACCCCACTGGTAACAATACCTTGGTCTGAATATACTGCATTGACTACAACCCTCTGTTGCCTGTCCCTCAGCCACTGCCTAATCCATTCAACAATATGGGAGTCCAAGCCCAAAAACTGCAATTTATTGATAAGCCCTCTGTGTGGGACAGTATCAAAAGCCTTACTGAAGTCTAGATAAGCGATGTCTACTGCACCTCCTCCATCTATTATTTTAGTCACCCCATCAAAAAAAATCAATAAGATTAGTTTGACATGATCTTCCTGAAGTAAACCCATGCTGTTTTTCATCTTTCAATCCATGGGATTTTAGATGTTCCACAATCCTCTCCTTAAGTATGGTTTCCATTCATTTCCCCACTATTGATGTCAGGCTTACTGGCCTATAGTTGCCCGATTCCTCCCTACTACCTTTCTTGTGAATGGGCACAACATTTGCTAATTTCCAATCTTCTGGGACGACTCCTGTTGCCAGTGATGGTTAAATAAATCTGTTAATGGTTTTGCTAGTTCACCGCTGAGCTCTTTTAATAGCTTTGGGTGTATCCCATCAGGCCCCTGTGACTTATTTGTATTGATTTTAGACAGCTGACTTAGAACCTCTTCCTCTGTAAAGACACATGCATCAAAAGATTCATTAGTCTTCTTTCCTTCCTTTTGTTTTTAATTTTGTAATTCCTTGTTTTAGTTTTCTTTTTTCATTTATGTATCTGAAGAATGCCTTATCGCCTTTTTCCCTGACTGAGCTAATTTCTCTTCTGCCTGTGCTTTAGAAGCTCTTATAACTTGTTTGGCCTCTCTCTGCCTAATCTTATAAATTTGCCTGTCATCCTCGTTTTTTTTTTTTTATAATTCCTAAATGCTATCTTTTTGTTTTTAATGATTTTGGCCACTTCTGCTGAGTACCACAGTGGTCTCTTCCTTTTTTTGCTTTTACTGGCAATTTTCTGTTGCCTTCAATAGTGCCTCTTTTCAGTAGTCCCATTTCTCCTGGACTCCAATGAAACTGTTCCAATCTGATAGGGACTCGTATACCACTAATCTAATTTTAGAAAAGTCAGTTTTTCTAAAATCTAAAACTTTTGTTTTTGTGTGGTGTGACTCAGTCACTGTACTTATAGTAAACCACACTGACTGGTGATCACTAGATCCCAAGCTTTCCCCTACAGTAATATCATATACCAAATTCCCATTTGTGAATACTAAATCTAAAATGGCCTCCTTCCGGGTTGGCTCCTCAACTACTTGCTGTAGAGATAATCCCAGTAGGGAATTTAGAATATCTGTACTCCTGGCAGAACTAGCTATTTTGGTTTTCCAGTTTACATCTGGAAGATTGAAGTCTCCCATAATGATAACTTCCCCCTTCAATGTCATTTTAGCTATTTCCTCAACTAGTAGATCATCTAATTCTTTGACTTGGCTAGGTGGTCTATATATCACACCTACATGAGTTACCTTATGATTATCAAGCTGCAAGGTAACCCAAACTGACTCTAAATTGTTCTCGCTAACTTGTATCAAATTAGATTTTATGCTTTCACATACAGGGCCACCCCTCCCCCTTCTTGCCTTCTCTGTCTTTCCTGTATAGAGAGAACCCTGGTATTGATATATCCCAGTAATTATTCCCCTTGAACCACGTCCCAGTAACAGCCACTACATCTATATTCTCAGATGCCATTATAGCCTCAAGTTCATTGATCTTATTTCCTAAACTGCGAGCATTTGTAGATAAGAATCTGAGCTTGTCATTTCTTAACCTTTGTGCTACTGGCATCTGCTGGCATTGTTCCGGGGAGCAGTCAGACTGCTGGATTATCACTCTTTTTCCCCCCTTTCCTAGTTTAAATGCTCCTTAGGAAATACTTGGAACTGTTCACCGAGGACATTCGTTCCTTTGAGAGAAAGATGCAAACCATCTTTCTTGTACAGTTCTTTTCCATTCCAACAAGACCTAACATGAGACACAAAGTCAAACCCTTGGTTCCGACACCATTCACCAAGCCATACATTGAATTCCTGTCACAGCATCTTCCTGCCACGCTGAAGGTTATGCACAGGCAAAACTGCAGAGAATGAAACAGTTGATGCAACCTCCCGTATATCCTTTCCAAGTGTGTGAAAAGCTTCTTTCACCTTTGAAACCTCATTACAAGCCAGATCGTTTGTCCCAAGATGGACAATAACATCCACTTCCCTTTCCTGCTTTGCTTGCCTAACAATATTAAGGATCCGTCGTCTATCCCTGCTAGCGGTAGCACCAGGGAGACATCTCACAACACCATTCTCCTCATACTTCACACCTCTTATGATGGAATCGCCCACCAACAGCTGCTTACTATCAGTCCTCACCTTCTCCTTTTTGTCTTTGGCTGCAGTCTTGCATACTTTAGGCATAGGAGATGATTGTTTCTCACCCACTGTGCTTGAGCCATCCACCATGTTGCTCTTGCACTCTGAAAGTGCTGCAAATGAATTATGGAGAGCCACAGACTGTGGGACATGTCTTCTATCCACAACTCTCAGTCTGCCAGAACCTACAGTAACCCATCTTCCATTTCTAGGGGGCCTCTGTGGCAGTGGCATTGCAATGTTCTCAGCCCGAGTTTGTTTAATGGTTAATTTACAAATCTCATATTTCAAAAAGGTAATTTGCTGTTGCATTATGGAGAGCTGTCTACAGATCAGACAGTATCCAAACCTCTGAAGAGTGGAACCTGAAATAAAAGCACAACAATTCCTGCACAGAACCAGGTCTGCAATTGCAAACAGGGGAATTTTTTTTTTGTTTGGACAAACAAATCTTACTTGTTTAGATTCAGGTGTGGTACCTGAGGGGTTAACTGCAGCGGATCGCAGCTCCCTGTCATAGAGGTCGGGTGCCGGCTATTTGATTCCGGCACCCGCCTCCTGTATTTGTATTAACAGGTCAGTTATCTTCATTGGTGGCACAGTGCGCCCCCCAGTATAATAAACATTGGTGGCGCAGTGCGCCCCCCCTTCCTCAATATAATAAACATTGGTGGCACAGTGGAAACTGTCAATGAGGTTTAAAAAAGAAAAAAAATATTAACTCACCTCTTCCAATTGATCGCGTAGCTGCCGGTCTCCTGTTCTTTCTTCAGGACCTGTGGTGACCTCACTGAGCTCATCACATGGTCCATTACCATGGTGATGGATCATGTGATGAGCAAAGTGATGTCACCAGAGGTCCTTTGACAGGTCCTGAAGAAAGAACAGGAGACCGGCTGCTACGCGATAAATTGGAGGAGGCGAGTTAATTCTTTTTTTATTTTTTAACCCTCATTGGCACTGCCCACTGCGCCACCAATGTTTATTATACTGGGGTGTTGGGGGTGGGGTCGCACTGCGCCACAAATGTTTATTATACTGAGGTGTATATAATGTTTATTATATTGACCTTCTACTAAGCATTCTGTATTAAAGAATGCTATTATTTTCCCTTATAACCATGTTATAAGGGAAAATAATACAGTGAATAGACTTTCATCTTAGCAACCATGCATGAAAATCGCACCGCATCCGCACTTGCTTGCGATTTTCACGCAGCCCCATTAACTTCTATGGGGCCTGCGTTGCGTGAAAAATGCACAACATAGAGCATGCTGCGATTTTCGAGCAACGCACACGTGATGCGTGAAAATCACTGCTCATGTGCACAGCCCCATAGAAGTGAATGGGTCCGGATTCAGTGCGGGTGCATTCCGGTATTTTGAATGCCGGATCTGGCACTAATACATTCCTTTGGGGAAAAATGCCGGATCCGGCATTCAGGCAAATCTTCAGTTTTTTTTCGCCGGAGATAAAACCGTAGCATGCTGCGGTTTTATCTTTTGCCTGATCAGTCAAAATGACTGAACTGAAGACATCCTGAACGGATTACTCTCCATTCAGAATGTATGGGGATATGCCTGATCAGTTCTTTTCTGGTATAGAGCCCCAAGGATGGAACTTTGTGCCGGAAATGAAAAACGCTAGTGTGAAAGTACCGTAAAATATTAAGTTTAACCGCTTAAGCCCTATTTCACCTTAAGGACTTGGCCATTTTTTGCAAATCTGACCAGTGTCACTTTAAGTGCTGATAACTTTAAAACGCTTTGACTTACCCAGGCCGTTCTGAGATTGTTTTTTTCGTCACATATTGTACTTCATGACACTGCTAAAATTTGGTCAAAAAAGTTTACCAAAAATTTAGAAAAATTTGCAAATTTCAAAGTTTCAGTTTCTCTACTTCTGTAATACATAGTAATACCCCCAAAAATTGTGATGACTTTACATTCCCCATATGTCTACTTCATGTTTGTAGCATTTTGGGAATGATATTTTATTTTTTGGGGATGTTACAAGGCTCAGAAGTTTAGAAGCAAATCTTGAAATTTTTCAGAAATTTACAAAAACCCAATTTTTAGGGACCACTACAGGTCTGAAGTCACTTTGCGAGGCTTACATAATAGAAACCGCCCAAAAATGACCCCATTCTATAAACTACACCCCTCAAGGTATTCAAAACTGATTTTACAAACTTCGTTAACCCTTTAGGTGTTGCACAAGAGTTATTGGCAAATGGGGATGAAATTTGAGAATTTCATTTTTTTGCCTAATTTTCCATTTTAACCCATTTTTTCCACTAACAAAGCAAGGGTTAACAGCCAAACAAGACTGTATCTTTATTGCCCTGACTCTGCCGTTTACAGAAACACCCCATATATGGCCGTAAACTACTGTACGGGCACACAGTAGGGCGTAGAGGGAAAGGTGCGCCGTATGGTTTTTGGAAGCCAGATTTTGCTGGACTGGTTTTTTGACACCATGTCCCATTTGAAGCCCCCCTGATGCACCCCTAGAGTAGAAACTCCATAAAAGTGACCCCATCTAAGAAACTACACCCTCAAGGTATTCAAAACTGATTTTACAAACTTTGTTAACCCTTTAGGTGTTGCACAAAATTTAATGGAAAATAGAGATACAATTTCAAAATTTCACTTTTTTGGCAGATTTTCCATTTTAATATTTTTTTTCCAGTTACAAAGCAAGGGTTAACAGCCAAACAAAACTCATTATTTATGGCCCTGATTCTGTAGTTTACAGAAACACCCCATATGTGGTCGTAAACTGCTGTACGGGCACATGGCAGGGCGCAGAAGGAAAGGAATGCCATATGGTTTTTGGAAGGCAGATTTTGCTGGACTGTTTTTTTTGACACCATGTCCCATTTGAAGCTCCCCTGCTGCACCCCCAGAGTAGAAACTCCAAAAAAGTGACCCCATTTTAGAAACTACGGGATAGGGTGGCAGTTTTGTTGGTACTAGTTTAGGGTACATATGATTTTTGGTTGCTCTATATTACACTTTTTTGTGCGGCAAGGTAACAAGAAATAGATTTTTTGGCACCGTTTTTTTTTTGTTATTTACAACATTCATCTGGCTAGATCATGTGGTAATTTTATAGAGCAGGTTGTCACGGACGCGGCGATACCTAATATGTATACAATTTTTTTTATTTATGTAAGTTTTACACAATGATTTCATTTTTAAAACAAAAAAAATGTTTTAGTGTCTCCATAGTCTAAGAGCCATAGTTTTTTCAGTTTTTGGGCGATTATCTTAAGTAGGGTCTCATTTTTTGCGGGATGAGATGACGGTTTGATTTGCACTATTTTGGGGTGCACATGACTTTTTGATCGCTTGCTATTACACTTTTTGTGATGTAAGATGACAAAAAATTGCTTTTTTTTACACCGTTTTTATTTTTTTACGGTGGTCATCTGAGGGGTTAGGTCATGTGATATTTTTATAGAGCCGGTCGATACGGATGCGGCGATACCTAATATGTATTTTCATGCACATCAAAGCCCTTCATTTTTCTTGGACCCAGGCCCTCAAACATGGAGACTCGTACAGATTGTGGCGCTTTATAATCATCTAACCCCATAGTGGCTCTGACAACTCTGAGCAGAGAGCCAATATTCTCGGCTGAAAAAGCTGTTTTCCCGCTACATGATCATCAAAGGATTAATCCGATGACAGTCTTTCTCCATCTTCCTCCAATCCTGACAGTAATTCTTGATCGCTGGAGGTGGGGATAGAGGCGACTGCAGAGGTGCTGGGGCAACCTTCCAAGTGGCTGTTAACAGACTCCTTCACTGACTCCTTAACTTCATTCCGGATCATCTGTCTTAGACTGGTCAAAAGAGATGGGGTCTCATCCTCTAATAACTTGCTTACACAGGCTTGACAGATAGAAAAAGTTACCCTTGGGCTGGGGAAAGCCTTACACATAGCACACCCTCTATCTTTAGATCTGGAGACCCTTCTACTCTCCTTGGAGACCTAAACACAGAGAATAGCCCCATAAGAAATTGCAACCTTAGAGCTTATGGGGTATCCAACCCTCTTACCCCACTATGGTACCGAAGATTCATTGGTGGTTTCAGTGGGATCTGCGCGTTGTGTCTGCTCCATGGTCACACGCTGTAGCAGCAGAAAATGGAGAAACAGACTGCTAGCTTCTTCTCCCGCTAGCAGTAAGAGCTGGCTGAACTTAAACTCTGCCGGGCGCGCATCGGCTCCCCCCACTTGCGGTCTACAGCCTCGCGCTTCCTCCTACTGCGAAACCGGAAGTGCTTCAAACGCCGGCAGACGAACATGCGGACAGAGCCGCAGAGGTCCGCGCGTCCTGGAGGCATGCACACCTCCCCAACCGAGAAGGGATCGGAGCGGGAGGAAGAGTCACAGGTTCAGGCTCTGCAGCGGCTCCCTCGGTAGACTTACACCGCCAGGTAAGCCCTCCTCATAATTAAATACACGGGGCGCACGCAACTCTTTGGGTCTTCGTAGCTGTGGTTTATCCAACCCTGTCCCTTAGGACAGGAAACAGAACTGGCATGTAGGGGGTTGGTCCCTCCTTTTACAGTGGTTGTGGTTCCTGTTTCCTGTCCTGAAGAGGGGGGGGGACACTATCCAAGGGGACAGACGTCCGCATCCCGCAGGTGTGGCATGTTATGAAAGCGATGGCCGCACCTGATTGGTTTACACAGAGAGAGTCTGGGTATAAAGGGTGGGACATATGGTAGGTCATTATGCCCTGTGATAAAGCCAGTGAGCGAAACGGTCGTCGGGCCGCTCCCCAGCCAGGTTGGTTATTCAATTGTTATATACTTAGTATGCCTGTATTACTGCTTGTGGGTTCACCGTGATTTAACTGTCCTTTATTCAACATATGCTCCTTGGTCTCCTCAGCCTCCCAGGGTGGTAATACTAACCTGGGAGAGGTTGTACCTCCACTGAGGTGACTGACTCTGGAGCACATTGATTATCACAGCACACTTGAGACGGTTTCCGGTGCACCACATAGGCAGTGGCGACCTGTTACAACAATAATGTACTGATACATATATTGGCTATGGGGGGTATTTTCATCCACACTTTTCTGTAATTCCCTACTGGGTTTTAATCATGTATTAATAATTTATTGTGTTTGCATATATGTTTAATAAAGATTTGTATGAACATTACCGCTGGTGTGTTGTGCATTTATAGGAGTTATATAATTTGTGGCCGTGCGGTACACATACTGGCTGTCTTCAGCCGCTGTTGGTATATAACACTATCCAAGGGTGCGGTCATAGACGAGGAGGAATTCTAAAAGTGTCCCCGTTTTGAAGTTGGGTCCAAATTGATGGAAGGCAGGGCCAACACAAGTCGATTCGCTCATCCCTAGTGACAACCACTGTGATCCCACAAAGTGCCCCAGAAGCCTGCATGTTTCCTTCCTGGTTGATGTTCTCAGGCATCTGTTGATTACCGGCCGCGGAGACGCAAATCTTTTCCGGATTTTAGTGGCTGTCCCAATACAAGGGAGGTATGTCCCACTTTCTGGCAGCTGTCTGTCACGGCTGAGGATGGGGAAAACCCTCAGCCGTGCGATGTTAAAGGAAAGCTGAAGCTACTAGGCCAGCACAACAGAATTAGGGAGCAGGTCACCTCCTACAGCGTCCCTAACTCTGACCCTGACTCCTAGCTGTATGAGCCGACCCTGATGGTAGGAGGGCTTATACTCCAGAACCTGGGGTCCCTATTAGCCCTCAGGGTGGCCCTGAACTAGGAGCAGAGTAAGACGACCTGTTCCTCCTAGAGACGGAGGAACAGGAGTCTCACAGACCGAGCTGCAAGGAATGGGGAACAGATACAGCATATAGATATGGCAGGTGAGTGAAACTACTTCCACACCTACCTGCCACAGACACACTGACTGGATCCCGTGCTCACAAGCTGATGTCCACACCAAACATAAATGGACACAGCACACACACCTAAACACACAGGAACCCAGATCCATAGCTGCAGAAAGAATAACACCAACATAAAGCATAACATCACCAGAACATTCTTTATGACGCAAGGGTGGCCCTCACTGGAGAGATGGCATAAGGCTACCAGGAGGATGACTCCAGCAACATGCCTGGAGTACCCCTCAGACCTCTGGCTTCCAGCAGGAACTAAATAGGCCAAGCAGCCACACCCACACACACACTAGGAAAGGAGTTAACCCTTCCATCACCAAACAGGGTAGTGAAGCCACTTAAAGGGGAAGTGCAGACACACATATACCCCGTGCACACCTAACAGGAAAAGTGCACACATATAAACAGAAATTGCCATAGGCAACCACATGCATAGACAGTGAGCAGCCCAGCAACAAGCTCAGGCTGCTACACTGCCAAGAACACCATGTTGCCAGCGGCAACCGCACGTGAGGCAAAACACTCACAGCTGCGGTGAACAACCAAACGACCGCTGACAACTGCATGCGGACTCTAAGAGTCACGACCACAGCATAGTCGTGACACTGTCCCTGCAACCATAGAAAGCGTTGCCATAATGAAGCAGAGAACCTTCGCCGGCATCGGCTCCCTGCTTCATCATCCCTCCCGGCTCTCCACACCTCTGGCCTGTGCGGGGGGCGGGGCCGGCCGTTAGCCTCAGCTCCGCCTCCTTCACAGACTAGAGCAGCCGATGTCCTGTGCTAGAAAGAAGGGGGGGGGGAACAATGCGGGCATATTACGCGGGGGAACAATGCGGGCATATTACGGGGGGGAACAATGTGGGCATATTACAGGGGAACAATGTGGGCATATTACGGGGGGGGACAATGTGGGCATATTACGGGGGGGGCAATGTGGGCATATTACGGGGGGGAACAATGTGGGCATATTACGGGGGGGGGACAATGTGGGCATATTACGGGGGGGGGACAATGTGGGCATATTACGGGGGGGGGCAATGTGGGCATATTACGGGGGGGTACAATGTGGGCATATTACGGGGGGGGGGACAATGTGGGCATATTACAGGGGGGGGACAATGTGGGCATAAATACTGTGGCATAAAGGGGGAATAATTACTATGTGGGGGCATTAAGGGGACTGGTTGGGATTCAGTGTACAGGTATGTTTTGGGCAGAGTTAGAGGCGTGGCCTAGTGCAGAAAAAAAGTTGCTGCCACGCGTTTTGCGTGCTGAACAATCTGTCCCTCCTTGTTGCTTTACACAGTTGGGAGGTCGGGGAAGGTATAAAGGTCCTGAAGGCTGCTCCGTGCTGCATCTATAACGCAGGTCTGAACTGGTGTGGAGCTGGTGAGTGCTCCTCTTACCTGGCCGGGCCGTGTCCTCCTGTTCCTCTGACAATCCTTCACCAGGAGCATCCGGGGATTTTATTTTTCTACCACCATGTACAGGAATCAGGCTCCAGGCTGTGCTGCATGAGGAAGTACAGGACCTGTAGTGATGTCATGACCATGTGATCATGTGTGGGCGGAGTCAGGCACCAGACTGTGTTGCAAGAGGAAGTAAAGGACCTGTGATGATGTCATGACCATGTGATCATGTGTGGGCGGAGTCAGGCACCAGACTGTGCTGCAAGAGTAAGTAAAGGACCTGTGGTGATGTCATGACCATGTGATTATGTGTGGGCGGTCACAGAAATCACATGACCAGGTTTATCTGCTCTGTGTATGCAGGGCTCTGCTGTGCAGTTTGTAATTCCAGTCTGTATGTAGCAGTGCTGTAGAGCTGTAATGTTTATGTAGTTGAGCTGTATGTGTGTAATGTTTATGTAGATCCTATGTTTTATGTTCATCGAGATCCTGGGGCCCATTGTTGTGCCATTCATCCACGACCATCACCTCATGTTGCAGCATGATAATGCACGGCCCCATATTACAAGGATCTGTACACAATTCCTGGAAGCTGAAAACATCCCAGTTCTTGCATGGCCAGCATACTCACCGGACATGTCACCCATTGAGCATGTTTGGGATGCTCTGGATCGGCGTATACGGCAGGGTGTTCCAGTTCCTGCCAATATTCTGCAACTTCCCACAGCTATTGAAGGAGTGGACCAACATCCCACAGGCCACAATCAACAACCTGATCAACTCTATGCGACAGATGTGCTGCACTGCGTGAGGCAAATGGTGGCCACACCAGATACTGACTGGTTTTCTGACCCCCCCCCCCCCCCCCACCCACTAACACAGATTTAGACAGATTTGTGAACAATATTTAGGAGTAATCGGTCTTTTGTGGATGTAGAAAATGTTTCAGATCTTTGAGTTCAGCTCATGCAAAATGGGAGCAAAACCGAAAGTGTTGTGTTTATATTTTTGGTCAGTATATATCTTTATCAGAAATATATTTCCATGTTCTTAGTTTTATGTTAAATATCTATCAATTAAGGAACGAAGTCATCTGAATCAGAAGGTAGGCAATCTTTATTTCCTGCCGACAGTGAGACAACCAAATAACACACAATACAATGTTGTCAAGCTCTGCTAAGCAGCTGTCTGATTATACTAGGAGTCCAGGCTTTATATAAGGTTCCTTATGTAAGCAAAAAAGAAATAAGCTATATAATAATAATCTCTATAACTAGGCAGTTTAGTCGATACTTTGCATAGAACATACAGTGGGGAAAAGAAGTATTTGATACACTGGCGATTTTGCAAGTTTTCCCCCCTACAAAGAATGGAGAGGTCTGTCATTTATACCGTAGGTACACTTCAACTGAGAGAGACAGATTCTAAGAAAAAAAAAAATCCAGAAAATCAGATTGTTTTATTTTTAAATAATTAATTTGCATTTTATTGCATAAAATAAGTATTTGATCACCTACCAACCAGCAAGAATTCTGGCTCTCACAGACCTGTTAGTTTCTCTTTAAGAAGCCCTCTTACTCTGCACTCAGTACCTGTATTAAGTGCACCTGTTTGAACTCGTTACCCGTATAACAGACACCTGTCGACAGACTCAAATAAGGCTACTTTTACACTAGCGTTCGGAGCGGATCACATCAGACGGATCCGCTCCTATAATGCAGACGTTTGCATCCGTTCAGAACGGATCCGTCTGCATTATAACTTAGAAAATTTTCTAAGTCTGAAAGTAGCCTGAGCGGATCCGTTCAGACTTTACATTGAAAGTCAATGGGGAACGGATCCGCTTGAAGATTGAGCCATATGGTGTCATCTTCAAGCGGATCCGTCCCCATTGACTTACATTGTAAGTGTGGACGGATCCGCTCGCCTCCGCACGGCCAGGCGGACACCCAAACGCTGCAAGCAGCGTTCAGGTGTCCGCTCACTGAGCGGAGCGGAGGCTGAGTGCTGGCAGGCGGATGCATTCTCAGTGGATCCGCCTCCACTGAGAATGCATTGGGGCTGGACGGATGCGTTCGGGGCCGCTTGTGAGCCCCTTCAAACGGAGCGCACGAGCGGACACCCGAACGCTAGTGTGAAAGTAGCCTCAATCACACTCCAAACTCTCCACCATGGCCACGACCAAATATCTAAGGACACTAGGGACAAAATTGTAGACCTGCACAAGGCTGGGATGGGCTACAGGACGACAGGTCACCAGCTGTGATTTTCTGGATTTGTTTTTCCAGATTCTGTCTCTCACAGTTGAAATGTACCTACAATAAAATGACCGACCTTTCCATTCTTTGTAAGGAGAAAACATGGAGAATCATAAGTGTATCAAATACTTATTTTCCCCACTGAAGAAAAAGTGAATTTTGTCCAGCTTGTATTTGTGGCAATCCGAAGGCTTTTATTCAATAATCAGTAAAATCCAGGTACAGAAAGCAGAGTCTACATGTTTCGGGCACAATGCAATTTCAGCCCTTACTCATGACAATTTCAAATACACTGTGAGTTGTTCTTATAGAGGAGAGGGGAAGAGCTCTTCCAGCTGAAGTAATCAGACTGAGAGTCAACCCCTCCCTACTACAAGTGTGCACATAGGTAAAAACATACCAAAGTTACATTTCATATAGTTCATTAAAACAATACATTCAAAAAGATATAGAGGAAAAAAGCGGGGAGGAGAAAGAAAGGAGAAATAAATGGAGAATGAATTTATGGTTAATACTGTAAAATAAGGTCCAGTCTTTTATTTAAACCATGAGGCTGGCGGCTTTCCAAACGGAAGATCCAGTAAGATTCTCTGTTTAAAAGTTTCCGTTTTCTGTCACCACCTCTTATTGGTTTTTTAACTTTTTCAATACCTTGTACTGACATACAGTGGGGGAAATAATTATTTGACCCCTCACTGATTTTGTAAGTTTGTCCAATGACAAAGAAATGAAAAGTCTCAGAACAGTATCATTTCAATGGTAGGTTTATTGTAACAGTGGCAGATAGCACATCAAAAGGAAAATCGAAAAAAAAAACTTTAAATAAAAGATAGCAACTGATTTGCATTTCATTGAGTGAAATAAGTATTTGAACCCCTACCAACCATTAAGAGTTCTGGCTCCCACAGAGTGGTTAGACACTTCTACTCAATTAGTCACCCTCATTAAGGACACCTGTCTTAACTAGTCACCTGTATAAAAGACACCTGTCCACAGAATCAATCAATCAAGCAGACTCCAAACTCTCCAACATGGGAAAGACCAAAGAGCTGTCCAAGGATGTCAGAGACAAAATTGTAGACCTGCACAAGGCTGGAATGGGCTACAAAACCATTAGCAAGAAGCTGGGAGAGAAGGTGACAACTGTTGGTGCGATTGTTCGAAAATGGAAGGAGCACAAAATGACCATCAATCGACCTCGCTCTGGGGCTCCACGCAAGATCTCACCTCGTGGGGTGTCAATGGTTCTGAGAAAGGTGAAAAAGCATCCTAGAACTACACGGGAGGAGTTAGTTAATGACCTCAAATTAGCAGGGACCACAGTCACCAAGAAAACCATTGGAAACACATTACACCGCAATGGATTAAAATCCTGCAGGGCTCGCAAGGTCCCCCTGCTCAGGAAGGCACATGTGCAGGCCCGTCTGAAGTTTGCCAATGAACACCTGAATGATTCAGAGAGTGACTGGGAGAAGGTGCTGTGGTCTGATGAGACCAAAATAGAGCTCTTTGGCATTAACTCAACTCGCTGTGTTTGGAGGAAGAAAAATGCTGCCTATGACCCCCAAAACACCGTCCCCACCGTCAAGCATGGGGGTGGAAACATTTTGCTTTGGGGGTGTTTTTCTGCTAAGGGCACAGGACAACTTATTCGCATAAACGGGAAAATGGACGGAGCCATGTATCGTGAAATCCTGAGCGACAACCTCCTTCCCTCTGCCAGGAAACTGAAAATGGGTCGTGGATGGGTGTTCCAGCACGACAATGACCCAAAACATACAGCAAAGGCAACAAAGGAGTGGCTCAAGAAGAAGCACATTAAGGTCATGGAGTGGCCTAGTCAGTCTCCGGACCTTAATCCAATCGAAAACCTATGGAGGGAGCTCAAGCTCAGAGTTGCACAGAGACAGCCTCGAAACCTTAGGGATTTAGAGATGATCTGCAAAGAGGAGTGGACCAACATTCCTCCTAAAATGTGCGCAAACTTGGTCATCAATTACAAGAAACGTTTGACCTCTGTGCTTGCAAACAAGGGTTTTTCCACCAAGTATTAAGTCTTTTTTTGTTAGAGGGTTCAAATACTTATTTCACTCAATGAAATGCAAATCAGTTGCTATCTTTTATTTAAAGTTATTTTTTCGATTTTCCTTTTGATGTGCTATCTGCCACTGTTACAATAAATCTACCATTGAAATGATACTGTTCTGAGACTTTTCATTTCTTTGTCATTGGACAAACTTACAAAATCAGTGAGGGGTCAAATAATTATTTCCCCCACTGTATGAGAGACATCACCACATTATTTTCCCCACTGTATAACAGGATGTTTCTATAGAATATCATGTCATAAACTGTTGACCCAGATGTTCTCTGCAGTTGTGCTTTAATACCCAAGTCAGCAGTATTTACAAAAATCACTTTGTTAACCCTTAAAATGAATTGAATTTCAAAAACTTTTCCAACATGGTGTAGTGGATGGAACCGGTTATGTCTGAGCAGCTCCCACTGAAGAGATTTCTCACCACCTCTGTCTAAGGCACAATGGATGGATCTGTGGAGTTCTGGTGCCAGAGCTACTGTAGACCAGCTGATTGGTGGGGGTGCCAGGTGTCAGACCCCCCACCTATCTGATACTTATGGCCTATCCTGACAACAGGCCATCGAGATCACATTACTGGAAAACCCCTTTAATGACATACTCATTATAGTCATTTAGAGCATGTGGTGGTTTAATGGTCCAAGCATCATTTTTACTTCTTGTGCAACCCACCAATTTTTTGCTATTATTTTTACATGTCACATAGGGGTTCTTTATTAATGTTTTTTTAAATGTTTTTTTTTTTTTTAATGTTTTTTACTTTTATTTGAGGGAAGAAAGTCATTTTATTTCAAACTCCAGCTGCCTATTCTTTAAATACGCAAATTGACAACAATGGCTAAAATTGGTTTGATTATGGTCATTTTAATATTTTTTTTTTGTTTCATGTGAAAAAGGGCAATAACGCTGACGATTTTGGCATGTGTGGACTGCTTTTCTATTTCATTCTCACTTGTATTTTATTATATATTTTGATACTTTTAAAATATATTTTGGCAGGTGGGACATTTACACATATTTTTTATTTTGCAATTTTCTTTATAACTGGGGCATCCAAATGTGGCAAGTGATGCTTGTGCGGCATAACGGCCCTGCCTGGCAATGTAGAAACCACTATGTGCACAAAACAAGCAATCACCGACAGTATATATATTAAGGGGCAGCGTCCAAAACCATCCATAGAAACATTAAGGCCCCTTTCACACGGGCGAGATTTCCGCACGGGTACAATGCGTGAGGTGAACGTATTGCACCCGCACTGAATCCGGACCCATTCATTTTTATGGGGCTGTGCAGATGAGCGGTGATTTTCACGCATCACTTGTGCGTTGCGTGAAAATCGCAGCATGCTCCTCTTTGTGTGTTTTCCACGCAACGCAGGCCCCATAGAAGAGAATGGGGATGCGTGAAAATCGCAAGCATCCGCAAGCAAGTTCCATAGATTTACAATGTGTCACGCAGACAGGCTTACTCTCATCAGTGGTAGCCCCTCTTTCTATTACTACCCCTGTGCTGTCCTCATGCTCAGTGGATAGCCTGCAGACATCCTATCTGTCATTCCACTTGACTGCAAGTAACTGACGATTTACAAGTGTGAATGATGCCCCTTCCCTTACGTCCTAACCAGTGGCACAAATGGGGTATTCTGCCCCTGTGGACTGGTTAGGACAGGTGGAAGTTTAATGAACAATAAAAAAACACTGGCATGCACACGCCCTCCCTGCCCCAATAAAGAGGGGTGTGACCCTCCAAAGCATGTGTTTTTTTCTGTCCTGCGGACAGGACGGAACGGGTGGTGCACTCCTCCATCCCTGCGGTGGAGAGAGTGCTTTTTTCCCCCTTTTTTTATTTAAATCTCAGGGGTCTTATATGTTCCCTTGGGAACTGCGCCGCTCCGCCGATGCGGCTGAGGATGTCCTCCGGTTTATGCCGCTGTTGCCTCCCTTGTTAGAGCCCTGCTACTGTGGGGCTTACCTCATTTACTGAGCTGGAGTGGCGGTGGCAGCGCCTTCCTGCGGAAGTGACGTCAGGTGACTTCACTTCCGGGTTGTCGCTCCGGCCGATCGGATCGTCGGCCGGAGGTGTATTTTCATGTTATAGGGCCGTGGGGGGCCTTTAAATGTTTC
The DNA here is from genome assembly GCF_905171765.1 of Bufo bufo. Taxonomy (NCBI): domain Eukaryota; kingdom Metazoa; phylum Chordata; class Amphibia; order Anura; family Bufonidae; genus Bufo; species Bufo bufo. The sequence continues at coordinate 390,144,213 of NC_053394.1, read as the reverse complement.
AGGGTCCCTCTCTGGGTCCAGAATATAAAGTTTTCTCTTTTAGTTTTTCTTTTAGTTTAAAGATATAAACTCAGAGGTTTACCCCGCCCCCTTTGCGGGCGGGGCTTTCTTTTTGGCGCCAACAACCCTATTTAAACTGGATGAAGCTCCAGGTTCAGTCTCCTAGAGCGCAGCTTGCTGTTAACCTTGAGTGTGGTTTGGTGCTAGAGTGTTGCTACCTCTTTGTGCTGAAAATCTTCTTTGTGCTGATTATATAGAGCTTGCTAGGATCTTCTGGGTAAAGATCCTGAAGCTTGCGATTAAGCTCTGTTTTCTTGAATTTTGCTAAATTCATGTCTCTTTTTAATTTTCAGCCATGTCGTCTACCGGTGACGGTGAGCGAGAGCCCAGCAGGAAGTCCGCGGGCAAGAGGCGCCACCTGCAGTGCCATGACTGTCAGATCGTCCTGGAGGACTCTTACGATTTCTCCCACTGCCCATCCTGTAGGGCCAAGACACTCCCCCAGCTGGAGCCATCTGTCCACGACGTGGTCGATTGGGTGAAGGGGTACATGGAGTCCAACATGAGCCAGGTCAACGCCTCCATACAGGAGCTGAAAAGTACCCTGGTCTCCAAACGTCATCGTCCCTCCTCCCCCCACCGTGCGATGGAGGTCTCGGGGGGTCAGGAGGCGAGAGAGGGTTCAGCCTCTTCCTCCTCGGATGATGAGGATGGATTCACATATTTTTTTCCGCTGGAGAAGGCCCAGCGGCTACTAAAATCCGTCCGGTCGGGGGACCAGGACGTTGATCCGGGGGAAGCCTCATCCTCTGCCTCTAGGGGGCCTAGGGCCTTTAAAGCGGATGATTCTCTCCTGTCTCTGATGAAAACAGAGTGGAGAAAGCCAGAGAAAGGTCCAGTGTTGACCAAAAGGTTCAAGGCGGTGTTCCCGGTTAAAGAGGATCAGGTATCATCCTGGGGGCCTGTCCCCAAAGTGGACATGGCGATAGCAAAATTATCCAGAAGGACCCTGATCCCTTCAGACGACGGGTCAAGTTTGCTGGACCCAATGGACCGGAAGGCGGACTGCGCCCTTAGGCGCGCTTACTCCTCGGCCTCCGCTTCCGCCTCAGTCGCAATTTCCTCGTCCGAAGTGGCGAATTTTCTAAAATCTAGATTTTCTCAAATCCAGTCTGACCTGGACCAAGGGGTCTCTAGGGACGACATTCTGGCCTCATGTAAGACGGCCAGCCTAGCCATTGACTTCTTGTGTGACGCAGCTCCACAACAACTGAAGCTGGCATCCAAGACCATGGCTCTTTCAACCGCGGGCAGGCGTCCGCTTTGGTTGAAACCTTGGAAGGCCGATACGACCTCAAAACATAACCTCTGTGCCATGGCATATGAACCCGGCAAACTCTTTGGTGCAGAGCTTGACCACATAATGGAGGGGCTGTCGGACAAGAAGGGCAAGTCCCTTCCCCAGCAGTCCTTTCGTGGTCGGGGCAAGGGGTATAGTTCCAGAGCGGAACCGCAACCCAGACCCCAGAGGAATTGGGGTTCCCGTAGAGGAGGAAGATCCTCTCGGGGTTCTAGACCCCCCAAGAAGTCCTCGGCGCTCTGATTGCGGGCCTCCTCGAGGCTCTTGGTATTTAGCCGGTCTGACTGGAGATCTCGGGCTCCCTTCTCCCTACATTCCCGTAGGCGGCTGCCTACAGCACTTTCTACCTTGTTGGCAGGATCATATCCAGGACAGTTGGGTCCTGCGTGTAATTTCTCATGGCTACCTTGTAGACTTGAGCAGTTTGCCTCTGGACAAGTTTGTCCAGACAAGGCTTCTTCCCAGCAACAAGCAGAAGATTCTAGAAAGCTACGTGCTAGAATACTTCCAGAAGGGGGCCTTAGAAGAGGTTCCTCTCCAAGAGAGGGGAACAGGTAACTACTCCCCAGTTGTCCTGGTACCCAAGAGTACCGGTGGTTGGAGGATGATTATAGATCTGAGGTTCTTCAACCGTTTCATAAAACAAAAGAAGTTCCGTATGGAAACTATCCAGTCAGTGACCAATCTTCTTATGCCGGGAGATTTCTTGGCAACCTTAGACCTCAAGGATGCTTATCTCCATATTCCCATCCATCCTGGGTCCAGAAGATTCTTAAGGATCGCGGTAAACATCGGGGGGGGGGGGGGTCCTAAAACATTTTCAGTTTGTGGCCCTCCCATTTGGGATTTCTTCAGCCCCACACACTTTCACCAAAGTAGTGGTCTCTGTGGTGGCCGCACTAAAGCTCCAGGGCCTGAGCATAGTTCCATACCTGGACGACTGGCTCCTCAGAGCTCCTTCCCAAGCCATCCTGTCCCAACACATCCAACAGGCTGTTACATTCCTACATCAGTTAGGATGGATAATCAATTGGGACAAATCCCAACTTCAACCAGCCACCTCGGTAAGGTTCCTGGTGGATTCAATCAGGATGACAATTCATCTCACTCCCGAAAGAAGGCAATCCGTGCAACAGACAGCCCGTTCTCTCTCTGTACCAAAACAGGTAACGATTCGAACGTGGATGAGGATGTTGGGACTAATGTCTTCAACCGCAGAGGCGGTACCTCGGGCATTATGGCACCTACGTCCGCTCCAGTCGGAAGTATTAGCCAAGTGGAATCACAGTCCGGTAGGACTCAATTCCGTGCTCTCCCTGCCTTACAAAGTCCGATCCTCTCTGAGGTGGTGGTCCCACCTCACGGACGGCAAGTCCCTGATCCAACCCTCTTGGATCATACTTACTTCAGACGCATCCCTAGTAGGCTGGGGTGCGCATCTTCAGGACAAAACAGTCCAGGGAACTTTGGACACCTCAGGAGAGGTTATTGTCATCGAATCTCCTGGAGATCAGAGCAATCAGACTAGCTCTTCTTCATTTTGTTCCCATCATTCGAGGGAAGGCAGTGAAGGTACAGTCAGACAGCATGACCGCTGTACTGTATATCAACAAGCAGGGAGGCACGAGGTCACAAAGTCTCCTGAGAGAGATAGGGGTGATTTTGGATTGGGCAGAACTGAACCTCACCCACTTATCAGCCGTTCACATTCGCGGAGTTCACAATGTGATTGCGGATCGTCTGAGCCGAGGTCTTCCAACCGGAGAATGGTCACTTCATTCAGAGGTCTTCAAGGAGATAACGCTCAGGTGGGGCATGCCAGGTGGAGAAGTAGAAGTATTGCTCCCTTTACAGGGAGGACAACCCAGTGGCAATAGATGCACTGTCAATCCCATGGAGGTTCAGGCTGGCCTACATCTTCCCTCCAATTTCCTTGATACCAAGGGTCTTGATGAAAATCAGGCAGGACCAAGCGTCAGTTATCGCCATTATCCCATACTGGCCGAAAAGAGCTTGGTTTACCCAACTCTTACAGATGAGTCGGGGTCAATTTCTGAGGCTTCCCCCAGAGAGAGTACTGGTGTCGGGGGGCACCCAGGTCTCCTCAAATCTTCAAATGTTCAACCTGACGGCCTGGAGGTTGATCAGTCCCTTCCAGGGATAGAAGGGCTATCGGGGTCTGTCTTGAGAACCCTGGAGCACTCCAGATCAGAAGCTACCAATAAGGCCTACTCCAGAATCTGGAAGATCTTTTCATCCTGGTGCACAAGACATCAGCAAAGATCCGCTGAAGCTTCCATCCCGATGATCCTCCAATTTCTTCAGGACGGTCTGGACAGGGGGCTATCACCAGCTACCCTTAAAGTGCAGATTTCAGCTATCTCTGCTTGTCTCAACAGAGCTATTTCTCAAGACCCCCTTATCAAGAGGTTCCTGAAGGGAGCCTCAAGATTAAAGCCTACAGTAATCAGACCTATCCCGGCTTGGGATTTGTCGGTCGTGCTCAGGGGGTTATCATCTCCCCCCTTTGAGCCCCTAGAGGAGGCAGGATTCAGCTTCCTGACCTGGAAGATCACCTTCTTGTTAGCTGTGACCTCTGCAAAGCGAGTTGGGGAACTCCAGGCTTTTTCTGCCTTTGAGCCATATACGAAGTTCCTACAGGATCAGGTACTTCTAAAAATTTTACCTACCTTTATCCCAAAGGTTCCTTCCTTTGACAATATCAATCAGGTGATCTCCCTACCAACATTGGCTCCACCCCCCTCCTCTGAGGAAAGAGGGCTCCATACCCTCGATATTGCGAGATGTCTTAGGATTTACCTGGAACGCTCCAAGGTATTTAGGAAGGATGAAAACCTCCTTATCCTTTTTTCCGGTACCCATAAGGGGAGGAAAGCCTCTAAGCCCTCCATCAGTCGCTGTATTAAAGAGGCAATTCAGGAGTCTTGTATGTCTCAGGGCTCGGAGCCCCCTGAATTTGTAAGGGCCCACTCTACTCGAGCAGTGGCCACTTCTTTTGCAGAGAGAAGCTCGATCCCATTGGACGTGATCTGTAAGTCAGCTTCTTGGAGTTCTCACTCCACTTTTATCTCACACTATAGAGTGGATACCAGAATACATAGTTATTCCTCATTTGGCCGGACAGTGTTTCTACTTGCTAAATCCCCATTTGTGCCACTGGTTAGGACGTAAGGGAATCGTTAATTTCTAACGATAATTTGTTTTCCCTTAGTCCTAACAGTGGCACACAAATTTCCCCCCCTATGTTATTAATTGTGATTATGTTTGTCTACTTGTAATTACACATGCTTTGGAGGGTCACACCCCTCTTTATTGGGGCAGGGAGGGCGTGTGCATGCCAGTGTTTTTTTATTGTTCATTAAACTTCCACCTGTCCTAACCAGTCCACAGGGGCAGAATACCCCATTTGTGCCACTGTTAGGACTAAGGGAAAACAAATTATCGTTAGAAATTAACGATTATTCCACATGTCTGGACACCAGCTCTTGTGGGAATCCAGCTCTATTTTTTGAACTTTCCTGTAGGCCCCTGTATTTGTAGTTTTACAGGAATGGAGGGCCCCCATACTGATCACAGGCTGGTTGATACCTTTAGGAAACTAGTTTTTTTTCCTCTCACCAAACATTTGTGTTTAAAGAAGATAAATAAAAAAATATTACCAGTATTCATTCAATACAGGAAACCATGTGTGTTTGGGGAGCTCTTACAGTGGTCCCAATCATCAATCCAAGCCCTCAGCTAACTGAAAGCAAGGTGCTGTTTTATCTCCCTGTAAAAAGGAGTATCTGATGGAATAAAGCCAGTGACCACCAAAAAAGACATGTAACGGTATTCACTAGTGGGCTAAGCATGAAGATCACTTCGCTTCTATGTGAATGGTCTGATGAACAACAAGATCTGATTTATGATTGAAACATTTCCCACATTCTGAACATGAATATGGCTTCTCTCCTGTGTGAATTCTCTGATGTTTATGAAGCGATGAATTATAGTGAAAACATTTCCCACATTCTGAACATGAATATGGCTTCTCTCCTGTGTGAATTCTCTGATGAACAACAAGATCTGATTTATGTTTGAAACATTTCCCACATTCTGAACATGAATATGGCTTCTCTACTGTGTGAATTCTCTGATGTTTAAGAAGCGATGAATTACAGTGAAAACATTTCCCACATTCTGAACATGAAAATGGCTTCTCTCCTGTGTGAATTCTCTGATGTTTATGAAGCGATGAATTACAGTGAAAACATTTCCCACATTCTGAACATGAATATGGCTTCTCTCCTGTGTGAATTCTCTGATGAACAACAAGATCTGATTTATGGTTGAAACATTTCCCACATTCTGAACATGAATATGGCTTCTCTACTGTGTGAATTCTCTGATGTTTAAGAAGCGATGAATTACAGTGAAAACATTTCCCACATTCTGAACATGAAAATGGCTTCTCCCCTGTGTGAATTCTCTGATGTACAACAAGAGCTGATTTATACTTAAAACATTTCCCACATTCTGAACATGGAAATGGATTCAACCCTGTGTGAATTCTCTGATGTATAACAAGAGCTGATTTATGCTTAAAACATTTCCCACATTCTGAACATGAAAACGGCTTCTCCTCTGTGTGATTTTTCTGATGTTTAAGAAAGGATGAATTACAGTGAAAACATTCCCCACATTCTGAACATGAAAATGGCTTCTCCCCTGTGTGAATTCTCTGATGTGTGACAAGTTCTGGTTTTTGGCTAAAACATTTCCCACATTCTGAACATGAACATGGCTTTACCCCTGTGTGAATTTTTTGATGTTTAAGAAGATGTGAATTATAGTGAAAACATTTCCCACATTCTGAACATGAAAATGGCGTCTCCCCTGTATGAATTCTCTGATGTATGACAAGATCTGATTTATCTCTAAAACATTTCCTACATTCTGAACATGAAACTGGCTTCTCTCCTGTGTGAATTTTCTCATGTCTAACAATATCCGATTTAAATCGAAAACATTTTCCACATTCTGAACATGAAAATGGCCTTCCTCTTACGTGAGCTGTTTGATGTTTAGCACCTCTTCTGCGACTTTTATTCGGTGTTACAGTCTCTGATGAATCAGAAGATCGGACTTGTTTGAAAGAATCAAATGATAAATTGTTGCTGTGATTGAATGAGGGTATATCTTGGATATTGGCATGCTTTTAAATGTATCTCGTGTGATACCACAATCATCTACTTCAAAATCTGAAGATACCAGTTGTTTCTCTAAGTTCCTGGTACAGTCATCTGCCAAGAATAAAGCACATTTTATTATTGATGAATAATATACCAAAATATTCTATTGAAATTTTATAACTTTTCCATATAAAAAAAAATCCAGAGAAAGAACAAGGCATGGCGTAAAATTAAAGTATGAATGGACTAAAATTGTGGTGGCCAAACAGACCACAATCTAATAGTAGACCAAGGAGCATAACTAGAAATGGTTGGCCCCCACCTTGAGCAACTTCCATGTAACCCCCACCCAATCAGTTATTTATAAATAAAACATTTCCTAGCGCTGAACAAGAGGCGCTGAATGCCCCCTTAGTGCCCCACACAATAGTTATCTCCGCTCAGTGTCCCTTTCACAGTGGAATTCCCCCTCAGTGCCCTTTTCACAGAACTGATGCTCACCAAGTGCCCCCACTCAGTAGAATGTACCCTTTATGTCTCCAAACAGTAGTTAGTCAGGTTCATAAATATTGGGACATCGACACAATTGTAAAATTTTTGGCTCTATACACCACCACAATGGATTTAAAATGAAACGAACAAGGTGCTTTAACTGTAGACTGTTAGCTTTAATTTGAGGGTATTTACATCGAAATCAGGTGAACGGTGTAGGAATTACAACAGTTTGCATATGCGCCTCCCACTTGTTAGGGGACCAAAAGTTATGGGACAGAATACTAATCATAAATCAAACTTTCACTTTTTAATACTTGGTTGCAAATCCTTTGCAGTCAATTACAGCCTGAAGTCTAGAACGCATAGACATCACCAGACGCTGGGTTTCATCCCTGGTGATGCTCTGCCAGGCCTCTACTGCAACTGTCTTCCGTTCCTGCTTGTTCTTGGGGCATTTTCCCTTCAGTTTTGTCTTCAGCAACTGAAATGCATGCTCAATCTGATTCAGGTCAAGTGATTGACTTGGCCATTGCATAACATTCCACTTCTTTTCCTTAAAAAACTCTTTGGTTGCTTTTGCAGCATGCTTTGGGTCATTGTCCATCTGCACTGTGAAGCGCCATCCAATGAGTTCTGAAGCATTTGGCTGAATATGAGCAGATAATATTGCCCAAAACACTTCATAATTCATCCCTCCGCTTTTGTCAGCAGTCACATCATCAATAAATACAAGAAAACCAGTTCCATTGGCAGCCATACATGCCCACGCCGTGACACTACCACCACCATGCTTCACTGATTAGGTGGTATGCTTAGGATCATGAGCAGTTCCTTTCCTTCTCCATACTCTTCTCTTCCCATCACTCTGGTACAAGTTGATCTTGGTCTCATTTGTCCATAGGATGTTGTTCCAGAACTGTGAAGGCTTTTTTAGACGTCGTTTGGCAAACTCTAATCTGGTCTTCCTGTTTTTGAGGCCCACCAATGGTTTACATCTTGTGGTGAACCCTCTGTATTCACTCTGGTGAAGTCTTCCCTTGATTGTTGACTTTGACACACATACACCTACCTCCTGGAGAGTGTTCTTGATCTGGCCAACTGTTGTGAAGGGTGTTTTCTTCACCAGGGAAATAATTCTTCAGTCATCCACAACAGTTGTTTTCCGTGGCCTTCCGGGTCTTTTGGTGTTGCTGAGCTCACCGATGCGTTCCTTCTTTTTAAGAATGTTTCAAACAGTTGTTTTGGCCACGCCTAATGTTTTTGCTATCTCTCTGATGGGTTTGTTGTGTTTTTTCAGCCTAATAATGGCTTGCTTGACTGATAGTGACAGCTCTTTGGATCTCACCTTGAGAGTTGACAGCAACAGATTCCGAATGCAAATAGTCTTTTTTGTAGATAGAAAACGGGCGGCACTCACCATCGTGAAGATATAGATATTCCTTTATTGCCACATATAGCAAGACACACGCGGCACCGGAGCTAGGAGTCACTTCCCTGCACACTGGATGCAGCGACGGCCGTTTCGCGCAGTATGCGCTTCGTCAGGCTGCTACAGGTGTATGCACCTGCACTCCACCTCTTAAAGCACTTCACGTCAAAGCATCAGCTGTGCAATCAGTGACAATCTCCTGGTGCTAATACACATTGGTTACATTAAAAACAAACTGCTACATTCAACATATTTGTCACAAAGCATTTATGTAAGTTACAAAAAAACACTGTAATCCAGTCTATCATTTAGACCTGAGGTTCCTGCTGCCTGCGTCCGTAATATCCATCGCGCTTCACACTGCAACAGTTGGCGATGTCTATCTCCTCCATTCAAAGGGGGAGGGACAGACTCAATCCCTGCAAATCTTAATGAACTTACATCTCCAGCGTGCACTTCCCTAAAGTGTTCAATGAGTCTGGGGGATCCCTTCCCTGTGTTCACGGAACTCAAATGTTCTCTCACACGCTCAAACATGCAGCGAATCGTCTTGCCAATATAAAATCGGCCACAACCGCAGGTCACCATGTACACAACATATGTGCTGCGGCAGTTCATAAAGCTGCAAACTCTATAGAGCAAACCAGCCACACTGATGAATTTGGACTGAGAGTTCCATCCACACAGGGAGCAGCCCCCACATCTGAAATTTCCTACAGGGACATTTCTAGTGAGCCAAGTGGTGTTTGGGGGAGTAACAAATCTGCTTCTCACTATTTTATCTTTTATGGTATGGCACCTTCTAAAAGAAATACGGGGCTTATTGTTAGTGATCATTGCTAGGGATGGATCCCTCTCCAAGATATTCAAATTATGAAAAATGACAGACCGTATTTTTTCAGCCATCGGGCTGAACCTAAAGGTAAAAGTAAACCTGTCCAGTTCTTCATCCTCTTTTCCATGTCCCCTGCTCATCAATTGTTTTTTTACCTCTCGGTTTTTTCAATAAATCATGCTGAAAAAAAAAAATCATTCAGCACTTTATGCATTCCTGCACTCACCTCATGCTCCGGGTACCCTCTAGACACCAAACGCTGCTTCAACTCTGTGGCTTGGCGGAGGTAACCACTTGTATGACTATTGATTCTCCGCAATCTAATAAACTGTCCATATGGAAGGGACTTTTTCACCCAGTTAGGATGGTAGCTGCCATGGTGGAGCAAAGAGTACGCAAAAATTCCAAGTACGTGCCCCCAAAAGTCAATGTAAATTTCATTCCCATTTCACTATTGTTCAAATACACCACACATCTCTTCCCTTCCTGACCATATCAAAAAGACATCGTCCACGAAACGGAGGAATACCTTGATGTATTTTAGATATGGATTGGATAGAGAAAACACATATCTGTCTTCTAACCTAGCCAAATACATGTTGGCAAACGTACAGGAGACCGGGGTCCCCATGGGCGTCCCTAACTTCTTCCTGAACCATTTATTGTCAAACTTGAAGACATTGTTAGTGAGTATGAATGTCAACCCCTCACCAACAAATCTACAAAAAAGCTCACTCCTTCCTACATTCATAAGTATGGATTGGATCGCCTCCACACCCGCATCATGAGGGATGCGGGTGTAGATGCTCTCTACATCCAGGGACACTAAATGGTCACCTTTCTGCCAGTGAATCTCCTTCAACGCAAGCAAAAATTCATTGATGTCTTTCAGGTACGCCGGAGCACAAGGTAACAGTGGTCTGAGCAGCCAATCTATGTATTTTGACAGGGGCTCCGTTACTGAGCCAACCCCCGAGACGATAGGACGTCCCAGGGGGTGGCTCAGCGACTTGTGGATTTTAGGGAGGAAGTACCAACAAGGCTGGGTAGGATAGACAGGAAACAATTTTTCCAGCATGTTTTTCCTCAGAAAACCTTTGTCTATAAAGCCTTGAATCAGCTCCCTTAATTGCATCTGGATACTTATCACTGGGTTACCCTCTATTCCTTCATAGACCTCAGGGTCTGTTAGCTGCCTCATCGCCTCCTCCACATAATATGATCTTAACATGAGTACCACATTGCCCCCCTTGTCCGCAGGCTTCACCACGACGTCATCCCGAATCCGTAACCAGTCAAGAGCCTGACGCTCTTCTCGACTGATATTAAATGGTGCCTCGGGATATATTATCGCACGGACATCTCTCATCACTTGTTGCTGAAATATATCGATGCTGCAGCCTGCGGGCATGGGGGGACAAAACGTGGACTTCACACATCCGGTGAACAATTCTGAACTCTTTCCTTCCACTGGGTTATCATCCACACTAGAAACTCTAAACATTTCATTTCCATTTCATCAAACCTGGTGGATACATTAAAGCCCACAGGGTCAGGACAGACAGGTATTTTCCCTTCCAGACACGGTGTCTCAACCTGAGGGACCCTCTTAAACATTTTATGAAGTTAAATTTTTCTAATCGCTTAAAATAAATCTACCTCAAATCCCACGGGGTCGAATTGCTCAGTCAAGCTGTATCCGAGCCCCTGACTGAGGGCCCTTATACAGCCCGAGGGCAACTCGTCCCCCGTAAGATTCACCACCAAATTATCAAACATGCGAGTAGTCTTATTGGTACCAGAGTCAGTTAATTTTTCCACAAAACCTGTTTTCTCATTCTTCCCGATTTCCTGACGCTTTTGGGCAGCGTTCTTTCGCCAGCCTCTTCTAATCCGTTGTCTAAAGGGAAATATACCGTCCCATCCTGATCAGAGATTTTGTTTGATTCATATCGTCTGACTGACTTGAATCGGATTCACTAGTCCAATAAATCACTTCTTTGGCGTCTCATTGGTCTCCGCCTTTGAAGTCTCCTCCTACTCATATTCCAATCAAACACATGTCCCGTGTCATAATCAAATTTATCTCTTACAAACTTGTCACGTTTTTTATCCTTCACCTCTGCTTGAATGATCACCAATTTTTTATTTAGCTTTTTCCCAAAGTTCACAAGTTGTGTTTCTGCCATACAAAGTGTTAAGTCAGATTTTGCACACCCCAGGTCCTCTTTCACTTTCTCATATTCCACAGAATTACGTTTCAGAACCAGTTCCAACACACGCATGGAAAATTCATTATGCAAATGCTGCCATTCTTTCATAAATATAGGATCTTGTTCAAACTGTGCTGGATCCTTATAAACATGCAGCCCCCGATATTTCCTACTGGGACATTTCTAGTGAGCCAAGTGGTGTTTGGGGGAGTAACAAATCTGCTTCTCACTATTTTATCTTTTATAGTATGGCACCTTTTAAAAGAAATACGGTTCTAAATGATAGACTGGATTACAGTGTTTTTTTGGTGACTTCCATAAATGCTCTATGACAAATATGTTGAATGTAGCAGTTTGCTTTTAATGTAACCAATGTGTATCAGCACCAGGAGATCGTCACTGATTGCACAGCTGATGCTTTGACGTGAAGTGCTTTAAGAGGTGGAGTGCAGGTGCATACACCTGTAGCAGCCTGACCAAGCGCATACTGCGCGAAACGGCCGTCGCTGCATCCAGTGTGCAGGGAAGTGACTCCTAGCTCCGGTGCCGCTTGTGTCTTGCTATATGTGGCAATAAAGGAATATCTATATCTTCACGATGGTGAGTGCCGCCCGTTTTCTATCTACAAAGAAGATTATTGTCCTGGACTAACTCATGTTTGGGCTCGTGCACCGCCGAGATCGTGGTACGGGAGGAGAGCCATGTGGGATCTGCTATTCCGGGTTAAAGTTAGAGGGGAGACGTGGAGTGTGCCGCTCAGAATTCTGTTTAAAGTGTTCCAATTGCAAATGGCCCACTAGTAATGAACTCTGGACCTTTTATCTGCATTGTAATTGGGATAATGAGGGAATAACACACACCTAGCCATGGAACAGCTGAGAAGCCAATTGTCCCATTACTTTTGGTCCCTTAACAAGTGGGAGGCACATATGCAAACTGCTGTAATTCCTACACCGTTCACCTGATTTGGATGTAAATACCCTCAAATTAAAGCTGACAGTCTGCAGGTAAAGCACATCTTGTTCGTTTCATTTCAAATCCATTGTGGTGGTGTATAGAGCCAAAAATGTTAGAATTGTGTCCATGTCCCAATATTTATGGACCTGACTGTATATCCCCTTACAATAATGCTGCCCCTTTAGTGCCCCCACAGAGTAGTTATGCCCCCTTTGTGCGCCCCCTGCAGTAGTGCTGTCCCTTAGTGTCCCCTTTACATTAGTGAAGCTCCCGTACTATGAATAAAATTAATAAAGTAATACCGAGCACATCATGCTCCTTCCAGCAGCAGACGTGATGTGATGACGTCATCTCTCCTGCTGAGCTGAGGAGAGCGCACAGGCCGGGGGATTATCTCAGGTCTGTGCGCTCTCCCTCTCAGCCCAGCAGGTACAATGACATCACTGTATCACACCTGCTGCTGGGGAGAGTGCAGGCCGTGGAATGAGACCTGGGCTATAATGGATGACAGATACAGCAGCTGGACTCGGAGGGAGGAGAGTAGAATGGACAGTAGGAAGCACAGTCCTGTCACTGACCATTGGGGAGCTCCTCAACATGTCTTTTTCCTGTAGATATAATTACTATTGATAATATGCAGAGTCAGTCACTTGGGGTCTTTATTGTTAGGAAATCTGGTGTTCAGTGGTGAGACTTTTTTGTATGACCTCTTAAGGCTACATTCACACAACAGTGAAAAAAGCCACGAAACACGGACACAGTTTTTCATGGCCATTTTTCAACCATTTTTGCATCCCTTTCCTGGTCATCTGGACATTTTGCATCCATTTTTAACGGTCATTATTTGATGATGCTTTACATTATTTTTATTTGCTTTTTGTATTTAATTACCAACCCCTGCAGTATACATAATGTCCCCCATAGTGGCCGCTGTTAGTAATAATGTTCCCCAGGGTGGTCCCCATCAGTAATAATTAATCATCCACTTGCAAGCGCAGAGACAGTCGCTCTTCATTTGGTGCTAAAGGACCTACACTCTCAGTGGGATGATGTCACCATGTGCTCCTAAGCAATAATGCTGGGAGAGCATGGTGATGTCATCACGTTGGTAGCACAGGTCCTTCAGCACCAATAGAGGAACGACTGCCTTGTGTGTGCAAGCAGATAAGGCAATTTATTTTATATTATATTTATTTTAACCCCTAAAAGGCCATTTTCCATTAGTGTACCCATTTTAAACGGCCATTACATGGATGCTCTCCTGTCTAAATGGCCATTAAAAATAGTCCCATTGATTTACATGGGGTCCATCTGGCAGTGAAAAAAGCCACAAATAGGACATGTCCTATTTTTCACAACCACTATTCACTGGCCACGTGAATAGCGCTATTGACTTCAATTCATTCTAAAATCAGCTGTGTGCCATTTTTCACTGTTGTGTGAATGTAGCCTTAGGCCTCATGCACACGACCGTTTTTTTTTTTTAAGGTCCGCAAAAACGGGGTCCGTAGGTCCGTGATCCTTGACTGTTTTTTCGTCCGTGGGTCTTCCTTGATTTTTGGAGGATCCACGGACATGAAAAAAAAGTCATTTTGGTGTCCGCCTGGCTGTGCGGAGCCAAACGGATCCATCCTGAATTACAATGCAAGTCAATGGGGACGGATCCGTTTGACGTTGACACAATATGGTGCAATTGCAAACGGATCCGTACCCCATTGACTTTCAATGTAAAGTCAGGAGTCCCTATTAATATACCATCGGATCAGAGTTTTCTCCAATCCGATGGTATATTTTAACTTGAAGCGTCCCCATCACCATGGGAACGCCTCTATGTTAGAATATACCATCGGATTTGAGTTAGATCGTGAAACTCAGATCCGACAGTATATTCTAACACAGAGGCGTTCCCATGGTGATGGGGACACTTCAGGTTAGAATATACTAAAAGAACTGTGTACATGACTGCCCCCTGCTGCCTAACAGGTGCTGTCAGGCAGCAGGGGGCAGACGACCCCCCCCTGTATTTAACTCATTGGTGGCCAGTGCGGCCCCCCCTCCCTCCCCTGTATTTAACTCATTGGTGGCCAGTGCGGCCCCCCCTCCCTCCCTTGTATTTAACTCATTGGTGGCCAGTGCGGCCCCCCCTCCCTCCCTTGTATTTAACTCATTGGTGGCCAGTGCGGCCCCCCTCCCTCCCTTGTATTTAACACATTAGTGGCCAGTGCGGCCGGCCCCCCCTCCCTCCCCTGTAGTTAATACATTGGTGGCCAGTGCGGCCGGCGCCCCCTCCCTCCCCTGTAGTACTGTAGATTCATTGGTGGCCAGTGGGCCCCCCCTCCCTCACCCTCCTAATTAAAATCTCCCCCCCTATCATTGGTGGCAGCGGAGAGTACCGATCGGAGTCCCAGTTTAATCGCTGGGGCTCCGATCGGTAACCATTGGCAACCAGTAGGCGCTCCTCCTACTAGTAAGTGAAAGGTCTGTGCGGCGCAGTGCTTATAGTACAGACCTGTCAGTTACCAGTAGGAGGAGTGATTAAACTAGGACTCCGATCAGTACTCTCCGCTGCCACCAATATTAGGGGGGTGGAGATTTTAATTAGGAGGGGGAGGGAGCGGGGGGGGCCCACTGGCCACCAATGAATCTACAGTACTACAGGGGAGGGAGGGGGGCCGGCCGCACTGGCCACCAACGTGTTAACTACAGGGGAGGGAGGGGGGGCCGGCCGCACTGGCCACCAATGAATTTAAAACTGGGGAGGGAGGGGGGGTGCCCCCTCCTGCCTGGCAGCACATGATCTCTTACAGGGGGCTATGATACGCACAATTAATTAACCCCTCAGGTGCTGCACCTGAGGGGTTAATTGTGCGAAACACAGCCCCCTGTAAGAGATCGGGTGCTGCCAGGCAGCAAGGGGCAGTCATGTACACAGTTCAAAATATATTCTAACTTGAAGCGTCCCCATCACTATGGGAACGCCTCTGTGTTAGAATATACTGTCTGATCTGAGTTTTCACGAAGTGAAAACTCAGCTCTGAAAAAGCTTTTATGCAGACGGATCTGCGGATCCGTCTGTGTGAAAGTAGCCTACGGCCACGGACCACGGACGCGGATGCCAATCTTGTGTGCATCCGTGTTTTTTCACGGACCCATTGACTTGAATGGGTCCGTGAACCGTTGTCCGTCAAAAAAATAGGACAGGTCATATTTTTTTGACGGACAGGAAACACGGATCACGGATGCGGCTGCAAAACGGTGCATTTTCCAATTTTTCCACGGACCCATTGAAAGTCAATGGGTCAGCGAAAAAAAAACGGAAAACGGCACAACGGCCACGGATGCACACAACGGTCGTATGCATGAGGCCTTATCCTGCAGCCTTTCCCGATTACACAAACTACATACAGCGCCAAAGAGTAATCCTGTGACCCGAACATCATCACTGCAGCTAGGACACTGTGCATACCGAGGTCTGTCCTAATCTCAGTCCTGTCACTGTCAAGTAAACAAACTGCATGGCCCACACCATAACATCTTCCTTTTTTCATGCATTTATATTAAAGGGGTTGTTTTATCTGAGACAATGGGGGCAATTCGCTAGGATATGCCCCTATTGTCTGATAGGTGTGGGTCCCACAGCTGGGACCCGCACCTACAATGAGAACGGACCAGGGAAATGAACAGAGGGCGCACTGCGCATGCGCAGCTGCTCTCCATTCATCTCTATGGGGCCGCCGAAAATAGCCAAGCACTGCGTATGCTACACATGGCCCTGATGAGCTGCCACCGCTGGCGCTCAAAATAACATATGCTCTGCTGTGGTGGTCTCATGCATCATGTAAATCATTAATCTCTTTACACTGCTGAAGAGGCGAGATGCGAAACGCACGTCGGGGGATATGATCACTGGTTGGTATAAATTTATGTTACTTTTTGCTGGTCTGTTGGTTGACACTGTTAACTGTATTACTTTTCCCTGATCTTATGTAGTATTGGGTTTATTGTGTTTGGCACTATGCACTTTACTATGCTATACAGGATACATTAGACTCAGGGTATAATTACTGCTATAACCATTCCAGTAGGTTGCGATATTTATTTGCTGACTGTGTGTTTTATCTGTCTGTACTTGTCTGCCACCACCATTTACTGTTTTAATATTTATTTGAACTAATAAAAATAATATATTTTGATACTTGTGTAGCACTGCGTTATATTCTATTGTAGGAGCATATGTAAGGTGGAATTCAAACTGTACAAAGGCAGACCATTTTGTCACTTCAAGTTCAGAAGGGTCTTTTTAGCCATATAAAAATGTCTGGACAGTCCCCTGGACATGACCAACACCATCTGCAAGCCACATTATTTTAAAAAAAAATTGATGCACCATAAATGTACTTCAGATGACTAAGGGGGTCAGATCGGGAGACCTTGGGGGCCATTCAACTGGCCCACGACGACTAATCCACTTTTCAGGAAACGGTTCATCTAGGAATGCTCGGACCTGACACCCATAATGTGGTGGTGCACCATCTTGTTGGAAAAACTGAGGGAACGTGCCAGCTTCAGTGCATAAAGAGGGAAACACATCATCATGTAGCAATTTCACATATCCAGTGACCCCCTTAGACTTTTATCTTTGGGGTCATCTGAAGGCAATTGTCTATGCTGTGAAGATACGAGATGTGCAGCATTGTTTTTCTTGTGAAATTCCCAATAAGTTTGAAAAATCAAAAGTTGGATTCAAAATGGCCAACTTCAAAATGGCCGCCATGGTCACCACCCATCTTGAAAAGTTTCCCCCCTCACATATACTAATGTGTCACAAACAGGAAGTTAATATCACCAACCATTCCCATTTTATTAAGGTGTATCCATATAAATGGCCCACCCTGTAGATGGAGGAGAGAAATCCAGAAGGAAACTTGCTGCTTGATGCAGATTACCAACTGATCTATGTAGCTTCTCTTGCCCAAGCTCATCAGCTTTAAGACAACATGGCAATGCTTCAGTTTGCACATATAAAAGGAGGTAGAAGAAGTAGAAGCAACAATCTGCTCTGTTTTTGTTAGGGATAGGAAGATGTCCATTGAGGAGGACGTGGATAAGCACCTGGTGTAGGGGACCAGATAATCAGCAACTGCAAGCTACAGCATGGTGGCCAAGACCATACAGTGGTTTAAGAAGACAGGTTCCACTCTCACACTCGGCCTCGCACTTTCTCATACAGTCCTGTACAAAAGTTTAAGACCACTTGAAAAATGGCAAAAAAATCATATTTTACATAGTTGGATCTTAACAAGGTTCCAAGTAGAGCTTCAACATGCAAGAAGAAATGAGAGTGAGACAAAACATTTTTGAGCATTCAATTAATTGAAAATAACAATTAAACTGAAACAGGCTGTTTTTCTGCGGATTAAAATTTTAGGACCACATCCCTTTAAAAGGCCAAATCGGTGCAAAGATGTGGATTCATTGTCATTTTCTGTCAGGTAGTCACACGTTGTGATGGCAAAGGCAAAAAAACTCTCCCTTTTTGAACGTGGTCAGGTTGTTGAACTGCATAAGCAGGGTCTCTCACAGCGCGCCATCGCTGCTGAGGTGGGACGCAGTAAGACAGTCATTTGGAATTTCTTAAATGATCCTGAGGGTTATTGAACAAAAAAGTCAAGTGGAAGACCCAAAAAAATTTCACCAGCACTGAGACGGAGGATCCAATTGGCTGTCCGTCAAGACACTGGACGATCCTCGACCCAAATTAAGGCCCTTACTGGTGCTGACTGCAGCCCCATAACCATCAGACGGCATCTGAGACTGAAGGGCTTCAAAAACAAAAAACGTCTTCAAAGACCTCGTCTCCTTGAACGCCACAGAACTGCTCGTTTGGACTTTACAAGAGAGCACCAAACATGGGACATTCAAAGGTGGAAGAAAGTTTTATTCTCTGATGAGAAAAAATGTAACCTTGGTGGTCCTGATGGTTTCCAACATTACTGGCATGACAAGCAGATCCCACCTGAGATGTTTTCTACGCGCCACAGTGGAGGGGGCGCCATAATGGTCTGGGGTGTTTTTTCCTTCAGTGGAACAATGGAGCTTCAGGAAGTGCAGGGGCGTCAAACGGCCGCTGGCTATGTCCAGATGTTGCAGAGAGCATTCCTCATGACTGAAAGCCCTCGTCTGTGTGGTAATGACTGGGTTTTTCAACAGGATACAGTACACAATGCCCGCAGGACAAGGGACTTCTTCCAGGAGAATAACATCACTCTTTTGGCCCATCCTGCGTGTTCCCCTGATCTAAATCCAATTGAGAACCTTTGGGGATGGATGGCAAGGGAAGTTTACAAAAATGGACAACAGTTCCAGACAGTAGATGGCCTTCGTGCGGCCATCTTCACCACTTGGAGAAAAGTTCCCACTCACCTCATGGAAACACTTGCATCAAGCATGCCGAAACTAATTTTTGAAGTGATAAACAATAACGGTGGAGCTACTCTTTACTGAGTTCATGTTTGGAAGTTGGATTTCTGTTTTGGGGGGTGTGGTCCTAAACTTTTGATCAGCTGAAAAACAGCCTGTTTCAGTTTATTCGTTATTTTCATTAAATTGAATGCTCAAAAAATGTTTTGTCTCACTCCCATTTCTTCTTGTTGCATGTTGAAGCTCTACTTGGAACCTTGGTAAGATCCAGCCATGCTAAATATGATTTTTTGCCATTTTTCAAGTGGTCTTAAACTTTTAATCACAGGACTGTATTTGTCACTGGAAGTTCAACATAGCACCTCATGGCAAAGAAATCTCTGAGGATCTGAAAATAAGAATTGTTGCTCTACATAAAGATGGCCTAGGCCAGTGTTTCCCAACCAGTGTGCCTCCAGCTGTTGCAAAACTACAACTCCCAGCATGCCCGCACAGCCAAAGGCTGTCCAGGCATGCTGGGAGTTGTAGTTTTGCAACAGCTGGAGGCACACTGGTTGGGAAACACTGGCCTAGGCCATAAAAGATTGCCAACACCCTGAAACTGAGCTGCAGCACGTTGGCCAAGACCATACAGTGGTTCAAGACAGGTTCCACTCAGAACAGGCCTCTTCATGGTCGGCCGAAGAAGTTGAGTGCACATGCTCAGCGTCATATCCAGAGGTTGTCTTTTCAAAATAGACGTATGTCGTCATGGAGGATTGGAAGAGGATTGAAGTGGCAACCTGTGAAGCTCTAGTGAACTCCATGCCCAAGAGAGTTAAGGCAGTGCTGGAAAATAATGGTGGTCACACTAAATATTGACACTTTGGGAACCATTTGGCCATTCTCACTTAGGGGTGTAATCACGTTTGTTACCAGCAGTTTAGACATTAGTGGCTGTGTGTTGAGTTATTTTGAGGGCACATCACATTTACACCGTTATACAAGCCGTACACTGACTACTTTACATTGTATCAAAGTGTCAGATGTTCAGAGTTGTTCCATGAAAAGATAGAATAAAATATTTACAAAAATGTGAGATACTGTAGGCACCAGCAACAGATCTTGATGATTTGCTTGCCCAAATGCATTCAGCATGGCAGAACATTCCTCAGACAATCACTAGTAACCTCATTGGTAGGATGCCAAGGCCTGTAAGTGAATGTATTTATGCTTGTGGCTCTTATACTAAATACTGAATAAAGCGAGATGTTTTGCATCTTTTGTTTCCATTTTTTATCATTTGCAAATCATTAAAGGGGTTCTCCAAGATTTTCCTCAGCATAGGTCATCAATATGAGATCAGCAGAGGTCCGGTCCCTGCACCCCCACCGTCTGAGGAAGCCTCAGTGCTCACCGGAGCTCCAGTGAATACAAAGCCTCCTCACAGCTTACCGGGCACAGCGCCGTCTGTTGAATAGTAGCTGTGCTTGGCATTGCAGCTCAGACCCATTCACTGGAATTGGACTAATCTGTGCCTAGGCCATATGACCGATGAACGTCACATTGCATGGCCAGGAAGAGGCCTAAGAGCGCACAGACCACTGTGTCCTCTCCATACATCTGACCGACAAGGCTGCTGGGAGTTGAATCCGCCTCCGATCTGATATTAATGACCTCTCCTGAGGATGGACTATATACATCATATACATACTGTATATCACCTATAACGCTGTCACATTTCCATCCATATTTAATTAGAATTTTAGCTGAATCGGTGAATATAACACTGAAAAAACTGACAGAAGACAGAACCTAAAAATGTAACATAAAATTGTATCATCCAGTGAAGGAGTATAATCTGTGAGTCTTCTCTGCTTTACTTAGTGGTCACTACTCACCTGGGCGGTTATCTGTAGGAATGTCCTCTGTACTCTTCTCATCGCCCCTCACATATGTCTCTGTAGGATTAATATTGTTCAGATCTTCACCCGGATTCACAAGCTGTGAAAGAAATATTGTAGAAGTCATCAGACGGTTGGAGAAGTCGCGTGGAAGGTTTTATATGACCTGAAAAGACGACCAAAAATGACCGGACAGCAGGAGTTATCTGACCCAAATATCTGCAGGTCTCCTGTATAAATCCAATCTGATTGCTTCATTATTCCAACCAGTTTGCAATGCAGAGAGAGTAGACTGTATATTCCATCCCTAACATTACATTGTGTGTATATAACATTACATTGTGTGTGCACCTGTTGCCCTTGCTGGCCGTCCCAGGGCTGTGAAGCCAGTAAGCCAAAGTTCTTTCGATCCATGGCTTGTTTACCTCCTAGGAATAGGCATAATCACCTGCTCTGCTGCAGCCAATGACTGGATTCAGGGGTAACATGTCCACAAGAAACACATCACCACTAAAGCCAGTCATTGGCTGCAGTAAAGCAGGTGACCATGGCTGTGCCAGCGAGGGAGCAAACAACATTTACTGGAAGATGGACACACACGAGCTGGCACACATAACCGGAGCTAAGGGTAGCAGGTACGTATGACTCTTTCCATAGTAGAGGCTGCGGACACATGTAAAACGTTACTTATTCCTGAACAAACCCTTTAATGCTGTCTTCCAGTTCTATCTAGAAGTTTTGGGATGACTGCAGGCATGAAGATACTGTACCTAGTATAAGGGACAGGGGAGAACACAGGAGAGGTGAGAACTGATTATCTATCACCACTAGAACACCCTGCTTATGTTTAGTACTAGAGTTCTAAGGGCCCCAGGGCAAACTGTTGTGCCACTCTTATGCAACCACAAAAGATCTGCAGCAGTTCACAGATGAGGCCATCTTAAAAGTCTGTACAGGCAGAAAATAGTGAGAAGATCCAGATAACATGTAATGTCTATGGTCAGCTGTAATCCTGCCATCTCCACCTTTCATATTAAACAAGGAGAAAACATAGATCTACCTGATCATCCTGTGGTACACTGTGATGTTCTTCTGAACCATCCTGTGGAAGAAGAGGACTGGGACATCTCTCCGGTGTTCTTCTCTCTTCATTAACAGTAGGAAACACATCCAGTGACTGAATTCATTCCTTACATACAGATAATGAGAGGACGTGTGTATTTAGTCATGTCTATTACCTGGTGATGTGAGGGGCCGGTGATCCTCCATCATGATGCCCTTGTACAGATCTTTGTGTCCTTCTAAATACTCCCACTCCTCCATGGAGAAATAGACGGTGACATCCTGACACCTTATAGGAACCTGACAACACAATGATACAGTCATCACCCAGATCCCTTCATAGCGTTCCTGTATAATGTCCCAGCATTCCCAGCAGTGTCACCTCTCCAGTCAGCAGCTCAGTCATCTTGTTGGTGAGTTCTAGGATCTTCTCTCTATTGATTTCATCATGTATCAGAGGGTGAGGTGGAGGCTCCATGATTGGGCTCAGGGTTCTTCCCCTTCCTTCAGACACAGGGGCCTGACAGCGCTCACTAGAGGTCTTCTTCACTACTGTGTAGTCCTGGTTATGGAGAGACACAGTAATAAATATCACTCCATACATCTCCAGAGTCCCTCACCTCTCCAGTCATGTCTATCTGTTAGTAACATAGATAAGATGATGTAATGTGACATCATCAGAATCTCTCACCTCTCCAGTAAGCCGGAAGAGGATCTCTAGGGTGAGATTTATTATACTCTCTGCCATCTTGTCCCTGTCCATCCTTGTCGGGTCAATCAGGAGAAGGATCTTATATAGAAGATCTTCACTGCGCGGATCCTATATTGTAGGAACCTGAATGGAGAAAAGATGAGACAATGTAAAATATAATAACTGGAGATAAGAGGAGACATCGAAGGACATAATAAAGTGTAGATGTTGTGTTCTCCCTTTTTATATGGATCGAAACATGTGTGAGGTCAAGGCAGTTTCATGGTATGTCACACCTTCACATGACCCTACAGCCAATAGAAGACGTCATCAGTGATGCCACAGCACGTGACCACCATAGACCATCATAGGCCTCAATGGTCAGGTGACTTACATACCGTCATCAGAGCTACAACCATTATTGTCTCTGCAGTGATATAAACAGACTGAAGGAGACCACAGGAGCCTCAGTGCTGGAGCAGTGGAGGATTCTACAGGTCCAATCCGGGTAATTGTAAAACGCTGCGGAATATGTTGGCGATACATAAATAAAGATTATTATTACTATCTAGACAGACATTGTGTTGGCAGATTTGGTTTTTGGCAGCTCCTCACGACCTCACAGATGGTGTAGTTTAATAGATTTATTTAGAACAAGCAGCATGACAAAATACAGCGGTCCTTAAAGGGTTTCTCCGGCATGTACTCAGGATAGGTCTTCAATATGAGCTCAATGTAGAGGTCCAACTCCAAACACCCCTGAATAATCAGCAGGTAGGTTTTATACAGATAAATATACGGTTACACAAAATTCTTAATAACATGCTAATATGAAAGTATTCAGATCCAGGTGCTGGTTTGAAAAATGTACAATGTTTCCAATAAAGTTTGTATCATTTCTGTGCTTTTTTGGACCTCCCTATTGTATTTTTCGGACATATTCCCTGTTTCTGCTGCACAGCTAGGTGCATTTGACTAAGAAGCAGGGGACATATCACTTCTGTGAAATCTGCCATCACTGTATTGCTGTAATGTCTTTTTCCTTACTTCACACTATGTTTGTTTTCAGCTCCGGAGCTTACAGAAAAGGAGAAGTAAATCACACTTACAGAAAGGCAGGGGCAGAGGCATTTCTAGGTTAAAACATTCGGGGCCTGGGCCACTGATGTTTTGTCTCAGGTCCCAAATGTACTGACTGCCAGATAGATACAACTGTATTGCTGTCCTCAGGATGGTAATACAATTGAATCTAATGCAATGGAAGAGCTGAAGGACCTGTGATGACATCACAGTCCTTGTGATCAGTGCTGAAGGGAGTAGTTGAGGACCTGCAATGATGTCACCAGTGCAGGAGAGGATGGCGTTCTGCAGTGAAGTGTTGTGTTATCTCTTTTTATAGTGATCGAAACATGTGTGAGGTCAAGGCAGTTTCATGGTGTGTCATATATAGAAACATATGTGTCGGCAGATAAGAACCATTTGGCCCATCTAGTCTGCCCAATATACTGAATACTATGGATAGCCCCTGGCCCTATCTTATATGAAGGATGGCCTTATGCCAATCCCATGCATGCTTAAACTCCTTCACTGCATTTGCAGCTACCACTTCTGCAGGAAGGCTATTCCATGCATCCACAACTCTCTCAGTAAAGTAATACTTCCTGATATTACTTTTAAACCTTTGCCCCTCTAATTTAAAACATGTCCTCTTGTAGCAGTTTTTCTTCTTTTAAATATTCTCTCCTCTTTTACCTTGTTGATTCCCTTTATGTATTTAAAAGTTTCTATCATATCCACTCTGTCTCGTCTTTCTTCCAAGCTATACATATTAAGGTCCTTTAATCTTTCCTGGTAAGTTTTATTTATATATAGAATTGAATCTAATGCACTGGAAGAGCTGAAGGACCTGTGATGACATGAGCATTATAACAGTAGGGGCAGAATAAATATTGAAAGCATTTCAGGGAGAGCATTATAACAGTAGGGGGAAGTATAAATACTGGGGGCACTTCAGGGAGAGCATTATAACAGTAGGGGCAGTATAAATACTGGGGGCACTTCAGGGAGAGCATTATAACAGTAGGGGGAAGTATAAATACCGGGGGCACTTCAGGGAGAGCATTATAACAAAAAAGGGACAACAGGGACATCCACAGCGTCCCCCCACAATAGGGACATCCACAGTGTCCCCCACAACAGGGACATCCACAGCGTCCCCCACAACAGGGACATCCACAGCGTCCCCCACAACAGGGACATCCACAGCGTCCCCCACAACAGGGACATCCACAGCGTCCCCCACAACAGGGACATCCACAGCGTCCCCCACAACAGGGACATCATGTCCTGCGTGTTTCCTTCCTGGTTCATGTTCTCAGGAATCTGCTGATTTCCGCCCGTGGAGATGCCGATCTCTCCGCCCGTGGAGCCTGAGGCTGTTTCACAGCAGCATTTCCTGTCTCCGGCTGTTCTCCTGTCGGAGATGTCCAGATCTGACACTGCCAGAAGCTGCCAGACACCCACCAGCCCCATTCACTATAATGGGGAGCGGCAGAGATCAGGACACAACCCGGAAAACATGCAGAGAAGCGGCCGGACGAAAACCGCTGATCCCAATGGGATTTGTCCGACCACTTCTCTGCACATTTGTCAGGGTGCGGCTGGATCCCACCAGAATGCTTCAAAATCCTGAAGGCTGCTCCGTGCCGGATCTCATTAACCACCTCAGCCCCCTTAGCTTAAACCCCCTTAATGACCAGGCCACTTTTTACACTTCTGCACTACACTACTTTCACCGTTTATTGCTCGGTCATGCAACTTACCACCCAAATGAATTTTACCTCCTTTTCTTCTCACTAATAGAGCTTTCATTTGGTGGTATTTCATTGCTGCTGACATTTTTACTTTTTTTTGTTATTAATCGAAATTGAACGATTTTTTTGCAAAAAAATGACATTTTTCACTTTCAGTTGTAAAATTTTGCAAAAAAAAACGACATCCATATATAAATTTTGCTCTAAATTTATTGTTCTACATGTCTTTGATAAAAAAAAAATGGTTTGGGTAAAAGTTATAGCGTTTACAAACTATGGTACAAAAATGTGAATTTCCGCTTTTTGAAGCAGCTCTGACTTTCTGAGCACCTGTCATGTTTCCTGAGGTTCTACAATGGCCAGACAGTAGAAAAACCCCACAAATGACCCCATTTCGGAAAGTAGACACCCTAAGGTATTCGCTGATGAGCATAGTGAGTTCATAGAAGTTTTTATTTTTTGTCACAAGTTAGTGGAATATGAGACTTTGTAAGAAAAAAAAAATCAAAAAAAAAAATCATCATTTTCCACTAACTTGTGACAAAAAATAAAAACTTCTATGAACTCACTATGCCCATCAGCGAATACCTTGGGGTGTCTTCTTTCCAAAATGGGGTCACTTGTGGGGTAGTTATACTGCCCTGGCATTTTCCAGGGGCCCTAATGTGTGGTAAGTAGGTAAATGACCTGTGAAATCCGAAAGGTGCTCTTTGGAATATGGGCCCCTTTGCCCACCTAGGCTGCAAAAAAGTGTCACACATGTGGTATCGCTGTACTCAAGAGAAGTTGGGCAATGTGTTTTGGGGTGTCATTTTACATATACCCATGCTGGGTGAGATAAATATCTTGGTCAAATGCCAACTTTGTATAAAAAAATGGGAAAAGTTGTCTTTTGCCAAGATATTTCTCTTTTATGAGGGCATTTTTAGACATTTGGATCCCAGACTTCTTCTCACGCTTTAGGGCCCCTAAAATGCCAGGGCAGTATAAATACCCCACATGTGACCCCATTTTGGAAAGAAGACACCCCAAGGTATTCAATGAGGGGCATGGCGAGTTCATAGAAATTTTTTTTTTTTTGTCACAAGTTAGCGGAAATTGATTTTATTTATTTTTTTCTCACAAAGTCTCCCTTTCCGCTAACTTGGGACAAAAATTTCAATCTTTCATGGACTCAATATGCCCCTCACGGAATACCTGGGGGTGTCTTCTTTCCGAAATGGGGTCACATGTGGGGTATTTATACTGCCCTGGCATTCTAGGGGCCCTAAAGCGTGAGAAGAAGTCTGGAATATAAATGTCTAAAAATTTTTACGCATTTGGATTCCGTGAGGGGTATGGTGAGTTCATGTGAGATTTAATTTTTTGACACAAGTTAGTGGAATATGAGACTTTGTAAGAAAAAAAAAATAATTTCCGCTAACTTGGGCCAAAAAAATGTCTGAATGGAGCCTTACAGAGGGGTGATCAATGACAGGGGGGTGATCAATGACAGGGGGGTGATCAGGGAGTCTATATGGGGTGATCACCCCCCTGTCATTGATCACGCCCCTATAAGGCTCCATTCAGATGTCCGTATGTGTTTTGCGGATCCGATCCATGTATCCGTAAAAATCATACGGACATCTGAATGCAGCCTGACAGGGGGGGGTGATCAACGACAGAGGGGTGATCAATGACAGGGGGGTGATCAGGGAGTCTATATGGGGTGATCACTACAGTCATTGATCACGCCCCTGTAAGGCTCCATTCAGACGTCCGGATGCGTTTTGCGGATCCGATCCATCTATCAGTGGATCCGTAAAAATCATGCGGACGTCTGAATGGAGCTTTACAGGGGGGTGA
Organism: Bufo bufo; assembly: GCF_905171765.1. NCBI lineage: Eukaryota > Metazoa > Chordata > Amphibia > Anura > Bufonidae > Bufo > Bufo bufo. The sequence continues at coordinate 390,117,018 of NC_053394.1, read as the reverse complement.
TCAATGACAGGGGGGTAATCAATGACAGGGGGGTAATCAATGACAGGGGGGTAATCAATGACAGGGGGGTGATCAGGGAGTCTATATGGGGTGATCAGGGGCTAATAAGGGGTTAATAAGTGACAGGGGGGGTGTAGTGTAGTGTGGTGCTTGGTGCTACATATTACAGAGCTGTCTGTGTCCTCTGGTGGTCGATCCAAACAAAAGGGACCACCAGAGGACCAGGTAGCAGGTATATTAGACGCTGTTATCAAAACAGCGTCTAATATACCTGTTAGGGGTTAAAAAAAAATCACATCTCCAGCCTGCCAGCGAACGATCGCCGCTGGCAGGCTGGAGATCCACTCGCTTACCTTCCGATCCTGTGAACGCGCGCGCCTGTGTGCGCGCGTTCACAGGAAATCTCGCGTCTCGCGAGAGGACGCACCGGCGCGTCCACCCAGAAGAGCAGGGCCGCCGCAAAGACGCAATCCTGCGTACGGCGGTCCTGAGGAGGTTAAAGGGGTTGCATCACTTCAGTAAATGGCCTTTATTATGTAGAGAAGGTTAATACAAGACACTTACTAATGTATTGTGATTGTCCATATCGCCTCCTTTGCTTTCTGGATTCATCTTTCTATCACATTATACACTGCTTGTTTCCATGGTTACGACCAGCCTGTAATCCATCAGTGGTGGTCATGCTTGCACACTGTAGGAAAAAGCACAGTCCTTTCTGGTGGCCAGGACCATGGAAGCGCACATAGGATGGTGCTTTTTCCTATAGTGTGCAAGCACGGCCACCGCTGATGGATTGCAGGGTGGTCATAACCATGGAAACAAGCAGTGTATAATGTGATAGAAAACTGAATCCAGCCAGCAAGGGAGGCAATATAGATAATAAGAATACATTAGTAATGCCTTGTATAAACTTTCTCTCCCTGACAAATGCCACTTGCTGAAGTGAGAGGACCCCTTTAAGGGTGTGGAGCTGGAGAGTGTTCCACTTACTGAGGCAGCGCGTGTCCTCCTCTTCCTCTGACAATCCTTCACCATGGACGGTCGGGTGTTTTTATTTCTATCACCAAGTGCAGGAGTCAGGCTCCAGGTTGTGCTGCAGGAGGAAGTAAAGGACCTGTGATGATGTCATGACCATGTGATCATGTGTGGGAGGAGTCAGGCTCCAGGAAGTAAAGGACCTGTGATGATGTCATGACCATGTGATCATGTGTGGGAGGAGTCAGGCTCCAGGTTGTGCTTAAGGAGGAAGTAAAGGACCTGTGATGATGTCATGACCATGTGATCATGTGTGGGAGGAGTCAGGCTCCAGGAAGTAAAGGACCTGTGATGATGTCATGACCATGTGATCATGTGTGGGAGGAGTCAGGCTCCAGGTTGTGCTTAAGGAGGAAGTAAATACCTGTGATGCTGTCATGACCATGTGATCATGTGTGGGAGGAGTCAGGCTCTAGGCTGTGCTGCAGGAGGAAGTAAAGGACCTGTGATGAGGTCATGATCATGTGATTATGTGTGGGCGGAGTCATGGAGATCACATGACCAGGTTTATCTACTCTGTGTATGCAGGGCTCTGCTGTGCAGTTTGTAATTCCAGTCTGTATGTAGCAGTGCTGTATGTGTGTGATGTTTATATGGATGAGCTGTATCAGTGTAATGTTTATGTAGCAGTGCTGTATGTGTGTGATGTTTATATGGATGAGCTGTATCAGTGTAATGTTTATGTAGCAGTGCTGTATGTGTGTGGTGTTTATATGGATGAGCTGTATCAGTGTAATGTTTATGTAGCAGTGCTGTATGTGTGTAATGGCTGTATAGCGGAGCTGTATGTATTTGCAAGCTAGCTGTGTAATATGCCTCTAAAGAGTTCTATCAGTGTGTGCAGCAGAGCTGTGTATGTGTAATGTTCATGTACTAGTCTACAGGGGAGTCTTTGTCATGTCCATGTAGCAGAGTCGGCGATGTAATCTGCTGGTATCGGGGCTCTGTGTGCGCTCAGGAGATGTTTAGGGGTAACTCTATCGCCCGGATATCACCCCAATGTCAGACCCACCTCCAGGACCCGCAGCTGTCTCTAACCCAGAGCTCACCGTGCAGGCCCGGCCGCCCTCCATTCATCTCATATGTGTGTGAGAGGGGCGAGAGCTTGTGGTGTTCTAGAAGAGAGCGGCTGCATCGTGAGGGAAGATATAGTGGAGAGCGGTAGAGGAGTCACAGAGCGTTCGAGACCTCGGTGTTCCTACAAGGGAGCTCTAGTGTATGGACTGGGGGGGGGGCACTGAATATTTCACTTAAAGGGGTTCTGCAGGTGTTTTTACTGATCTGTCCTCTGGATAGACCATCAGCATCTGATCGGCGGGGGCCGACACTCAGGACCTCCACCGATCAGCTGTTTGAGAAGGCAGGGTTGGGGGCATCTACTGGGGGGCCTATATATTGGCATTATATACTGGTATACGTCATGGGGGGCACTATGGAGAGGTGTGGGAGAGGAGCACTATGGGAGCATCTACTGGGGGACATTATATAGGGGCATTTTATACTGGCACATATTATTCTGGTTCTATAGAGAAGGGGGGAGAGGATATCTACTTGGGGCACTCTATGGGGGCATTTTATACTGGCACAAATTATGGGGGCACAATGGGGACATTAGCTCAATTGGGGGCACTAAGAAATTTATTTTTGTACTGGCACATAATAGGGGGCATTGGCACACATTATGGGAACATTGTCTCTACTACAGGCACTAAGAGGAGGTCATTTATTTACTGCCACACAACGGGGCATTATTTTTACTGGCGCACATTATAAGTGGGTATTTTTGTACTGGCACACATTATAAGGGGTACTTTTTGTACTGGCGCACATTATAAGGGGTACTTTTTGTACTGTCACACATTATAAGGGGTACTTTTTGTACTGGCACACATAAGTGGGTATTTTTGTACTGGCGCACATTATAAGGGGTACTTTTTGTACTGGCGCACATTATAAGGGGTACTTTTTGTACTGTCACACATTATAAGGGGTACTTTTTGTACTGGCACACATTATAAGGGGTATTTTTTGTACTGGCACACATTATAAGGGGTACTTTTTGTACTGTCACACATTATAAGTGGGTATTTTTGTACTGGCACACATTATAAGGGATACTTTTTGTACTGGCGCACATTATAAGGGGTACTTTTTGTACTGTCACACATTATAAGGGGTACTTTTTGTACTGGCACACATTATAAGTGGGTATTTTTGTACTGGCACACATTATAAGGGGTACTTTTTGTACTGGCGCACATTATAAGGGGTACTTTTTGTACTGTCACACATTACAAAGAGAATTATTACTACCGGGGGCATTATGCTGAGCTTTATTAAAACTGGGAGACTATGGGAAACATGAATACTAGGGGAGCATTATGATGTCTGGGGCACAATGGGGACATTATTACTGTTGGGGGCACTAGTACTGCTAAGTGCACTCTGGCAGATAATTATTTCTACTGGTGGGACATTTGGGAGCACTAGTACTGTGGGGGGCACCCTGGCACAGTATCAGCTTAGCAGCATTATTTTGGGGAACATTATGTTTAAAATCTAGGGAAAATCTGCCCTGGATATTTCAATCTTTCCAGGGTTGAGGTTGATGCCTTTAAAAAATTAGAGACAGAGAGTCCATAATAATTAAACCTGCGGATAAGGGTGGCAACCTGGTCGTAATGGGACATGCTAGTATCAACATACAGTATGTGCATGGAATTGCTGAAGGATAGCGATGGATACGGGGTTTTAACCTCAGATCCAACGGATATCTTTCTTCAGGACCTTAAGAACATTCTCATTGATGGTTTGAATAATCGAGTAATTAGCTCTACGGAGTATAATTTTTTATGGCCAAAAAAATCCCTGTACAGCAACCTTTTATGGACTCCCTAAAGTCCATAAGGGGACATCCCCCTTAAAAGGGCGTCCAATTGTTTTGGGGGTAGGTTCCCTCATCCAAAATTGTGGTATATACCTTGATAGAGTGCTTCAACCATTTGTGACATCTTTACAATCCTACACTAGGGATACCATGGATCTACTTAATAAAATAGAGACCATTAGTATAGACTCCCACTGTTTGCTGGCTAGCATTGACGTAGAGTCACTATATATCTCCATTCCTCATGATAAGGGACTCACGTCAATTGCGTATTATCTTAAGTCAAGGGGTATACAGTGTGGGAGACATAACATCTTTGTTCTTGACTTATTGAAGTTCACTTTAAATCACAATTTCTTCCTTTTCAACACACGTTTCTACCACCAGCTCAGGGGGATGGCTATGGGGAGCCCTTGCGCCCCAACTTATGCCAACCTCTTCCTGGGCTGGTGGGAAGACACTAATGTGTTTCCGGGATACCCGGTCTGGTGGGAGGATAAAATCACGTTCTGGATGCGTTACATAGACAATGTGTTTATTGTCTGGAAAGGAACCAAGGAAGAGTTTGTAGAGTTTGTCCAGGTACTCAATAACAACACAATAGGCATGAAATTTACCTATGAGCTTCAACAGGAGGCTATCAGTTTTTTGGATGTGAGGATATATAAGTGTGGCGATAGCTTAAGATCAACCATTTTCCGGAAGGATACAGCCACCAACTCTATCCTTCATTGGAATAGTCACCATCCTACACCACAGAAAAGGGGCATACCTAAAGGGCAATACCTCCGGGTCCGTATAACGAATAACGTACCATAAAGGCAGAAGCCTCAGAGACAGGTTGGTCCGCAGTGACTACATACCACCGAGTGCGGCAGGAACATGGTTAGACCGGAGGCCAATCGGTATGTTCAGATGTGGGTCATGCAAAGCCTGTGAATTCATTTCAACGTCCAAATTCATTGTGGGCTCAGCAACTGGTCAGGTTATGATGATCAGGGACTTCATCAACTGTAGAAGCAATGGTGCAGTATACATTTGCCAATGTCCCTGCCCGATGGATTATATTGGGAAAACAATTAGAGAGTTAGGCAGAAGGATTTGCGAACATGTCAACGATGTCCTGAAGAAAAACGTCACCCCGGTGGCATCCCATGTATTGGAAGCACACAATGGTGATCCCAGATGCCTCCGATTTTCGGTGCTTGAGTTGGTACCCCCATCTCCTAGGGAGGGGGGACCGGGATCGAAAAATTCTGCAAAAGCAATGCGAATGGATATATTGCTTTCGATCCCAGTCCCCCCTTGGCCTGAATGAGAGGCTTACCGTTGGGTGCTTTCTATAAGACGGGGATTTAATATGGTTCACTGTTTGATTACCTTGGTTGTCTTTTGTTTGATTTGTCTTCCCTTTAGTGAATCATATCCCTAGAACTGTGTCCTGGATGCGAGAAGCATCCGAATATTTATTATTTGTAGTGGGGAAGGTTATTTTTCCTCTTTTTCTTATCTGTTGGATTTATTGCCAGAAATGTATAAAATCTTGCCCGTTCTAGACTAACGCCCAACATGCCCTACATCATCACCTATGGGACGCCAGAGGTTTATTGCCTTATGACATTGGGAGGTTTTTGGGGTGCACACTACTTTGGGGTTATTATTCGTCGCTTCCTTAATGTGGAGGCATAGCCCCTTAATTTCTTTAGGATTACCCCACATAAGGAGATTGCATTCCCAAGCGTGGCATTCCTTGTCTCGTCTCTAATTACTAGACTTCTGAGGTGTATCTGCAAACTGTACCCCTCTTGACATGCTTAGGACGAACATCAGATGGCTCATGGGATGGCTATATGATCCCTTTACATATGTATTATTACCGATGCCTGCGTTCCACAGACAGGAAGTGGGAGCGGGCCGTCCGGTATGTCACATGATCCGGACGCACCGCTGACACGCAGCGGATGTATGTCATGCGCTCCAGTGGCAGGAAGTCTCGGCTGACACGCAATGGACGAAGTGCGTTCCATAGACAGAGATACGCATCACCTGACCGGAGCAGGGCGGAAATTCACCACCAATAGAGTGGCATATAATTGGACGCTCGGACGGCGGGGTGGAGCTACCCTTAGGGCGGGAATCGGGCGTCCTGTTTAAATGGCTAACAGGCATCAGACTAGCTAGTCGATTGGGACAGCAGCACAATTGACATATTGGATCTAGCGTCTTCCACTGTAGGTAATTTCCGCATCACCTCCATGTGATGTTATTCTATATCTGTTTAGCAAATCAATGTTGTTTTTGTGGTTAATCTCTAGGACCGCAGTTTTCTCATCTACACGAAGTATATTGTGGAAGGTGACCGCATTTTGAGCAGGACCGTTATCTGATGGGTATGTGAGGCTGTGTTGGCCTATGTTTAGGGGGGGACTAGTATCCTGTTGTTTGTGAATCCCTAGGTCACGGTGTGGTTTCTATCTATAGGTTGTCAAAGCACAAGGAAATACGTGTTCCTGGCGTATCCTATGGAGGAGGCACGTCTGGATGCTTGATTACCATTTCTGCAGCTCACATTCTGGATGAGTGGTGAATTTAGGACGTGGTGTCCTTTACTGATTGCAGATCCTTCATTGACAACACCATAATCTACTCTGAACCACACTCTGTGGGCATTTGAGTGTGATACTGGGGAACCATTATTGAATGGTTCATACCAGGGCCTTTCATCTGACAGCACATGGAGGGCTAGATATTTGGAGTAATCTGTGGAAGGCGTCTGTACAATGCATGATTGTCATTGCTGCGATGTTGTGGAATTCATCATTGTCATTGCCACAACTAACATGATTCTGTGATATCAATCTATCTATCATTATTTTTGTTGCTTTTTAGTGACTCATTAGCACGACCTCCTGAGGAGCCCTTCATACAGGGTGAAACGCGTTGAGGTATTACCTATCTGTGTTGGTTAGCCAACATCAGAATCACTTGGCGGGGACCCTACCAGCACAATTAGGATATTATTGAGTTAAATATAGCATAGGGACAACCATGGCACATATAGTTTAGGTACGAGGACAGGGGGGCCCTTCCATCCAGGGTCTTCCCTGGGCAAAGGGATAGATAGGGGTAGCAAAGGGCCGTTTAGGTCCAACCCCTTATCCGCACCTATCTCCCCCCATTCCTCATCCTGCATGCACCTGTGAGGTCCCAATTTGTGTTTGTATGTCTGGTCTATAAGATTCATACACTATTGGCCACCCTTGCATATGGATCATTGGGACTTTATCCCATTTTTAATAATACTAAATAAACTATGTAATTTTAAGAGTTAGATTTCTCTGCTGGACCTACGGACATTCTGTTTACACTATTAGTGTCAGGGACTCTATTTGCTCGGCGAAGCTGTTGTTTTCTGCACTGTTTGCCAATAATTATTGGAGGGGGCACTATCTGTGTGGTGCTCATATTCTCAGGAGGTTTATCTGTTTCTGCAGTATAGTATTGGGGAGCACAGAGGGATGGATGGAAGAACGGAAAAATAAACGGTGATGTCAACACAGCCAAACAGGGACATTAATGTTCCCACCGTAACAGACTGGTGAGGGTGGCAACAGCATCAAGAGTCACTATAGTGGCCCTGGGACAGAGTGGGGAGGGGAGGCAACAGCTGTGGCAGATCACAGTAGGAGAAGATGGCAGTAGAGGCAGCAGGTGTGTGGCATCAGGCTGGTGGCAGCATCAGAAGAGTGGCTGAAGCACGTGGCCAGAAGTAATGGGCCATTTGTCACAATGTTCCAGTGTAGCAGCACATTACAGTCAGATGACTTAGGCCTCATGCACACGGCTGTTATTTGGGTCCGCATCCGAGCCGCCGTTTTGGCGGCTCGGATGCGGACCCATTCACTTCAATGGGGCCGCAAAAGATGCGGACAGCACTCCGTGTGCTGTCCGCATCCATTGCTCCGTTCCGCAGCCCCGCAAAAAAAATATAATATGTCCTATTCTTGTCCGCAAAATGGACAAGAATAGGCAGTTAATATCAATGGCCGCCCGTTCTGTTCCGCAAATTGCGGAAGGCACACGGGCGGCTTACGTTTTTTGCAGATACGCGGTTTCCGGACCGCAAAAAATGGCACAGTCGTCTGCATGTAGCCTTAGTCTGTTGTATCAGTCACCAGTGTCTGGAAATCCTGGCTGATCCAGGCCTGATTCATCTTTATAAAGGTTAGTCTCTCAACATTTTATGTTGTAAGACGAGTACTCTTTGGGGTAACTATGCCCTCTGCCACACTAAACACCCGCTCTGATGCCCCGCTACTGGCTGAGCAGGAAAATTTGCCCAGGGCAAATTCGACCAGATGAAGCCACAATTCAAGTTTGGCTGCCCAGTAGTCCAGGGGATCTTGGATCTGGGGTGACAGGGTGCAGTCCAAGTATGCTACCACGTGCTGGTTTGGTTCTGCTCCATGTTCTGCTGCTGCTGGGTGGTTTATTCAGTAGGTGGGTGAAGAAAAGTTCTCATCAGAGACTCAAGACTTAAGTTGCTGCTGATAGAGCTGGTGCTGCTATTCCCTCCAGCAGTCAGGGCATGAGCTCTGAGGGTCCTCCCGGTTAGACCTTCGTGAGGATGGGCGATGGCGCACATAGACAGCAACCAACCAACTACAAAGAATGTCTCGATGGTAGTTTCGTTTTTAATCCTCAGAGTGTAAAAAAAAGGCACCCATTTTGGAGTGGTAGTGAGGGTCTAACATTGTGGAGAGACAGCAGTCATCTCTGTGCCGAATGGTGATAATGTGGCTGTCGCTACGCAAGCAACTCAGCATGTATCTGGCCATTTGCGCAAGGGACTCGAAGGGACTTCCTGCCTCCATCTCTACTGCCACGGTCTGTCAGGGTCATCTGCATCGTCGCCCTCTCACTCCTCATGCTCCTCTCCTATCTCTTAGGCTACATGCACATGACCGTATGTGTTTTGCGATCCGCAAATTGCATCCGTGTGCCATCCGTTTTTTTTTGCAGATCCATTGTAACAATGCCTAAAACGGACAAGAATAGGACCTGTTCTATTTTTTTGGCGGGGCTACGGAACGGACATACTCATGCGGATAGCACATGGTGTGCTGTCCGCATTTTTTGCGGACCCATTGAAATGAATGGGTCCGCATCCTATCCGCAAAAAAAAAAAAACGGAACAGACACGGAAACAGACAACGTTCGTGTGCATGAAGCCTTAGGCAGATAAACCACCTATTTCTGTTTAGAATCCCTGGGACTTCTGTCCTCCTCGACCTCCTCCTGTGCCAGTTTAGCCTCTACAGGGCTCAGGTGGCCATGAGATGTAGGCGCCACATCTTCTGTCCCTTCACCAGTCAGATTTATCAGCATCCTCTCCAGGACATGAAGGAGTGGAATAATATCATTTATCCCACATTCCTGGCGACTGACAAATAAAGTGGCCTCCTGAAAGGGCCTGAGCAAATGGCAGGTTCCACCATGAGCTGTCACTGTCTATTGTCAAAGTTACACCGGGAGTAGTCCTGTCCATCTGTATCATCAAGAAATCAGTCATAGGTTTCCTCTGCTCATATAATTGGCCCAACATGTGGAGGGTGGAGTTCCAACATGTGGAAACCTTGCATATGACGCAATGTAGAGGAACATCATTCTGCCTTTGCAGCTGAAGTAGGATTTATTTTTCACGGTAAGAGTGGCTGAAGTGCGTACACAGTGCAGGCGCGTGAGTCAGCCCTCCTGATGCAACGGGGACAGAATGTGCTTCCCGTTATCGGTACCATGGTTTTTATCTCTAGTTGGCAAGGAGACTGCCAGGATTCGATTACTTGGTTGATGATGTGGAGGAGTCCCTTCTCGGTGTGACTCTGTACACCCAGACTGACCAGGTGCAGAACCACGTGACAACACCGTGCTTTGTAAAGGAGGTATACTGGAGGATCATTCTGAACTGTGCCTATAGTGGAGGATGAGGAGGAATTTGGCACAGAAATCCCACAATTACAACGCGGAGGCGGCATTGTCATCACCTGCTCAAGTTGCCACATTTACCCAGTGGGTTGTAAAGGACATACAGTATATTGTCCTTGACCATAGTTACAGCTCCACACAGCAGCGCTGGCATGAACTGTACCAGATGCCAACAGCCTCAAGGACTGGCCCACCTTCAGGTCAACATATGTGTTCAGGGCTGATCCAGCTTTTTTAGAGAAGTAGTGACGCTTGGGCTTGGGTGGGCACAAGCCATCAGATCTCTAAAATGTTCAGAATACATGATATGGAAAAGGAGGGACTGTATTACCAGCAACTGGGCCAAGTGCATGTTCAGCTTCTGCGCCATTGGATGAGTGCACGCATACTGTTGTCTCTTTGCAATTGCCTTGGTGATAGATTGCTGGCGAAACACATGAGGAGGAGCATCAGGAGCTATGGACAAAGGGAAGGAACGACAGCTTTCTTCTGCTGAGGTTGAGGAGCCCTGACTGCTGGAGAAGGGGTGCGGGTCTTTGGAAGATGTAGCGGTTGCTGCATCAGGCTGTACCACTACATTAGTGCCATGCTAATGTCCTACAGCAACTTGATAAAAAAAATTCCCACACTGCGAAGTATGGCATTTTATGCCTAACATTCTGCTGACTTCCTGCCGCTACCTTTATAAACATGTGCATCGCTAGTTGTTTCCTGACAGGTAGACTCCTGAGTAGCAGACAGTCTACCCCGGGCGCGTTTGGCTCCACCATGCTGCTGTTTTGTGGGCCTGCTGCCACCCTCAGCCCCTGATGATCAGGGCCGGACTGGACTACCAGGAAAATTCCTATTGGGCCGGTAGCCTTGACTGCCGCACGGTGGGCGTCGCGACTGCCACAAACACCACACACTGTAACAACATGCAGGATGACGACTGCCTTCTCTCACCTCCCGGCAGCGCCCTTACTACTGTATAGACACCCTGCCTGTGTCACAACTTGCATGCTTCTCATTTCGTTGGAGATTCAAATCCAACGAATCCCAGGCAGCAAGAGAGGGATAGATGTGTCTGCTGGGATTCAAACCCACGACCTTCTGTATCAGAGGCAAAGCACTTATCCACACAGCTATAAGAGCTATGCAGCAACTGACAGTGTACATCTATACACATGACAGCTGCCCCAGAACACCCAGCTCTGCTACATCTATACACACGACAGCTGCCCCTGCACACTCAGCTTTGCTATATCTATATATCTCTAAGTATTACTATACAGTGGATAGCTATATAGAGATATAACAAAGCTGAGTATCCTGGGGCAGCTGTCATGTGTATAGATGTTACAGAGCTGGGTGTGCTGGGGCAGCTGTCATATATAGAGATATAGCAGAGCTGAGTGCACTGGGGCAGCTGTCATGTGTATAGATGTAGCAGAGCTGGGGCAAATGTTATGTGTATAGATGTAGCAGAGCTGGGTGTGCTTGGGCAGCTATCATATATAAAGATATAGCAGAGCTGAGTGCACTGGGGCAGCTGTCATGTGGATGGATGTACACTAGCTATCAAAGCTATAAACGAGTCTACAGTAGAAGTCTCATATTTTTTCCATCAGTGGCTATGCAGCTCTTATAGCTGAGTGGTTAAGTGTCTTGCCTCTGATACAGAAGGTAATGGGTTCAAATCCCAGCAGGAACTTTTCTGAAATATACATATATGGACTCCATATATGGACATACAGCGCGGGACACAGGCCGGAAGAGGCTGCATCGCATCGCTGACATGGAGGTAAGTATAAGTGGGTTTTTTTTGTTTGTTTTTTAAATACCCTACTGTTACTGCCACATGGGAGGAGCGGGAGGCACTTGATACTGGCACATGGGGGGGGGGGGGGCACCTGATACTGGCACATGGGGGGGGGTTGGCACTATGATGCTGGCACATGGAGGGGAAGGAGTAAGGCACTTGATACTGGCACATGGGGGGGTTGGCACTATGATGCTAGCACATGGAGGGGAAGGAGAGAGGCACTTGATACTGTCACATGGGGGGGTTGGAACTATGATACTGGCACATGGGGGGTGAAGGAGTGAGGCACTTGATACTGGCACATGGGGGGGAGATGGCACTATGATACTGGCACGTGGGGGAGAGAGATGCACTTGATGCTGGCACTTTGGGGGGGAGCGAGATGGCCCTATGATACTGGGACATAGGGGGAGGAGAGAGGCACTTGATACTGGCACATGGTGGCGTTTGGCACTTGATACTGGCACATGGGGCGGGGGTTTGGCACTATGTAACTGACACATAGGGGGTGGGAAGGAGAGAGGCACTTGATACTGGCACATTGGGGGGGGGTGGCACTATGATACTGGGACATGTGGGGGGGAGGAGAGAGGCACTTGATACTGGCACATGATGGGGGGGGGGCATCAATGGGGACACTTACTGGTGCAGCGTCCCTCTCAGGACATGTGGGAACTGTAAAATAGCTTTAAAACTGCATTACGGTGTTGCATGTCATTCTGCATTACATCACCTGTTGTATTTCTGTTCATAGGCTGGTTAGATGCATTTTATACATCCCACCACTAGATAGGGATAGCACTTAGGTTATATAAATAATTAGGTCAGGCCTAGTGTAAAAGGAAAAAAAAGGAAAGAGAAGAGGGTAGAGAGAAGAGAGGAGCAGAGTCAGTTGTTAAGCTGAGGCTACACACCACAGAGTAGTGGGTGAAGTCTGATGCAGAAATGAGGTAGAGCCAAGTTATGAGGGGCAGGAGAGCGTTTTCCTCCTGTGATCCTCTTAGTTTCCTTACCTCCTACAACCAGATAATAGTGTTGCGTCCCTGGAAGAAATCCAAGCTACACTACCTAAGGCTTAATGGGCACCTTTGCACATGGTGGAGGACAATCTAGCTACAAGCAGCCTCACCATACATTATAGATGACAGATTAGCTACCTGTTCAAGGGCTTGGAAGATACAGAAACAATAGGACTAAGCATACCAGTAAGTACTACAGGCAACCTCACCAAATTAATCTGGTTCAAAAGGGACCTTGAAGCAAAGTCAGAACCCAGACAACCCTATTAACAGTGGATCAACAGAATTCCTCTAAATATCTATTGTGGGGCAAAGTTCATTTTCGTGTTTACACACGTGTTTTAAAATGAATGCTTTCCCCTTTTATAAACAAGTAAATAATGACGCAATGCTCGGGGGCTGGTGTGCAACTTTTACCAGGGCTGGTTTTTATCCCTAGTCCGACCCTGCTGATGATGAGGTCCACTCTTCACCCGGCTCCCACGTGCAATCGGCTACGTCATCGTCCACTAATGTCTGTTCGCCACTTATGGCACCCTCACAAGTCTGTGCTGGCCTGTAGCTGCTGACTGTCCTCTCTAAGCTTGTCCTCGCTGAAAAGTGGAGCAGAGCCAGCAGCATGCATTACTTCCCGAGCAGGAGGAGAAGCAAAAGGAAGAGGTAGTTGCAGGACAGGTGAGGGCACAGAGGTTGTTCCTGGGCCATTACAACTAAATGTGGTGTCAGAGGAACCTACCGATTCCTGGCTGTGTGTATCTGTTGTTACCTGAGATGATGTTGAAGACCGAGTCAACCATTCCAGTACAGCTGGATTGTTGGTAAAAACACGACCACTGAATGACAGTGACAGCTGTGGCCAGGGGTGCACCACCAATGAGGCGAGGTGAGGCGATCGCCTCAGGCAGCACCAGGTAGGGCGAATGGTCGAATGGTCATGGACAATGAGTGTCTCCCTAGCCCACCATTTTCTCTAATAGGCAGGAACTAGGACTAAAGCCTATCAGAGGCCGGTATCATCATTATCACGCTGCCTGAGCCGGGCTGCGTAGAGCTCAGGGCACAGACTAGAAGAGGTCCGTGTCTTGCACTGCATCGCTGACAGCAGAATGGAGGTAAGTATTTGAGTTTATTATTTTTATTTGGCAGCATGGTCTTTGGCCACATTGGGGTCGGGGGTCATTATTTTGTAATTGGAGAAAGCCCTATGGGGACATTGTGGCTGTAAAAAGGAGCATTTTTGTACCGGCACACATTATAAGGGGGCCACTATGGGAACATTCGTTGTACTGTGGGCACTAAAAGGGGGTTGTTTTTTGTACTGGCATATGTTATAAGGGAGCATTTTTTGTACTGGCATATGTTATAAGGGAGCATTTTTTGTACTGGCACACATTTTAAGGAGGCCACTATGGGGACATTTCTTATACATGGAGCACAAATTTTTTTTTTTTGTACTGGCATACTTCATAAAGGAGCATTTCTTATATTGGCACACATAGGAGGGTATTTTTGTACTGCTACATATTTGGGAGCATTTTTGTACTGGCACACATTGCAAGAGGGAATTATTTTACTAGCAAACATTATAAGGTGTCATTTTTTGTGCTGGCACACATTATAAGGGGGTTTATTACTACTAGGGGCACTATGGAGGCATTATTACTTCTGGGCGCAAAATGAGGGACATTATTACTATTGGGTGCACTGTTACCACATAGTGCACTCTGGCAGAGAACTATTACTATTGGTGGGACTTTTGGGAGGACTGTTTGGGAGGGTATTTTTAAATACTGATTAGTTTTGATCGACTGAGTCTCCATTTAGGCTAGTGATGTTTATTTACTTTTTATTATTCTGTATGTGAGTTGTTTGTGTTATATTATATTTACTCACTTAGGAAATATATTCATTCACAGCCTGTGTAAGCTTATTCATTCTCAAATCTTTCAAAATCACAGTTACATTGGGAGGCACCCTGGCACAATATCAGCTTAGCACTACGTTTACTGCACTATAACTTTCAGGGGCAATATTTGCTGGGCACAGATATTTGTAAATGTGCCTATGTATTAGGCCTCTCGCATACGAACGTTTATTTTTCCGTTTAAATTCCTTTTTTTGCGTTCCGTATATGGACCGTATACGGAACCATTCATTTCAATGGATCCGCAAAAAAAACGGAAGGTACTCTGTATGCCTTCCATTTCCGTATTTCCGTTCTGTTCAAAGATAGAACATGTCAGATCAGGTTTATTACAGTCTCCTGTGCTGATATTGCAGTATCCGAACGCGCGATAAGGTTCCTTTTAGTATGTGGTAAATGTAATTTTTCGTGATGCCAGTTGCAGTTCAGCAACAGGGAACGGATACCCCTTAAGTATAGTGGTGTTGGTACCCAGGTGTAGGATTGCCAGAGTGATGTAGAGTGACCTATAATCTCCCTGAAGGTGTTGTATGCACGTGTCACGGTGCTCCTACCTGGATATCTTTGGATCCCAGACGTCGCCGGACGAATCAGAGCAAATAGGGTGAATAGGTGATGGAGAGGATGATGAAAGAGATTGAGTCCCGACTTTGTATATGGTTCAACTGCAGCTTTACTTTGCGGAAACGTTTCTTCCAACAGTTTACAGACTTGGCCTTGGTTTCCAGCAAGTTTTAGTATGAAAATGGCAGGCAAACACTCTCGGCTCTGCTACATCTTTTAGGATTAAATAGGAAATTTTTCCTTTTGCTTTCTGCTGCAACTTCTCTCTTTTTGTCTGACTCTATGGTAAGGCACAGGGCAACTTCTTCCCGACTAATGAGACTTCTAGAGGTGGTCTCTCTGATCCAGCAGAGCTGAAGGTGTTCTGGCTGGTGTGGGCAGCACACGTCCAGGAGGGACGCAGAATTGCAGGCCAGCTACCTTAGCAGGGGTTGAGCTAGAACTAACTGGAACTAACTGGTCCCCACCCTTCCTGCAGGAACTGGGACTCGCCCACCCCTCCACAGGGAGGAAGGGGAAGGGGTGGTTACAATGGAATGGAAGGTTCCATTCTATTCTACATACTGCTGTGCCATATTTGCTGCCACCTGCTTGTGAACCAGGCACATTACATTTGAACATAAACAGATGCATAACAGGAAATGCACAATATATGGGACCTGAAATAAATGTACAAAATGCCATTGAGATTGCATATCCAGATAGAAACAGGGCGTAGGCGTGTTATAGCCACTCGGGGCGTTACAATATCTCCACTGCCTGCCTGACTACTATCTCTGAGAGGCAGGGGAGGGAGGAAACCCCAGTCTTTGTATCAGCCCATGGGAACAGGAGTGGGGGAAGGGAGCACATTAACTACTTACAGGCCGACAGGAGCAGCCATTTCCCACTGTTCTACATGAGAAGAGACTGGTGGGTGCGGCCTCTGCTTTGAGCAGAAGAAGGTCTGCTTTCCTTAGTGAAGTTGGCTGCACCAATCTGAAGTGAGTGGGGGTTGGGCTCTGCCCCACTAGCGCTGGAAGAGGAGCCAGGAGAGGAGGAGTCCGTATACCGGCATCGGTCTTCACTTGCAGGAAGAGCGGCAGTGAAGTCTTGATAGCAGCAACCTAGATCCTGCTTTCTGCCCTCCTCCTGCACAGCGATATCTGGTGATGGGATCACAAGTCGGCTGCGCTGATAGAGATGCCGCCCTATCATAACACCACAAACTGCCGCCTGAGGCGGGATGAAACAGCCCTGCGCATGAGCACTAGTTTTTTTGCGGGATACTTAGTACTTTCTAATGCCACCATTTATGATATAGTGGGAAGGTAAAAAAAAATTCACTGCAGTTTTATGGGTTTTGATTTTACGGTGTTCCCTCTGTGGTAAAACTGACCTGTCAGGCTCATTCTGTGGGGCAATAGGACAAGATGCAGTGTCCTGAAATACACTGCAAAGCACTGAAAGTGTTAATATCACTGCATTTTATATATTATGTCAATGTACTACAACTCGCATAAGGTTGTATAGGTAGTGAAAGGTCCCATGTGGCTAGACAGGAAGATTCTGGAGCCTATGGCTGCAGATCCTGTGGGAAGATCCAAGTCCCCTACAGTCTGAAAGCAGTTTATGTACCAGCCTTAGAAGGGAGAAGATATACAGAAGGTTTACTGACACAAAGGGATTGCAGACTTTAGGAAGTAAGGCAAACACCACTAATCTGTCTATAGCCTCCTCTACATGTGGTGAAAACACTGTAAGCTACAAACTGCCCACCGTAACCAATAGACAGGAAGGCGCCCCTGTTCAGAGACTGTATTCATTTGCCCCAAAGAGAAGAACCAATGCGCCCTTCCTGTCACTGCATGCCAGCCCAGGGAGCTTCACAAAACCATAAGTATGACTCAGTGGCGGATCCAGAGCCTGGTCTCAGGAGGGGCACTTCCAGATTATTTTCTGTCTGCCATCACAAGACTGCACAGTGTAGCGGTATACTGTATATTGTGTGGCACAGTGTAGCGGTATACTGTATATTGTGTGGCACAGTGTAGGCTATATGTGTATAACAAACATATTTCACATGCAAACTTACAACTACTTGGCTTGGCCCTTGGGGATCTCGGACACCACTTCACCACTTTGGCCGGGGGCTCGGCGGAGCTGATGTGTTTTATCCTAATGAGAAAGATTTCATAATAAGGATTTGGAGAAGGGGCAGAGGGATAGCAGGGAGAGGCTGGTGCTCCTACTAGGGGGTCATACCATGGGGAGTAATAAAGCCCACCATAATGCCCCCCCAGTAGAAATAATTCTCCTTATAATAGACAGTGCAAAAAATACCCCTTTGTAATGCCCCCAGTTGAGCTAATGCTCCCATAGTGCCCCCATAATGTGGCAGTATAAAATACCCCTATATAGTGCCCCAGTAAATGCCCCCATAGTGCTCCTCTCCCCCCTTCCTCCTAGTGCCCCCCCGTAATATACCAGTATAAAATGCCCCATATATAGTGCCCCAGTAGATGCCCTCAGTGTCCCTCATAATTTGCAAGTAAGAAATACCCCTTCTTAGTGCCCCTCGTAGATGACCCCATAGTACTCCTCTCCCCTTTCCCCATAGTACCCACCATAATGTGTCCCAGTATAAAATGCTACTGTACAGAGACCCCATATATAAAATACCCCTTCTTTGTGGCCTCAGTAGATGCCCCTATAGTGCCCACCAATAATGTGTCAGTAATAAGTGCCCCCAATAATGTGTCAGTAATAAGTGCCCCCAATCATGTACCAGTAAAATGTGCCCCCATATCATGTGCCAGTAACAAGAGCACCCCCATCACGTGCCAGTAACAAGAGGCCCCCTAATGTGCCAGTAACAAGAGACCCCCCCAATGTGCCAGTAACAAGAGGCCCCCCCTAATGTGTCAGTAACAAGAGGCCCCCCTAATGTGTCAGTAACAAGAGGCCCCTCTAATGTGTCAGTAACAAGAGGCCCCCCTAATGTGTCAGTAACAAGAGGCCCCCCTAATGTGTCAGTAACAAGAGGCCCCCCTAATGTGTCAGTAACAAGAGGCCCCCCTAATGTGTCAGTAACAAGAGGCCCCCCTAATGTGTCAGTAACAAGAGGCCACAATGGAAGCGCTGATCTCCCTGTGCCCTGCGGCCGCGGCCCCCCACTTCTGAGCAGCTCGGGGGGGGGGGGGACAATTGCCCCGTTGCCCCCCCTGGATCCGCCAGTGGTATGACTACTGCACCGATTCGGCACTGACACTTACTCAGTACACCTGCAGTCCGGTCACTGCAAAGTGATACCACATTTATATAGTTTTTCTTGTGTTTTAATACTGAAAAATATATATATATTTTCTTCACATTCTGATTCACATGTGAGGGATCATTTTTTTGGGGCGATCTGTAGTTTTTATTAATACTATTTTGGAGCGTTTATGACTTTTTAATCACTTTTTATAAAAAATTTTCTAGGGAGATGATGCAAATTAGCCATTTTGACTTTTTTTTTCTCCTTACAGTGTAGTATGGGTTAAATACATAAATATTTTAATGGTACTGGTGTTTTGGCACTTGGTGGCTTCTTTAGAAAATGGTCTAATTTGAATTTTTTTTTTATTTTTTATTTTTTAAACTTTTTTTTTAAAACTTTTTAAAGTCTCCTTGGGGAACTTGAATATGCTATCTACAGATTGCAATGAATTAGCATTGCAATTAATAGTACATTCTCTATGTTCTTATGGAGCCCTGCAACCTGCAGGTCTGCATAAGAACTACAGCTATACGAATCTTGTTTTTTTTCCAGAAAGACTGAGGCCATTAATGAGAAGGAACGTTATCCCAGATCTTTAGTCAGGGAAGCTGTTTGGGCCCTGGGAGCGAAGTACAGGTACACTTCAAGGAGCCTCCACTGTATTATGAGATCATGTTATAAGTCAGAAATAGTCTATTAGTTTGAAACGATAAGAATATTTTTTAGGATGTTTTTTAAAATATATTGTATTTGTGGTAGGGGCTGAGGTGTACATTGGCGTGGAGTTGGGAGGGATGCCTATCACCCTCCATGACCTATCTGGCTGAACTGTGCCCGGAGCCAGTGCGGGATAGGCCTGAATAAGTGGGCAAAAAGACTACCCACACTGTTAGTAGGGAAATAGTTATTTGAACCGAACGACACGGGAGGTAACAAGGGCCTGAGCGATTCAGGCAGGAGCTGGGCTGTTAAATGACCTGAGCGATTCGGGAAGGCACTGGGTAATTAGTAAAGTGAGGGTCCAGGATGACAGAGGAAGAGCGAGCCTGGGCGATCCAGGATGAGAGAGGCAACGTGGGCCTGGGCGATCCAGGATGAGAGAGGCAACGTGGGCCTGGGCGATCCAGGATGACTGAGGCAGGGCGAGCCTGGGTGATCCAGGATGACAGAGGCAGAGCGAGCCTGGACGATCCAGAATGACAGAGCGAGCCTGGGCGATCCAGAATAACCGAAACAGAGCAAGCCTGGGCAATCCAGGAAGACAGAGGCAGAGCGAGCCTGGGCGATCCAGAATGACCGAGGTAGGGTGAGCCTGGGAGATCCTGGATGACAGAGGCTGAGCGAGCCTGGGCGATCCAGGATGACAGCAGCAGAGCGAGCCTGGGCGATCCAGGATGACAGGAGCAGAGCGAGCCTGGGCGATCCAGGATCACTGAGGTAGGGTGAGCCTGGGAGATCCTGGATGACAGAGGCAGAGCGAGCCTGGGCGAACCAGGATGACAGAGGCAGAGTGAGCCTGGGCGATGCCGAATGATAGAGACAGAACGAGCCCGGGCGATCCAGGATGACAGAGACAGGGCGAGCCTGGGCGATCCAGGATGACAGGAGCAGAGCGAGCCTGGGCGATCCAGGATGACAGGAGCAGAGCGAGCCTGGGCGATCCAGGATGACAGGAGCAGAGCGAGCCTGGGCGATCCAGGATGACAGGAGCAGAGCGAGCCTGGGCGATCCAGGAAGACAGAGGCAGAGCGAGCCTGGGCGATCCAGGATGACAGAGGCAGAGCGAGCCTGGGCGATCCAGGATGACAGAGGCAGAGCGAGCCTGGGCGATCTAGGATGATAGAGACCGAGCGAGCCTGAGCAATCCAGGATGACAGGAACAGAGCGAGCCTGGGCGATCCAGGAAGACAGAGGCAGAGCGAGCCTGGGCGAACCAGGATGACAGAGGCAGAGTGAGCCTGGGCGATCCAGGATGATAGAGGCAGCGTGGGCCTGGGTGACCCAGGGAGACATCAGATTATGTGAGAGTGCGACAAGAAGCGGGGAAGACAGACAAAAGACGTATGCGTGATACCTGAAGAATTCAGGAAGCTGTTGAGCAGCTACTAGGCTGATCGGGAGGACTGAATATCAGACAGTACCGCAGCCCTATTTGTTTTAAGAAAAGATTGCCAAAAATGGTACATTAGGAAACCGGAAAATAGCACGGCAACCAACCCCACTACCAAGACAACATTCATGGAGTCAGCTACACGGATAACTTGAGTTACATCTAGTAGCAGCAATGGAAAGTACAGTTTCTGGCACCAGTCGAGAAGGGGCATAGAGCGATTGTGCAGCAATTGATTGGCACTTGTGGGTATAGGGGTCCACCGGAGGTTCAGACTTAAACTTGACCTGGGCTAGTGGTAGTATAGGTGATGGGAATCAGAGCGGCAGTCCCTGCCCCCGCAGCAGTGTCCGCAAGGCAGCACCTTACTAATCACACCGGTGTCTGGTCTCTCAGCTGCTTTCTTGAAGCTCTTTTTTTTTTTTTTTTTTGGTCTCATCTTTTGTTCCCAGGAATAGAAGCTCTGGCATGTGCTTCCTCCCCTCTCTGTCTCCATACTTGAACTCCCCCCCTAGCAAGAAGCAGGACCAGCCCACTCCCACCAAGAATGGAGAAACAGGCCGGCCAGCCCTGTTCCTGACAACCAATGCCAACCACACCTTCTCGGCTGGAATGTACTGCCAAATAAGTGTTAAGGCTGGCCGCAGGCCAGGGGGGGCCGGTACCTGTCTTAAGCAGTCTGGCTCTCCCAGGCAGCACGTCGGCATTCGGACGTCTGCTACTTCCGGGTGTGACGTCATCAGCAAGCGTCCTGCACGAGTCGGATCTCAAGATAACTGGTTTGTTTGGGGAGCGTGGCAATGTGGAGGAGGGTAGGAGGGTGTGTAGAGAGGGGGAAGTGTGCCGGAGGATCGCTTCTCCTCACTGCGTTCAGGCACATGCAATTCAAGTTTTGGCACCAATGGGCAGCATTGTCACAT
Organism: Bufo bufo; assembly: GCF_905171765.1. Lineage (NCBI taxonomy): Eukaryota > Metazoa > Chordata > Amphibia > Anura > Bufonidae > Bufo > Bufo bufo. Next base: position 390,095,529 of record NC_053394.1, on the reverse strand, counting down.
AGTTGGAGCTCATTGCCTGTCTCAGCATAACCTGTATCTAAGTTCATACAGGGGCTGCGAGTCATCTGGGCTCAGCAGGTTAAACTCTGGCAGCTGGGTCCTGGTGCCATTACTGAGTTGATTACTTACAAGGTTGCTGCTTGTGCACATGTTTGACACTCATCACATACACTACATACATACCTTAGACACATAGTTCGCACATCAGGCAGTTTGACGAAAAAAAAAAAAAAAAAAAAAGGGTACAAGTGGATTGTTAAATAAAGTAAAAAAAAAAAAAAAAAAAAAGGGTACAAGTGGATTGTTAAATAAAGTAAAAAATAAAATAAAATAAAAAAGTGTGGGTTGTTCAAATAAAAAAAAAATAAAAAAAAGTGAATTTTTTGGGATTTAAAAAAAAAAAAAAAACTTTATCCACCAAGCTTCATCCATGCACCTCTAGCATAGGTACATCCGCCAATACAGCTACACGCTCGCACGACATACACACCCCGTTTCATCTCGTAGACTAGTGTCATACGTCATACGGTCTGTTTTCCACAAATCCTATACTTACATACATCACCTACCGCGTCTGTAGGTTCTTTAGCCCGCAGTATTCGTTTTTAATTAATCTGCCACGTCACAGATTCACACAAACTCGGGCTCGCTTCATACGTCAGTGGAAACGACTATCATACTCCCTGTCAGCCTCGAAGGCTTTTCGTTCAATCGTTTCACGCTGCTGAAGGGGGGGGAGGGGAGGGGCTTAGATTCCGTCATCTTGTTTGTCAGCTTACGGGCAGCAGGTCGTAGGGTTAACAGGTTGTTGTTTTTTTTCTCTTCTCTTTTTCTTTCTTTGTTTTTTTTTTGTTGTTGTTGTTTTGTGGTGTTTGTTGTGTTGTTTGCAGTGGTCTACACCATCTGCAACTTCAGCCAGTGCAGGCTCCTGCATGTCTGTGCCACATGTTTTAGGGCACATCCGGTCACGGTCTGCACATTGAAGCCGGCGTGACTGAGCCGGGTGAATGTGGAGGCACTAGACCAGCTGCTGCGGCTTCATCCGGTTCAGCCGTTCCGTACATTCCTGGTGGAAGGGTTTTCACGGGGGTTTCACACTGGGCTCATCACCTTGCCCCAGCAGACTCATGAATGCCCCAACTTGCAGTCGGCTTCTAAACATGCTGGTCTGGTGGATTCACTCTTGGCAGTTAAGCTGGACAAGGGTTTCATCATTGGTCCTTTCCAGTCCCCTCCTTTCTGCACTTGGAGGGTGAGCCCGGTGGGGGTGGTGCAGGGAAAATATTCCAATAAATTTCGTTTGATTTATGATTTGTCTGCTCCACATTCTTCCCACGTTCCTAGTCTCAACTCGTTGATTCCGTCCGAGGAATTTTCCTTGAAGTATACTTCCGTAGACCAGGCTATCCAGGTCATTCTTCAGACAGGCATGGGGGCTTGGCTGTCCAAAGCAGATGTCTCTGATGCGTTCAAACTGCTGCCCATTAGCCCATCTCTCTGGCAGTGGCATGGCATCAAATGGAGAGATGCGTACTATTTTGCCACCAAGTTGACGTTTGGTTCCTAGAGCAGCCCCAGTCTGTTTGACAGGTTAGCGCAGGCACTGGAATGGATTTTGTTGGAACAGGGTTGCCAGAATGTCATTCACTACCTGGATGATTTTCTGTTGATCGAAGAACCCTCACAGGCACCTGTTGACTTGCAGGTCTTCAAGGAGTTAAACATTCCAGTGGCCGAACACAAAACAGAAGGGCCTGCGCAGGTTGTCACGTTCTTGGGGATCTCTCTGGATTCACGTGCCATGTCAGCCAGTCTGCCACAAGACAAACTCGACAGAATCAAATCAGGTGTCCGTTCCTTGCTCATGTCTCAGGTTTGCACCAAGAGAGAATTGCAGTCTCTGTTGGGCATGTTATACTTTGCCATGAGGATCATTCCTCAGGGTAGATCATTCATTTCAAGATTGCTAGTCTTATTACAACAGACCAGTGATTTGGACGCATCAGTGCATCTTAATGCGAACGCCCGAGCAGATCTGTTCATGTGGGACAGATTTCTCAGTGGGTGGAACGGCATTTCCATGTTTATTCCGAGGGCCACTTCTGATTCTCCACACGTATTTTCAGACGCGGCTGCCTCGGTAGGTTTCGCGGCCATATTTGGCTCACATTGGTTCGCCGGCTCATGGCCCACACACGTGCTACAGTTGCCGGGGTTTTCTCAGATGTCGGCATTGTTCGAGATCTATCCTATCGTAGCAGCTGCTATAGTCTGGGGGCATAGGTGGTCGGGTCACACGGTGGTTTTCCACACTGACAACATGGCGACCGCACAGATCATTAACAAGGGCAGATCTAAATCGTTACTCATCATGTCTTTCATGCGTAGATTGACCTGGATAGCTCTGGAACAGGGGTTTCATTTTCATGCCCTGTTTTTGGACGGGGTCAGCAACGTTGCAGCTGATGCTTTATCTTGTTTTGATTTTTCTCGCTTTTTCTTACAGAACCCAGAAGCAGACTCAGTGGGCACCCCGGTACCGGACTGGCGGCTGCTGGTCTTGGATTAGACTCTCTGATGGTGGTCGCCAGTTCACTCATTACCAAGTCTTTGTCGGCCAGTACGTTGCGGTCGTACCGCCGAGCGTGGGTGGTTTTTTCGAACTTTAAGTTGGCATATCCTAGAGGTGACACAGGTCAGGTCAAGTATATGGTGGCTTTCGTGTCTTATTGTCATTCGGTATTGGCTTTATCCTACAACACCATTAGGCTATATTTGGCTGGGGTGCAGCATTTTTTGGCACTTCAAGAGCCAGACAGACCCTCTATATTTTCAGCTCACCCGATCAAGGCCATCCTCAGAGGCATTCAAAAAAGCCAGGTCACGGTCAAGTCGGTCCGTCGACCTATTAAGGGGGACACGTTTCGTAGCCTGTCGGAAGTTCTCACATTGTCACCATTCGGAGTCCTTCCCAGCCTGGTGATCAAGGCGGCGATGTACTTGGCGTTTTACAGGTTTTTAAGACCAGGTGAAGTGACACAGGCCAGACAAGGGGCGGTGGCTCTCCGCAAGGGAGATTTAGTCAGGATGGGCAGTAACTCATTTGCAGTTGCCTCACAACAAAACAAGGCAGGTAGGTCCCGGCCATGTAGTTAAGTTCTTCCAGACCACAAACGCATGGTGTCCAGTGACAGTCTTGGACAACCTCTTGCTGGCCCTTAGTCTTCACAGCCCCACGACCCATTACTTCCATTCCCTGTTGGTCCACTGACGTCCAGCCAGTTCATCAAACATATTCGCATCCTGTTGACCAGTGTAGGATTGAATCCAATTCTCGGGGAATTCTTTCCGCATCGGTGCGGCATCCGCAGCGTCCAAGCATGGAGTCCCTGTGCATATCATTAAACACTTGGGGCGCTGGCGCTCGGGGTGCTTTGTACGGTATATCCCGGAGCCACAAGCGGAGCTGGTCCAAGCATTCAGTACATTGGCAGAGTAGCACCTCAGGCCAATCCTTCCCTCACTGGTGGGTTTTGCCCCCTTTTTCAGGCATACCGACCTAGTGAGGCCAAGGCACACCTCAGGCCAATTAGGTAGGGGGGTGGTGGTTGGGCATCTTCCACTCGTTTAGGTCCTGACCACAAATGAAATACATAACAATACATGCAATTATAACTAATTACAGTTGTAGATACCCCCAGGTCAGGCGTACTGAAAGTACTTGTACCAATTAGATTTTATTTATTATTATTTTTTTTTAAAAACACCGCTTTAGGAGAGCCGGGAAGAGAAGGAAGATGAGGGAACGGAGGACCGTGGACGGGGAGCAAGGAAGGATGAGAGTGGCGAAAAAATGAACAAGAGGGAGGACCCGACCCGAAGATGCGGATTGCCGGGAAAAGAGGGCCGGAATGTGCCGAGGACGGGGTCGGGTGATTTGGTGACTAGAGGAACTAAAACGAATCTGGTGACAAGCCGAATGGACCTGAGTGAATCGAGTGAGGTCCTGAGTGACTCAGTATGAAGTACCTGACCCTGGGCGATCCTGGACGTGTACGTGCCGTGATAGAAAAGGAAGACCCGAGCGATATGGTGGAGACATGGGCCTGAGCGATTCAGGCAGGTGCCAGGCTGTTAAATGTCCTGAGAGATTTCAGGAAAGGCACCGGAAAGGTATGGGGTGGAAACTAAGATGGACCCTGATTGTGGCTGACGTCTGAGTGATTTTAGGAAAAGACAGCCAGTACGTGGACCTGAGCGATTCAGGTGGACACTGGCCAACAAGAATACCCGAGTGAATCAGGCTGAAAATTAACCCTGGAGGTGCAGGTAGAAGACAAATTGGAGAAAGTGTCCGTGTAAGTGGACCCAACGGCTCAGGAAGGCCTGGACGGACTTCTCTTTTTTTTTTTTTTGAACGAGAGTGGATGAACCAGGATGACAGAGACAGAGCGAGCCTGGGCGATCCAGGATGACAGAGACAGAGCGAGCCTGGGCGATCCAGGATGACAGAGACAGAGCGAGCCTGGGCGATCCAGGATGACAGAGACAGAGCGAGCCTGGGCGATCCAGGATGACAGAGACAGAGCGAGCCTGGGCGATCCAGGATGACAGAGACAGAGCAAGCCTGGGCGTTCCAGGATGACAGAGACAAAGCGAGCCTGGGCGATCCAGGAAGACAGCGACAAAGCGAGCCTAGGCGATCCAGGGAGAACTATAGATGATGTGTAAGAGCGAGACAAAAACATGGAAAACAGAAAAAATGACGTATGCGTGATACCTGAAGAAATTCAGAAGCTGAAGAGCAGCTACTTGGCTGAACGGGAAGCCTGGATATCAGACGGTACTGCAGCCCTGTTCGTTTTGGAAAAAATTTATCAGTACCCAGGTATAGACAACAAGCTCATGCAGTAAGCCCTGAGCCCGAAATGGTACGCCAGACAAACAGCATCTCCACCTGGGAAGGGAAGGACCCGTTTAAGTGACATCCCGCCCTCCCCCACACACACGTGTCGGGGGCGGTACAACACAGTGGTGTTATAAACATGTGCGCGGGAGGGCGGTATAACACGGCGGAGATATACAGAGGTGCACAGGAGGGCGGTATAACATGGTTGTGTTATATACATGGGCACAGGAGGGCGGTATAATACAGCGGTGCCATACACCAGGGCGATAAAATACAGCTTTGTTACATTGATGTGCCCAGAGGGGCGGCACAACACAGGGGAGCCAAACCCATGCGGACAGGAGGGTGGTGGAATACCGTGGTGCAATACACATGCGAACGGAAGGGAAGTGTAACACGGCTGTGCCATAAATAAATGCACAGAAGGGCGGTATAACACAGCGGTGTTATATGCATGCACAGGCGGGCAGAGACAGCGGTGTTATGTACATGGGCACGGGAGGGCAGCATAATACCGCGGTGTGATATACATATGCAGGGGAGGGCGGTATAATACAGTAGTGGTATATACTTGAGGCCGCAAACCGAGCCCAGCGAGAACGGTCAGCGCTACCTGAAATGCCGAGGATGCTGGTCCTGCCAAACCCTAAACCGCAGACAAGAAAAAACGCACGTTGTGAGGAGGCTCCCCCAGGGGCTGAAGGAGGGAAGAAGACCGGCCGAACCCAGCCAGGCATTCCGGACGAACGCTGCCCCCGGCCGAGGGAGCTTGGAGAGCCGTGACTTACCCGGAAGTGACGAAGGCAGGGAACCGGGAGTGACGGAACGGACTGACGAAAGGAGCATGAAGCGACTGTCTTCAGGGTGAGGTCACGTGAGCAGATATTGCCAGCAGCCCCACCCACAAATACAGGCTGTAACCAGCCTTAATACTAGTTTTTCTGCTTTTAATCATTGTTAGCATGTGCTGCATACATTCTTTAGAGTTTGCCTTCGAGCAGCCGAAATAGTTTGGATTTCATCTGTGTACCGCCTGCATATACCTTCTTAGTGTTGGCCCAACCTTTGTATAATAACCTCTCAGAGACCTAAGGATATGACGGGTACAACTATACCTGACTTCAAGGCATATTTAAAGGGGTTGTCTGGGTTCATTTCATGCTCCGATGCTCTCCCTTCTCCTGCGCAGGATCAAGGATGCGGCCATGAGACTGGTGAGTGTGATATTAATGATGAGCAGACAGTAGTGGATGATGATTTAGCCGATAGCACGTGGGAGTCTGGCAAAGAGGGGGCTTCATCATCATCATCAGGAAGTGAGGGTGGCAGCTTGTCCTTGAGACAGTGGCAGGGTGACAGTGTGCGGCTGAGCCATCATAGTGCAAGTGTGGCGGGGGTAAAATGCCATACTCGGAAATTTTTCATCAAGTCACTGGAGGATGTCAGCATGGCCATATGTAGGCTCTATGGGCAGAAGGTGAAGCGCGGCCAGTGTGCCAATGTTGTAACCACGGTACTGGGTCAACACATGGAGCATCATCATAAAGTGGCCTGGGAAAACGATGGCGCTAATGTAGTGGTACAGCCTGACACATCTCCAAGCGGTCCGCACCCCTTCTCTGGTCGTCAGAGCTCCACCACCTCAGCAGAAGGAAGCTGTGTTTCCTTCCCATCGTCTACTGGCTCTGATTGCTCCTCCTCCTTGTCATGCGTTTCGTCAGCAATTGATCACCGAGGCGATTGCAAAAAGACAACAGTATGTGTTCAACCAACAGCGCAGAAGCTGAAAGTGTTCCTGGCCAAGTTGTTGGTACTACAATCCCTCCCTTTCCATGTGGTTAACGCTGCACATTTCAGAGAACTGGTGGGTTGTGCCGAGCCAAGGTGGAAAAACCCAAGCCATCACTATTTCTCTAAAAAAGCTGTACCAGCCCTGCATACGTACATACAGCAGAAGGTGGGCCAGTCCTTCATCCTGTTGGTGTCTGGTACAGTTCATGGCAGCGCAGATGTGTGGAGCTGTAACTGTGGTCAAGGACAATATATGTCCTTTACAGCCCACTGGGTAAATGTGGCTTCATACTAGACACACCAACAACTTGGCCAGAGGATCGCAATGCCGCCTCCTTCTTCTCAAGCAGTAATTTCAGCGCCAATATCCGCCTCATCTTCCACCTTATCCTCAGCCTCCACTGTAGGCACAGTTCGAAGTGGTCCTCCAGCATACCACCTATGCAGAGCATGGCGGTGTCGCACTGTTCTGCACCTGGCCAGCCTGGCAACGGAGTCACACTGGGGAGGATCTGCTCTAAGTTATTAACCAAGAAATCAAATCCTGGCTGTCTCCTCACCAACTGAAGATTGCAACCATGGTCACCGATAACGGGAAGAACATTCTATCGGTGCTGCATCAAGGAAAATTAACCATGCGCCCTGCATGGCGCACATCTTTAATCTGGTTGTAACCCGGTTCCTGAAGTCTTCCACGTAACTGCAAGATGTCTTGAAAACGGCCAGGAAACTGTGCATGCACTTCAGCCACTCTTACCGTGCAAAACACACCTCCTTGAGCTGCAAAGGCAGAATAATGTTCCAGAACATCGCCTCATATGTGACTTTTTCACACGTTGGAACTTCACCCTCCACATTTTGGACTGACTATATGAGCAGAGGAAGGTCATCAATGATGATGCAAGCGGACAGCGGTACTCTCCAGTGGAAGTTCGACGTTAGCCAGTGACAGCTCATGCGCGACACCCCGCCATTTGCTCAGGCCCTTTGAGGAGGCCACTTTATTTGACAGTTGCCAGGACTATGGGATGAATTATGCCATTACACTCCTTCACCTCCTGGAACAGATGCTGATAAATCTGGATGGCGAGGGGACAGGAGACGTGCACAACCACAAAAGAAAGAAATACCACATATAAAGCCGCACATCATAGTAAAATATATTAAATTTATTTAGACACGACACAAAAAACAAAAATTAAAATCATTGTATACAATTACAAAACTGTGCGTGGACTATACATCTTGTCCAACACACCACTGCAACCATCAGGTTCAAGATTGGAACAAGTATATGCCGCCAAAGTGATACAAAGGTAGCGAATAAGACATCAAAAATATAATACACAATACTTATCAGATGATGTAGTAGGCGGTCTGCATACCATGCCCGCCTACTACATCATCCAATAAGTATTGTGTATTATATTTTTGATGTCTTATTCACTACCTTTGTATCACTTTGGCGGCATATACTTGTTCCAATCTTGAACCTGATAGTTGCAGTGGTGTGTTGGACAGTTCTGTAATTGTATACAATGATTTAAATTTTTGGTTTTTGTGTCTAAATAAATTATATATCTTTTACTATGATGTGCTATTTCTTTCTTTTGTGGTTGTGCGTGATTTCTTGTTGATACCACGGCAGGCACTCTATAATATTCACTTATTTGGTGTGCCCCCATATCATAAATTGTTCCCGAGGGAACAGGAGACATGGTACTTACATTTCATGGCCACCTGAGCCCTGTGGGGGCTGAACTGGCAAAGGAGGAGGATGAGGACATAAACACACAGGAAGTGTGTGGAAGACCAGGCAGATGACCCGACAGACCGTGGCAGTATGCAGTGGAGATGGAGGCTGGGATTCCCTTCAATTCCATTGTGAAAATGGCCGGATGCATGCTGAGTTGCTTGAGTAGTGACAGTTGCATTATCACTATGTGGAAGAGGGATGACTACTAGCTCTCCACGATTTTGTTCCCTCGCTACCGGGCCAAAATGGGGGCCCTTTTTCAGGGAAGGGGGAGCGGTTAGGCATAGTTACCCTAAAGAAAACTCGCCTTTAATCAGAAAATGTTGAGATATTAACCTTTATAAAGATGAATCATGTGTGGATCAGCCAGGATTTTCACACACCAGTGCCTGATGCATCAGAGTAGATCATTCTCGCAGTAATCTTCTGACTGCCACCAGAACACTATGCTGACTCCTCCTGCGGTTGCCACCCTCACCATTCTGTGACTGGGCCACTATATTGACTCCTTTTGTTGTTGCCACCCTCACCACTCTGTGATGGGGCCACTAGTGTCCCTGTTTGGACTTGTGACCAATGTCGATTTTACCCTTCTGATGTCACGGTCTCGGTGGTGTTCGCCGTGACTCGGTTGCCGTGCATGCTGGTTGCCTGTGGCAACGTGTTGCTTATTCAGGATGTGTGTGCACTGCCCCTTTTATCCTGTTTCATTCCCTGTCTGGTTCTTGAGGGGTTAACTAACTGGCTGGGTGTGGCCACTTGGTCTTTATATTGCCTGTGGCTATCAAGCTATCTCTGTTTTGGACCCACTCCTGTTTTTGCCTTATCAATACTGATCATTTACTGACCAAATACTGACCGTGTGAAGGCGGATGTTCAACGCACAGGATCTGTTTTATGTGGGGCTGTTCTAACGGATCAGAAAAAGGGAAAAATAAACAGTGATGTCAACACAAACTTAAGTTAGGCTACTTCCACACCTGCGTTGTGCGGATCAGTCTTGTATCTGCACAGACTGATCCACACCTATAATGCAAACGCTTGTATCCGTTCAGAACGGATCCGTTTGCATTATTCTTTTTAAAAAAAGTCGAAGTCAAAACGGATATGTGTCAGTGAAAACTGATCCGTCCCCATTGACTTACATTGTAAGTCAGGACGGATCCGTTTGTCTCCGCATCGCCAGGCAAGCAGCGTTTTGGTGTCCGCCTCCAGAGCGGAACTGATGCATTCTGAGCAGATCCTTATCCATTCAGAATGCAATGGGGCTGAACTGATCCATTTTGAACCGTTTGTGAGATCCATGAAACGGATCTCACAAACGGAATTCAAAACGCCAGTGTGAAAGTAGCCTTACTGTTGACACCCTCTCCACTCTGTCATGGGATCACTACTTGTATCATTTACTAACAGCCGGTTCAGACCTGAGCGTACTGACCTGAGCGCTCTGTATGCGCGATTCTCCGGCGTCTCACATACACGGCTCAGGAAGTATGCAAACGCCCATTGTCGCGCGTTCCCGGAAGTCTATGTATGGGAACGCGCGACAAGACGCCCCAAAGAAGCTCCTGTACTTCTTGGGGCGTCGGGCGTGAGAACCATGCCGATAGGTAAGCATTGGTTTTTGCTTGTTGAGCGTTTTACAACGCATAGGAACGCGCTGTAAAGCGCTCAGGTCTGAACCGGCTGTAACAGAACAGGTTCTCCAGCAATCTATGTGGAAACAGCAGACGGTGTAAAATGAGACTGCTCTTTCACTCTATAGTAGACTGCACGGTTAAGTACATTATACCTGATGCAAACATTGACCTGTAAGGCTGAGTTCACACTTCAGTTATTTGGTCAGTTAATTCCAGCACTTACTGTATGGTGAGCCAAAATCAGGAGCCAATCCTACTGTCAGATAAGGTATCATAAAAAAGATCTTCACCTGTTCTGTGTATTTGGTCCGTAACTGACCAAATAAGTGACTTTTGAACTGAGCCTAAGAGTGACGCCTGTCCAGTGGCGTACATATAGGGGTCGCAGGGGTCGCAGTTGCGACCGGGCCCGACACCCCATGCAGCTGCGTCTGGCATCCGATTCCCAATCCCAGTTAAGTTGCCCCCGCCCTCCTCCTTGCGGTCAGCGCTGGCGCCGGGCCCGTGAACTCCCGCGAGACCTGTGTGAACTCCTGTGCAGGTCTCGTGGGAACATGCGCACGCGGCGCGCGCTTGAACTCAGACGGCCCTGCCAGCCGGTAACTCGACGGTAAGTAAGTAAAAGCCCGGGGGGGGGGGGGAGCGGAGCGGACCGGACCCTGGCAGTCCCAGGCTGGCACTCGTCGTCGTCTCTGGCAGGAAAAGCCCGCACACTGGCACACTGAGCCCCAAGCCCCCCAGGCATCCCCCCCAGCAGATGATGGGGGGGGGGGAACTCGTCTCTGGCAGGAAAAGCCCGCAGCAACAGGGCACACTGAGGCCCCCAGGCATCCCCCCCCTGGCAGATGGGGGGGGGGGGGAAACTCGTCTCTGGCAGGAAAAGCCTGCAGCAACAGGGCACACTGAGGCCCCCAGGCCTCCCCCCCTGGCAGATGACGGGGGAGACTCGTCTCTGACAGGAAAAGCCCGCAACAGGGCACACTGAGGCCCCCAGCCCCCTAGGCATCCCCCCTGGCAGATGACCGAAGGGGGGGGAGGGTTTACAGACTACAGTCACTGCCACTCGTCTCTGGCAGGAAAAGCCCGCAACAGGGCACACTAAGGCCCCCAGGCATCCCCCCTGGCAGATGACAGTGGGAGGGGGGAGGGTCTACAGTCACCGGGACTTGTCTCTGGCAGGAAAAGCCTGCAACAGGGCACACTGAGTCTGACTGTAAACCCTATACCCCCTGCCAGGGGGGATGCCTGGGGGCCTCAGTGTGCCCTGTTGCGGGCTTTTCTGGGCTGATCTGATCATGTGAGGGGGTCTTTGAAAGCAAAGACAGTCTTTGCTTTCAAAGACCCCCTCAGATGATCAGATCAGCCCAGGCCCCAATCTGGCAATCCCATCAATAAATTCAGGCTGCCCCCCCAGGGCCCCACTGCTGCAGGTCATTGTTCTCAGCAGCAGGCCAGCTGCTTTACAGAGTCTGACTACTTGAGTAGGGGGCCCTGGCCTGCTGCTTAGAACAATGACCTGAATGGTAGGGGCGGTAGTGGGGGTGAGTGTGGCGGCGGGTTGGGGGGGGCCCATGGATCAATTTTGCATCGGGGCCCCATGGATTGTGTGTACGCCACTGCGCCTGTCACCTGCTTGTCATACTGATGCACAGTAACTGTTTCACTACCAGAAAGGACTAGCTATGCATGTTGCTGCAATGCACAGTGATATCCACTGAGATACACTCTCCCTGCACGCCGGAATATAGCTGATTTAACAGGCTTTGTGACTAATTAATTTGGAACTAAGCAAATTTTGGGGAAAAATTTGGTGAAGCATCCAAATTGAATTTTTGAAAACTTCGCTCATCTCTAACGAGCATAATCATCTAGCTTATTCTTATCAACAACTCCCTTTTAACCCCTTAAGAACCAGGCCATTTTTAGCAAATCTGACATGTGTCACTTTATATAGTAATAACTTTAAAACACTTTTACTTATCCAGGCTATTCTGAGATTATTTTCTCGTCACATATTGTACTTCATGACAGTGGTAAAATTGAGTCCAAAAATTTCATTTTTAGTTATAAAAAAAATACCCAATTTACCAAAAATTTTGAAAAATTAGCAAATTTCCAAATTTCTATTTCTCTACTTTTATAATAATGTTAATAGTTTACTTTACATTCCCCATATGTCTACTTCATGTTTGGATCATTTTGTGAATGATATTTTATTTTTTGGGGACGTTAGAAGGCTTAGAAGTTTAGAAGCAAATCTTGAAATTTTTCTGAAAATTTCCAAAACCCACTTTTTAAGGACCAGTTCAGGTCTGAAGTCACTTTGTGAGGCTTACATAATAGAAACCACCCAAAAATTACCCAATTTTAGAAACTACACCAAACAAGCTATTAAAAACTTAAGGAATTTAAGGAAGGCCACATGCTCACGACTGTAGTTATGCTCTGCATCCGAGCCGAAGTTTTTGCGGCTCGGATGGGGACCCATTCACTTCAATGGGGCCGCAAAAGATGCAGACAGTACTCCGTGTGCTGTCTGCATCTGTTTCTCCGTTCCGAGGCCCCGCAAAAAAAATATAGCATGTCCTATTCTTGTCTGTTTTGCGGACAAGAATAGGCATGTCTACAATGGGCCGCCTGTTACGTTCCGCAAATTGCGGAAGGCACACAGACGGCTTCCGTTTTTTTGCGGCTCCGCGGTTTGCGGACCGCAAAAAACGGCAAAGCCATGTGCATGAAGCCGAAAATGGAGATGAAATTTCAGAATTTCACTTTTTTGCCAGATTTTTGTCTTATGTAGGGGCTCATTTTTTTTCAGTATGACGGTTTGATTGGTACTATTTTAGGCTCCATTCACATGTCCGTGGTGTGTTGCGGACCCGCAAATTGCAGATCCGCAACACACCCGCCCGGCACCCTTATAGAAATGCCTATTCTTGTCCGCAAGCTGTGGACAAGAATAGGACATGTCCTATCTTTTGCGGAGCTGCGGACCTGAAGATTGGGGCAGCGCTCCGCAAATGCGGATGCTGACAGCACACTGTGTGCTGTCCGCAACCATTCCGTCCCCATAGAAAATGAATAGGTCCGCACCCGTTCCGCAAAATTGCGGAACGGATGCGGACCCATTTGCGGACGTGTGAATGGAGCCTTAGGGTGCATACGACTTTTGATCGCTTGGTATCACACTTTTAGTGATGTAAGGTGACAAAAAATGCCTTTTTTTACACTCTTTCTATTTGATTTTTTTTTTACGGTGTTCACATGAGGGATTACTTCATGTGATATTTTTATACAGCAGGTTCTTATGGACGCGACGATGCCTAATATGTATACTTTTTAAATTTATTTAAGTTTTACACAGTAACAGCATTTTTGAAACAAAAAAAATCATGTTTTTGTGTCTCCATGATTGGTACAGGGGTGCTTTTTGATCGCTTTTTATTACACTTTTTGTGATGTAAGGTTCACTTGAGGGGTTAGGTCATGTGGTATTTTTATAGAGGAGGCTGTTACGGTTAGGTCATGTGATATTTTTATAGAACAGGTCGTTATGGACGTGGCAATAACTAATATGTATACTTTTTTTAAGTTTATTTGTTTTACACAATAATATCATTTTTTAAACAAAAAATAATAAATGTAAATAAATAATGTTTTAGTGTCTCCATAGTCTGAAAGCCATATTTATTTTTATTTTTTGGGCGATTGTCTTAGGTAGAGTATCTATTTTGCGGGATGAGATGACGGTTTGATTGGTACTATTTTAGGGTGCATATGACTTTTTGATCGCTTGCTATTACACTTTTTGTGATGTAAGGTGACAAAAAAAAGGCTTTTTTGACACCATTTTTATTTAATTCTTTAATTCTTTTTACAGTGTTCCCTAACCTGACGGGTTAGGTCATGTGGTATTTTTATAGAGTAGGCTGTTACGGATGTGGCGATACCTAATATGTCTACTTTTTAAAAACAAATTTACATTTAACACAATAAAAGCATTTTGAAAAAAAAAAAAACATGTTTTAGTGTCTCCATAGTCTGAGAGACATATTTTTAAAATTTTTGGGGCAATTGTCTTAGGAAGGGACTCATTTTTTTGGGGATGAGGTGATGGTTAGATTGGTACTATTTTGGGGGTCATATGCCTTTTTGATCGCTTGGTGTTGCACTTCTAGTGATCTAAGGTGACAAAGTAAGAATTAGTCTTACCGGTAATTGTATTTCCAGGAGTCCAACATGACAGCACCACATTGAGGATGTCTCCTCGCCCACTATTGGGACAGGAAACAGAGAGGTTAAAAGTCACCCCCCACCCCACACAACAGTGTTTTGCTAAGTTATCACACAATAATGGATATCTTACATTAACCCCTTAAACGAAATAATAGTAGAATAATAATATTAAGGGGAAAAATAGGGAGGGAACTCCGGGTGCTGTCATGTCGGACTCCTGGAAATACAATTACCGGTAAGACTAATTCTTACTTTCCAGGACGTCCTCCATGACAGCACCACATGGAGTAATACCAGATTAATCTACAGACCTAGGGAGGGACCACGGCTTGGAGAACTTTCTGTCCCAACCTCTGGTCATGGTTTCCTGCAATATCTATTCTATAGTGTTTGCAAAAGGTATAAGAATTTGACCATGTAGCTGCCTTGCAAATCTGGTCAATAGAAGCTTCTGCGTGTTCTGCCCATGAAGCTGCAACTACTCTGGTGGAATGGGCTTTGATATCTTGAGGACAGGACATTCCCTTCAGCTGGTAGGAGTCCCTAATTGCCAATTTTATCCACCTGGCTAACGTTGTCTTTGAAGTTTTCTTGCCCTTGTTTTGGCCGGCAAATTGTATGAACAGATTAGAGTCCCGTCTGGTAGCTTCTAAATAGATAAGAAGAGAACGTCTGACATCTAACAAGTGGAAGCTTTTTTTCCCTGTCATTTTTGGGATCTGCACAAAAAGTAGGCAGCATAATTTCCTGATTTAGGATGGAACGTAGAACTAACCTTTGGTAAGAAGGTTGGATATATTCTGACCCTGTCCTCTAAAAAAATAAAGGGAACACTTAAACAACACAATGTAACTCCAAGTCATCACACTTCTGTGAAATCAAACTGTCCGCTTAGGAAGCAACACTGAGTGACAATCAATTTCACATGCTGTTGTGCAAATGGGATAGACAACAGGTGGAAATTATAAGCAATTAGCAAGACACCCCCAATAAAGGAGTGGTTCTGCAGGTGGTGACCACAGACCACTTCTCAGTTCCTATGCTTCCTGTCTGATGTTTTGGTCACTTTTGAATGCCGGCGGTGCTTTCACTCTAGTGGTAGCATGAGACGGAGTCTACAACCCACACAAATGGCTCAGGTAGTGCAGCTTATCCAGGATGGCACATCAATGCGAGCTGTGGCAAGAAGGTTTGCTGTGTCTGTCAGCGTGGTGTTCAGAGCATGGAGGCGCTACCAGGAGACAGGCCAGTACATCAGGAGACATGGAGGAGGCCGTAGGAGGGCAACAACCCAGCAGCAGGACCGCTACCTCCGCCTTTGTGCAAGGAGGAACAGGAGGAGCACTGCCAGAGCCCTGCAAAATGACCTCCAGCAGGCCACAAATGTGCATTGTGTCTGCTCAAACGGTCAGAAACAGACTCCATGAGGGTGATATGAGGGCCCGACGTCCACAAGTGGGGGGTTGTGGTTACAGCCCAACACCGTGCAGGACGTTTGGCATTTGCCAGAGAACACCAAGATTGGCAAATTCGCCACTGGCGCCCTGTGCTCTTCACAGATGAAAGCAGGTTCACACTGAGCACATGTGACAGACATTACAGAGTCTGGAGGCGCCGTGGAGAACGTTCTGCTGCCTGCAACATCCTCCAGCATGACCGGTTTGGCATTGGGTCAGTAATGGTGTGGGGTGGCATTTCTTTGGAGGGCCGCACAGCCCTCCATGTGCTTGCCAGAGGTAGCCTGACTGCCATTAGGTACGGAGATGAGATCCTCAGACCCCTTGTGAGACCATATGCTGGTGCAGTTGGGCCTGGGTTCCTCCTAATGCAAGACAATAGCTAGACCTCATGTGGCTGGAGTGTGTCAGCAGTTCCTGCAAGACGAAGGCATTGATGCTATGGACTGGCCCCGCCCGTTCCCCAGACCTGAAATCCAATTGAGCACATCTGGGACATCATGTCTCGCTCTATCCACCAACGTCACGTTGCACCACAGACTGTCCAGGAGTTGGCAGATGCTTTAGTCCAGGTCTGGAGGAGATCCCTCAGGAGACCGTCCGCCACCTCATCAGGAGCATGCACAGGCATTGTAGGGGGGTCATACAGGCACGTGGAGGCCACACACACTACTGAGCCTCATTTTGACTTGTTTTAAGGACATTACATCAAAGTTGGATCAGCCTGTAGTGTGTTTTTTCCACTATGGCGAAATACATATACAAGGAAAATACACAAATGCAATAGCACTCTACAACCAGCATTCTGCCATAGCGATGTGCACCTACATATAGGGTTGTGCTGACTCAATCACCCACATTTTTTCTTTGTAGTATATATTGGAGGCGTGGCGATCTCCATGCAGTCATGCACACCTGACCAGTCAATCTGTCCTGGAGGCTGGTTTTAAAGTCAGTATAAAACTGAGTCTGCATATATAGCGCCTACCAGTAGCCATTTGGCTCCAGGAGAAGTATATAGTGGGCTCGGCATGCATGTTGGTACTTGCATCCCTGGATGCGATGAAAGCTGTAATGGCACCGGACGGGGTTAAAAGCAGAGTGTGCTTGGCGTGCATGCTGTACCTGCGCTCCCTGGACTTTGTGTGGCTGTCATGGCCCACAAACAGGTAGGAACTAGTGTTAGGGACCACTCCATAGAGGCGACCTTGACATGGTGAGTGGCTTATTACGCTTTGGCCAAAATATACACCAATGCCTCATCCAGCATAGAGGCAGGGCAGAATGCTGGTTGCAGAGTGCCATTGCATTTGTGTCTTATCCTTGAGAAACCCTTGCTGTTTGTAAGCGAGCATTATCCTGATGAAAAATACCTGTTAGAAGCCCTGTCATAAGAGGAACACATGTGGCCACCGGAGGTCTTGAACATATTGCTGAGCTGTTAGTGCCCCTCATGTCACTACTAGGGGTGACCGACTGTCACATGCGATGCCTCCCTAAATCATCACACCAGCAGTTGGGGCAGTGTGTTGCTGCACAGCAAAGGCAGGATTGAAGTGTCTCCCACAGCTTCCATACTCTTGCGTAACTGTCATGGGATCCCAAATTGAACCTGGATTTGTCACTAAAGATGATAGTCTGTTCTAGTTCAGGTTTCTCATTCATGACATCACTGCATACAAAGGGGACGATGGCTGGCAATGGCAGGACACCTAATGTGCTCTGTGACACCAAATGTACTTCTCCTAAGCACCCGGAAATAGTTTGGGCAAAAAAGGGTGTGTACTGAAGGAGCCGACTGTATCTGGATGGTGGAAAACAATTGTGGGAGCTCCTCATGCTATTGGCAGATCAAACAATCCTCTCTGCTAGTAGTCTGTCTTCGTTGTCCAGAGCCCTCATGTAGCCACTGCTCCCAACACCTCCTAACAGCCTAGGTCAGGACCAGCCTAGATGGCTGGCAAGAAATAAAAAAGCATCCTGCTTTTCTTAGTCCAATCATGTGCACCCTCTGAAAGTCTGTAAACTGGGTGCATTGTAGAGGTATGTCTAGCAGTCAGCGATATCTCACCAAAAGGTACACAACCCAAAAGTAGCCTCTGAGAACCTTTTTATAGAGCAGCGTGGGAAAGACTTTTAAGCCCTCTTGTGGCAAGACCCAGTGTCTTTAGCGCAAGCTTGTGGTTAGATCTAGCCCACCAACACATTCTTGGGGGTCACCTGGGGCTGCAGAAAACAGGATCGTATTCTACAGTGGTTTTACAGGCCCAGCATATTCAAAGAAGTGGAAGACCTGCCAGATAACTAGCCCCCAGCCACATTTCCGTAGTCTCCTAGTACCTATCCCGATTATTGAAGTACTGTTTGACTGAATAGCTATGGACCTCATAGGCCTAGTGTAGCTGGCCAGCTAAGACCTGTCTTAGGTTGCTAATATAGCTTATATGTTTATACAGCTAGACCTGCCAATAACCTTAATACAGTTCCTATGTTTATATGTTAAAGACAAAAGCAGAGTTATTTACTGTGACTTCATGTTTTGGATGTCATATAACAGTTATATATTGTGTTCACAGAAGCAGAAAAGATAATATGCCTTTAAGATTCATTAAATGGATGTAAGGTAAGCTCAATGACACAGCAGAATTAAAACCAGAAATCATAGAGGTTAAGCGGTTGTCACTGCCAGGAGTCTTGATCAATCACAGCCAGCCTCACACACAGCAGGAGTCTTGACCAAATCACACTCAGCCTCACACACAGCCTGTGTTGGAAATTCCCCTAGCAGGAGCTGCTAGAAACATTACACAAGAGGAGAGGAGCTGAACAGACATTCACTCCACTAAGAGCTGTGTTTTATGGAAGCAAGAGGCCAAAATAGGTATTTAGAACAAGTTATATAATGTTCCTATTGTTAATGTAGCGGTTTAGAACTCTATACTGTACCAGTTTATGTTTGTTTAAAGTTCCACCAAACAAATTGCAAAACAAACTGCAAATTGCAAACGAGTTGCTCATACCAGATCATACTGAGCCATAAAAGCAATTGTATAGAGCAAACTGCAAAGCAAGTAGAACTATTGGTTAAACCTCAGATATACCTCTCAGAGAGATCATAAAGTGCTTAAATAACTTAAAGTGAGATTACAGATACTGAAGAGAGAAATATATCCACCATTTATGTTGAAGGGACAAGATTGAACAGTTGAACCACCATCTTATGCATACCGCCATTTTATGATATTGTCACGAGGGTGTCAAGAGCCACGTCTGACTCCGTTATACCCGGGGTCAAGAAGTCGCAGCGGGTGGCTGCGCGCTCTATGTCTAAAGATAGCGGTGTTACTTAATGGTAGCTTTCTGGGTTTGCCTTGCAATCCCTTTTGTCTCACTCAGGGATCCGTAGCTCCTTCTCCTCAGCTGTTCCTTGTCCAGCACTTCCAACCTCCTTATATTCCCCTCTCCCACTTATCTGGTTGCCAGATATAGAGCTTCCTGCCTGGACTTCTATACTGACCCACTGGAGCTGAGTTGCTGTTATCCCTGGTTGTCGTACCAGAGCATTACCCTCCGGATCCCTGTTGGTTGTTTGTTGTCGCCCACCTGGGACTATATGTTTTGTCAGTATTGTCTGTCCTCTCCCTAGTGTTTCCCTTTAGTGTTAGTGGTGTGGACTAGTTTTCCCACCGCCCTATTTACTACGTAGGGCTCATCTTAGGGAAAGCCAGGGTTTAGGCACGTGATTGGCATACGGGTGAGAAACCCGTCTAGGGACGTCAGGGCAGTCAGGTGCCAGCCTCAAGGAGGTGAGTTAGGGGTCACTATCTTTCCCTCTCCATTGGACAGGGCCTTCCTTTTCCCTCCCTTTGCGTCACGTAAGTGATCGGCACGCCGGACGTGATAGATATTTTATTCAACACGTGTTTTGTATATGGACTATCTGCTGCGGAGGAGGCAATGTTATATATGAAGAAAAGTTGAAGTTAATAAAGAAGTTATTTCAAGCATTTGGTGTGCTCTTTAAACCTACTACTTCCATAGAACGGCGCTAGACGAATTACACAGTAATAGACAGTCTGGTTAACCTAAAAAGTCAGAGATATCAAAATTCTTCTAATGCCACAGAGCAAAAGGCACTTCATAGTGCTGCGCCTGCCACACCCAGTACCGAAGTCTGCCAGAGGGCATCAACACATTTTAGTCATTCTAGACTATGGCACTCGGTACCCAGAGGCGGTGCCACTGCAACAAACCTCGGCCAAACTCATAGCTAAGGAGTTAATGGAGATGTTTTCCCGAGAAGGACTACTTAAAGAGGTTCTGACCGACCAAGGGACCCCTTTTACGTCCAAGGTGATGAGGAAACTCTGTAAGTTGCTGCACATAAAACAACTACGGACGCCCGTTTACCATCTGCAAACGGACGGTCTGGTAGAACGGTTTAACCAAACATAAAAAAAATATGTTGAAAAAGGTAGTGGCTAAAGATGGGAAGGACTGGGACCTCCTTCTGCCCTAACTCATGTTTACAGTGCGAGAGGTACCCTAGGCCTCTACTGGGTTCTCGCCCTTTGAACTGCTATATGGCAGACACCCTCGTGGTCTCTTCGACGTGGCCAAAGAGGAGTAGGAACAACAAACCCACTCCACATAAAAGGGCCATTGAGTACGTTACCCAGATTCAAGATCAGTGTTGCCTTTTGTTAGGAGCATTGAAGGCAGCTCATGCGAGCCCATAGTCGGGTATATAATCGGCAGGCTCGGATCCGGATCTTTAACCCGGGTGATCGGGTTTTGGTTCTGGTGCCGGCAGGCCATGGACAGTAAGTTCCTGGCTAGGTGGCAGGGGCCCTACGAGGTACTTGAGAGATGGAGATGTAAACTACAAGGTATACCAGCCAGGGCGGCGAAAGCCGAAGCAGGTTTATCATGTGAATTTACTCAAACCGTGGAAAGATAGGGAAACCTGTACAGAAGACAGCCCGCGGCGGGGTTTTCTAGGAAAAGAGGTACCGGCCCCTCTGTCTGATGCAAGAGATGTGGATAAACAGACTCTGAAGGCCAGGGAGTTTGTTAGTCGGAACACAGATGTGTTCTCGGACCTCCCTGGGCGCACTTTCATAATCCAGCATGACATTGTCACTGAGCCTCAGGAAAAAGTCTGATTAAAACCATATCGGGTACCCGAGGAGATGCAGCTAATGTTGCAGTTAGACGTCATTGAGGAGTCAAAAAGTGAGTTGGCCAGTCCTATAGTATTGATACCCAAGCCGGACGGGACGTTGCAGTTTTGTAACGACTTTCGAAAACTTAACGAGGTTTCCAAATTCGATGCGTATCCCATGCCCCAGGTGGATGAGCTCATCGAGAGGTTAGGAAAAGCCCGGTATTTTTCTGTTTTGGACCTCACGAAAGGGTACTGGCAGGTGCACTTAACGGAGGCTGCCAAAGAGAAAACTGCCTTCATCACGCCTGAGGGGCTGTATCAATATAAGGTCTTACCCTTTGGTCTGCATGGCGCCCCTGCCACTTTTCAGCGACTAATGGACATTGTGCTTCATCCACATCATTGGTACGCTTCGGCTTACCAGGATGATTTTGTCATCCACAGTACCGACTGGAAAAGTCACCTACCCAAAGTGCAGGCTGTAGTGGACTCCCTTTGGAAAGCTGGCCTAACCGCTAACCCCAAAAAAATGTGCAATAGGGTTAGAAGAGACTAGGTACCTATGGTATGTCATTGGGCACGGAGTCATCAAACTCCAAGTGAACAAAATAGAGGCGATACGGAATTGGCCCCGACCTGTCACAGCTAGGCAAATAAAGTCATTCCTGAGATTGGTGGGCTATTACATGAGGTTTGTTCCCCACTTTGCTACTATAGCCGTGCCTTTGACAGGGCTCTTGAAAGGACGAAAATCAGTCATGGTTCCCTTGGATGACAGAAGAGGATTTTGCCGCTTTGAAGTCGGCTCTGTGTGGGTCACCGGTTTTGGTGACGCCTGACTTCAAGAGGGAGTTCATGGTACAAACGGATGCCTCCGAAGTAGGCCTTGGTGCAGTACTGTCTCAGGAAGTCAACGGGGAGGAATATCCCATTGTCTTCCTAAGCCGCAAGCTCACCCCAGCCAAAACCAGGGACAATATAGTGGAGAAAGAGTGCCTGGCTATCAAGTGAGCACTCGAGTCTCTCCGCTACTATTTGTTGGGGAGAAAGTTCCGCCTGGTGACCGACCACATCCCTCTCAAATGGATGAGTCAGGCCAAAGACAGGAATACCCGGGTCACCAGTTGGTTTTTGTCTCTGCAGAACTTTAAGTTCTCGGTAGAACACAGAGCGGGCCAGTTGCAGGGAAATGCGGATACCCCATCCCGGGTGCATTGTCTGGCGTGTGCCCACCCCATCAGGGTTGTACAAAGGGGGAGGGATGTGACACAGTGAGGGGTTGTGTTTGGCAAGGCAGGTATTCTCCTCCCAGCATGTGCGGCTGGGCCGGTTTCCAGCCAGGTGAGGTCAAATACCGGTCCGGGTTTTGGCAGCACCTGGCTGGCCTTAATAGGCAGCTGGGCTCAGCAGAGAGGTCTCTGTTTTTTGGGATCTTAGGCTTTGTGCCGTGCTGGAGGGCTGAGAACCGCACGCTGGGGAAACAGGCCCCCTAAAGCCTGCTGTGGACTACTAAAGGTATTGAAGTGTCACAGCCTGGAGGTTGCTGGACTGAATGGCTGAGGAAAGCCGCATTTGTGTTCCATGTGTGAACAGGGCTCTCTAGGTGAGTCAGGGATACGCTTATGTGTTTAGTTAGAGCCTAGCCGGGCAAGGGTTTGTTATTTTGTGTGGATATCACACATGATAAGTTGAAGCTGCGACTTCATAACCTGTTTTGCTGAAACGTCCGGAATAAAACGCGAGTTTGGACATTCTACCCTTGTCTGGTGAAGTAATCTGTGATGGCGACCTCCTGAAAAGAGACGATCCCTTACAATATACAGGGTGGGCCATTTATATGGATACACCTTAATAAATGGGAATGGTTAGTGATATTAACTTCTTGTTTGTGGCACATTAGTATATGTGAGGGGGAAACTTTTCAAGATGGGTGGTGACCATGGCGGCCATTTTGAAGTTGGCCATTTTGAATCCAACTTTTGTTTTTTCAATAGGAAGAGGGTCATGTGACACATCAAACTTATTGGGAATTTCACAAGAAAAACAATGGTGTGCTTGGTTTTAACGTAACTTTATTCTTTCATGAGTTATTTACAAGTTTCTGACCACTTGTAAAATGTGATCAATGTGCTGCCCATTGTGTTGGATTGTCAATGCAACCCTCTTCTCCCACTCTTCACACACTGATAGCAATACTCTGGAGAATGGCTAGCACAGGCTTCCAGTATCGTCGTTCAGGTGCTGCACATCTCGTATCTTCACTGCATAGACAATTGCCTTCAGATGACCCCAAAGATAAAAGTCCTACGGGGGTCAGATCGGGAGACCTTGGGGGCCATTCAACTGGCCACGACGACCAATCACTTTCCAGGAAACTGTTCATCTAGGAATGCTCGGACCTGACACCCATAATGTGGTGGTGCACATCTTGCTGGAAAAGTCAGGGAGTGTGCCAGCTTCAGTGAATAAAGAGGGAAACACATCATCATGTAGCAATTTCGCATATCCAGTGACCCCCTTAGACTTTTATCTTTGGGGTCATCTGAAGGCAATTGTCTATGCTGTGAAGATACGAGATATGCAGAACCTGAAACTACGGATACTGGAAGCCTGTGCTAGCATTTATCCTGCGGTGTTGCTATCAGTGTATGAAAAGTGGGAGAAGAGGGTTGCATTGACAACCCAACACAATGGGCAGCACATTGAACACATTTTATAAGTGGTCAGAAACTTGTAAATAACTCATGAAAGAATAAAGTTATGTTAAAACCAAGCACACCATTGTTTTTCTTGTGAAATTCCCAATAAGTTTGATGTGTCACATGACCCTCTTCCTATAGAAAAAACAAAAGTTGGATTCAAAATGGCCAACATCAAAATGGCCGCCATAGTCACCACCCATCTTGAAAAGTTTCCCCCCTCACATATACTAATGTGTCACAAACAGGAAGTTAATATCACCAACCATTCCCATTTTATTAAGGTGTATCCATATAAATGGCCCACCCTGTGTGTGTGTGTGTGTATATATATATATATATATATATATATTTATATATATATACAGTACAGACCAAAAGTTTGGACACACCTTCTCATTCAAAGAGTTTTCTTTATTTTAATGACTTTGAAGGCATCAAAACTATGAATTAACACATGTGGAATTATATACATAACAAACAAGTGTGAAACAACTGAAAATATGTCATATTCTAGGTTCTTCAAAGTAGCCACCTTTTGCTTTGATTACTGCTTTGCACACTCTTGGCATTCTCTTGATGAGCTTCAAGAGATAGTCCCCTGAAATGGTCTTCCAACAGTCTTGAAGGAGTTCCCAGAGATGCTTAGCACTTGTTGGCCCTTTTGCCTTCCCTCTGCGATCCAGCTCACCCCAAACCATCTCGATTGGGTTCAGGTCCGGTGACTGTGGAGGCCAGGTCATCTGGCGCAGCACCCCATCACTCTCCTTCATGGTCAAATAGCCCTTACTTTCAAAGTTTTCCCAATTTTCCGGGTGACTGACTGACCTTCATTTCTTAAAGTAATGATGGCCTCTCGTTTTTCTTTACTTAGCTGCTTTTTTCTTGCCATAATACAAATTCTAACAGTCTATTCAGTAGGACTATCAGCTGTGTATCCACCTGACTTCTCCTCAACGCAACTGATGGTCCCAACCCCATTTATAAGGCAAGAAATCCCACTTATTAAACCTGACAGGGCACTCCTGTGAAGTGAAAACCATTTCAGGAGTCTACCTCTTGAAGCTCATCAAGAGAATGTCAAGAGTGTGCAAAGCAGTAATCAAAGCAAAAGGTGGCTACTTTGAAGAACCTAGAATATGACATATTTTCAGTTGTTTCACACTTGTTTGTTATGTATATAATTCCACATGTGTTAATTCATAGTTTTGATGCCTTCAGTGTGAATCTACAATTTTCATAGTCATGAAAATAAAGAAAACTCTTTGAATGAGAAGGTGTGTCCAAACTTTTGGTCTGTACTGTATATATTTCAAAATCTTTATCAGAAATATATTCCCATCTGCTTAGTTTTATGTTAAATATGTATCAATTGAGGCACAAAGTCATCTGAATCAAAAGGTAGGCAATAGTGTTGATCGAGCACCAAAAGGGAGAACCCAAGCATTAAACCAGGCTGCCCCTGCTCTGAAGAGGATGGGGGTCTATTTCTTAGGAAAAGTTCAGAAATTGATGGATACACCACTGATGAGGTGTTTTTGCTTCTTGGAATTTGGAAATTTATGTATATCTCCGTTTTCCATCCCTTCTATTCTATTCCTAGCATGTTGCCCTTGTTTCCCATACAACCCAATTATTCTGTGTATAATTACACCTCTTCCAGTCCTTCATATTCCCCAAGAGCAACACACAACCCTCGCAGATACTTATATATAAAAATAGTTTACTGATAACATAGAGATGACAAAGCAATGGACATTATACATAAAGATACAGATAACACAATACATAGAGGACACCACCACACACAGCCGCCTCCGTTCCTGCGCACCCTGGATGCTAAGCAAATGTGGCTAATAATGTGCATGTATATACAGTATATCCAGAGTCCACCAATATACAGTCTACTGGATCTACTCTTCTAACCAACTCACATCCAGTACCTGACCATTAGTACATGTACATATAGAGACTCATGCATAAACAGACTGCAAATATCTATATGTACAGTCGTGGCCAAAAGTTTTGAGAATTACATAAATATTGGAAATTGGAAAAGTTGCTGCTTAAGTTTTTATAATGGCAATTTGCATATACTCCAGAATGTTATGAAGAGTGATCAGATGAATTGCATAGTCCTTCTTTGCCATGAAAATTAACTTAATCCCCAAAAAACCTTTCCACTGCATTTCATTGCTGTCATTAAAGGACCTGCTGAGATCATTTCAGTAATCGTCTTGTTAACTCAGGTGAGAATGTTGATGCGCACAAGGCTGGAGATCATTATGTCAGGCTGATTGGGTAAAATGGCAGACTTGACATGTTAAAAGGAGGGTGATGTTCGAAATCATTGTTCTTCCATTGTTAACCATGGTGACCTGCAAAGAAACGCGTGCAGCCATCATTGCGTTGCATAAAAATGACTTCACAGGCAAGGATATTGGCTATGGATATGGCTACTAAGATTGCACCTCAATCAACAATTTATAGGATCATCAAGAACTTCAAGGAAAGAGGTTCAATTCTTGTTAAGAAGGCTTCAGGGCGTCCAAGAAAGTCCAGCAACCGCCAGGATCGTCTCCTAAAGAGTATTCAGCTGCGGGATCGGAGTGCCACCAGTGCAGAGCTTGCTCAGGAATGGCAGCAGGCAGGTGTGAGCGCATCTGCACGCACAGTGAAGCAAAGACTTTTGGAAGATGGCCTGGTGTCAAGAAGGCCAGCAAAGAAGCCACTTCTCTCCAAAAAAAACATAAGGGACAAATTGATCTTCTGCAGAAAGTATGATGAATGGACTGCTGAGGACTGGGGCAAAGCCATATTCTCCGATGAAGCCTCTTTCCGATTGTTTGGGGCATCTGGAAAAAGGCTTGTCCGGAGAAGAAAAGGTGAGCGCTACCATCAGTCCTGTGTCATGCCAACAGTAAAGCATGCTGAGACCATTCATGTCTGGGGTTGCTTCTCATCCAAGGGAGTGGGCTCACTCACAATTTTGCCCAAAAACACAGCCATGAATAAAGAATGTGTCATGGTCTTACCTTCTTGCTGTTCTCCTTCGTTTGACATGTGCTGGCGGCCATCTTGGTTTCTGGGTTTCTTGTAGCCTTCCAC
Organism: Bufo bufo; assembly: GCF_905171765.1. NCBI lineage: Eukaryota > Metazoa > Chordata > Amphibia > Anura > Bufonidae > Bufo > Bufo bufo. The sequence goes on along the minus strand of NC_053394.1, from coordinate 390,068,766 downwards.
CCTGCGGCTCCTCCTTCCCACTGGGAGGAGCTGGATGCCTAGCTCATATATATAGGAGGTCTGTGGCTTCAGTTCCTTGCTTGGTCCTCCTGTGTTCACATGCTTCTAAGACTGCTGCTGCTTCTGGTTCCTGATCCTGGCTTCGTCCGACTACCCTGCTGGTTCCTGATCCTGGCTTCGTCTGACTACCCTGCTGGTTCCTGATCCTGGCTTCGTCTGACTACCCTTCTGGTTCCTGATCTCTGGCCTCTCAAGACTCTGCTTCGGTTTCACCATTCGTTTGGACTTTTGCTTTACAGCTTTATTTTCAATAAAGCCTTCTTATTTTCACTTATCTCTTGTTGTACGTCTGGTTCATGGTTCCGTGACATTAGGACCAAGCCATGAGTTCTGACGGTACAGGGCCATCCTCGCTACCCATGCTGGTTGCCAGACTTGATCAGCAGGATCACCTGTTGGGTCGGTTCGCTGTGGCGTTGCAAACCCTGCTTGAACGCACGGCTCATTTCGCTCCCGTTGCCGATGAGTCGGTTGTCGCTCCTACTGCCGCTCCGGTTGTTGCGCCAGAGTCTACCCCGACACCTGTTGTTGCGCCTGCGGTGTTTCGGGGTATGACCGGTTCTGCCCCTCTTCCACAGCGCTTTGGGGGAGAGCCAACTCAGTGCCGAGGTTTCCTTAAACAGGTGGGCATTTATTTCGAGTTGCTGCCACATGCCTTTCCTACTGAGAGATCAAAGGTGGGCTTCTTGATCTCGCTGCTCTCGGACAAGGCCTTGGCCTGGGCCAGCCCTTTATGGGAGAACAACAATCCGGTGGTTGCCGAGTTTTCCGGTTTTGTTGCTTCTCTTCGGAAGGTATTCGATGTGCCGGCTCGTGCTGCCTCTGCTGCGAAGCTCCTTATGTCCATCAGACAGGGTTCACGATCCGTAGCTGAATACGCCATTGAGTTTCGTACCCTGGCAGCAGAGGTGGGCTGGAATAATGAGGCTCTGGTCGCTGCTTTCTCTCATGGTCTCTCGGATGCCTTGAAGGATGAGGTTGCAGCTAAGGACCTACCAGTGGAGCTCGAGTCTCTTATTTCTTTCCTGATTTTGATTGACACCAGACTCAGGGAGAGACCTTCCTTTAAGGAGAGCCTGCGGAGGTCTTCTAACAGATTGGCGCCTACGTTTGCTGTCCCACCCGTGCCTCCCTCTCCTCCCACGCCTCCTGGGGATGACTTGTCTGGGGGTGAACCCATGCAGCTGGGGTTTGCTCGCCTGTCCGAGGGGGAGAGGGTACTCCGGAGACGCGAGGGTCGATGCATGTACTGTGGTCTCGGTGGGCATTTTCGGTTGGCATGTCCGAACCGTCCGGGAACGCTCGTACCTTAGATCCTGTCGGGGGCAGATCTTGGGTGGAGTCTCCTCGTCCCCGGTTTCCCGTGTTGACAAACCACTGATTACTGTTGTCCTCTCCTGGGTCGGGGGCTCGGTGACGACCCAGGCATTGGTGGACTTTGGTGCTGGTGGTTTGTTCATTGATAGTGTGTTCGCTGCCGCCAATTCCATTCCTCTGCAGGCTCGAGGTTCCCCACTGGCTCTTGAGGCGATAGACGGCAGACCCCTTCTGTCGTCACACGTGACTCATGAGACCCTTCCAGTGGGGATAGCCATTGGTGCCGTTCACAGAGAGTCGGTCTGCCTCCAGGTTATTTCGTCTCCACACTACTCGGTGGTCTTGGGGTACCCCTGGCTCCAGAAGCATAATCCGACTTTCGATTGGAGATCGGCCGAGATCCTCTCGTGGTCACCGCAGTGTGGGGCTAGTTGCATCCATGGGCCTGTCAAGTTGCTGTGTACTTCGTCGGACTCTCTGTTGCCTCCTGAATACGAGGAGTACCGGGATGTATTCGATAAGGTGCGCGCGGTTGCCCTACCTCCGCACCGCCCATACGATTGTGCCATAGAGTTACAACCTGGTGCCGTTCCTCCTCGTGGCAAAGTCTATCCACTGTCGGTAGCGGAGAATGAGGCCATGGAGGAGTACGTGAGGGAGGCGCTTTCACGCGGACACATTCGCAAATCCTCGTCCCCGGCAGGGGCTGGATTTTTCTTTGTGAAAAAGAAGGGCGGTGAGTTGAGGCCTTGCATCGATTACAGGGGTCTCAATCGCATCACGATCAAGAACGCTTACCCGATACCCTTGATTTCCGAGCTGTTCGATCGCCTTAAAGGGGCCACGGTCTATACCAAACTCGACCTGAGGGCGGCATATAACCTGGTAAGGATCAAGGCGGGCGATGAGTGGAAGACCGCGTTTAACACCAGGACCGGTCATTATGAATCCTTGGTTATGCCCTTTGGGTTGTGCAATGCGCCCGCAGTCTTTCAGGAATTCATCAACGATGTTTTCCGTGACCTGTTGCAGCAGTGTGTGGTGGTCTATTTGGATGACATCTTGGTATATTCTGAATCCATGGAGGCCCACATTCTGGATGTCAGACGAGTGTTGCAACGGTTACGAGAGAACAAGCTGTTCGGTAAGCTTGAGAAATGCGAATTTCACCGATCCCAGGTAACCTTCTTAGGTTACATCATTTCCGCTGAGGGGTTCTCCATGGATCCTGAGAAGGTTTCGGCTGTCTTACAGTGGCCCCAGCCCAGTGGTCTTCGTTCCCTGCAGCGCTTTTTGGGCTTCGCCAATTATTATCGGAAGTTCATCAGGGACTTTTCCATGCTGGCCAAGCCTCTCACGGATCTGACCAGGAAGGGCAGTAATTCCCAGGTCTGGCCGCTCGAGGCCATCCGAGCTTTTGAGGCCCTAAAGTCCGCTTTTGTGTCGGCTCCGATTCTGTCGCATCCCAACCCTGGGTTGCCCTTTGTCCTCGAGGTGGACGCGTCTGAGACGGGAGTAGGCGCCCTTCTGTCTCAGCGTAGAACACCAGAGGGTCCTCTGCTTCCTTGTGGGTTTTACTCCCGGAAACTGTCTTCCGCGGAGTGCAACTATCAGATTGGTGACAGGGAGTTATTGGCCATCGTGCAGGCCCTTAAAGAATGGAGGCACTTGCTCGAGGGTTCGGTGGTTCCGGTTCTCATCCTGACGGACCATAAGAATCTGACCTACCTTTCTGAGGCCAAGAGATTGACACCACGTCAGGCCAGATGGGCTCTGTTCTTGTCACGTTTTAATTACGTGGTCTCCTACCTACCCGGTTCCAAGAACATCAGGGCGGATGCCCTATCACGGCAGTACTCCGAGCTGTCCAGGGAGGAGTCGATTCCGACTTCGGTCATACCTCCGAATCAGATCCTGGCCGCCATTCGCACCAGCCTGACCTCTCCCCTGGGTGAGCAGATTTTGGCGGCTCAATCTGGTGCTCCCTCTGGGAGACCCAACGGCAGATGTTTTGTGCCTGAGGAGTTGCGCACTCGGTTGTTGCGAACCTACCATAACTCCAAGACCGCGGGGCATCCTGGAAAGAATCAGCTGTCCTGGGCTGTTTCACGTCTGTTCTGGTGGCCTTCCCTATGTTCCGACATCGCCGCATATGTAGCGGCATGCTCCGTTTGTGCCCAGAGTAAGTCCCCTCGGCACCTTCCGTTAGGCCTTCTGCAACCCATAGCCACCGGGGAGCGCCCATGGTCACACCTGGGGATGGATTTCATTGTGGACCTCCCTGCATCCCGAGGCCATATGGTCATTCTCATGATTGTGGATCGGTTTTCCAAAATGTGCCACTGTGTTCCTCTCAAGAAGTTACCCTCTGCACAAGAGTTGGCCACGATTTTTGCCAGGGAGGTCTTCCGGTTGCACGGTTTGCCCAAGGAGATTGTGTCGGATCGGGGGAGTCAGTTTGTGTCCAGGTTCTGGCGCGCCTTTTGCTCCCAGTTGGGGATTCATCTCTCCTTCTCCTCGGCCTACCACCCTCAGTCCAATGGGGCCGCAGAACGATCCAATCAGGCCTTGGAGCAATTCCTTCGTTGCTATGTCTCCGATCACCAAGACAATTGGGTTGACCTTCTGCCTTGGGCTGAGTTTGCCAGGAACACGGCGGTGAACTCTTCCTCTGGGGACGTCTCCCTTCATGGCCAATTATGGGTTCAACCTGCCGTGTTACCGGAGGTATTCTCTCCCCAGGATATTCCGGCTGTGGAGGATCACCTTTTCCGTCCTACGTGCTTCTTGGGTACAGATCCAGAAGTCCCTTGAGGCCTCTGCGGCAGGCCAGAGACTCCAGGCTGATCGCAGACGAGCGCCTGCTCCTTCGTATCATGGTCGGAGACCGTGTATGGTTGTCCACCGCACCTCAACCTCAACCTACGAGTGCCCACTCCCAAGCTGGCGCCTCGCTTTGTTGGTTCCCTTCCGAGTGCTTCGCAGGGTAAACCCGGTAGCCTATGCCCTTGCGCTTCCTCCTGGCATGCGGATCTCTAACGTGTTTCATGTCTCCCTGTTGAAGCCACTGGTGTGTAATCGTTTCACTTCCTCGGTTCCTCGGCCTCGTCCGGTCCGAGTGGGCAATCATGAGGAGTATGAGGTGAGCAATATCCTGGACTCACGCCTGGTCCGCGGTCGGGTGCAGTTTTTGGTCCATTGGCGTGGTTATGGTCCAGAGGAGCGTTCCTGGGTTCCCTCCGCAGATGTCCATGCTCCTGCCTTGCTCCGAGCCTTCCACGCACGCTTCCCTCAGAAACCGTTTTTTGCTCCGCGGAGGAGGGGCCCTTGAGGGGGAGGTACTGTCATGGTCTTACCTTCTTGCTGTTCTCCTTCGTTTGACATGTGCTGGCGGCCATCTTGGTTTCTGGGTTTCTTGTAGCCTTCCACCCTGCGGCTCCTCCTTCCCACTGGGAGGAGCTGGATGCCTAGCTCATATATATAGGAGGTCTGTGGCTTCAGTTCCTTGCTTGGTCCTCCTGTGTTCACATGCTTCTAAGACTGCTGCTGCTTCTGGTTCCTGATCCTGGCTTCGTCTGACTACCCTGCTGGTTCCTGATCCTGGCTTCGTCTGACTACCCTGCTGGTTCCTGATCCTGGCTTCGTCTGACTACCCTTCTGGTTCCTGATCTCTGGCCTCTCAAGACTCTGCTTCGGTTTCACCATTCGTTTGGACTTTTGCTTTACAGCTTTATTTTCAATAAAGCCTTCTTATTTTCACTTATCTCTTGTTGTACGTCTGGTTCATGGTTCCGTGACAGAATGGTACCAAAACACCCTCCAACAGCAACTTCTTCCAACAATCAAACAACAGTTTGGTGAAGAACAATGCATTTTCCAGCACGATGGAGCACCGTGCCATAAGGCAAAAGTGATAACTAAGTGGCTCGGGGACCAAAACGTTCACATTTTAAGTCCATGGCCTGGAAACTCCCCAGATCTTAATCCCATTGAGAACTTGTGGTCAATCCTCAAGAGGCGGGTGGACAAACAAAAACCCACCAATTCTGACAAACTCCAAGAAGTGATTATGAAAGAATGGGTTGCTATCAGTCAGGAATTGGCCCAGAAGTTGATTGAGAGCATGCCCAGTCGAATTGCAGAGGTCCTGAAAAAGAAGGGCCAACACTGCAAATACTGACTCTTTGCATAAATGTCATGTAATTGTCGATAAAAACCTTTGAAACGTATGAAGTGCGTGTAATTATATTTCACTACATCACAGAAACAACTGAAACAAAGATCTAAAAGCAGTTTAGCAGCAAACTTTGTGAAAACTAATATTTTAGTCATTCTCAAAACTTTTGGCCACGACTGTACACATATAAAGTCTACTGGGATATTATACTTATATACATACCCACATAAGCACACATATAACTTAGCTTGCTCCTGAAATTCTATTCATCCATCGGTGTCCAGGAAGAGAAGCCCCAGTCCCACTCCCAACTTTCACCTATATGTTGCTGTGTCCCAGCCCCCCCGTAGACTCCACCCTGTGACCACCAAAATATCTTCCCCCATCTCTTGGTCAAGAGGATGTTGTCCAACTGCTTTCACAATGTGCCCTTCCTGCCTTAGATATGCTAACAAGGGACACACTGCTACTGGACATACTGAATGGGTGAATACCACTGGGTCCAATTATTAGGCATATTTGTGTGGTCATCAGGATGAGGTTCTGGCTGAAAGACATATTTCCCTTAACAACCACCGAAATGGTTCTGGAACAGCATGGGGAGGATGTCTGGATGCATCTTGGACTCCCAGGTCGCTGCTGGAAACGATGTTGTCAGAGTAGTATGCCACTTTTACAGACCGACACTAATACGCAACAAACTGAAGATTAAATCGATTTTAGAAGAGAAATGGTTAGGAAACATTCTTTCCTGTATATTTACTTGTATATAAAGTGCAAGTGCTGCCAAAAATTACAAGAAATAGGCACTCCGATACAACCTGTATATCACATAATGGAGGGCCTCATTCACATTGTGTTACAATAGTTCAGGTAGGCGGACTCCTACACTCATAAAGCCTATGCACTAAGTGAAAGGGCTTCCAAAAATGCAAGGAACCGACACTCCAATACACCCTTTATTACACATAAAGGAGGGCATCATACACCCTTGAAAAATTATGTTTGATGGCCTGCTGGTGACCTTCAAAAACATTAGGAGCAAGGGCCTGCTGGTGACCCTCTAAAACATTACGGGTGAGGGCCTGCTGCTGAGCTGACCAACTAAAACATTAGGGGCGAGTGCCTGTTGCTGATCTGAGCATCAAAAAAGTTATGGGTGAGTGCCTGCTGCTGAGCTGACCATTGAAAAAATTATTGGCGAGGGCCTGCAGCTGAGCTAACCCTCTAAAACATTATATGTAAGGGTCTGCAGCTGAGCTGACCCTCTAAAACATTATATGCAAGGGCCTGAAGCTGAGCTGACCCTCTAAAAGATTGTAGGTGAGGGCCTGCTGGTGAGCTGACCCTCTAAAACAATATATGCGCGGGCCTGCAGGTGTGCCGACCCTGTAAAATATTATATGCAAGGGCCTGCAGCTGAGCTGACCCTCTACAACATTAGGAGTGAGGGCAAATGAATAAGCATGTTGTCATGATGGAAGAGGAGGAGGAGGACGAGAAAAGGAAGATTGAACCATATACTCTTTTTTGTGGTGGAAGGGGTGCATGGGAATACAGTGTATTCAGTAGATTATAAAAACACATTTAAAGTGCATTTATGTTCAGCTGCTTTCCTCTGGTGGAGTCGAGAAGTCAGGGGCAATCCAGGCCTTGTTCATTTTGATAAGAGTCAACCTGTCAGCATTTTTAAGGGACAGGCGGATGCGCTTATCAGTTATTATGCCCCGAGCAGCACTAAATACCCGCTCTGACAAAACGCTGGCGGCAGGGCAGGCCAGCACCTCCAAGGCGTAGAGCGCAAGTTCGTGCCACGTGTCCAGCTTGGACACCCAGTATTTGTAAGGCACTGAGGGATCATTGAGTACGCTGACATGGTCTGCTGTGTACTCCTTCACCATCTTCCAAAACTTTTCTCTCCTTGTGACACTAGGCCGCGCATCAGGGTGGGGTACTGGCGGGGTGTCATGAATCTGTCACAGGCCTTGGAGAGTGTTGCCTCGCCTCTGTTGGAACTGCTGTGTGTTCCCCTTGTCTCCTCTCCTCGGTTGCCCAAGGAACTACGTACTCTGCTGCCAGCGTTGTCAGCTGGAAATTTTTGGAGCAATTTTTCCATAAGGACCTTCTGGTATTGCACCATTTTGCTCATCCTCTCCACCACAGGAATGAGAGATGAGTAGTTGTTTTTGTAACGGGGGTCGAGAAGGGTGAACAACCAGTAATTGGTGTAGTCCAAAATGCGAAAAACGCGTGGGTCACGGGAAAGGCAGCCTAATATAAAGTCAGCCATGAGTCCCAACAGGAAAGACTACGCTGTTATCATCAGGAGGATGACTCTCAATCTCCTCATCCTCTTCCTCCTCTTCTGCCCATCCACACTGAACTGATGAAATTAAACTTCCATGGGTACTACCCTCTGTAGCGGAGGCAACCGTCTAATGCTCCTCCTCCTCCAATTTGCGCTGAGAAGACGAACTGAGGGTGGTCTGGCTATTACAATGTGTAATGTCTTCCCCCATTTCCACCTCTTCCACATGCAAAGCGTCGTCCTTAATTGTGAGCAACGAGCGTTTGAGTAGACACAGAAGTCGGATGATGATGCTGATAATAGCGTTATTGCCGCTCACCATCTGTGTTGATTCCTCAAAGTTTCTTAAAACATTCATTCAAGACATCAATGCCCACTCCTCGCTTGTGAAAAGCGGAAGCTGACTGGAAAGGCGACGACCATGTTGCAGCTGGTATTCCACTACTGCCCTTTGCTGCTCACAAAGCCTGGCCAATATGTGGAACGTCGCACAACAGTTGGTGAGCTAGCAAATTAGGGTACGTTTTGAGAAACCGCTGGGATGTGTGAAACTGGGATGTGTGTGAGCTTCCCGAGCTCCAAAGCCGCCACCAAGTTATGGCCATTATCAGACACAACCATGCCTGGTTCTAGTATGAGTGACGAGAGCCACAGCTCAGTCTGGTCTCTTATCTCCTGCCACAGCTCTGCGGCGGTGTGCTGTTTGTCACCTAAGCAGATCAGCTTAAGCACGGCCTGTTGACGCTTACCCACTGCAGTGCTACACTACTTCCAGCTACTGACTGATGGCTGACTGGTGCTTCAAGAGGATAATTCTGAGGTGGAAGTGGAGGAGGCGGAGAAGTGGGGGTTGGAGCCACTAACATAGGTGGTGGCGGAAAACCTGATAGAATTAGGGCCCGCAATCCTTGGCGTCTGTAGCACTTGTGCCATCCCAGGGTACGACTTGCTCCCGGCCTCCACAACGTTCATCCAGTGTGCCGTCAGGGAAATGTAGCGTCCCTGGCCACAAGCACTTGTCTATGTGTCAGTGGTTAAGTGGACCTTACAGTAATTGCATTGGTCAGGGCACGGTTAATGTTACGGGACACATGCCGGTGTAAGGAGTGCACGGCACACAGTGAAAATAGGGGACTGCGTAACAAGGGACGGCAGCTGACATGAGGCAGTGTCTACAAGCCTAAATGGCAACATTTCTAGGGCCAGTAATTTGGAAAGATGTGCATTTAGTGCTATGGCCTGTGGGTGGGTAGATGGGTATTTGCGCTTGCGTTCAAATGCCTGGGGTAAGGACATTTGTACACTGCGCTGGGACATGGAAGTGGATGTGGTCGCTGATAGTGCTTGCAAAGGTCCAGGTGCAGGGCGGGAGGCATCCAGGCCTGCGCCTTCAACAGGGGATTAGCCAGCACTTAACACGGGAAGAGGAGGCAGTGGTGTGACCAGCAGACACAGATTGTTGACCCAGGCGTTCGGCCCACCGATTACGGTGCTTTGATGCCATGTGGCGGATAATGCTGGTGGTGGTGAGGTTGCTAGTGTTCACGCCCCTGCTAATTTTTGTATGGCACAGGTTGCAAATTGCAATTCTTTTGTCGTCCGCACTTTCCTCAAAAAAGCGCCAGACTGCAGAACACCTACCCCTTGGCAAGGGATATTTCCGCAAGGGTGTGCTCCGGGGAACATTTGCGGGCCTGTTTGGTGTGGCCCACCTTCTACCTTTTGGGTCGTGACTTAATCATCTGCCACCTCCTCTTCCACTTCCTAACTCTGCTCATCCTCCCTCCTGTCTTGGTGACCTAAGAACAACCTCAGTTATTGACAACTGTGTCTCATCCTCATCATCAACCTCGTGAAACACTAATTGCCGTTCCCCACCGTCATCTTCTTGTGACTGTGGATGCCCAAGAGTTTAGGAATCATATCCCTCTTCAAGGGGGCTTGTCGAGAGGCTCAAATGAAAGAATGGCGCTGAAAAGAGCTCAGAATATTCCAGTGTGGGATCCCTTGTTTGCCAAGACTCTCCATGGTGGAAGGAAGGAGGATCAGGGTGAGGATTGTGTAGAACACTAGATGAAGAGTGACAGGCACTCAACTTCTGAAACCACACTGAGAGGTTTAGGTATAAATAATTGTAAATTTATTATATAATGTATAAAAGTGTAAAAAATAGTACATCAATGGCACAAACACAATAAATTTAAAATCAATTAATAGCGATGGATTAAAAACATTCAATAGTAATTGCAGTACACCTATATTGTTCCTGCAGCGTGAAACATGTGCCGATACTTAGAATGGAAGAATGGATCAATATATGTAGAGAGTACACATTGACTAATATCAGGTCAAAATGTTCGATCTGGTGGTTGTGAACTAAAGTGCCTGTTCAGTTGCGGCTGCACATTGTTTACATTTTATTGCATGAAATAAATATTTGATCACCTACCAACCAGCAAAAATTCTGGCTCTCACAGACCTATTAGTTTTTCTTTAAGAAGCCCTCCTACTCTGCACTCATTACCTGTATTAATTGCACCTGTTTGAACTTCTTAACTGTATAAAAGACACCTGTCCACACACTCAATCACACACCAACCTCTCCACTATGGCCAAGACCAAAGAGCTGTCTAAGGACGCCAGGGACAAATTTGTCGACCTGAACAAGGCTGGGATGGGCTACAGGACAATAGGCCAGCAGCTTGGTGAGAAGGCAACAACTGTTGGCACAATTATTAGAAAATGGAAAATAACACAAGATGACTGTGAATCTTACTCGGTCTGGGGATCCATGCAAGATCTCACCTCGTGAGGTAAGGATGATTCTGAGAAAGGTCAGGAATCATCCCAGAATTATATGGGAGGACCTAGCCAATGACCTAAAGAGAGCTGGGCCCAGTCTCAAAGATTACCATTAGTTACACACTGCGCCGTCATGGATTAAAATCCTGCAGGGCACGCAAGGTCCCCCTGCTCATGCCAGCACATGTCCAGGCCCGTTTGAAGTTCACCAATGACCATCTGGATGATCCAGAGGAGGCATGGGACAAGGTCATGTGGTCATATAAGACCAAAATAGAACTTTTTGGTATCAACTCCACTCTCCGTGTTTGGGGAAGAAGAAGAATGAGTACAACCTCAAGAATCCCATCCCAACCATGAAGCATGGGGGTGGAAACATCATACTTTGGAAGAATGGATAGGGCCATGTATCGGGAGATTTTGCCCAACAACCTCCTTCCCTGAGTAAGAGCATTGATGATGGGTCATGGCTGGGTCTTCCAGCATGACAATGACCCCAAACACACTGCCAGGGCAATTAGGAGTGGCTCCGTGAGAGGCATTTCAAGGTCCTGGAGTGGCCTAGCCAGTCTCCAGACCTGGACCCAATTGAAAATCTTTGGAAGGAGCTGAAACTCAATGTAGCCCAGCGACAGCCCCAAAACCTGACATATCTGAAGCAGATCTGTATGGAGGAGTGGGCAAAAATCCCTGCTGCAGTGTGCAAACTTGGTCAAGAACTACAGGAAATGTCTGACCTCTGTAATTGCAAACAAAGGTTTCTGTACCAAATATTAGGTTCTGTTTTGTATCAAATACTTATTTCATGCGATAAAATGTATTATTTAAAAATCATACAATGTGATTATTTTTCTTTTATTCTGTCTCTCACAGTTAAAGTAGACCGACCTACGATAAAAATTACAGTCCTCTCCATTCTTTGTAGGTGGGAAAACATGCAAAATTGCCAGTGTATCAAATAATTATTTTCCCCACTGTATAACAGCATGTTTCTATAGAATATGGCAGGATGTTCTATAAACTGTTGACAAAAATGTTCTCTGCAGTTGTGCTTTATTACCCAAGTCAACAGTCTTCACAAAAATATATCTTTGTTAACCCTTAAAATGAATTGAATTTTAAAAACTTTTCCAACATAGTGTAGTGGATGAATCCGGTTATGTCTGAGCAGCTCCCACTGAAGAGATTGGTCACCACCTGTCTAAGGGTCCATTCACACGTCCGTAAGTGTTCTGCGGATCCACAAATTGCCATGGACACTGGCAATGTGCATTCCGCAATTTGCGGACCGCACATCACCGGCACTATAATAGAAAATGCCTAATCTTGTCCGCAATTGCAGACAAGAATAGGACATGTTCTATTTTTTTGTGGAAATGGAAGCATGGATCCACAAATGCGGATAGCACATTCCGGCCCGATTGAAAATGATTGGTTCTGCACCCGTTCCGTAAAATTGCGGAATGGATGCGGACCCATTTTGCGGACGTGTGAATGGACCCTAAGGCACAATGGATGGATCTGTGGAGTTCTGGTTCCAAAGCTACTGTAGACTAGCTGATTGGTGGGGGTGCCAGGTGTCAGACCCCCCACCTATCTGATACTTATGGCCTATCCTGACAACAGGCCATCGAGATCACATTACTGGAAAACCCCTTTAATGACATACGCATTATTGTCATTTAGAGCATGTGGTGGTTTAACATCCACATGTGGCAAGTGATGCTTGTGTGGCATAACGGCCCTGCCTGGCAAGGTAGAAACCACTATGTGCACAAAACAAGCAATCACCGACATAATATATTAAGGGGCAGCGTCCAAAACCATTCATAGGAACAGTAAAGGATCACTAGTACCCCCCAAGGTATTGTCATTACTTCTAGAAGTATTGTTAGGTGTAAGACTTCCAATTAAAAACCCAAACAAAACTAACTGCGTCCATGGAGCTCATGGAACCGCCTTATTATTAGAGATCCTCCAAATAAAACATATCATCTCCGTATCACCATACAATAATAGGAATAGAAATAGTCATAGGAAACAAAATGATGAAACATGTAACATATGCAATGAATTGAAGTCTTCAATTATAAAACTAAACAATCCAGAGCTGGTGGGACATACAATAAAAAATAACCAAGGATTCCCCCACTGGTAAATTCATGTGAGATGAGTGAACCACATGACTTCTACAAATACAGGGGTGGCGGGGACACAGAAAATCAATGGAGGGTCAGTAACATAATAAAACTAAACTTTTAATATTACTAAGTAAAAAAAAAACAAGAAGAAAACCCCCTGCAAACATTAACACACAAACAGATACAGGACCTCAGACCATGCTCTACAATGGTGAAGCAGGGTCACGTTAACTTGGGTCCATACGCCAGAATCCCATAGACTTATTTTGGGTCTGACAAAGCACCCTTTCAATAAAAAATAATCAACGTTTCCCCCACTGGTAAATTCATATGAGATGAGTGAACCATATGATTTCTACAAATACAGGGGTGGCGGGGACCCCACTTGTTGGGTTTATCTACAGGTACATTTCTGTCAGGGTGTACAGAGTAAGGCTAAGTTCACACGAACATGTGTGATCTGTGGCCGTATTGCGGCCCGCAAATCGCAGGCCGCAATACACGGCCACAGTTCCGTGTGAATTCCGCATCACGGATGCGGACCCATTCACTTCAATGGGTCCGCAAATCCGGAATCGCGGAATGGCCGCACGGGACGGGACCCCTCGGAAGCACTACGGAGTGCCTCCGTGGGGTTACGTCCCGTACTTCCGTTCCGCTAAAAGATAGAACAAGTCCTATCTTTTAGCGGAACGGCCGGATCGCGGACCCATTAAAGTGAATGGGTCCGCGATCCGATGCGGCTGACCTACGGCCGGCGATCGTGCATTGCAGCCCGCTATTTGCGGGCCGCAGCACAGGCACGGGTCACACACGTTCGTGTGAACTCGGCCTTAGAAGATATTTCTCTAGGAAGAGGAGTAATGGCTTCTATGTAACGAGGCAATCCTAGCCGGGGTTACTTTTAGGAGAACTTGCACATTACTGATGAAATGTGCCCAGTAAGACCAGAGCTGACAGTTTTTTTAGTGTTACAAATACTTATAGGCAGGGCCGGCGTCAGAACCCGGCAAGTGCCGGGGCCCACTGTAAGTTAGGGGGCCCACTCGTTTCCGCGGTGCGACTCCTTTAAAATTTTTACATACTGACTTGTGCAGCGCTGCTGCTTGCTGCCCTCTCGCGGTCTCTCCAGGCTGAGCTTCTGTGCGCGTACGCGCCGTGCGGCGCGTGAGTACAGTTGCGCACGCCGCACAACAGGCAGTGCACAGACTCTCAGCCAGGACTTGTCTCGGAGGACACAGGGGGCGGAGCGGATCAGCAGGCGCAGCTGCAGCCTGCAGAAGAAGATTCAGGACATCATAGCCGATAGCCGAGCGGAGCCCAAGAGGAAACCTGGAGGCTGGAGCAGCAGCTGGAGTTGTTCTATTAGAATTCAGGTCAGGTGAACTAAAAAGTCTATACAGTAATGTGGGGCTATATGTGTAAAACCCAAAAATAAAGGAGCAAGCCAAGCCAATAGAGGACAATTTCCATGTATTGCAACTTTCTCAGCTCAATAAGCACACATGCCTGTAAAACACAATAAACTCCTATAAAAAAAAACAGAACGCATGAAATCAATGATACAGTTTATGTTTACTCTGAGTTTATTGGAATTACCAGTTTCAAAAATGAATAGCGACAACTGATGTACAAGAATATTACAATGGAACCATTATGGTCCAGCGCATAAAGTAACAATGAGCAAGTTGTTATTAATATAACAAATATAAAGAATGTATACATTAACAAAAGTGAATACAGATATAGACTTTCTTGCATCATTGTATCCATGTTAAGTCTCAGTATATTCCTTGTGGCTATACGTTTATCTCACTGGTAATATCACCATTTAGTAAAATAAAACATGGGGAGGAACAAAGAGACGTAAGGAAGGAGGGGGATGGAGGGGAAATCGACATTGAGAGAAGTTCTAAAATTCATTACGCTCCTAGTAAATCAACAATTCCGATGAGTCCAGAAACTGGAGTAGGGGGGTCACAGCTACATGCAAAGGATTCAGCTCTTTCTTGCTCGTTTGCTATCAACTCCTTCCATACGTAATATAAATCGTTTCCTTTCCGCTCACGGAGATGACGTGGTGAAGGGTCATTAGTTGTTATCGGAGCTTCACTATGGTGGGAGCTACTTGTATCCACAGAAAATTTTGAACCAAAAGAAGTGGGAATCCCAGCAGACTCACCAGGTGTATGCTGTAATCAAGTCCGTGTTTGAGCCCTGTGTACCAGAGTGTGAGCGTGCATTTTCACTGCGGAGAACCAACTAGTTTGCAGAGGAATCTGGTGATACGCTTGTGATTGGTGGAGTGCCGTGTAAGTACAATCTGTTGCATCACAGGGCAGTACAACCATACGGTTCTACCCTATTGTTTTTCTTTGTAAGTTGCAGGAAATCCATCAGTAGGAGATCTGCAGACCTCGGTACCTTTTTGAAGGGAGGAAGAGAAAATAATCTGTTTTATACCTTATATTTATGATACGCGCGTGTCCGAACCTTTTATGTACATTCTTTGAAAGTGTGATCGACCCCTCAACACTCTCTCGGACTGCAGCAGTTTTTGCGGACTGGTGATTAAGTATATATTTTTAGACTTTAACTGAATCTGTGCTTTGATTACTAGTATTCATTCAATACAGGAGACCACGTGCCTTTGGGGAGCTTTCCACAGCGGTCCCAATCATCGCTCAAAGCCCTCAGCTACCTTTGGTAACTGAAAGCAAAGTGCTGTTTTATCTCCTTGGTAAAAAGGAGTATCTGATGAAATAAAGCCAGTTAGGGACCACAAAAAAAAAACAACAAAAAAAAAAACACGAAACGGCGGTCACTAATGGGCTAAGCATGAAGATGGCTTCTTTTCAGTGTGAGTTTTTGATGTCTAACAAGAGCTGATTTATTGTTAAAACATTTCCCACATATCTGAACTTGAATATGGCTTCTCCCCTGTGTGAATTCTCTGATGTGTAACAAGAACAGCTTTCTCCCTTAAAACATTTCCCCACATTTGACATGAATATGGCTTCTCCCTGTGTGAATTCTCTGATGTGTAACAAGATGTGGTTTATGGTAGAAACATTTCCCACATTCTGAACATGAATATGGCTTTTCCCTGTGTGAATTCTTGATGTGTAACAAGAACAGCTTTCTCCTTAAACATTTCCCACTATTCTGAACATGAAAATTGGCCTCTCTCCAGTGTGAATTCTCTGATGTGTGACAAGAGATGATTTCTCCGTAAAAAAAATTCCCACATTCTGAACATGAATATGGCTTCTCCCCAGTGTGATTTCTCTGATGTGTGACAAGAGACGATTTATATTTAAAGATTTCTTACTTTCTGAACATGAAAACTGGCCTTCTCCCCTGTGTGCATTTTCTTCATGTCTAGCAAGTTTTGATTTACAGCTAAAACATTTTCCACATTTTAAACATGATAATGTCTTCTCTCTTACATGAGCTGTTTGATGTTTAGCCCCGCTTCGGTGACTTAATTTTTGTGTTTACAGTTGTGATAAATCAGAAGATTGGACCTTTTTAAAATGATCAAATGATACATTGTGGCTGTGATTGGAGGAGGGTATATTTTGGGATATTGCTATGCTCCTCTATCTCGTGTGATACCACAATCATCTACTTCAAAAACAGAAAATTCCAGATGTTTCTCTAAGTTCCTGGTACAGTTATCTGCCAAGAATAAACACATTTATTATTGATAAATTAATATACCATTAAATTGTACTGTAATTTGATAACATTTCCATATTAAAAAAATCCAAGACATTACAAGGCATGGCACAAAATTTGGAGTACAATTAACTAAAACAGTGGTGGCCAAACAGACCACAATCTAATAGTAGATCAAGGAGCATAACTAGAAATGGTCGGCTCTCTTCTTGAGCAACTTCTCTGCAACCACCCCACCCAATCAGTCATTTAAAAGTATATAAATAAAACATTCACTAGCGTTGAAGAAGAGGCGCTGAATGTCCCCTTAGTTTCCCACACAATAGTTATCTCCTTTCAGTGTCCCTTACACAGTGGAATTCCCCCTTAGTGTCTTCTTCACAGTACTGATGCTGAAAAAGTGCCCCCACTCAGTAGAATGTCCCCTTGACGTCTCCACACAATAGTGTGTCCCTACACAGTAGTTATGCTTCCTTAGTGCCCCACTGAGAATAATTCTGAATTTTAGTGGCCCCACACAGTAGTTATGTCCCCTTTGTGCCCCCCCTGCAGTAGTGCTGCCCCTTAGCTTACTGTCGTGAAACTTCTGTAGTGTGAATAAAATGTTAAAAAATTTAATGCCTAGCTCTGTTCCCCTGATAAATGGAGCACATCATGCTCTTCCAAGCAGAAGTCATGCTCTCCTGCTGAGCTGAGGAGAGCGCACAGGCCGGGGGGTTATCTCAGGTCTGTGCGCTCTCCCACTTAGCCCAGCAGGTACAATGACATCACTGTATCACACCTGCTGCTGGGGAGAGTGCAGGCCGGGGAATGAGACCTGGGCTATAATGGATGACAGATACAGCAGCTGGCCTCAGCGGGAGGGAGGAAAGTAGAATGGACAGTAGGAAGCAAAGTAAGCTGTCACTGACCATTGGGGAGCTCCTAAACATGTTATTTTCCTTGAGATACAATTACTATTGATAATATGCAGAGTCAGTTACCTGGGTCCTGATATCTTGGGGTCTTTATTGACCGGCAGGTAGAAAATATCTGGTGTTCAGTGGTGAGACGTTTTTGTATGACCTCTTAAGACTACATTCACACAACAGTGAAAAAAAGGCTATGAAAAATGGCCAAATGGCCATTTTTTAACCTTTTCTGCATCATTTTCTTGGTCGTCTGGACGTTTTGCATTAATTTTTAACGAACATTATGTAATGATGCTTTACATGATTTAAATTTTTTTATTTTATTTAACCCCTTAGGGACCCATGACGTATCGGTACGGCCTGGTTCCGGAGTCCTTAAGGACCCATGATGTGTTGTTCCGATCGTCGCCTCAAATCAGCAGGCACCTCGGCTAAATGCGCGGTGAGGGGGGGGGGGGGGGGGTGTCGGCGATCACCGCAAACCGCAGGTCAATTCAGACCTGCGGTTTGCAGCTTTTACCTGGTGCGGCGGCGGTGGTGCCATCGGGTCCCATGGGGCTGTGGGGGGACCCGATAGCATGGAAGGCAGCGCGATGCCCTTCCGTGACAAGCCTGGATCTCACAGGCCGGGAAGCTGTATGAGTAATACACACTGTATTACTCATACAGCCAATGCATTCCAATACAGAAATATTGGAAAGCATTGTAAAGGATTAGACACCCAAAAGTTCAAGTCCCAAAGTGGGACAAAAATAAAGTGAAAAAAAAGTTTAAAAAATAAAGTTTTCCCCCCAAAAAAATTAAAAGTTTTAAGTAACAATAAACAAAAACGGCATTTTCCCCAAATAAAGTTAAAAAAAATTGGTAAAAGATAGGGGGAAAAAAAAGTATACATATTAGGTATCGCCGCGTCCATATCGACCGGCTCTATAAACATATCACATGACCTAACCCCTCAGATGAACACTGTGCTAAATAAACAATTTTTTTGTCACCTCACATCACAAAAAGTACAACAGCAAGCGATCAAAAAGGCGCTTGCCCACCAAAATAGTACCAATCTAACCGTCACCTCATCCCGCAAAAAATGAGCCCCTACCTGAGACAATCGCCCAAAAAAAACGAAAACTATGGCTCAGAATATGGAGACACTAAAACATTTTTTTTGCATAAAAAAAAAAGTAAAGTATACATATTTGGTATCGCTGCGTTCGTATCGACCGGCTCTATAAAAATATCACATGACCTAACCCCTCAGATGAACACCATAAAAAATAAAAACTGTGGTAAATAAACAATTTTTTGTCATCTTACATCACAAAAAGTGTAATAGCAAGCGATCAAAAAGTCATATGCACCCCAAAATAGTGCCAATAAAACCGTCATCTCATCCCACAAAAATCATACCCTACCCAAGGTAATCACCCAAAAACTGAAAAAATTATGGCTCTCAGACTATGGAAACACTAAAACATGATTTTTTTTTTGCTTCAAAAATTTAATTATTGTGTAAAACTTACATAAATAAAAAAAAAGTATACATATTAGGTATCACCGCATCCGTGACAACCTGGTCTATACAAATATCACATGATCTAACCTGTCAGATGAATGTTGTAAATAACAAAAAATAAAAACGGTGCCAAAACAACTATTTCTTGTTATCTTGCCTCACAAAAAGTGTAATATAGAGCAACCAAAAATCATATGTACCCTAAACTAGTACCAACAATACTGCCACCCTATCCCGTAGTTTCTAAATGGGGCCACTTTTTTTGAGTTTCTACATGGTGTCAAAAAACAAAACAGTCCAGCAAAATCTGCCTTCCAAAAACCGCATGGCATTCCTTTCCTTCTGCGCCCTGCCGTGTGCCCGTACAGTAGTTTACGACCACATATGGGGTGTTTCTGTAAACTACAGAATCAGGGCCATAAATCTAGAGTTTTGTTTGGCTGTTAACCCTTGCTTTGTAAAAGTTAAAAAAAAAAATTAAAATGGAAAATCTGTCAAAAAAGTGAATTTAGAATTTATATCTCTATTTTCCATGAATTCTTGTGGAACACCTAAAGGGTTAACGACGTTTGTAAAATCACTTTTGAATACCTTGAGGGTGTAGTTTCTTAGATGCGGTCACTTTTATGGAGTTTTCTACTCTAGGGGTGCATCAGGGGGGCTTCAAATGGGACATGGTGTCAAAAAAACCAGTCCAGCAAAATCTGCCTTCCAAAAACTGTATGGCTTTCCTTTCCCTTCTGCGCCCTGCTGTGTGCCCGTACAGTAGTTTACGAACCACTTATGGGTTGTTCTGTAAACTACAGAATCAGGGGCCATAAATATTGAGTTTGTTTGGCTGTTAACCCTGCTTTGTAACTGGAAAAAAATAATTATTAAAATGTAAAATCTGCCAAAAAAGTGAAATTTTGAAATTGGTATCTCTATTTTCCATTAATTCTTGTGGAACACCTAAAGGGTTAACAAAGTTTGTGAAATCTGTTTTGAATACCTTGAGGGGTGTAGTTTATAGAATGGGTCATTTTTGGGTGGTTTCTGTTATGTAAGCCTCGCAAAGTGACTTCAGACCTGAACTGGTCCCTAAAAATTGGGTTTTTGAAAATTTTCTAAACTTCTAAGCATTGTAACATCCCCAAAAAATAAAATATCATTCCCAAAATGATCCAAACATGAAGTAGACATATGGGGAATGTAAAGTTATTGAAACTTGGAAATTTGCAATTTTATTTACAAATTTTTGGTAAATTTGGTATTTTTTTATAAATAAAAATGAATTTTTTTTACTTCATTTTACCAGTGTCATGAAGTACAATATGTGACGAAAAAACAATCTCAGAATGGCCTGCATAAGTCAAAGCGTTTTAAAGTTATCAGCACTTAAAATAACTGGTCAGATTTGCAAAAAATGGCCAAGTCCAGAAGGTGAAATAGGGCCGAGTCCTTAAGGGGTTAATTACCAACCCCTACAGTATAATGTCCCCCATTAGTGGCACCAGTTTGTAAAAATATTCCCAAGGGTGGACCCCATCAGTAATATTTAATCATCCACTTGCACACGCAGAGACAGTCTAGCTTCATTTGGTGCTAAAGGACCTACACTCTCAGCGGGATGATGTCATCACATTGGTAGCTCAGGTCGTTCAGCACCAAGAGAGGAATGACTGCCTCTGTGCGTGCAAGCAGGTAAGGCAATGTATTTTTATTAAAAGGCCATTTTCCACTAGTGTACCCATTTTAAACGACATGTACATGGATGCACTCCTGGCTAGTGGCCATTAAAACAGTCCCATTAATTTAAATGGGGTCCATCTGGCAGTGAAAGTGGCCACAAATAGGACATGTCCCATTTTTCACAACCTAGCCTAAAAAAAAAATGGCCACGTGAACAGCGCCACTGAGTTAAATTCATTCTATAAACAGCTGTGTGCCATTTTTTACTGTTGTGTGAATGTAGCCTTATCTTGAGCCTTTACCGATTACTTAAACTACATATAGAGCCAAAGACTAATCCTGTGACCCGAACATCATCACTGCAGCTAGGACATTGTGCACACCGAGATCTCTCCATATCTCAGTCCTGTCACTGTCAAGTAAACAAACTGCATGGCCCACACCATAACATCTTCATTTTTTCATGCATTTATATTAAAGGGGTTGTCTCATCTGAGACAATGTTGGCAATGGGCCCTGCACCTATCTCCTAAACGGAGCCCCGAAAATGGTGGAGTGTGCACTGTGCATGCGCAGCACTGGCTCGGCTATTTCCGTCAGGCCCATAGAAGTGAATGGAAACAGTGGCCGGTTATGCGCGGTTCGCTCCCATTCACTTATATGAGGAGAGCGCTTGGTGGTGGCCGGACCAGAGTCCTCCAGCCACCACTTTGGCCCGCTCTGTTCTCGGTATAGGTGCGGGTCACAGAGATTGGACGCGCACCTATCAGACAATAGGGGCATATCTTATGTGCCCCCATTGTCTCAGATGAGACAACTCCTTTAAGTGCTTGTGACTTATATATACTGTACACACCATCCAAAGATTATGAAAAGTATATCACTAGAGAGGAACCAATTTCTTGAAATACATTTCAGGTGTAATTCTGAAATCAGTCAGAAGAGAGAACAAATACATTTGAACAGAATTGAATCTGTTCCCATTGGCCTGACAATCTGTGTATGCCTCTCTGGCAGATCTAGTCCTTGGCATCAGCTGGAAGTGTGTGACGATGCCACCTGCCACACTGAATACCCTGCACTGGAGGCTGGACAAGACAGTACACATATCAAACTGGGCCAGTTCCAGCCACTGTTCCAATCTCCCTCCCAGAAGTACATGGAGTCAGAGGACAGGCTATGTGCTGAAGAAAGGGCACAGTCCAGGTACGACTGAACCCGGTTGTTCAGGCAATGCTTATCCTTTTGCTGATATGTGTCAGGTTGGCACCAGCACTTAAAAAAACTTCTATCACATTAAGAAAACTAAATTGGCTGCTGCTGCTGCTGTGCCTTCTGAGACTTATTGTAGGGGGAGCACCACCAGAGAGGGCGGGAGGTCTCTGACTCAGCCAGATTGGAGATGGGACTCCTGGACAGAAATACAGGTGACCGGTATCTGTAAAACATTCTCCCCTTTTTGCTTTGATTGCAATAATCTAAAAGTATGGCTATCCAGTAGCCGAAACGCTGGTGCGAAAGTAGCCCTAGCTGTATTGCAGAGTGAGGTCATGTTTTCTATTTAACCCCTTTGGCATCCAGGTATCAAGTGAAAACATCCAAAAGGTCTCCCTGCTAAGGAGCTAAAAGAAACAGAGATTATTACACAGAGACTCCTGAGCAGAGGCTATACACTCCAGAACATTAATAAAGGCGTTGAGTTTGCCAGATTGAAAGATAGGGAATCTCTGATCTTTCCTGAGACCTTGAAAATCCTATAGATGTCAAAAAAGTCAAAAAGGTGAAGACCTTGCTGAGGAGGACAAAAAACCTACTGTTTTTATTACTAACTACAGTAGAGAATATCCACACATATGCAGAATTATCCGTAAACATCTCCCTGTCCTCAATTACGATGAGGAGTGGAGAGATGTGGTGTCTGCGGGTATCAGGTGCATATCCAAGAAAGCACCTACGGTCGGAAAAAAACTCAGCCCCAGCTTGTTTACTGATACCATTCCCCGGGCATGTTCCTGGCCAAAAACTACTGGCAATTATAAATGTGGAAGTAAGAAATGCATTTGCTGCCGATACATGTGTGTCACTAAGGAGGTCACATCTACAGTGAATAACAACAGATACGCTCTAAAACAATACATCAACTGTAATACGGAGTTTGTTGTGTACGTTATTACATGCAGAATCTGTAAAGTTCAATATGTTGGACGCACTGTAAATGAGCTGAAAATGGGGGCGTGGCTTGACCGTCCGGCAAGATGGACGTGTGAGTGAGGAGCTCCGCTGCCCAGCCACCACATAGAAGCCTCTCAAGCACAGTGGTCGGGTCCCATGGGGAAATCGCTAGCCACCAAAAGAGCGAGAGGAAACCCGGCACCCCTTTTGAAGTCCCAGGACATTACCGTCTTCCTGGATCGCCGCATTGCCGCTCCGTCTGCGTCGGGAGGTCTGTGGCGCGAACCTGCGGCGGGAAACTTCGCTGGAGGGGAAAGTAGTAAAGCGCTCCTGACACAGCGCACTGCTCGAAGCGACCCTCTCACAGTGAGTCCATCTCCTCTGTCTCCATTAGCGGAGGAGTTTGCATATAAGCCGAGGGGGCAGAGGCAGTCAGAAAGTATAGGGGTGAATCTTCTAGCAAACATGCCACCCAAAATGGCGCCAAAGCGCAATAACCCCCCTGCTACACCAACGCAGCGCAGAAGAGATTGGGCAGAAGCCTCAGAGGACCATGGTCACATTGGCAAGGAGAAAGGTATGGGGGAAGATGTACCCTGGGACTCACAGTCAGATATAAATGAAGATTTGGAAGATAGCGCTCCACAATTGTCGCAGGCCTCAGCTTCCTTGAGGCAGTCGCTGCAACACCTCCCTACTAAAGAGGACTTCAAAAACTTAATAGTTGAAGTTAGGGATGCATTTAAAGCTGAGATTTCGTCCCTGCACCAGGACTTTCAACAAGTTACAGACAGGGTAGACTCCCTGGAAATTGAGCACGGTACTACACGCAAATACATTGCTCATCTCCAATCTACTGTAGAGAAATGTACCATGGTGGTCCGAGAAAACACAAAGCACTTAGAGGACCTGGACAACAGGGGTCGCAGACATAATATTAGAGTGAGGGGCTTGCCTGAGCCAGAATCAGAGGAAAATCTGCATGAGATCCTGAATGGATTATTTAATTCCATCTTAGAGGCTCCGGCGACTCATATTATCAAAATGGACCGCGCTCACAGGGCACTGTGACCTAAAAATATGTCAGCACAGCCTCGAGATGTTATTTGCCGAGTCACGGACTACCAAGTGAAAGAGGCTATAATGGCTAAGGCCCGTGCTCTGAGGGCTATTGATTTTCAAGGGGCGCAAGTGCAACTATATCAGGACTTATCGTGGCTCACCCTGCAAAAAAGACGCCACCTTCAGCCCCTGTTACAGTCCATGAGGCAGAAGAAAATTCCCTACCGCTGGGGTTATCCGTTTGCACTTATTGCTAATAAAAATGGGAAAGCTGTACCAATGCGGGCTCACGCAGATTTACCTGCTTTTTGTGCTACCTTGGGACTCTCGGAGCCTCCTATAGATGACTGGGAGATCCCAGACCCACAGATGGCGCCCCTTCCAATTTGGAGTCAAGTGAGAAGCAAGAACCGCAGGTCCCCGTCGAGAGAAGAATCCAGGGGAACGAATGCAAGAGACGAACTGACCTGATTAGATATGTCCTGAGTCATAAAATGACGCTCGCTTCTTACAGTTTACGTCGCTATATTGGGCGGTTGTTGTTCTTCATATATTTCTGATATCTAATTGTTCAGGAAACTGGTAGTTTTGAGCTCAGGAGGAGTTCAATAGTTCCAAGTATTGTTTACAGAATGTTTGAGCATCCATGTCGGATGGGTTCAACCATGTCACCACAGGGGGGAATGTTGTTGTTGGCTCTTTTCCTTTTCTCAGCTCTCTATAGAGTGGGAGAGAAGAGAATGGGCTATAATATGTGTTTTATGCCTTTCTTGATTACCCTCATCTGGACTTTAAAGTCCAATGTTTGGATAATTCCTGTTTTTATTTTGTACATGTATGTGTCTCGTATGTTCCCTTATATCCTCATGTTTCATGTGTCACACTTTTTGTTTAACCTATCTAATGTTACTGCTGATGATTTATTCCAGATTCTCACTTGGAAGGGTCGGGATGTGGTCTCCTGGAGGAATGACACCTTCTGCCTAAATAGCAAGTATATGGCGCAGCCAATATTTCCGCTATGGTTAAGTGTATGTCCTTAAACGTTAAAGGCCTGAACTCCAATGTAAAACGGAGACTGGTCTTAACGGAATGTCGTGCTCAGAGAGCGGATATAGTCTTCCTCCAGGAGACGCACTTTGATAATAATGGAACGTTTAAGTTTGCTATGGGATTGTTCCCAAGGGCCTACTCGGCTTCTAGTGGACAGAAAAAGGCAGGGGTAGCGATCCTTCTATCTGCTAATTGTCCACTCCAGGTGACCAACCAGATTTCTGATCCTCTAGGACGATATGTAATATTACAGGCCACAATGTATGGCCCTCCTATAGTATTATGTAACCTCTACGCTCCCAATGCCAAGCAAATTCCTTTTATTACTAAGGTATTCACTAAAATATCTAGGTTATTACCAGCTGCTCTCATTGTGGGGGGTGACTTTAATGTCTCTTTCTCTGAAACACTTGACAGGCAGATACTATCAGGAAAACCTCCCTCTAGAGAACAAGCTAGGCTTTCTCGTCTTTTTAGACGCTTGGTGAGACGATTTGGGTTATTTGACCTATGGAGAGTAAACTATCCTACAGCTAAAACATACACATTCTACTCGCATCCTCATAGTATGCATTCTCGTATTGATTACTTCTTAGGTAACGTTCCTACAATGCGCTTAATGATTGATGCGGACATAGGTTCTATTTCATGGTCAGATCATGCACCAATTTTTTTGAAGCTGAATACTGAACATCCTATCACTAAGATCTGTCATTGGCGGTTGAATGAAAACCTGCTTTCTAATCCTGTACCTAAACAGGAGTTACGAGAGGGTCTATTGGAATATTTCCGTATCAATAAACAATCAGTTTCTAATGTATCCACCCTATGGGAGGCGCATAAAGCTGTCTTTAGGGGCAACTGCATAGCTATTGGTTCTAAAATAAAAAGAGACAGGAACTTGCAATATTGCAGTATTAAAAGAGACCTGGAAAATCTAGAGGGTCAATTGGGATCCCGTAGTTCCCGTCACCTTTTAAGACATATAGTCCTGCTGAGAGCTAAGTTGAGAGACCTGGCGTTAGTAAAGACGGACAAATTACTCTTGTACTCCAGACAACGATACTATGCCTGGGGGAATAAGTCACATACACTTCTAGCAAAGCAATTACGGGACTCCACCTTAGTGAATGCCCCGACGGCCATGAGACAGGCTGATGGTACAGTTACATATGACCCCATTAAAATAATGGTTCTGTTCCAAGAATATTATAAAAATTTGTACTCTCTTCCATTGCAGGGAACTAGGGATCCTATACAGCAGCGAGATCAGTTCTCTGCTTTTCTTAAAAAATGTAAGCTACCTAAATTATCTAGTGCTCAAATCACAGTGGAAGAAATCACTGAAGCGATTAATAATTTGCCAAACCGCAAGTCCCCTGGACCGGATGGTCTATCATATCTTTACTATAAAACATATATAGACATTCTGATCCCACACATGGTTAAAATCTTTAACTCCTTCTTGGGGGGCTCCTCTATACCTGACACGATGCTGCAATCTTTTATTACTCTCATACCCAAGCCAAACAAAGATCATATGGATTGTGCGAACTATCGTCCTATAGCCCTCCTTAATTCGGATCTAAAAATATTTACAAAGCTATTGGCAAATAGGCTTGTTAATCTACTTCCGAGTTTGATAGACAAAGATCAGGTTGGCTTTGTGTTACATCGCCAAGGGGGTGACAATACAAGGAGAACTATAGATCTGATAGATGTTCTTAATAGGAGGAAACAGCAAGCATTAATATTAGGCCTAGACGCAGAAAAGTCCTTTGATCGCCTGAGTTGGCCGTTCATGTTCTCTACGTTGCAGTGTTTTGGTATAGGGGGGCCCTTCCTGAATGCTATACGAGCCCTTTACACCTGTCCTTCGGCTTATGTAAAAATGACACACGCTCAATCAGGGAGGATTCCCATACACAATGGCACGAGGCAGGGCTGCCCGTTATCACCACTACTCTTTGTATTATGCATAGAGCCGCTGGCAGCGCTAATAAGAGCCCATCCTGACATTCAAGGGGTAGATGTGAACAGAGTAGACTTTAAGTTGTCACTCTTTGCAGATGACATTCTCCTAACGCTAACAAACTTGCATATCTCATTACCAAATCTATTTCAGGTTATAGAGGAATATGGGAGGTTGTCTGGATAAAAGATAAATAGGACAAAAACAGAAGCATTGCCTATAAATCTCCCTCCAGATGTTTTGAACAACTTACAAAATAATTATAATTTTAAATGGAATGAAATCGCCCTTAACTACTTAGGAGTAAAACTTCCAAAAACATATGGTACCCTGTATACCCATAATTTTGTTCCACTTTTTCAGGAACTTAACACACTTATGATTAAGTGGATGTCCTTGCCTATTTCTTTGTTGGGGCGTATCGCTGCGGTCAAAATGACTATATTACCTAAGCTTCTGTATGCTATGGAGACTATTCCGGTCCTGATACCTAAAAAAGAGCTGAGAGCGTTGCAGTCTTCTATCCTCCGATTTGTCTAGAATGGAAGAGACATAGAATTGCATGCAACACCCTAACTGCTCTTAAAACGCAGGGGGGATTAGGGCTGCCTGATGTAGTGAAATATTATTGGGCGACGCATTTGCGTCGGATCCCGGCGTGATCCTCCCTTCCAGCTTTCTCTAGATGGATGGAGATTGAAAAGCTTTAGCTATCCCCCATTCATCCCAATGCCCTCCTGTGGTCTCCTCTACCAAATGATTGCTCTGTCCAGTTGCTAGGCCCTATGTCACACACATATACCATTCGGAAATGTTGTAAACGGAAATTTCCATTGGTTTCCGATAGACCCTCTCTGACCTCATTTTTATTCAACCCTGTGTTCACGATAGGAATGCAGGGTATGCTCTTTAAGCCATGGTTCTCTAATAAGCTATTTAGATTTGCTGATATAGTGGACTATAGAACTCTGGAGATTATATCTTTTGATTTGCTCAAGGAGAGATATAGTCTTCCTGAGTCCTCTAGATGGCAGCATGTGCAAATAAAACATCTGCTTAGCTCTCAGTTTAGAGATATACGAAAGTGTCCATTCCGACACAGTTTGAAAAACTATGCAAACTCTCGACCTCTACTAGGGGTCTTATTTCAGATATTTATGTCCTCCTCTCATCCCCGGAGCCACCTCAGGTCCTACGGCATGCGTATATGTCTAAATGGGAGAGATACCTTGAGCGGGACATCTTGCCAAGTGAGTGGCAGCTTATCTGGCGTAGGGCCGCAATGTCATCCACTTGTGTGTCCTTCAGAGAGAATTCCTACAAGATATTAATGTTTTGGTATCATACTCCCCAGATGCTTAGACACTTAAACCCTACGGTTTCAGGTACTTGTTGGAGGTGTGATTCAGGTCCTGGATCTTTATTCCACATTTTTTGGGACTGTTCATTCATCTTCCCCTTGTGGAGGGAGGCTCAGTGCCTTTTATTTCAGCTTCATAATATCAAGTTTTCATTAGATCCCTATATTGTCCTATTGAACATGCCTCCAATGGTGCTCAAGAAACCGGTGCTTTGCTTAGTGCTACATGTCCTGTCAGCGACAAAGCGCCTCATCGCCCAGTTTTGGAAGAGACAGGACATACCTACTAAACTAGATTTGATTACTAGTATTACGGAAATTAGAAGAATGGAGTACCTGACAGCAGTTATTAACAACACAGTAGATAAGTTTAATAAGGTTTGGCAACCTTGGGATACTTTCTTTGATAAGAGCGACTAATATTCTTTTCCTCTTTCTGTATGTTTGCCCTTTTGTGTCTTGTCGTGTCTCCTCCATTTTTTATTTATTTTTGTAAGTATATATCATCATTTTAGAAAGTGAGATTCATATGCCCGGTTCCCGGGTCCTATTATGGCTTGCTAAGGTTAGCATTAGGAAGCTATAACTATATTGATAACTCTGATGTTTCAGTTGTCTAAAATGCCTGACATTTAATTGTTTACATGGAAATTTTTTTTTGTAAAAATGCACTTTTATTATTGTACTTTTATCTTCAATAAAAAGACAATTATACAAAAGAAAATGAGCTGAAAATACGTATCAGAGAACATCTTAGTGATATTCCTCATTTTCAGACTCGCAATATATCGGCAGCGACTTTCCACTTCGCCACTGTTCACAGAGGTGACGCATCTGCGTTTTGTGCACAGGGGATTGAAGTGGTTTCATTGCCCATGAGAGGAGGGGACCGCAGACAAAAACTCCTTAGCAGGGAGACCTTTTGGATGTTTTCACTTGATACCTGCATGCCAAAGGGGTTAAATAGAAAACATGACGTCACTCTGCAATACAGCTAGGGCTACTTTCGCACTGGCATTTCGGTGTCCGCCTGTGAGGTCCGTTTCGGGGCTCTCACGGGCAGCCCCGGGTGGATCGGTTTGGCCCCAATGCATTCTGGATGGATGCGGATCCGTTCGGAGTGCATCAGTTTAACTCCGTTCCGCCTTCATTCCGCTCTGGAGGCGGACACCGGGGCGCTGCTTGCAGCATTTTGGTGTCCGCCTGGCCGTGCAGAGCCAGGCGGATCCGTCCTGACTTGCAGTGTGGGTCGGATCCGTTTGGCGTTGACATAATATGGTGCAATTGCAGGCGAATCCGTCCCCTGTTGGCTTTCGGTGTGGGGTCGAAATGGATCCGTCTAACTAACAATTGGACTTAGACTTTTCTACATAGAATGCGGACGGATCCGTTCTGAACGGATGCCATCGTTTGCATTTATAAGTGCGGATCCGTCTGTGCGGATGGCAGACGGATCCGCACCTAACGCAGGTGGGAAAGTGGCCTAAGATATGTTCATTATGTGTATGTATGCATCACCTGTGATACTGGATCTCCTCCCCTGGACCGCTGAATGGTTCCCATTTCAGGCTCCAGGTGCGGACACTTTGCTGATTAGAGGGGGTTGGACCTTGTGCTACATAAAAAGGAATGGTTTTAATATGTGTGTTATGTCTTGATGAAGGGCTGGATTCTGTAGCCCGAAACATGTTACTGTACACCTTTTTCCTATGATTTTGGTGGATTTTAAACGATGAGCCAATAAAGAACTATTTTTTACTCCACAAGAAGCTGGATTCTCGCTTTCTATTGGATATTCTATTAGGCCCAGTTCTGGCCTTTCTTCCGTGCTTCGTGGATTAAAGTCAGAGGTGAGAGCTGCAGCCATTTCTATCATATGTATCATATATATACTGTATATTACCTATAACACTGTCACATTTCCATCCATATTTAATTAGAATTTTAGCTGAATCGGTGAATATAACGCTGAAAAAACGGATAGAAGACAGAACCTAAAAATGTAACATTAAATTGTTACACAAAATCATCCAGTGAAGGAGCAGAATCTTAGAAACCTCTCTGCTTTACTTAGTGAAGGCAGTAGAAAATGTATTGAAAAGAATACTCAGGGTCAGGAGATCAATGGTCGTGGCCCAGTGTATGATTACTCCGAGGGGTCTTTGAATCTAACTATTGAGCTGAGTGTGCCTTATTGTAGGTATTTAAAACATAACTTTTATTTTATCCATATTTAGAATATTGTGACACTTATATTAAAACAATGCTGGTGTTGCACTGCTTTATCGGAAGTGTGTCAGGTGTAAATAGCAGCTCTGGTCTCTTTGTTCAAGCAACAACTATATCAGAGGGGTCGCCTTCAGAACGATATTTCAGCAGATTGCTCGGCCTAGGTTCTGTCCTTACATACACTAGTCATGGTGAGCTGGGAGAACCCTAACAGGCTGTATTCCGGGCACCCGCCCTTAAAAGGGCGACCCACAGCCGCTGGAACCTCGGATCTATTGCTGCTAAACCCTGACCATAAAATTCTTCCTCAAAAATGTCTGACGCGTTTCACCACAAAGAGTAGTGGTTCTTCAGGGACACAGAATGAAACGCGGGGGCGCCTGGTGCAGTGGCAGCGCTCCCGCACGTATATAAAGGCAGTGGCAACTAACTGATTCAAAGTGTCTCTTTTTATGGCGTCTCAACCCTGCCCACTTGGTTAATTAACCAATGGTTTCTGGGTGAGCGCTTTTGGAGCACCTCCCTCTCATGCGTCATGTCATCCAGGACAGACGCGCACATGCATTGGGCCGTTACCTTGTATCTCGCCCAGTCAGCAGCGCTCTGTCTCAAACCGGAAGTGACGTTGGTGGGTGGCGTCTCAGTTGCTACAGGGATCTATCACCGCGTCCCCGGGAGGTCCTTGCAGGGTAAAAGTAAACACACTTGGTACATGTGTCCACAGAAGCGAGCAAAGAGATCGACAATCAAAATGTACATTATGTGTAGTCTGCAGGGTGCGCACAAGCACTCACTGCCAGAACTTCCATTCAAACGATTCCAGGAAAAAACACTGTAGGCTTCAGGATGTTTAGACCATGCAAGATTTAAGGTCCTTGCAGGTCACAGGTTTTATATATACTGGTCACTTACTGCATTTACAGTGCTCTAAAGTGCTTGAGGGATGAAATGTACTGTCAAGTGGACAGCGAGATGCCACAACTTAGACAGCAAATATCAATTATAGCCCTTGGGGGGGCAAATTTAGATCAAGCTTCTGCCTTCAATGCACCCTGGTTTGGCAGAATGGGGTATTTGAGAGATCCAGGCACATCCTGGCAGGAACAAATAAGGAATTATGGCAGGTATTTACAAAAAAGGCTTATATGAAATGAATTCATTTAAACCTTGCGGTGTCACAGAGTTTAATCTATGTGTCCATTTTGTTTCGGCTCGTAGGATCATCTTGTCCCAATCGCCACCGCTCTTAGGTTTGGGGACGTGTTGTATTCCTATAAATTTAAGGCAGTTGGTGTGGCCTCCATGGTGTTGTACAATGCGGCGTGCCACTGATGTGTCTTTTTCATTCAAAACATCATTCACGTGGTCCCTTATGCGTCTCCTGAATTCCCATTTTGTCTTGCCCACATAATCTAGTGGGCAAGTACATTGGGCCAGGTACACCACACCAGTAGTGAGACAGTTTATAAAGTCTCTGATGGTGTATTCTTTGTTATTGTGGGAGCACGTGAATGTTTTTGTTTTTTTAATCTGGCCACATGCTGTGCAGCTGCCACATTTAAAGGTTCATATAGGCTTTCTAGAGAGCCAGTTTCCTGGTCTCTCTGGTGGTTGAAAATGGCTATTAACCACTAGTTTATGTGGGCAAGACAAAATGGGAATTCAGGAGACGCATAAGGGACCACGTGAATGATGTTTTGAATGAAAAAGACACATCAGTGGCACGCCGCATTGTACAACACCATGGAGGCCACACCAACTGCCTTAAATTTATAGGAATACAACATGTCCCCAAACCTAAGAGCGGTGGCGATTGGGACAAGATGATACTGCGAGCCGAAACAAAATGGACATATAGATTAAACTCTGTGACACCGCAAGGTTTAAATGAATTCATTTCATATAAGCCTTTTTTGTAAATACCTGCCATAATTCCTTATTTGTTCCTGCCAGGATGTGCCTGGATCTCTCAAATACCCCATTCTGCCAAACCAGGGTGCATTGAAGGCAGAAGCTTGATCTAAATTTGCCCCCCCAAGGGCTATAATTGATATTTGCTGGCTAAGTTGTGGCATCTCGCTGTCCACTTGACAGTACATTTCATCCCTCAAGCACTTTAGAGCACTGTAAATGCAGTAAGTGACCAGTATATATAAAAAGGAACCTGTGACCTGCAAGGACCTTAAATCTTGCATGGTCTAAACATCCTGAAGCCTACAGTGTTTTTTCCTGGAATCGTTTGAATGGAAGTTCTGGCAGTGAGTGCTTGTGCGCACCCTGCAGACTACACATAATGTACATTTTGATTGTCGATCTCTTTGCTCGCTTCTGTGGACACATGTACCAAGTGTGTTTACTTTTACCCTGCAAGGACCTCCCGGGGACGCGGTGATAGATCCCCGTAGCAACTGAGACGCCACCCACCAACGTCACTTCCGGTTTGAGACAGAGCGCTGCTGACTGGGCGAGATACAAGGTAACGGCCCAATGCATGTGCGCGTCTGTCCTGGATGACATGACGCATGAGAGGGAGGTGCTCCAAAAGCGCTCACCCAGCAACCATTGGTTAATTAACCAAGTGGGCAGGGTTGAGACGCCATAAAAAGAGACACTTTGAATCAGTTAGTTGCCACTGCCTTTATATACGTGCGGGAGCGCTGCCACTGCACCAGGCGCCCCGGCGTTTCATTCTGTGTCCCTGAAGAACCACTACTCTTTGTGGTGAAACGCGTCGGACATTTTTGAGGAAGAATTTTATGGTCAGGGTTTAGCAGCAATAGATCCGAGGTTCCAGCGGCTGTGGGTCGCCCTTTTAAGGGCGGGTGCCCGGAATACAGCCTGTTAGGGTTCTCCCAGCTCACCATGACTAGTTTATGTAAGGACAGAACCTAGGCCGAGCAATCTGCTGAAATATCGTTCTGAAGGCGACCCCTCTGATATAGTTGTTGCTTGAACAAAGAGACCAGAGCTGCTATTTACACCTGACACACTTCCAATTAAGCAGTGCAACACCAGCATTGTTTTAATATAAGTGTCACAATATTCTAAATATGGATAAAATAAAAGTTATGTTTTAAATAACTACAATAAGGCACACTCAGCTCAATAGTTAGATTCAGTAGAAAATGTAGGCTACAGCAGCATCTCCAAACAAATTTCCTCTTTATTTAGAACTCCATGGCACAGTGTACAAAAAATGCAACGTTTCGGCTATATCTAGCCTTTGTCAAGCATACAATATAAGTGATGATACCCACATATAAATAGCTAAAAACATGCACTCCCACAGTTATTCACCCAATCAAAGGACAAAATTAATGAAGCAAATCTGATTGAAACCAATAATGAAAGGATCGCAATGCAGTACCTATTTAACATAATGTATATACGCCCCTCTAGCTCACCTGTATGGGCTTTCCATAATAGCGGCCATGCAGACCTCGGCGTGCCTGTCGAGTAACTGCGCATGTCCATACACGTAATTGGTCCGCGACAGAGCGAGGGCAGATCAAATCTCGCGGGCTTAGCAGTGATCCCGCCTCGCCTAGAGATCACAATAGGAATAAACCAGCGGCGCCAACAGCCAATGAAAGGCGCCCGCACCGACAACGTCATAGTCGACGTGCAAGTCACGTGACCGATAGTCTCGATCACATGACCGCTATTTGTATATACGCTGTTACTAGCCACGCTATGATGCGATTGCAAAATGTCACCGCCCAGGACATGCGCATCTTCACGAGAGGGACCACGGAGTATATGAAGTACTTACTAACATGAGGAGAGATGATTACAATGTTATGAAAAGTAATAATAATTGGCACACTAATCCTATATTAACCGCTTACCGACCGCCTAACGCAGGGATGCGTCCTGGCGGCGGTCGATTCATTCCTCCTAGGCGCATATACGCGTCATCTCGCGAGACGCGAGATTTCCTGTGAACGCGCGCACACAGGAGCGCGCGTTCACAGGAACCGAAGGTAAGCGAGTGGATCTGCAGCCTTCCAGCGGCGATCGTTCGCTGGCAGGCTGTAGATGCGATTTTTTTAACCCCTAACAGGTATATTAGACGCTGTTTTGATAACAGCGTCTAATATACCTGCTACCTGGTCCTCTGGTGGTCCCCTTTGCTTGGATCGACCACCAGAGGCCACAGGCAGCTCTGTAATAAGTAGCACCAAGCACCACACTACACTACACCCCCCTCCTGTCACTTATTAACCCCTTATTAACCCCTGATCACCCCATATAGACTCCCTGATCACCCCCCTGTCATTGATCACCCCCCTGTAAGGCTCCATTCAGATGTCCGTATGTGTTTTATGGATCCACGGATCCATGGATCGGATCCGCAAAACACATACGGATGTCTGAATGGAGCCTTACAGGGGGGCGATCAATGACAGGGGGGTGATCACCCCATATAGACTCCCTGATCACCCCCCTGTCATTGATCACCCCCCTGTAAGGCTCCATTCA
The DNA here is from genome assembly GCF_905171765.1 of Bufo bufo. Lineage (NCBI taxonomy): Eukaryota > Metazoa > Chordata > Amphibia > Anura > Bufonidae > Bufo > Bufo bufo. The sequence continues at coordinate 390,033,855 of NC_053394.1, read as the reverse complement.
GACATTTTTTTTGGCACAAGTTAGTGGAAATTGATTTTTAATTTGATTTTCTAACTTGTGACAAAAAATAAAATCTTACATGAACTCACCATACCCCTCACGGAATCCAAATGCGTAAAATTTTTTAGACATTTATATTCCAGACTTCTTCTTACGCTTTAGGGCCCCTAAAATGCCAGGGCAGTATAAATACCCCACATGTGACCCCATTTCGGAAAGTAGACACCCCAAGGTATTCGCTGAGGGGCATATTGAGTCCATGAAAGATTGAAATTTTTGTCCCAAGTTAGCGGAAAGGGAGACTTTGTGAGAAAAAAAAAAAAAAATCAATTTCCGCTAACTTGTGCCAAAAAAAAAAAAAAATTCTATGAACTCGCCATGCCCCTCATTGAATACCTTGGGGTGTCTTCTTTCCAAAATAGGGTCACATGTGGGGTATTTATACTGCCCTGGCATTTTAGGGGCCCTAAAGCGTGAGAAGAAGTCTGGGATCCAAATGTCTAAAAATGCCCTCCTAAAAGGAATTTGGGCCCCTTTGCGCATCTAGGCTGCAAAAAAGTGTCACACATGTGGTATCGCCGTACTCAGGAGAAGTTGGGGAATGTGTTTTGGGGTGTCATTTTACATATACCCATGCTGGGTGAGATAAATATCTTGGTCAAATGCCAACTTTGTATAAAACAATGGGAAAAGTTGTCTTTTGCCACGATATTTCTCTCACCCAGCATGGGTATATGTAAAAAGACACCCCAAAACACATTGCCCTACTTCTTCTGAGTACGGCGATACCACATGTGTGACACTTTTTTGCAGCCTAGGTGGGCAAATGGGCCCACATTCCAAAGAGCACCTTTCGGATTTCACAGGGCATTTTTTACACATTTTGATTTCAAACTACTTCTCACACATTAGGGCCCCTAAAATGCCACGGCAGTATAACTACCCCACAAGTGACCCCATTTTGGAAAGAAGACACCCCAAGGTATTTCGTGATTGGCATAGTGAGTTCATGGAAGTTTTTATTTTTTGTCACAAGTTAGTGGAATATGAGACTTTGTAAGAAAAAAAGAAAAAAGAAAAAAATCATCATTTTCCGCTAACTTGTGCCAAAAAATAAAAAATTCTAGGAACTCGCCATGCCCCTCACGGAATACCTTGGGGTGTCTTCTTTCCAAAATGGGGTCACTTGTGGGGTAGTTATACTGCCCTGGCATTTTAGGGGCCCTAATGTGTGAGAAGTAGTTTGAAATCAAAATGTGTAAAAAATGCCCTGTGAAATCCGAAAGGTGCTCTTTGGAATGTGGGCCCATTTGCCCACCTAGGCTGCAAAAAAGTGTCACACATGTGGTATCGCCGTACTCAGAAGAAGTAGGGCAATGTGTTTTGGGGTGTCTTTTTACATATACCCATGCTGGGTGAGAGAAATATCTCGGCAAAAGACAACTTTTCACATTTTTATTTTTATACAAAGTTGGCATTTGACCGAGATATTTATCTCACCCAGCTTGGGTATATGTAAAATGACACCCCAAAACACATTTCCCAACTTCTCCTGAGTACGGCGATACCAGATGTGTGACACTTTTTTGCAGCCTAGGTGGGCAAAGGGGCCCACATTCCAAAGAGCACCTTTAGGATTTCACAGGGCATTTTCTTTACACATTTTGATTTCAAACTACTTCCCACACATTAGGGCCCCTAAAATGCCATGGCAGTATAACTACCCCACAAGTGACCCCATTTTGGAAAGAAGACACCCCAAGGTATTTCGTGATGGGCATAGTGAGTTCATGGAAGTTTTTATTTTTTGTCACAAGTTAGTGGAATATGAGACTTTGTAAGGGAAAAAAATAAAAATAAATCATAATTTTCCGCTAACTTGTGACAAAAAATAAAAAAGTTCTATGAACTCACTATGCCCATCAGCGAATACCTTAGGGTGTCTACTTTCCGAAATGGGGTCATTTGTGGGGTTTTTCTACTGTCTGGGCATTGTAGAACCTCAGGAAACATGACAGGTGCTCAGAAAGTCAGAGCTGCTTCAAAAAGCGGAAATTCACATTTTTGTATCATAGTTTGTAAACGCTATAACTTTTACCCAAAGCATTTTTTTTTTTACCCAAACTTTTTTTTTTTTTTATCAAAGACATATAGAACAATAAATTTAGAGAAAAATGTATATATAGATGTCGTTTTTAAAAAAAAAAATTATAACTGAAAGTGAAAAATGTCATTTTTTTGCAAAATTTTCGTAAAATTTCGATTAATAACAAAAAAAAGTTAAAATGTCAGCAGCAATGAAATACCACCAAATGAAAGCTCTATTAGTGAGAAGAAAAGGAGGTAAAATTCATTTGGGTGGTAAGTTGCATGACCGAGCAATAAACCGTGAAAGTAGTGTAGTGCAGAATTGTAAAAAGTGGTCTGGTCATTAAGGGTGTTTAAGCTAGGGGGGCTGAGGTGGTTAAAGGTGCCCCGCAATGATAGGGCATGGCAATCATTGTATGGAAATGCCTCAATCAATGCTGTGATTAACCAGGGGGTGCATTTAAACATCTCATATAAAAACATATCCATACTTGTAACGGATGAAGACCTAACTGATCCCTGCAACATTGAACTCCAGATTGAGTCCATAAGGTTGCAGGGACCTTAGGGTATATATCCATTTGAGTTCTTTTTTCCTAAGAACAGCATCTCTGTCTCCACCCCTACGTAAAACACCCACACTATCTATCACCCTGAAGCGCAATTGATTGACAGAGTGTCCTGCCTCCACAAAATGTTTGCTAATGGGTTGTCCAAGTTGGCCTTGCGGATTGTACTTTTATGTTTGTTGATCCACTCACGAATCTCCATCGTAGTCTCACCAACATAGATGAGACTACAAGGACATTGTATGACGTACACGACATCTCGGGATCTACATGTGTTGTAGCCATTGATCTTATATTTCTTACCACTGTAAGGATGAGAAAAATGATCCCCTTTTAGAATGTTACCACAATTGCAACAGGACAAGCAAGGAAAGGTTCCATTTCTACGTGGGGCCAAGATCTTTTGTGCCCAAACCTGAACCTCCAACGTCTGTCTTTACCAGCCTGTCATGCAAATTAGAGTTCCTCTTGTACGCCATTAATGGAGGGGCACTCAATTCCTCAATATCTGGCAAACCTCTTTGTAGTATATGCCACTCTTTTCTAAGGATATGAGCAATATCTCCACTGTCCCGACCATACACAGACACAAAAGGAACTCTACTCGTGACCTTGGCTCTCGATGATTTGTGGAGTGCAGAATCTCTGTCAATCAATGTAACCCTCTTTTTTGTCCTGTCTAGGAGCTTCCTGGGATAACCCCGTTCAGTAAATCTGTCACATATGGCGTCCATCCTCTGTGTAAAATTAACGTCATCGGATACAATCCTTCTGACTCTTAATAGTTGGCTCCAAGGTAAGGAATCTAACATCCGACGTGGGTGGTAACTGTCCTCTGTGAGAAGGGTATTCCTATCAGTAGGTTTCTGATGGAAGTCTGTTTTAATTTCACCCCCCACTACATAGACTCACACATCCAAGAAGTGAAGTTCACTTTCAGAAGACGTGACGGTGAACTGTAACCCAGGTATACCTGAATTCAGGTGTAGGTGAAAATCATCCAACTCCTCAGTTGCACCAGTCCAGATCATGAAGATGTCGTCGATGTAGCGCCACCAACATAGGACCCTCCCAAAATGTTGGGATTGGTATACCAATCTGTCCTCCACCTCGGCCATAAAGATGTTGGCGTAGGTGGGGGCCACATTGGACCCCATGGCCACACCCCACCTCTGCTGGTAAAAGGTGTCCCCGAAGAGAAAGTAATTCCTCCTCAGGACCACCTCCAAGAGGCGGAGGACAAACCGGCACACCCCCAGGGAGAGTCCCATGTCGGCCAGGGCCACATCGACGACATTCAGACTGTATGTATGATCAATGGACGTGGATCTGCAAAAGCCTGTCAAGGAATATCGAAATAGAGTTAAAGACCGAATTTCTGCCTGATACAATGGGTCGGCCTGGCGGATTGTCTAGCCTTTTATGTATCTTGGGGAGTATGTATAACATAGGAGTGACATTAGGAGTCAGAAGGATTGTATCCGATGATGTTAATTTTACACAGAGGGTGGACGCCATGTGTGACAGATTTACTGAACGGGGTTATCCCAGGAACAAAAAAGAGGGTTACATTGATTGACAGAGATTCTGCACTCCACAAATCATCGAGAGCCAAGGTCACGAGTAGAGTTCCTTTTGTGTCTGTGTATGGTCGGGACAGTGGAGATATTGCTCATATCCTTAGAAAAGAGTGGCATATACTACAAAGAGGTTTGCCACATATTGAGGTAACAAATTGCGGTAACATTCTAAAAGGGGATAATTTTTCTCATCCTTACAGTGGTAAGAAATATAAGATCAATGGCTACTACATATGTAGATCCCGAGATGTTGTGTACGTCATACAATGTCCTTGAAGTCTCATCTATGTTGGTGAGACTACGATGGAGATTCGTGAGTGGATCAACAAACATAAAAGTACAATCCGCAAGGCCAACTTGGACAACCCATTAGCAAACATTTTGTGGAGGCAGGACACTCTGTCAATCAATTGCGCTTCAGGGTGATTGATAGTGTGGGTGTTTTACGTAGGGGTGGAGACAGAGATGCTGTTCTTAGGAAAAAAGAACTCAAATGGATATATACCCTAAGGTCCCTGCAACCTTATGGACTCAATCTGGAGTTCAATGTTGCAGGGATCAGTTAGGTCTTCATCCGTTACAAGTATGGATATGTTTTTATATGAGATGTTTAAATGCACCCCCTGGTTAATCACAGCATTGATTGAGGTATTTCCATACAATGATTGCCATGCCCTATCATTGCGGGGCACCTTTTAATATAGGATTAGTGTGCCAATTATTATTACTTTTCATAACATTGTGATCATCTCTCCATCTCTCCTCATGTTAGTGGGCAAGTACTTCATATACTCCGTGGTCCCTCTCGTGAAGATGCGCATGTCCTGGGCGGTGACATTTTGCAATCGCATCATAGCGTGGCTAGTAACAGCGTATATACAAATAGCGGTCATGTGATCGAGACTATCGGTCACGTGACTTGCACGTCGACTATGATGTCGTCGGTGCGGGCGCCTTTCATTGGTTGTTGGCGCCGCTGGTTTATTCCTATTGTGATCTCTAGGCGAGGCGGGATCACTGCTAAGCCCGCGAGATTTGATCTGCCCTCGCTCTGTCGCGGACCAATTACGTGTATGGACATGCGCAGTTACTCGACAGGCACGCCGAGGTCTGCATGGCCGCGATTATGGAAAGCCCATACAGGTGAGCTAGAGGGGCGTATATACATTATGTTAAATAGGTACTGCATTGCGATCCTTTCATTATTGGTTTCAATCAGATTTGCTTCATTAATTTTGTCCTTTGATTGGGTGAATAACTTTGTGGGAGTGCATGTTTTTAACTATTTATATGTGGGTATCATCACTTATATTGTATGCTTGACAAAGGCTAGATGTAGCCGAAACGTTGCATTTTTTGTACACTGTGCCATGGAGTTCTAAATAAAAAGGAAATTTGTTTGGAGATGCTGCTGTAGCCTACATTTTCTACTGCCTTCACCTTGACCACCCTGGATCTGGGGTCTTCAGTTCAGCTGCTGCATTCCTTCGACTAAAGCTCTGGAAAGCCTATTGTGTGCTGCTCCTGCCTTCCGTTTTCTGCTTTACTTAGTGGTCACTACTCACCTGGGCGGTTATCTGTAGGAATGTCCTCTGTACTCTGCTCATCACCCCTCACATATGTCTCTGTAGGATTAATATTGTTCAGATCTTCACCCGGATTCACAAGCTGTGAAAGAAATATTGTAGAAGTCATCAGACGGTTGGAGAAGTCGCGTGGGAGGTTTTATATGACCTGAAAAGACGACCAAAAATGACCGGACAGCAGGAGTTATCTGACCCAAATATCTGCAGGTCTCCTGTATAAATCCAATCTGATTGCTTCATTATTCCAACCAGTTTGCAATGCAGGGAGAGTAGCCCTTATATTCCATCCCAAACATTACATTGTGTGTATATAACATTACATTGTTGGTGCACCTGTTGCCCTTGCTGGCTGCCCCAGGGCTGTGAAGCCGGTAAGCCAAAGTTCTTTTTTTTTTTTTTTAACTATATTTTATTCAATTTGTCTTTCAGCAGAGAAAGGTATAAAAACACATTTGTCCAAGATCGTAAAAGCATTTTTCTTAATTACATTGTCATATGTTATAATGGACAACTTTCAAGTCGTATCAGTGCCACAAGTATAACAGTAGTATTTTTTTTAAAAACACCACAGTATCTACCCCCCTCCCCCCCCCTTCCCATTTCCCCCCAACCTTAAAGGAATCTAAGAAGATCATGTGCCAAAACTCTCTAAATCTCGAGAAATCCCCTGGTGAGCGACTCAATACTAGGGCCGGAAAAAAACTTACTGCTCTAGCTTACCGACAGTACCCTTCAGCTGTTCCATCAGATACCAGGATGTATGTTTCAATGGATCCATGAGCTCTTTAATCTCAGAGAGCTCCATCACATTAGTAATAAAACCTCTCCATCTGGTCATAAGCTTCTTAACAAGCTTTTCTGTCCCCTGCTCTGCTGCGAAGAACTCTCTTTTTACGGTTCAATCATTATTTTATTGAAGCATATTAATGAATAAGTATATCCAATACATGTACAAAGGAAATGCAGAGGCCGACAACTGGCCATACAAATGAATCAGAGGTAGTAGTACAGTCTATAAATAGCTATACAAAACATGACTGGCAAGTAACAAGCCAATGGGGACTTCTGGAATTGAGGATAAGAGCACATATGGTATAAATTCTCTAGTTCCTAGACAAACAACCACATAAGACGAGGACGAACATCACAAGACGTGACAGACCAAGACATGACATAGACAAAAGGAAGGGGAGAGGAGGGGTATAGAATGGAAGGGCCCTACCGTGGGTATTACTTCAGGAACCGCTACCCGGAATGATACCCTTTGTCAACCAATCATGGAAGATCGTGGAGGTACGAAACGGGCTCCATGGGTCCCAAATCCTCCAGAAAGCCGAAGCAGACTCTGTGTTCACAGTACTTAGCTCCTCCATATGAACTAGCGTGTCTAGGGCGTTAGACCAGGTCACTCTCAAAAGACTCTCCGTAGACCTCCATTGACGGGGGATTATCTGTCTCATAGCTAGGATAAACAAGCGAAGGGCACCCTTCTTAGTCTGCGAAATCCGCCCTGGGAACATGGATAGGAGAGCCATCGCTGGTGAAGGCGTAACAGTAGCCTTGTATAAGTAATTATATAAGATAAAGACATCTCGCCACAGGGGGGCTACACCCGGGCAGTCCCACCAGATATGTGTCATTGAGCCCTTTGCAGCAAGACACCTCCAGCATACATCTGGCACCTGGGGGTAGAATTGGCGTAATCGTACTGGGGTCCTATACCATCTGGTAAGGATTTTGTAGTTAAGTTCCTGTAAATTACAGGACACAGTTAACTTATGAGTGAAGAGGAGTGATCTAGACCATTGGTCTGCCGAGAAGGTGGATCCCAGTTCCGATTCCCAATCAGACATGAATTTAGATTTAGCTCCTTGAGTACTTGTGGAAGAGTCCCCTTTCTCCCCAGAGTTCAACATGGCATATAGTAGAGATATAGCATGGTCAGGAGCAGAGCTTGCTGTACTCATTTTCTCAAATTCAGTTAAGGGGGGACATGACTGCAATCCAGGCATCAGGGACTTCATAAAGCTCCGTAGCTGAAAATAGAGGAGCCAGCGTCCAGGACACGAAGGTATAATGTGGGAGAGGTCTTCAAGAGGGAGTAGGCCATTCTGTTTATAGACATCCATCAATTTAGTTGGATGTCTGTTTCGGTATCCCAGGGCTGGGAGCTGGTTCAAACCTATGGGAAGATCTGCATGGCCCGTGAGTATTGTGAGAGGACCAGGAGACTGTATAAGGCCAAGTTTGACCGCAAATTTTGTCCAAAGCCTAGCTAAAGTATAGAAAAGCATCGAAGATTGCGAGTTAGGCAATGTGTTTAAGGAAGTAGGGGATAACCAAAAGATTCCAGTGGCCAAATGCGGTGCCATTTCATGTTCAATTTCCACCCATAGTTTAGTAGAGCGGTTGTGACACAGATCAAGCACACAATTCATGATTGTCGCTCTATAATATGAGATGAAGTTTGGCAGTCCCGTACCTCCTAAAGCTTTAGAACGAGATATCAGACTGTAACTAAGTCTAGCCCTGGGCGCTTTCCATACAAAGACCGAAACTATTCTCCTGATCCTGGCAAAATAGGTTAAGGGAATTTTACATGGGATCGTCTGGAACAAATATAGGAGACGCGGTAAAATGTCAATTTCCACCACATTAATCCTCCCAAACCAGGAGATCTGGAGCGGAGTCCATTTATGGATACTGGATTCAATGGATCTAAGCAAGGGCAAATAGTTAAGCTTAAAAACATGTGTCAAGTTCGCTGGTATGTACACTCCTAAGTATTTTTCGCCCCATAAGACGCACTTTTTCCTCCCCAAAAATGGGAGGAAAATGCCCCTGCGTCTTATGGGGCGAATGCTGTCAGTTTAACATCGCTGGATGCGATGTACGGAGCGGGGGCCGGGGGAGGGACTGGGAGGAGGAGCTGGGGGCCGGCAATAGCGGTGGGGCGGTGCGGTCACTGTACTATAGCCCCGCCCCACCGCTCCGGTATTCTAATATAAAATGTATTATTGAATTAAAAGTTATTAAACATGCCCCCCTCACTCCTAATAGTACCGTATATCCGAATTTCTTCTGTATAATGCCGGCAGGCGGCAGCGGAACTCCCTGATGTCACGTGCCTGCGCCGCCTGCTTTATGAATGAAGCAGGCGGCGCAGACAAGTGACGTCAGTGAGTGACGCGCCGGCCGCCCGGCCTGCCTGCCTGCATTATACAGAAGAAATTTGGATATACGGTACTATTAGGAGTGAGGGGGCATGTGTAATAACTTTTAATTCAATAATACATTTTATATTTGTATACTGGGGGGGGGGGGGGGGGGGGGGAAATCTGTGGATGGCACAGTTAAGGGGTGGGGGTCTGTGGATGGCACTGTTATGGGCTGGGGGGGCACTGTGGATGGCACTGTTATGGGCTGGGGGGTCTGTGGATGGCACATATATAACAGTGCCATCCACAGATCCCCCCCCTGTAACAGTGCCATCCACAGATCCCCCCCCTGTAACAGTGTCCATCATCCACAGATCCCCCCATAAGTGTCCGTCATCCACAGATCCCCCCATAAGTGTCTGTCATCCACAGATCCCCCCATAAGTGTCCGTCATCCACAGATCCCCCCATAAGTGTCCGTCATCCACAGATCCCCCCATAAGTGTCCGTCATCCACAGATCCCCCCATAAGTGTCCATCATCCACAGATCCCCCCATAAGTGTCCGTCATCCACAGATCCCCCCCATAAGTGTCCGTCATCCACAGATCCCCCCATAAGTGTCCGTCATCCACAGATCCCCCCATAACAGTGTCCGTCATCCACAGATCCCCCCCATAACAGTGTCCGTCATCCACAGATCCTCCCATAAGTGTCCGTCAGCCACAGATCCCCCCATAACAGTGTCCGTCATCCACAGACCACCATTAGTTCCAAACCCACCAAAAGCACACCTATCGGTTAAAAAAAATTTTTTTCTTATTTTCCTACCCAAAAACCTAGGTGCGTCTTATGGGCCGGTGCGTCTTATAGGGCGAAAAATACGGTATGTTCTATTCTGAATAAAATATTAGAAGTTGGCACCTCCACATCATTGCATTCAGTTTTTATTCACGATTTGTATAGTGTCCCAACTTTTTTGGAATCCGGTTTGTATGTGAGATATACAGCATATATAACTCTGACAACCCCTTTAATGCTCTGTGTCTCTGCTGTCTAGAGTGGGGCTTGGTAACCTGTGCTGGCTACTCTAAGGTACTGCTGCCCGCTTGGGATGTTTGTTGGAGGTGACAGGTTCCCTTTAACCCTAACACAGTGGTCAGCAACCTGCGGCTCTGGAGCCGCATGCGGCTCTTTTGAACCTTTGCCGCGGCTCTGGCATGGGCATGAGCAGTGTGTGTGCGGCGGCGGCGGGGCAGACACTGTGCGGCAGCGGCTGGGCAGGCACTGAGATGAGCGCTTCCATTGTGGAAGCGAAGCGCTCATCTCATAGAAACATAGAAACATAGAATGTGTCGGCAGATAAGAACTATTTGGCCCATCTAGTCTGCCCAATATACTGAATACTATGGATAGCCCCCGGCCCTATCTTATATGAAGGATGGCCTTATGCCTATCCCATGCATGCTTAAACCCCTTCACTGTATTTGCAGCTACCACTTCTGCAGGAAGGCTATTCCATGCATCCACTACTCTCTCAGTAAAGTAATACTTCCTTATATTACTTTTAAACCTTTGCCCCTCTAATTTAAAACTGTGTCCTCTTGTGGTAGTTTTTCTTCTTTTAAATATGCTCTCTTCCTTTACCGAGTTGATTCCCTTTATGTATTTAAAAGTTTCTATCATATCCCCTCTGTCTCTTCTTTCTTCCAAGCTATACATATTAAGGTCCTTTAACCTTTCCTGGTAAGTTTTATCCTGCAATCCATGTACTAGTTTAGTAGCTCTTCTCTGAACTCTCTCTAGAGTATCTATATCCTTCTGGAGATATAGCCTCCAGTACTGCGCACAATACTCCAAGTGAGGTCTCACCAGTGTTCTGTACAGCGGCATAAGCACTTCACTCTTTCTACTGCTTATACCTCTCCCTATACATCCAAGCATTCTGCTGGCATTTCGTGCTGCTCTATTACATTGTCTTCCCACCTTTAAGTCTTCTGAAATAATTACTCCTAAATCCCTTTCCTCAGATACTGAGGTCAGGACTGTGTCAAATATTCTATATTCTGCCCTTGGGTTTTTACGCCCCAGGTGCATTATCTTGCACTTATCCACATTAAATTTCAGTTTCCAGAGTTCTGACCATTCTTCTAGTTTTCCTAAATCCTTTTCCATTTGGCGTTTCCCTCCAGGAACATCAACCCTGTTACATATCTTTGTGTCATCAGCAAAAAGACAAACCTTACCAGCGAGGCCTTTTGCAATATCACTTATGAAGATATTAAACAAAATCGGTCCCAGTACAGATCCCTGTGGAACCCCACTGGTAACATGACCTTGTTTTGAATGTTCTCCATTGACTACAACCCTCTGTTGTCTGTCACTCAGCCACTGCCTAATCCACTCAACAATATGGGAGTCCATGCTCAATGACTGCAGTTTATTGATAAGTCTTCTATGTGGGACAGTGTCAAAAGCCTTACTAAAATCTAGATATGCGATGTCTACTGCACCTCCACCGTCTATTATTTTATTCACCCAGTCAAAAAAATCTATAAGATTTGTTTGACATGATCTCCCTGAAGTAAACCCATGTTGTTTTTCATCTTGCAATCCATAGGATTTTAGATGTTCCACAATCCTATCCTTTAATAGGGTTTCCATTAATTTGCCTACTATTGATGTCAGACTCACTGGTCTATAGTTGCTCGATTCCTCCCTACTACCTTTCTTGTGAATGGGCACGACATTTGCCAATTTCCAATCTTCCGGGACGACTCCTGTTACTAATGATTGGTTAAATAAATCTGTTAACGGTTTTGCCAGCTCACCACTAAGCTCTTTTAATAATTTTGGGTGTATCTCATCAGGCCCCTGTGACTTATCTGTCTTCACCTTAGACAGCAAACTTAGAACATCTTCCTCTGTAAAGATACATGCATCAAACGATTTAATAGTCATTCTTTCTAGTGGAGGTCCTTCTCCTTTTTCTTTTGTAAAAACTGAACAGAAGTATTCATTAAGGCAGTCGGCTAGCCCTTTATTCTCTTCTACATACCTTCCGTCCTTTGTTTTTAATTTAGTTATTCCTTGTTTTAATTTCCTTTTTTCATTTATATATCTGAAGAATGTCTTATCCCCTTTTTTCATAGACTGAGCTAGTTTTTCTTCTGCCTGCGCTTTAGAAGTTCTTATAACTTGCTTGGCCTCTCTCTGCCTAATCTTGTAGATTTCCTTATCTTCATTGCTCTGGGTTTTTTTATAATTACAAAATGCTAGCTTTTTATTTTTAATGATTTGGGCCACTTCTGCTGAGTACCACATTGGTCTCCTCCTTTTTTTGCTTTTACTGACGAGTCTAATGCAATTTTCTGTTGCCTTCAATAATGCACCTTTTAAGTAGTCCCATTTCTCCTGGACTCCATGTAATCCGTTCCAGTCTGATAAGGACTCATTTATGACTAATTTCATTTTTGAAAAGTCTGTTTTTCTAAAATCTAAAACTTTTGTTTTTGTGTGGTGGGACTCTTTCACAGTTCTTATATTAAACCACACTGACTGGTGATCACTAGATCCCAAGGTTTCGCCTACAATGACATCATATACCGAATCCCCGTTTGTGAATACCAAATCCAAAATGGCCTCCCTCCGGGTTGGCTCCTCAACCACTTGTTGTAGAGATAACCCCAGTAGGGAATTTAGAATATCTGTACTCCTGGCAGAACTAGCTATTTTGGTTTTCCAGTTTATATCTGGAAGATTGAAATCTCCCATAATGATAACTTCTCCTTTCATTGTCATTTTAGCTATTTCTTCAACTAGTAGATCATCTAGTTCTTTAACTTGACCAGGTGGTCTATATATCACACCTACACGAGTTACTGCATGGTTAGCAAACTGCAACGTAACCCAAACTGACTCTATGTTGGCCTCACCAACTTGTATTTGGTTAGATTTAATGCTATCTTTCACATACAGGGCCACTCCTCCTCCTTTCTTGCCTTCTCTGTCTCTTCTGTATAAAGAGTACCCTGGTATGGTTATGTCCCAGTCATTTCTTTCATTAAACCATGTCTCCGTAACAGCCACTAAATCTACATTCTCAGATGCCATTATTGACCCAAGTTCATTGATTTTTTTACCTAAACTGCGAGCATTTGTAGACAGGACTCTGAGCTTATCATTTCTTAACCTCTGTGCTTCTGACCTGTTCTGGCATTGTTTCGGGGGGCAATTGGACTCTTTTATTTTCACTCTTTTGCCCCCCCTTCCTAGTTTAAATACTCTTTCGCAAATTCTTGGAGCTGTTCACTAAGTACATTTGTTCCTTTGAGAGAAAGATGCAAACCATCTTTTTTGTACAGTTCCTTTCTATTCCAAGTAGAGCTATCATGAGAAACAAAGCCAAATCCTTGCTCTTGACACCATTTACCAAGCCATATGTTGAACTCTCCATAGTGATCTGTTTGCATCGCCGTCCTCAGGACAGCGATACAAAAGGAGGCTGTGCGGATGAGCAGGGCAGGGAGGTGTGTCCCTTTCCTGTTCCTCTGATAGGCTGCCGGCACTACTAGGCCGGCAGCCTATCAGAGGCCGGCGTAGGCGGCGCGATGACTTCATCGCGCCACCTGAGCCGTACAGCGCTGGAGTCGGGACACAGGCCGGAAGAGGCCTGCATCGCATCGCTCCAAAGAGGTAAGTATAAGTGTTAATTATTATTTTTTTTAACTGGCAGTCTGGCACATAATGGTATTATACTGGCACATGATTGGGGAATTTGGGGGGGCCCCTGGAATTACTGGCACATGATTGGGGGGGTCTGGTATTACTACTGGCACATGATTGGGGGGGGGGTCTGGTATTACTACTGGCACATGATTGGGGGGGGGTCTGGTATTACTACTGGCACATGATTGGGGGGGTCTGGTATTACTACTGGCACATGATTGGGGAGGTCTGGTATTACTGGCACATGATTGGAGGGGGGTCTGGTATTACTGGCACATGATTGGAGGGGGGTCTGGTATTATTGGCACATGATTGGGGGGTCTGGTATTACTGGCACATGATTGGAGGGGGGTCTGGTATTACTGGCACATGATTGGGGGGGTCTGGTATTACTGGCACATGATTGGGGGTGGTCTGGTAAAGGTAAATTAAATATTTTAATTAGCTATTAATTTGCAAAAATATATTTTACATTGTTAAGTGAAAAAGTCCTTTTTTTCTTCAGATTGACAGCTGACTGCACGATCCTGTATATAACATTAAAGAGGACCTTTCACCGATTCTTACCCTATGAACTAAGTATACATACATGTGGAGCGGCGCCCGGGGATCTCTCTGCACTTACTATTATCCCCGGGCGCCGCTCCGTTCTCCTGCTATGTCCTCCGGTATCTCCGTTCCCTAAGTTATGGTAGGCGGAGTCTGCCCTAGCGCTGACCAATCGCATTGCAGAGCTCACAGCCTGGGAGAAAATAACCTCCCAGGCTGTGAGCTCTGCGCTGCGATTGGCCAGCGCTAGGGCAGACTCCGCCTACCATAACTTAGGGACTGGTATCTCCGCCTACTATAACTTAGTGAGCGGAGATACCGGAGGGCATAGCAGGAGAACGGAGCGGCGCCCGGGGATAATAGTAAGTGCAGTGAGATCCCCGGGCGCCGCTCTACATATCTGTATAGTTAGTTCATAGGGTAAGAATCGGTGAAAGGTCCTCCTTAAGGTAAGAAACAATATATGCAGTGTTATATTTGTTTTAAATGTCGCAATGGTTTTGCGGCTCCCAGTTTTTTTTTCCCTTCGGAAACGGGTCCAAGTGGCTCTTTATGTCTTAAAGGTTGCAGACCCCTGCCCTAACAGAACCGAAACAGGCAGAAGCACTGGACATTGCCTATGGCAACCGGCAAACATAAACAGATTCAGAACCAGTCAAAGGGTGTACCCACAACACGGGCAGGGTTCACACCAGACACCGCAGCAAGCACACAGCCCCTAGCAACCAGCATTTACAGGGAGATGACCTGCAGCCAGTATGCCAGGAAGACTGCAGCCAGCCTACAAGGCCAAACACGTCACGGTGAATTGCACGGTGACATCCTTCAAACATTTTTTCCACAACATAAGTTAAACTAACTGGTCTATAATTACCTGTGGAGAACCTACATCCTTTTTTGAATATGGGCACCACATTTGCCTTGCGCCAATCACTTGGCACTCTACCAGTACTTAGAGAATCTTTAAAAATTATAAACAGGGGCACAGCAATGACAGAACTGAGCTCATTAAGCACTCTTGGGTGCAATCCATCTGGACCTGTAGCCTTGTTCACATTTACCTTATTTAACTTGGCTAACTGTAGATATGGTGCAAGCTAATTGAGTACATTACTGGATGTACTAATAGCCCCAGCACCACAGGTATCAGCTCCTTTCTCTTCTTTTGTATATACAGAGCTAAAAAAAAACACATTTAGTAACTCTGCCTTTTCCTTATCTTTAGTGACCAACCCCCCATTATTTAGGGGACCTACCTGCTCAGACCTTGGTTTTTCAGCACATTTATATAATTAAAGAATGTTTTGTGATTTGCTTTGCTCTCATTTGCCACCTGCGGATCGTTTTGTATTTTTGCTAATTTTATCTCTTTTACAGATTTTATTAAGCCCTTTGTAAACTTGAAAGGCTACAGCTGACCCCTCAGATTTGTATTTTTTAAATGCCTTTTTTTGTTATTCATTGCCCTTTTTACAGTAGCTATAAGCCATGGGCATGGGAGGTTTAATTTTAGCTGTTTTTTACTTGTTCCCTAAAGGAATACATTTTGTAGTGCAATTACTCAATGTGAATTTAAAGTTCTCCCATTTATTAACTGATGTTCTTGTTCAAGCTGACAATCCGAGCAAAACTTTGGTTGACAATTTATATTATTGCATGGTCCCAGCTGAGGACCTCTCAGAAAACTGTTGTGCCACTCTTGTGCAACCAAAAAAGATCTGCAGCAGTTCACAGAGGAGGCCATCTTATAAGTCTGTACAGGCAGAAAATTGTGAGAAGAACCAGACAACATGTATTGTATAATAAGTAAGGTGGGGGTGGCAGGACTACAGTTGACCATAGACAAGGAGAAAACATATAATACTGGTGGATAAAACAAGACTGAGCACAAGATCTTCACAGACTTCTACAAATCAGAAATAACATTTTGTGTGACCATATCTCCATCTACCTGATCATCCTGTGGGACATTGTGATGTTCTTCTGAATCATCTTGTAG